>NC_085114.1:14415250-15046000 GCF_030269925.1 Bombyx mori | reverse complement strand
TGTTAATATAATTAAATAATTTAATTTTAACTTTATTTTATTTTCAGTTCAACTTAGCTGTATTCATACTACATTATATACAAATGAAAACATAATGCAAAATTATTTTTAAGGTACATTATATTTGATTTTAATCATTTGATCATGATTGTGAATTATTTGATAATAATACAAACTTTTAGTTTTTATAATTGATTTATTTTTTAATAAATGTTTCATGCTTGCTTTCGTCTCTTCTTTACTTTTTCCTGTAGCTGTGGGCACTGGGTTTTCTTGTGACCCTTTTCATTGCAATTGTAGCAAGACTGTAAGATTATAAATATATAGTAAAGTTGCATACTGGGAAGGACTGAATATGCTATAAAAAAATAATATTATTAAGTTTTTTTTCCCTACCTAATCGAGTCTAAAGACACCATATCAGCGTAACCTTAACTAGTAAGTGAGCTTGCGGGGCTCAAACCTGACGATGTTGCTAACACGAACCTAGCAAGAGCCGTACTTGGCAGAATCTACCACCGGATCGGAAACGCGGCCCCACTGAGAAGATCCGGCGAGAAACTCAGTGGGCTGTGTCTGTGGGTTAATTTACTCGCCGAGCCCTTCGTCGCGGCGACGGGTTCGACGAGAACGATGACCGGTGCTTGGAGTACCTAAAACACCGTTAGTACACCGGGAGGATCCGAAATGACGTGTTTTGGGCGACGACAACTGTTTACCATTTGGTCCGCAGAATCGGCTATGTAGTTTCCGGTGGCCACGATGAGAGGATTCTCATGTCGTGCCGCTTTATCGAAGTGAGGTTCAAATGAGTAAGTGAGCTAACAACCACAGCACAGGGTTTTCTGTAGTCCATAAATGTATTTGGTGTAAGTAAATACATTCATAATATATAAAAACGATATACATAGGTTTATATTTACCTGACTTGTCACTTCAACACCACAAACATGTTCCTTTTCCTGGCAACATCGTTCACACTGCTGACAATGGAAGAACGTAGGCTTCACGCACCGTTTGCAAATATTGCAATGTCTATATGTCATTCCATTCTTACTCGTGCACTCTTTGCACTTATTACAGTGGTTATTTGTCACTGAAACCCAGTATTTACATTTGTCACAGAACTTGTAGTTTTTATCATTCGATAAATCTATAGTGATAAGAGGTAGGTTAGTATAGAAACGAACTGGTGATCCGTATTTGCGTCCAGTTTTCGTTTTAGTTTGAAATTTCTTATGATTCTCATATTCAACCTGGAATGCAAAGGAAATGTGGAATATCGACTTTTAAGCACTATACTTTTGTTCTAAATGATTCTCATTATTAACTGATGAAAAGGGTAGGATGACCTGTAAACAATGCAATTGTGACTTTGACCTGTATGTTAGGAGTGGGTAATATCGATTTTGCCGCGTATCGAATCGTATCTATATATTGAGTATCGATATCGGATATTGAATCTATATATTTTCTGAATCTATATATTGATGGATGCTAGTAGATTTTCTCGATTCATGATATTTGAGATTTGAACGTTATACGGTTGGTTTTCTGATATCAATTTATAAGAATAATATGATTTTAAAGTAATAAAAAGAACATGAAAATAAAAATATAAAAAAACTTTCCTTCATGCTTTTACCAGGCTTAGGACCGGCTACATTATTTTCAGTTTTTAGTATTTTGTGTCTTAATTTAAAATAACAAAATATACCAAAAGAGTGTAGATTAGGTGGAATATTTCATAATACTAAATACATATATTTTAGGTAACATTCGCGATTTCATTCGCGCCTAAGGTACCTAACGTGAGTATTGCCTAGATGAAGTCTCGAGAAAATATCGGAGACGTATTTGAGTCGTCTATTATCAAAGGTGGCAATCTGTGCATTTGGACAAAAAATTTTTATTGATATGTCAATACAGATTGATTTGAATATAATCGTCTCCTTCAAAGAATACGGTTCAAAACCTGCATTAAATAAAGGTTAATAGTTAACCTGTTATTTATCTAAGGTGTCGTTCCGAAGAGTTTTGTGACTGCCAATGGAATACAAAGTCAACAATTCGTTTTTCTGATTTACCAATCATTGTCCAAAAGTCAAATTGCCGGCTTTGATAATAGTCGACTCATTTAGAAGTTCATTTGATAATATTTATACATCATACACTACAAAATTAATTCAGAAATTTTATTATTCACTAAGTTTATGTTAAAATAAAAGTTTCTAAACTTTCAAAAGTTTAATACAAACACAACAAATAAACTCAATTATTTGGATTTAACTAAAAATAGAAAAATGTGTACTTTAAAAATCAAACACAAAAAACTCAAGGTCAAAGCGCGTGAAATCAAATTCAACGGTGCAAATAGGCTATACTGCATTCTAATTAGGGTCGAAAGTTGAAACTTTTTTCCTAAATTGTATCCTGCTGATACACTAAGAATAATCTACAGACGTATGGACTTAAATATAAGGTTTATAATTGTATGGATAATGCCTGTTTCTGTTTCATTCATCATATGTGAGTGAGCGCACGATAGGGATATCGTCCGCTCACTCACTCTGGCCGATTCGATACGAACCAAACGAATATTGCTGATATTCACGAATCGGTACGATACGCCGATGCGCATCACATCGGGCAATATCGTGTATCGGCTGATATCGTTATATAGACTTCGATTCACGAATCGGTACGATATGCCGATGCGCATCACATCGAGCAATATCGTGTATCGGCTGATATCGTTATATAGACTTCGATTCACGAATCGGTACGATATGCCGATGCGCATCACATCGAGCAATATCGTGTATCGGCTGATATCGATATATAGATTTCGATTCACGAATCGGTACGATATGCCGATGCGCATCACATCGAGCAATATCGTGTATCGGCTGATATCGATATATAGATTTCGTGCGGGGCGATATCGGATTCAACGATATTGCTGCGATATATAGATATTGAATCTATATACGATTTATATCACCCACTCCTACTGTATGTCTCACTCTGTGAGCAATTATGCATGACATCTTTGTGGCAGAAATAGGCATAATGATAGTGCCTAGTATCTATCAATGTTTTGTCACATATATTTTACATGGGTTTCATTTAAATTAAGCAATACCATTGATTTATGATGAAAATTTATGGAGAAAATGTACAACATAATAATACGTGATTCTTTGGAAAAAATGGTCCCGATACTGGCATAGTTATGTTATAGAGAACAACTATGTGAATCTGCTCTGAAAGCCTCTCAAAACCAGGTGGTTTGTTTGAAAAGATAAATAATGAAGAACATACCTGATAATCATGCATTATAATTTCCGGTAACATATTTGTAATGTAGGGCTCAGAGAAGTATGGAAACGCCCATAAAACAGGTAGCAAGGTATCGTCTTTCTCACATATTTTATTGTACATATCTGTGAGCTCCCTTAGTGTCTTTGCCAGTGGTTCCACACGGCCTCCAAAAGGAGGGTCCACTACAACACAAATACCACCATCTCTAAAAATAAATAAGATTTGTCATAATGTTATCATTTCCTACGTTAAAATAAAATGTTCTTAAATATTATATTAATTTGTTATTTTGTTTCTTACCTTGACTTCTTAAAGAACTTTTTTAGTAATTTTTCATCATCATTAGCATTGAACATGTAATTATTGAACATGTTGTACCATATGTATTTATCAGGGGGGTGGAACACATGGTATCTCTTGTCGTAGTCCAGGAGTATAGAGTTAAAGTCTGGGTGGGCTTGTGCTGCCTCATGAACAGTTGGAGTTCCAATGCATAAGATATTTCTGTTGAATAGTTTTTTTATTATATCGACGCTTGAAAGGCAAACGTGACTAAGCGACAATAAGTGCTTTGTATATAAATGATAGGCAATAACCGTATTCGATGTGCAAAAAAAAAAAAATCTAGGTCTATTAAAATCAATTCAATCCTACAGCTAGATTCGTTAAAATAGAATATTTTTCAGGTATTTCAACTTTAAATTAGTCTACTGCAAAGTTCACGCATTGTCGCTTAGTCACATTTACCTTTCAAGGGTTGATATGGTATATTAATACATTGGTTTCTAGGTATGAAAAGTGATTCAAGCTGATAAGAGTTATTAAATATGAACTATCCATTAATCTGAAACTATATATCAGATCAAGTTGTTCAAGCCAAGTTAGGTTCTACAATATGGAGTCCTTAAGAGAGTGAAAGTGTCAGAGCCAGACCACTCAAATATCAGTTATTTCCTTTTGAACTCTAAACAGAAGTGGGCTATTTGGATTGTCCATACTCCCATTCTGAAGTTTGAGACAATTTCCTTGTTACTATCACACCTCCTACTACCAGAGCAGAGTTCACACATACTATCTTGACAGTTGTGTTCAGATACTTTTTGCCACATGCCATGCAACTCTAGGATGAATACCCTTCGCAGTATTTACAGAGTGCCATAATATATTCTTCTTTAAATGAGGTCTGCAGAGTCCTCAGAAGTAGACAGCAGCTTGGCTGTGCCCCTGTCATTGCCCAAATCCATTAGCGAAGGTAACAACTTATCATCAAGTGGGCCACATGATTGTCTACCTAAATGAAAAAAAAAAATTATTAGCAGAATAAACAAACCTTATGCTATTGTTTTTGAGTATACCCAGCACAGTGCCGGCAGATTTCTTTGTGAACAAGTACTGTGCTTCAACTGCATCATTCTCCAATAATGGCAACCATGATGAAGGTTGTTTGAGCTGCTCATCCATAAGTGGAGTGATGACTCTGTGGTCTTTACCATGTTTTTTTGTTTTTGACACTATGTACAGTTCTTGGCATGTGTTACAGTAGGCCCGGTCAGATACTGGCCTTGATCTAACCTATTCAAAAAAAGAGATTTATGTTTTCTTATAATATAAGAATGAAATGAACAATAAAAACTCTCATTACACATAACATAACATGACACTTAAAAAACTCAGTGGCAATTATGTACCAAATTACAATTAGTTTGGTGAAGGCGTTTTTTTTGAAGTGAAAACTTCTTTAGAATCGTTGTGATTTCAAACCGGATGCAACGGAAAAAACGACAGGTAAGAGACACAAATACAAAAGAATGAGACAGAAATATACATACTATTTAATACAGCGCCATCTGTGAGATTTTTTTAATACTAATGTGTGTATGAAAGCTCTTGTAGTGAATTTTAATTTAGGATTATACGTGAAATTAAAATATCAATTCACAGAGGGCGCTACCTTACAATTATTTACTAATGACAAAATTTTAAGACGTTTAGGATACAGTCAAACCTGGATAAGCGAGAGTTCAAGGGAGCACAATCTCATTCTCGCTTATAGAGGTTTCTCACTAACCCGAGTTTCTCTCTAATGCTCCCTCTGAATTTCATTTAGAGATTTTACGGATTCAAACGAATTCACTATTTTAAGTTTATCACTTAATGACAGTAGTTTAATTTTCCGTTTTGACATTATGCAGAACAGAACTTTCCTTCGCAATTGATTAACGATAAACTGGGTAAGTCTGACAAACAAGATGGTACACAGGCACACGTGTCCATTTGAAAAGAATGCCATAAAATAATAACGTTATTTAGTTCCACGAAATAGAATAGGTTCAATATTGACGAGAAAACAATACAAAAACAATGTTAAGAAGTTCCACGAAAGTTAAAAAATGCGTCATAAAATATTAGATTTTAAATTTGTAATTTGTTTTGTCATTTGTTCCTCCTAAATAATATAAATAAATAAAGCTCGACTGTCGCTTATAGAGGTATAGAATAGTAGCAGTCTCACTTACGGAGGTTCATGAGGGAAAAATACTCCCTCTTATAGAGGTTTCCGTTTCTCGCTAATAGAGGTTTTAGGAGCTAAAAATGACGGGTCCTGGCTATTACTCTCACTTATAGAGTTTTCTCACTTATCCAGTTCTCACTTACCCAGGTTTGACTGTAATTGTATTTTAATTTTGGAAGGTTTCACTTCTACCACGTGTGAATTGCACACATGTAAATTTTTTTTAAAGTAAGTATTTGTCACAATTTTACATTATTAATACACTACTATTTACTTTCTGATCAGAGTAGAGTTTGACAGACAAAGTGACCATCTACTTTATCCCAAAATTCCTGATTCCGAAACTTTTTTTTACCAACGTTACTTTTTAACAACTTTAAAATATCTTCCGAATTATCAATTACCAAACTCGGCAATCAGAAATCTGTAGAAAACATTCTAACCTCCGCAAAGTTATTCCACGCTTGATTTTTATTGATCGTTGGAATTAGGCTATAGTACTTTTCATTTCGTTTCTTGACGTTCTCCTTCAACCAGTCTTCTTCGCTGATGTGTACTGTGCAGTCTTTTTTGTTCCTGCACGACGAACATGCGAAATATCGACCTTTTTCGCTAGAAAATAATAGTGTTGGCCCGTGCATGCACAGTGGGTGATTTGTTACGTCTTCTATGACTACTTCGACCGGTGCTGACTTAGGTGTGTCGCCCAATTTTGACATAATCTTTCGCTTTTTCGCCATTGCAAACTATTTATAATTTAATTTGCGTTTAATATTGTATAGCTTGAATAAAAACACGTTCCAACCAAGTCCAAGTTGTTAAATGTCAATTGTCAAAAACTTATCCTAAATTTTTATCGTTCCAATGGGCTAGCAAGGGGAATGTTGCCCGTACGTTATCTTATGTAACACACACCCGAAGTCTATTTAACAAAATTTATCGAGTTTTAAAAAAGTCCAGGTGGCTCTAGATGTACTCGTCATTTTACTGAAAAGTTATTTTATGTCACCAGAAATGATAAATGATCACTTGTGATGGTCTTATCTAATTTTACCTCATTTAAACGTTAGCAGTAGTGAAATAAAAATAATAAAAGCGAGATTAAACCGCAAATCACGTTTAAATTTTAAAAAATACCGAACCCGAAAAACTCATTTTACGAAAAACTACATTCAATGGATTTGTTTCATTTTTGTGCACTTTCACAAATGTTCAGAAATAGAATAAAACAGCTGGTTTTATGCAATTAACTCTCGAAGCGTTTAACCCTCAGACATAGCCACAGCCCACTGAGTTTCTCGACGGATCTTCTCAGTGGGTCGCGATTCCGATCCGGTGATAGATTCTGCGAAGCATGGCTCTTGCTAGGATTCGTGTTCACGGGGCTCAAACTTGATGACATTGCTATCATCAAGTTTGAGCCCCGTGAGCTCACCTATTAGTTAAGGCGATGCTGATATAGCCTCTCAAGGCTCAGCTTAGTTAGGTAAAAAAAAACCGGAGCGAATGAAAAAGTTTGATTTAAATTAAAGAAATAATTTGATTTAAATTAAGTAAATTATTTACAGACTCCCGCCATTTGACACAAAGTATTCGATTGCGCCAGACCGGGAATGAGTTCAGGATATGCCATCACCCACCTTGAGAAACAAAACTGGCATAGGCATGTATTAACAATAGGGAAAGGTCGATATCTATCCATGCATGCATGTCGCATATATTACTACCAGTTTTTTCTTTATATTTATTTTAACTTTAAATACACGGTTCCACCTTACGAAACAGAAGATTCAGTTTCATATTATGTTAAAAATATTCATCTCATCCAACTCCTAAAATGTTGCATCCTCTCATTTAAATCTATTTCATTTCATTCAATTTCATGTCCATAATTATTTCATTTATAGTTTTTAAGCACTGACTTCAGCTTTTCCGAAGCAAAAATCTTGTATAGGCTATTCCTTTGCCCCTCCAATAGACGAATCGTGAAACAACTAAAGTCGTCTGTGGTCTCAATTCTCATTCACTTTTTCAACCTGACTAAAGTTTTGTAAAAAAATTTAGAAAAGTGAACATTAAGTTCAATAAGCAGGAAAAATGAGCGGCATAGTTAAAGCGACCCATAGAGTGCTGCAAACATGCGTTAAAACTGCGAACTTAAGCGGGTTGGTTAGTCGCACACAGACGGCTGTGAAACGCGACTTTACTAGGGGTATATGGCACATGAGCTGCTCTCGAAGGTTAGATGGGACCCTGGCTTCCACCAGCTTGCTACACAACCATTCCAATACTTGCAGCTGCGGCTGCGGGTTGAAGGCGCTTCACACGAAAGGTATTAAATTTCCGGCTATCTCCATTATAGGTTATAATTACACCATGCTTCGTTGGTCTTTAAATGTATCACCAATAATAAAATAAGGTATTTGTTAACGTTAATTTAAAAGGAAATTATTTTTTCTAACAAATTTGTTGCACACAAATGACGAAATAATGGGAAATCATTAGACAAATTTAATACTTTAAATGCGTTTTCTAGCCGATAAAGAAGACGAACACTCCATTAAACCCAAGCCCCTTGGTGAGTCCTAATCCTATTCCTTAACTAGTAAGTTCTGCGGTGGTACTAGCTTCATGTTAAATTGATGAACTGAACAAAACTAAAATTATATGGACATATGAATATATTTAAATAAAATTTTGATCATCACCAAAAAGTACTAATACTCTGAACAAAATTTATCATATTTTAATATTATGTACTTACATCAGATCATTAGCCTTTTTGAAAAAAACACATCTTGCATCACAGGTTGTGCACTAAATGCAAAATTCAGAAACCTGGTGCGTAATATCAAAAACAAATGTACCCACTAACAATTCAATTGGATAATTTTTTTTTAATACAATACAAATAAACTATGAGTTCTCATTCAGAAACAAAACGGGACAATTAATCAGGGTATGGGTTTGAAATGCATCAACATTCTGTAGGTCCAATGCTTAGCTCATTCAAATCAATTTAGTAACAACAATAACATTGAAGATTAAATTAATTAGTCATTGAGGTAAATTTGGGAGTTTACAGAATTATTCAAAATTAAAAAAATCATCCCTGCAAAATTATCTTGGGCCTTTCAAAATCAGAAAGGTCTTAGAATCAAGCAGGGTACATTAAAAACACACTTTCATCCAGGAATGAAATTAAAGATTTTCATTCCTGCATAGAGGTATGTGACATTCTTTCCAGTTTTAGTGTGGGTGTGCTCTTTCTTTCAATTTAGAATAGGAATAACATTTATATTTTAAAATTTAAAATAATCTATTTCACCATTTTTAGAATAACGATTATTTCAAATCCTAATAACATGTATTATAAACATGGATAAATTTTTCAATATCCAATATACATAATAATATATCAATGTATAATGGTGATAACACGTGTTGCAATACTGTAGCACTGTATTTCTATCACTAAGCAGTTACGTGTTCAAGTTTGAAGGCATTAAATAAATCAATTAAGATCACAATCTCATGTTTCAAGGTGGGTGACAGAATTTATGTTGTGATGTCTGTAAGTTCTGTAATCACTTAACATCTGGTGGTCTATGAGCACATTTACCATCTAAGCAAATTCAAATTCAAATTCAAAATCATTTATTTCAACTTAGATGTCAGTATGACACACTTGTTGAATGTCAAAATACAAATAACAATGTTAACTCTACCACCGGTTCCAAAAAAAGCCACAGTCCTGAGAAGAACCGGCGAAACAAACTCAGCAGGCTTTTTTTTTTGTTTTTTTCTCAAATATTTTCTTTTTTTTAAATAAATAGAAATATTCACAATAAAAGAAAAAACAAGTCAAAAAAATACAATTAAAAAAAAAATTATAATAATGAAAAATGAAAAGGCCAGGAGTGAGCGCCTCATTCCCACGTAGTGCCATCTAGTAAATAATCCTTAGCTTTAAACAGTTTTCTTAAATCTACGAACAGGTAGTAGTTGAACGTTTAGTGGGATCTTGTTGAGCAAAAAAAGCATAAAAATAATTCCATTTGCTAATGGTATTCAATTAAATGTAATAATTGAAATCCTTAAATAGGACAGACATTACAAATAGGCAATGCTCATTTGCAGATAATCATTCATTTATTTATATTGTAAAGGACACCCTTGATTTTCTAGCCCCAATAGAAAACCTTGAAAAGTATTATTTTAACTTTAATTAGTACTGTGAGGATCTTTGATCAGTGTGCGCTGCATGTTGGTGTAGTTACTAATTAAAAAAAATAGTTACAGTCAAAACCGTTTACTGCGACATCGTTTAATACAACATGCCGGTTATAATAACCAAGAACAAAGGTCCCGGCTGAATGCCATATGACCGCCTTATTAAAAATATTGGTAATAACGACATACCTCATAAAACAACCACATTTAACTAATATTTCGGAGAATTAGATCTGTTAGAACGACCGGCTAGCTGTATTGTAAACTATTTGAATAGGTATCCACATTTGTCTTCAATGGCTATTAAAATCAGGAAAGAAAACAATAGGATTTAGTTTAGTGTAGGGTCTTTTCTAATTCTTAGAAACAAAACACGTGCATGCGGTAGTCAAAGCCCGCTTCTTCATATCTCTTCAGTTAGTTTGTTACTTATCTATACACAAGACGCACCAAAACTTTGTGGAGTTATTCGTGAAACTTTCAAAATGTCGCAAAGAAAAAGAAAACAAATTAATATTGAAGAAAAATCGCGTATTATGTAAATATATTTTTCCAATAACTCTCTATCGATTTGTTTGTACTTGCACGATACACATTAAACATCACCGGTTGTTACGACTATCGGTTTTTGCGACTTAATATGAGCAGTCCCTTCGATGTCGTTATAACAGATTTTGACTGTATATCCAAACTCGCTATCTGTAGTACTATTCTCTACTCTAAAAATGTTAACATCCTACTAACTTATATTCTGACAGGCACAATGAAATATAGTGTTGAATAGTATAGTTGGATTTTCTCTGTTGATCTGCAGTTATTACTATTCATCATTATAATCAAGAGTAATGTAAATCTAATGTAGTTGTTGTAGTTAATAAAATAGTAGTGAAATGAGAGAAATTAAAAAAATACCTTGTTTGTGTATTATAAACTTGTTGTTTGTTGATTAAAATTCATTACCTACTTATTGAATGTTTTACAGTATTGTAGAATAAATTGCACTTATTTTCATTCTCAATGTACATAATAAAACCAATTTATATAAATTCAGGTGAAAGAGAACTGGTAGAGTTCCTGACAGAAGAAATAGTTGCTGAACGCAAAGCACAGAAGGTCAAGTCTCTCCCTGCTGAAGTCGAAGGCTTTACTGTAAAGGGAGACGGTGCTGAAGTTGTTTTAACAAAGCAGCTTAAAGATGAAACGTAAGTAATGAAATCTTGAGAAGGAGAAATATTGAATAATTTTTTTTTGGGGAAACAGTTGTTAATAAATGTTGCCAAATACTTATTTTACTGCCCAGCAATCTTCGTCAATTTGTTGAAATTCGAAAAACTAAAGAAACAAGCCCACAGAAATATCATTAAAAATAGTGAAATTTTAAGTCTAACTATATATTTTTTTCAGAATTCGTGTCACATTCAACGTTAATCACACTGTGGACTCTGATGACTTTGAGGGTGATGTTCAGACTGAGAAGCAAGAGTTCTCTGAGATGCGTTCCAAACCTCAGTTTGAGGTTGACCTAGTCCGAGGAGACACCACCCTTGGTTTCACCTGCTCCTATCTTCAAGATCCACCTGCAGCTTCTGCTGATGAATATAGTGAGTATACATAAACTTAATTATTTCTTGATTCTGATTAATCAAATGGGTCTAAAGATTGAGTACTAAGAAGTCAAAATAGTCTGTTTACCATATCGACGCTTGAAAGACAAACGTGACTAAGCGACAATAACTGCTTTGTACATAAATGATAGGTAATAACCATATTCAATGCACAAAAAAAAATATTTCTAGGTCTATTAAAAGCATTCCAATCCTACAGCTACTAGCTAGATTCTACTACAGCTAGATTCATTAAAATAAATTTTGTTTTCAAATATTTCAACTTTAAATTAGTCTACTGTAAAGTTCACGCACTGTCGCTTAGTCACATTTGCCTTTCAAGTGTCGATATACAATTTACAAAGAAAAAAGTTTATTTCAGTTTAGAATTTGGTGATAGTGCAAGAATGTGTCAAGACTCACCCTCCCCTTTCCTTTTTTCCCTTTTTGTTTCTGCCATAATACAATTAATATATAACCTCAATCTTAAATATCAAGGTGTCATCATTATTCACTTTTGATCTGTGTATAGGGGTATCAAAATTGCTGTTGTATTAGATGAAGTACTAAAGGTGTGAAGGTAGCAAGAATCCAGTAGATCTGAGCAGCATGATGTCGATGTTTTTTTTTTATTGCTTTGATGGGTGGACGATATCACAGCCCACGTGGTGTTAAGTGGTTACTGGAGCCCATAGACATCTACAACGTAAATGCGTCACCCACCTTGAGATATAAGTTCTAAGGTCTCAAGTATATATTCAAACCGAAACGCATTACTGCTTCACGGCAGAAATAGGCAGGGTAGTGGTACCTACCCGTGATGATTCACAAGAGGTCCTACCACCAGTAATAATGCAAATTATAATTTTGCGGGTTTGATTTTTTGGGGGTTGTTTTGGACCTTCAGGAGGCCTTTATCTAACAGTAGTTGTCTGTAAATTTGATTATTGAAAATAAAATGAAAATATATTAAAATAGTCTATGTAAGCAAAAATAATTCAATTATTGACATTGTTAGCATTGAATCAACACATTATAGACAAAAAAGATCAGAGCTTTTTGCAAATATAAATTATTTGGTATCACATACAAAATACCAGATTATAATTTTTATAGTTCTATAGGGGCAAAAATGATTGAAAATTTCCACTTCACGCAAAAGATATGTTAAGTCGTAAGATTTGTTCAGATCCGGCCATGCTGTAAGCTTTGGTCATAGTAGTTCTCAGAGGCTAGTAGGCTAATGTAATTGCAGTTAATCAACTCAACTTCAACGGAAACTAAGTACTATAATTTAACTACTTTTAAATTGTGTTTTCAGACGATGTGTTCGGCATTGACGAAATAACCCTATATAAGGGTGAATGGAATGACAAAGTGTATGCAGTCGCTGGTGATGTGCTCGATGGGGTATGTTATCTATTCATCTTTATTTAGTATGTAAGATACAGCATCTTGTCGGTTTTATATAATACTAGCCGTACTCGCCCGCTTCGCTTGGGATTTAAAATTAACATTATTATTTATTGTCATTATTATTAGGGAGTCCAACACTCATATAAATATAAGTACATGTATTTTCTACATGGATACTAAGTTTCAAGTCAATCGGCATGGCTCAGTAGTTATAACGGAACATCCGTAAAAACCACTAGATTGATATATTAGTATAGATATTAGTTTCACATATTATTATATCAGCTCAAAAAGATCTGAAAGCCAACCTCTCTATGTGTATTTTCTAGTAAGTAGCTTACAAGTTGCTTAGAGAGATTTAATTTTAGTTTCAAGCCACTTGGACACAAATTTTATGTAAAATTAAACAACACATAAGGCACTTAGTTTAATTGTTTTTTCAAATAAATTTGATAGGACCTCATTGTGTGATCAACAGCATACCAAAAGGAATCTTGTAAATCCCAAGAAATATACCTACGTTTTATTGTAATGAATCATAAATTGCTTTTTGCATTTTCTTATTTGCAGCTTAATCGAGGTCAGTTGATATAAATACATATAAATGAAGAGAATTATCTCATAAAATTATAAATATTATCTTGTTTTTACTTTGAAATTAACTTCACAATTAAGTAAAATTCCCCTGTAGTTCGGCTAGAATACGAGGTGTTTACAGAAAAGAGGATTGATAAAATATGAAGAATAATAAATCAGTCCTGGTTATTCGAAAATCATTATCAAATATATACACAATTTAATATTAAAATATAATTACTTACTACTTAATATTAAATTACATTGTCTTCTTCTGGTTCTCGTAAACGCTTAAAACCAGGCGAGCAATGCAATATAAAAATAAAAAATTAATTAACAATCTACTGGTGGTAGGACCTCTTGTGAGTCCGCGCGGGTAGGTGCCACCACCCTGCCTATTTCTGCCGTGAAGCAGTAATGCGTTTCGGTTTAAAGGGTGGGGCAGCCGCTGTAACTATATTTGAGACCTTAGAACTCTAGACCTCTCAAGGAGGGTGCCGCATTTACGTCGTAGATTTCTATGGGCTCCAGTAACCACCTAACACCAGGTGGGCTGTGAGCTCGTCTAGCCATCTAAGCAATAAAAAAAATATCAATATTTTATGTAAACTTAAACAAGAGAAAACAAAAATTTAGAGAAAATGTATTCATTGTTATATTTAAAATAAAATAAAACTACTATAAGTCTATAAAAAGCAAATAAAAATGTACTCAAATAAAAAAAAGAATACCATAATTTCACCATAAACTCACGAGCTTTCAATACCCTAATGGTATTGAGCTCTGCCTATCAACCGAGAGTCCCTAGGTTCGACGCCGACTGTGACGTGCCCCATTTACTTGCCACACTTGAACTTACATAATTGTAGTTATCAAGCGCCAAAAATTGGGGTATATAGAAAGCACGAAGTTATTATCCATTTCACAATTTGGGAAATGGAATTATGAAATGCTTACATTTTTTTTTATTCTATAAACTTGCTGACTTCTACTATAATATGTATCATTATTTGTTTAAGTGGGTAAAAGTTCTAATTATAATTATTATAGTCTAAAAGAATATGAGTTTAGCTTCTCTGAATAGATAAAATTTCATTCTGAGATCATGGTTGCGGCATGCTGGCGAATTCAACGGACAACATATTATTTAAATAATACCCACAGCCTATAATCACGGCTGCGTTTAATTATGCAAAATAATTAACAGCATTTTGCATCCTTGATAAAGCATTATTAATATAATATTAATTTATTTTCTACACTCTAAAATAATTGTAATTATATTGTTTTGTACAAATCTGTTTTTTTTTTCAGTATTTGTACGACCTACTCATGAACCTACTAGAAGAGAAGGGCATAAGCAATGAATTCGCGCAGAAGCTGTCGGACTTCAGTACTGCCTACGAGCACACGGCGTACATCAATCTTCTGGAGTCCATATCTAAATTCACCATCGGAAAATAATGTAACTTCAAACTAAAATTTTAAATAACATACAAACATTAAATTTTATTTTTATTTGCTAGTTCTGTAAACAATTAAAATTTCGAAAATCGAATTGCTACAGATCCAACAATAGTGCAAATTAAATGGCGGGAATTTTGACAGTTACATTGAAAATTGAAAATTGTGCTGCATTTGTTGATTTTAAGTGAAACTTTTATTTTGTTCATATTCACAATGGTCTTCGATGATGTACTTTGTTTTTCTTCTGTTAAACACACCGAATGTATGAAAGCGGATAGTATTTTAGTTGTGGTCGGAGGAAGTTTTTGTGCTAGTACAGCTTTAAGTTAGTTAGTGGACGTTCGTGTGTTAATTGTTCTAGTGTTAATGTTAGTTATGTCTCAATAAAAAAGTTCAAATTAATGGCTGTTTCATTTTAAACTATTGGTGATCAGTGTGCTTAGTGCGAGTTTTTTAATGTTCTCGATAGCGTAAAAGCTAACCCAATTTTGTATGCAGTTGGAACAGCGCCCCTAACGGAAAATGTAGACAAACGATCCCATTCCATACAAATCGATGCCTCCAATGAACACTACTCTACTCTCAGACACAGCCCACTGAGTTTCTCGCCGGATCTTCTCATTGGGTCGCGTTTCCGATCCGGTGGTAGATTCTGCGAAGCACGGCTCTTGCTAGGGTTCGTGTTAGCAACGTCATCAGGTTTGAGCCCCGTGAGCTCACCTATTAAAGTTAGGGTTACGCTGCAATAGCCACTAGGGCTATCAGCTTAGGTAGGAAAAAAAAAAAAAACTAACTCAAAATTTTGAAATTTTCGTTTTTCACGCAAATCGCTTCACTATTTTAAAAGTATTACAAATTCATTATTGATGGGGTTCGAAGCAAGAGTAAATCAGCTGGTTACACAAGAAAAAACCATAAATATATCTGCAATAATAAAGATTTTATCAACTTTTTTCGTTTAAACTCTCCTCCTGTAAACCTACGAATTTGGAGTTAGAGTAGTGTTCATTGGAGGCATCGAAATATGAGCTAACGTTTACGCTATCGAGAACGTTAAAAAACTCGCACTAAGCACACCGTATTTTATAGTACCTACCTGCCTGCGGGATTCGAACACCGTTCTAGTTGTATCGCTCGATACGAATGAACCAAGCGTCTCTTACTTTAACCCTTTTAGTCAGCACTAAAAGGGTTAAAGTACAAGTTTATTTTAACATGTTTTGCAGAAATTGCTAGAGAATTTTAAAAAAAGTACCTTATAATAAAGCCTTTAACTTAAATACAAAAAGCAAAACTAGATTCACAGTAAAATAACTTTAAATGTTATTCATAAATAAATGTTTAAATAGCATATAAAAATAAAGTCGATACCTACCTATATTCAAACGGCGCAGTAGTCGGTATTCCGATGCTCTGCACTTTACGCATTAGTAGAGTCTGTGTACAGATTTCTCAATTCTAATATAGCTTATCTATATTGTTTTGACTAGTATTGTGCATAATTATATTGTAATTGTGAACAACTTTATTTATTAACCGAGCGTTGACATTTATTTCACTGTGATTGCCATTTTTATCTTCAGAAACGTCCGTGGACAAATCTGCGAGGCACTCGGTGTAGGTATACTTGATAAGTTATTATGTCGCTCACTTCGGGCAGTTCATAATTTCGCAAAGTATGCACCTAATACATTTTCACAAAAGCCTTACACTATGAAGGTTTCATTCCTGTATAAATATAAATACGAAGTGATAGTCCACCTGGGCAAAATAGTTTGCTGCCATTTTTCGTATTCGGCCCAAATTTATTTCTAAAATTTTATTTCTAAAGCATTTTTATGTTTAGAACCAATCAAAACTACAGAGTATGCATGCGGATAAAATGGATAGGTACGAACGTTTAGAACTGACTTTCAATACGAAGCCGTTCTGTGAATGAACGCAGTGGTTATATCAGTATAGTTACAAAGGCTGCCCCACCCTTCAAACCGAAACGCATTACTGCTTCACGGCAGAAATAGGCAGGGTGGTGGTATCTACCCGTGCGGACTCACAAGAGGTCCTACCACCAGTAAAAATCGCGCATCCCTCGTGCATGCATGCCCTGAACAGATAACATGTCTTTGATAATTGATATACAGGATGAAATTCGTGGGGGAGAGCACCGAACCATAAGGAACGCTAGACTGTAATGCTCCGCCCATCCCTTTTCAGGATATTATCAAAATAACCCTTCAACTCATATCTGTTCATAAAATATTTATAGCTACTGATACCATGCACCCCACACTTTTTTTAATAATAATAAATAAAATCATTTTTTGTTACATTATTTTTAATTCAAATTTATTCTCTATTTTTTAGTTGGATTTTGTATAAAAGCTTTTTTTTTTTTTTTTTCCTACCTAAGCTGATAGCCCTAGCGGCTATTTCAGCGTAACCCTAACTTTAGTAGGTGAGCTCACGGGGCTCAAACCTGACGATGTTGCTAACACGAACCCTAGCAAGAGTCGTGCTTCGCAGAATCTACCACCGGATCGGAAACGCGACCCACTGAGAAGATCCGGCGAGAAACTCAGTGGGCTGTGTCTGAGAGTTAATTTACTCGTCGAGCCCTTCGTCGCAAGCGACGGGTTCGACGAGAACGGTGACCGGTGCTTGAAGTACCTAAAAGCACCGTTAGTGGATCGGGAGGATCCGAGATGACGTGTTTTGGGCGACGTCGACTGCTTTCCATTCTGTCCGCAGGATCGGGAATGTAGTTACCGGCGGCCACGATGAGAGGGTTCTCGTGTCGTGCCGCTTTATCGAAGTGGCGCATGGACGCCGACTGAAGATACTTACTGATGGACTCTAAGTCCAGGTCGTCATGGAGGTCGACGTTCCTGACGAACCACGGGGCTCCGACGGCTATCCTGCAAAAACGGGATTGAATAATTTGAAAGGATTTTAAGTGTATGCGGGCCGCGTGAGCGAACACTACACTTGCATAGGTCATGACGGGGCGTATGCAAGTTTTGTAGAGTGTCACCTTATTTCTAAGGGACATTTTACTTCGCCTACATATCATCGGGTAGAGACGTCCTAGGATGAAGGCGGCACGATCGCGTACCGTCTTGATGTGGGGGCGGAATGTCATCCTACTGTCGAGGGTGACGCCTAAATATTTGACCTTCGGGGCCCACGGTATGGGCTGGTCGTACATCGTGATTGGGCGAACGGCGGGGGCGGGGGTGTTGACGCGCCTAGTCGGGAGAGGGATGCTCAGCGTGGTGTTCGGAGGGCGACCCCTTTTGAAGAGCACCGCTGTGCTTTTCGTGGGGTTAATGTCGATGCGCCACTTCCGGAACCACTGTCCCATGGTGGTAGCTGCGGTCTGAAGTCGTCGATGAAGCAACGCCTTCTTCCTACACGAGTAGTAGATGGCGGTGTCATCGGCGAAGAGCGCCAGATGGGTCTCCGGAGACCGGGGTATATCGTTGATATACAAACTGAATAGTAACGGGGAGAGGGCGGAGCCTTGCGGGACTCCGGCTGTGACGTGACGGGGCCGGGAACGCGTTCCCTCGACTCGATATCGGAACGAACGGTTCGACAAGTAGTCTCGTATGATGAGCACGAGTCTGTCTGGCACTCCCATGTTATACAGTTTGTATATCAAACCGTTGTGCCAGACTTTGTCGAACGCCTTCGCTATATCGAAGAAGAGGGCTCCTGTCGGAATGGGTATAAAAGCGTATTTTGTTAGTTTTTTTATATAAGCGCTATAGCGCTGGCGCTCTGTTTGACGGTATGTTACCATAGTAGTACAACACATCGCAGCGTCATAGCGCGGCGTTAGTTTAGCGCTCTAACGCGCGCTAATTACACGTTCTGTTTGACGAAGCCTTTAATAAGCGCGTTAATCCGATGTTTTGAAGGGAGTCAGAATCATGTTCAAAGATTCCGTTACAAGCATATATACGTCTGAAGCTAATAAAAGCGTATTAAAAAGAAAAGGAAGAATGAAAGATGACAATGACAAAATGTAGAGAAGAAATAATACATGTCAAAGGCATTTTAAAACCGATTAAGACATTAACATAGTAAATACACTTAATATTTATAAGACATTAATATGAATGCTATATAGATAAGCGTGACTAATTAAAGGTAGCCTACATGAAATGTCTTCAATATAAATGTTTATAATAATAGCGTAACCATGAAAGTGATTTATAGCACAACAAAATTATTTGCCGCGATAAAGAGGTTGCGTTTTTATTCCAAACTGTGTAGATATCTTATCTTTAGTACATTTTACTGCTGCTATTATGTTATTGGGGATATACAAATAATGAAACTTGGTACAACATCGTGGCTGATAAAGTACTATTTACATAGATTACTATCTAGGTCTTTAATTAATCCACTTTTAAAGCGTACATAGCGTGACAGGAAATGTTTGGTTTTGCCTATATACAGGGTGTCCCAGAACTCAACGTCAAGCCGAAACGGGGTGATAGGATTGATTGTAACAATCATGAGAAAAATCAGAAAAAAAATCGATCCCATGTAGTTTGGAAATTATGGGCATTTAAGTAAAACCTAGAAATTTGGTCAAACTGTAACCATTTTTCGGTTATTGTGGATAATTTTTTTTTTTTAAACTTTGGTGCCGTAACCCGAAATAACATTTCTAGAACCACAGTCAAACATAATGACACAACTGCCCCAAGTTTTCTAGAATTAAGACTATTTGTTAAACTATGAATCTAATGTTCAAAATTTGTAGACTTCGAAAGGCCCTTCTTTAAAAAAAAAAGTATTAAAGTGCCTTGGCAAGTGCCATTAAAAGTTCGCGCATTTAATCAGGATTGTAATATGGTACAATACTTGTTAGTTTCGTACTAAAAAAAAGCTAGTAAAAAAATTAAAACCTCGAGTACACCGATTTTTGCTAACCCATTTTACTCAGTTTAAATGTTTTTTATTCGCACAAGCTCTTGGTATCTGCAATATGTGTAAAATACTCATGATCGTGCTGAGCTATTAGACCTCTACTTGGATTATTCGGTATCTCCCGAGCAAGCTCGGGACCACCAGTCATCGGTCCTTACTGCGCGCGTCCTTAAGATACGTGGTTGGTGCCGTATGTTCCATGGGGAGTGCTCTGAGGAATTGTTTGAGATGATCCCATCATCTCGTTTTTACCATCGCACCGCCCGCCACCGGAATAGAGTTCATCCATAATTTCTGGAACCACTGCGTTCATCCACAGTGCTTTCCAGCGATCTTTTTTACCACGTACCATCCGGCTTTATAATGAGCTCCTCTCCACGGTGCTTCCCGAGCGCTATGACATGTCCTTCAAACGAGGCTTGTGGAGAGTACGTCTTAATGGTAGGCAACATTTTGGCTCTGGTTCTGGCATTGCTGACGTCACCATGGGCGACGATAGCCACTCACCATCAGGTGGGCCGTATGCTCGTTTGTAATAAAAAAAAAAGTTAAGAGATAATACGATTGAGACTGTAGAGATTAAAAAATGCGTCAATGAAAAATATCTATTTCTGATATTGCATTAGTAAAAGGTAATGAAATTAAGTAAAAATAAGGATTTCATATCACAGTGAACGTTTATCAGTATAGATAATATGATATGTGCAAGACACGACATGCGTAAGCATATCATTTATTTCACTCTGCATATAAAAAACAAACGACATGTTCCATTTTGCTCAAAAGTTACCGCGATCACGACGACGGTACGGTCGCTACAAGGCGTTCTTTCAAGTCAGCTGATGACCACTACGCGATCAGCTGTTCAGTAAAATCGATTATGGCCGTCGCTATACATCTCTCTCACTCGAAAATGCTTTGTTTCTTATCAATTTGAGATCGCAAATTGTCAGACAAGGTCACCCAAATTCTACAGTTATTTTCATTTATTGACGCCTTATAGTTATTATCGTCCAATAGTGTTACAGCTTATAAGCAAGCCTGGAAACATGCTTGATTCCAACCAATAACGTCCCGTCTATTGACTGACCTGAACATCGTACGGGAGCTGTTGTCATATTCGTTGGCGAAATGAAGCGAGTTTTGTGGTACATCGCCAAGATGGCTGACGCGTCGCCGCCGTTACCTGCGAAGAAAATACCCGAAAATTTATACGAACTGTGCCTGACGAATTTAGTGAATTTTTGGTACAAATCAAAGTGTTACAAAAAGGTCTTGCGTTTACTTCCAGATACAGTGGTCATGGACGTTTATTACAAGGTAAGTTGTGGGCTACGGTACATTTTTTAATCGTTTTTGGATCTAATGGATTCGAAACATTGTAATAATCGAGTTAAACCTGCACATATACATATATTTTGTTTTGATACAGTTCCCGATACATAATTTGGTAGTTTTATGTGTTCTGGTGTATTGTTTTTTAGTACTGTTGTCAAACCACGAGAATAAGTAGGTTTGCGTGCGATAGCACTTTCACTGTTGCTGGTTGGTTGCACGTAATTCTTCACACAAACATTTTCTTTGTTCCCGTGTGGGCAATTCGATATTACAAACTGATTACTTTGATGGACGGTTTTATTGTTTTGATTACCTATTAAATTCGTATTTTACGTAATATAGAAAACATTACTAAAGTCCTTACCCCTGTTTGATAACGTACTCACATCGGTTCACATCACACACCCATCTTCTGTTTATTGTTTATCAGATCCCCGACATGGCAACGTCCACCGCCAGTCACCTAGACATATGCCGAAGTCTCGGCTGAGTTATATTTTCTAAACTTACATAATTTTTTTACTCTATTACACAATTCAACAAGAACTCCTTTCGATATAAATATTGTTTCAAAATCAAACATTATCTACCAAATGCCAATTAGAAAAAAAAAAGGTTTCCGTCTGCGCTGGACCACGTGGTCCATACTTTATATAGCATGGACGAAGTCCCGTGTTCAATAGTGGGATGAAAGGTAGCTTATGTTCTTTCCCAAGGTTCAAACTATTTCCACACCGAATTTGATAAAAATTAGTTCAGTGATTTGGGCAGGAAAACGTTATAAACAATACTTTCGTAATGTAACCTCTAAGTAAAGAACTAACTGAAAAATATCTAAATATGTATCTTTAAATGACGATTTTTTGGCAACATTCGATTTTATTTCAGCTGCAAATTAATCTCTGCCTATGACCTACCCAAACTATAAGCGTGCTTTGGTTTCGGAGATGTTTGCGAACAAACAGATACACAGGAAATAATTCTAAAAATAGCTGGTTTTATTATACTTTACCTTAGTTAGGTATCTGTTTTCTGTTCTGATAGCTTTTCTTCGATGCCCAGACGTACTGTCTTAGTGTTTTCTTATATTGATAACTGTTCTTTTGACCTTCGGTGTATCTTATAAAAAGTGCTTAAACTATCTAAGACTACGATTTTTCCAATACAGTGTCGATCTGTATCACATCCTCATTTCATTAGCTGGGTCCTTCTCAGTCGGACAGTCTTGTCAGAGTGGTCATGGTTGCGCTGACGATGTATATGCAGAAGTACCCGTTAGTTCGCCCATGCCCCCGAGGACCGCCCTCGAGGTCCGCCCTCGAGGTCCAGGTCTGGTGGTTCGAAGCGTTTCGAGTTCATTAGCTGGGTTAGTCTACACTAATGTCCCAAAGATACCGCGCTGATGACCCGTAGATATTATACGTGGTTCTCAAGACAGAGGACACAGTTTGAAGACTGAATATAATTTTTACGGTATATACAGGTGTTTCCCAACGTGGGGCCCGCGCCCCACAAGGGGGCAATTTGATAATTAAGGGGGGCAATCGCACTAAATTAATATAGGAAAACTTTATTAAAATTATTTTGAATTTGAATTTTAGGTTTTTATTGTATGTTTTGAAATATTACTGTATTCTGATAATAATTTCATAGCGATTTCTTCATAAAACCTATCATTAGTGTTTCTTAAGTGAACAAATAAATTTTTTAATGTTAAAAACTATGTATGGGTAGCGTAAAAATTTTAGAAACGTTACAGTGGGGCATGGCACAAAAAAGGTTGGGATACACTGGTCTACACGGTCCCTAGCATTGGACGTCTGTGCGCTGTTGATGAGATGAAAGTAGCTTGCTATACCCTCACATAGCTTACTCGACATAAACCACTTCAGTCTGTACCGATATGAATGAGGTTGCGAATAAAAGGTAACTTAGACTTGGATTATATTTAACTGAAACTATATCTGAGGTGACTGACTTATTCTGAGTCACAAAATTGTATAAAGCATCCGATCAAGCAGTTACGAATCAATGAAAAGATTTGAAACAATGAGCACATTTATTTTGTCAATAGTACTCGTTAAGACATTCATAATGAGTGTAAAAAGTTTAACGATTGTATTAACTAATTGTAGCCTGTTTAACGCTGTGTATGTTCTATCTCTTTCTATCGAGCGTGAAACTGACAATAGAAAAGATAATAATTATGCTGTATATGAGTCGTCTATTATCAAAGGTGGCAATCTGTACATTTGGACAAAAAAAAATTATTGATATGTCAATACAGATTTATTTGAATATAATCGTCTCCTTCAAAGAATACGGTTCAAAAACTGCATTAAATAAAGGTTAATAGTTAACCTGTTATTTATCTAAGATGTCGTTCCGATGAGTTTTGTGACTGCCAATGGAATACAAAGTCAATAATTCGTTTTTCTGATTTACCAATCATTGTCCAAAAGTCAGATTGCCGCCTTTGATAATAGTCGACTCATATATTCCTGGTCTACATTTATTTCTATACTATAATAATATTATAAAGAGGAAAGATTTGTTTGTTTGTTTGTATTGAATAGGCTCCGAAACTACTGAACCGATTTGAATAATTCTGTCAATGTTTGGAAGCTACACTATTCCCGAGTGACATAGGCTATAATCTTTTTAAAAAAATTTAGGGATCCTCGCGAAAAAAAGTCTCGCGACAGCATATGCCTAACTATTATAGTAATGCCGCATTAAGTGTTTTTAATTTAAAAAAATAAAACTACGTCAAATATCGTTGAAATTTTATTTAAAGACCCGAGCGGAGCCGGAGCGGGCCGCTAGTTCATTAATAAGCCTGTACGAGTTTGCAGATAGACATTGTCAAGTTCGATGATAATGAAAACGTTTATAAATCAATTGAAATATAGTCGATTACAAACAAAGGATACCACTTACTATTCTTGTGTAGTGTACTATATAAAGCGTACAAAGTATACGGTACACATTGCGGTTAATGACGTCATCGTGAAATCGCTTAGTTTTCATCTCATTACGCTGTTATATTTTTATCTAGTGTTCGCCCAGTAGTCGAAAAACTCAACACTGACACTTCACATTAAATATGTAATATATTGCATGTTCTCTTTTGTTTTGTTATTGAATTTTACTGTTTTTAAATTTTATGTTGATAACACTAAAACTCGCGAATAGCTCCTGAACTAAAAAAATATATGTTGATTTATTGATCAAAGCAGAATACGTTGGACTTTTTGCCCTTGACCACTTATATGTTTATGGACGTAAAACTATATCCCGTCCGGGCGTAGCTGGAATAGCCTCCTAGGCTCACCATCATCATCATGGTTCCAAGCCGGTTTCGGCAACGGCGGCCAAAATTTTCTGTTCAATAACTGGCAACTAAAAAGTTGGCATTTTAGGTGTTAGATGTCTCTAAACTCCAATACTACTGCGAAACTCGTGTGAGCGATTTAGGATTGGAAATAAGAGATTATTAAGGTTACGACTTATTTTAAGGGTCGAATTTTCAGACAACTATAGTAAGTGAAGATGGGGTTCCTCGTAGAAGTTGCAACCATTATGCAGACGGTGGATTCTAGTTTCGCCTCACACTTTCGACATTATGATCTATTTTTCCCTCTACCTGTTCATTGGTAGCCTATTCCTATATAGGGGCTATTCCATCTACGATCTGGCTGGTAGATGAGCTCATGGAGCTGAGAGAGCGTGCTAACACTGGCCCTAGCAAGAGCAGTGCCTCGCAAAATCTAGCACCGGTTTGAAATCGCGTCACTGAGAAGATCCGGCGAGAAACTCAGTGGGTTGTATCTATGGGGTTATGAGTTACAACGGTTTTAATATATTGTGAGAAAAAGGCCCGGTTTTGTTTGGTATAGCAAAGCAATGACTTTCTTTAGTCAAGATTTACTCTGAAGCCAGAGCTAAGAGCATAACATTGCAATGAAGGCTTTGTTAACCTGCAAACCGGTACGTATGATTGCCGTATAGTTAAGACCGTGGCATCGATGTATACGGACTTAACACAACCTCCTGCCAGTACTCAGGATAGGACTTGGGGGAGATTAATTAAAAAAGCATCGCAAGGGAAAAACTTAGTCGCCAGACAAGATGGCGAAAAAGTGAGGAAGCTTAGTGGAATGAGAACTAAAACAGGCTTGGTTGAATATCCATATTTTATGAAAAACTATCCGACAAATCTGTAAAATAGTAGAAGTGGTTTGAAAACTAAAAAAACACACTTTAACAGTAAAGAACGATTAATTTTTTTCTGTTTTTTTTTATCCTGTTGATACTGCTCAGAATATTAGAGCGAACTTATGACATTATTTTATCAACACCGATCCTTGGCGAAATCGGATGTCCTGAAGTCTGCGAATGTTCAAATATTCCGTTAAATACAAACAAACATACATACATATCAAGCTAATAAAAATGTTGATAAGATTCTCTATTTCAAGGCAGGCGTATATCAGCAGACGAGCAATGAACTAATTCTACTCCGCATCTACACCAATAAACGAAGCATAAATCGTGATCTGTGACATGAGCGGTGTGGTGCCGGAATAAAGTTTACTCATTGCAATCGTTTCAAAAGTTTACAATGTCGTATTACAATATCTAGCGTCGTCAAGACTTTATTGACCAACAATTGCGCGATTGTGTCGCTTTTGTGCTCTTAAATTGCGTCGTGGAATGCTCTGGATGTTTCGGTGTGATTCAATTCGTCAC
Organism: Bombyx mori; assembly: GCF_030269925.1. Classification (NCBI taxonomy): domain Eukaryota; kingdom Metazoa; phylum Arthropoda; class Insecta; order Lepidoptera; family Bombycidae; genus Bombyx; species Bombyx mori. The sequence continues at coordinate 15,019,837 of NC_085114.1, read as the reverse complement.
TTAAGTTATACTAAATATGCCAGAACAGATCCAATATTGCATGGTGCAAGCAAATACGCATTTACTATTAATACAAATTGCCATTTAAGAATAAGATATTTGCTTGTTTGTTGTTTTTTTAACCCTAACTTATCTGTGATAAGATTATTCGTGACACGCCTTTTCATTGACGATGAAATAATTTTTTCGATGCTTTAACGTAATATCGATCGGTCGCGCTCAGAAACATTTGTGACCTTAATTAAACCCATTTATACCAACACTACGGAAACCTGACTGCGCTCCGCTGTGGCAAAATTAATGAAATACCCCCATTTGTTAAAGAAGTCGCTTGTAGGACCTTGATGGAACTGTCACGTAAATCATCCTTCGAGCGCAAACAACAACTACCAAATTTCATTACAATCAGATGAGCAGCTTAGTAACGCATAGACAAACAAACAGAGAAACTACTTATTTCATTTTTATTATTAACATAAAAAAAACTCATTCGCATGTTAATAAACACGAGTTTCATTAATTCAGAGCGCATATGCGTCGGAGGAGGAAGCTTGAATACTAAATAACACAATAAAATAATGACCCATTTATTAAAATTGTGTAAATTTAATACGTTGCGTTTGTCTTTAGTCCGGCTTAGTCGTCATAAGCTTTTTCCCCCTACCTATTCTCTGGTAGCCTATAAGGCTATTTCAGCTACGCCCGGATGGATAGGAAGCTCACGGGCTCCAACCGTGATTGTTGCTAACAATAGCCCTAGAAAGCTATTCAAGTGTCACTATGACATATCGAACTTACAGATTTTCAATGCTAAGGACGATCAGTGCGATTTTTTTCCCTACCTGAGCTGATGGTCTTGAGATACCATTTCAGCGTAACGTTAATCATTAGGTGAGCTCACGGCGCTCAAACTTAACGACGTTGCTAACACTAGCCCTAGCAAGATCATTGCTTCGCAGAGTCTACCACCGGATCGAAATCGCGACCCACTGAGAAGATCCGGCAAGAAACTCAGTGGGCTGTCCCTTTGGTTTATTTAGCTCGTCGAACTTTTGACAGACGGTGATTGACGTCATAAGACTGTGGTACATTCGCCCTTACGGCTATACATCACAATTAGGCACCTGTCCCACGCCATCAACACGTTTTGCCGCATCGGACATCACTTACGTAATCTTATCGAGGTGCTGCTATCACATGAGTTTTACGTACGTAAATAATCACGGACATAGCACGGACTATTTTGTGTCTGATATAGTTTAAGCTTATTGTTTTCAGTACACATAGTATTTCGAAATGTTTTATTGGCCTTTTATTTAGAATAATTCATAAATATCGCGTTTAAGATCTTGAAAAACAACAGTGGCAATAAATACATTGCGGTAAATTGTTTTTCAAAAAATTTCTACTTCACTCTTGAGTATTTTAAGCAAAGCACTGAGCTTATCGTCGTATCTTTTCAGTGGGTCGCGATTCCGATCCGGTGGTAGATTCTGCGAAGGACTATTCTTGCTAGGGCTAGTGTTAGTAAATTCTCTCAGGTTGAACCCGTGAGCTCACCAACTCGTCTGGGCGTAGCTGGAATAGCCCCTTAGGCCATCAGCGGATAGGTAGATGGAAAAAAAAAGTAAGCAATTTTATCAACTGCTTTTCTCAGTTCATTACTTCTATTTTAAAAACCTCTATGTACATTTTAAGGCTTTATTAATATCTCACTATTCCGTAGTGTTTACAGAATTCACCTATGGTCCAAATTTGACTATATTATATCGTCAATGGTTTCCTAGTGAAATAACATTGCATGTAACCGAATACAAGAAACGATATTTTTTATTGCATTAATGGATGGACGAGCTTACAGACCACCTGGTGTTAAATGGTTACCGCAGCCCATAGACATCTACAACATAAATGCCGCCACCCGCCTTGAGATATAAGTTCTAAGGTCTCAGTATAGTTACAACGGCTATCCCACCCTTCAAACCGAAACGCATTACTGCTTCACGGCAGAAATAGGCAGGGCGGTGGTACCTACCCGTGCGGACTCACGAGAGGTCCTATCACCAGTTACTACGCAAATTATAATTTTGCGGGTTTGATTTTTGTTACACGGTGTTATTCCTTCACCGTGGAAGTCAATCGTGAACATTTGTTAAGTACGTATTTCATTATAAAAATTGGTACCCGCCTGCGGGATTCGAACATCGGTGCGTCGTTAGATACGAATACAACGGACGTCTTATCCTTTAGGCCACGACGACTACAAAATTACAAATTTAAATTAAATGTAGTTACTTAATAAACTACAAAATTAATTTGTTAAATTTATTTGACATGTGAACCATAGTTTTTTTCACGTTTTTCTCGGAACATTCGAACAAAATCGATACATCACGAAGTCCTTTACGGTTAGGCGTGCGCGCGTCTCGACTACCGCTATGTACATTTACATTTTAGGTGAAGGTGAACCGGACGTAACCGTAAGCAATAATGCTTTTAAAGTACTCGCATTAAGATTGAATATTCTGTGCACGTTGTTACGAAAGAAAGTGTTCATGATTTGATCTCGTCAGAAATTACAGCTAACTCTCGTTTTGTAAGTTTCGAGTGCTGTGTACGGAGAATGGTAAGCTCTAGACGCTTCCCGGGTGAAACTTTATATATTGGAGATTTTTATTCGCATAGCAAATATCTATATATTAATACGTGAAGCAAAAACTTTGTATCCCTTTTTACGAAAATTGCGCGGACGGAGGAGTATGAAATTTCCCACACTTATAGAGAATATAGAGAAGAAATGCACAATGCTAATATTTTTTTTAAATAATGCATAAAAGATACATTAAATCAATAAAGAAAACATTACACACACTACCATGTATTTGACACACACACGCATGCATACCTACTATTTATTTATTTTCAAACTTTTGTTCTTGACGTCTGTGGTCAAATTGAGAATAGATTAAATATTGTTTGTCTTTATTATTATTTTTTATAGTGTTACCTTGGCGAAATCTGTGAATAAAGAAGTATAATAGTCTGACAATAGAATCATAATAGTGTACAAACTTACAATTCCAATTAATTATAGTCGAATTTCGACTACTGCGGGACCTCTAGTAATTATAAAATCATTACGTCCTTTGGGCAAGCGATCTTACAGAATATTCTTATTCGGCAAGGGATCTTACAGAAAATTATTTCTGGGTTTTTATTGCGAATAAATCTGAACTAGCTCACTGCCTACTTGGTGTTGAGTGGCTACCGGAGCCCATAAGTATTAAAACTTTGAGGCGTATGGTCTAAGTCTGAATTGTATTGTTAAACGGGTGTCCCACCCTTCGAAGCAGAACAGCCGACGGTTTCGCAATTATGCAGGCTTATGATAACACCCAGTATAGGTACCGGCGACTTCTTCATGAAATAATTGCACAAAAATATGGACGCACACCTTAAAATATCTAGTGGTTGGTATTTGTTTACATTTTATTATGAGATTAACGCCACTGAACTTCAAAGCGAACTGTATAATAACAGAAATGAGCGTGACGTTGGTATAATTCAGCACACAACGGAACGATAGCAACCGGTCTCTTCGCGTGTACTGCTAAAACTCACTCACATTGAGACGATAGAATATCTTCTTTTTTTTTCTATTAAATTAGTAACCTTACAGGGTTATGCCAACGTAACTGAGCAAGTAGGTGAGGTCACGGCTATAACCTGGTGACAATACTACCACTAGCTCGAGCAAAAGCAATGCTTCGCAGAATCTACCACCGGATCGGAAACGCAACCCATTGAGAAGATCCGGCGAGAAACTCAGTGGGCTGTGTCTGTGGGTTAATTTATTCGTCAAACCCTTCGTCGCAAACGACGGGTTCGACGTAAACGGTGACCGGTGCTTGTGGTACCTAAAAGCACAGTTAATGGATCCGGATAATCCGAAATACGTGCTTAGGGCGACGTCGTCTGCTTACCATTCGGTTCGCAGGATCGGGTATGTATTATTAGAGGTAGGATTAGAATTAGAATTTACTGGTGGTAGGACCTCTTGCGAGTCCGCGCGGGTAGGTACCACCTATGCGTGGTAATGCGTTTCGGTTTGAAGGGTGGGGAAGCCGTTGTAACTAAAATGAGAACTCAAGGTGGGTAGCGCATTTACGTTGTAGATGTCTATGGGCTCCGGTAATCACTTAACACCAGGTGGGCTGTGAGCCCGTTCACCCATTTAAGCGATAAAAAATTCAGAATATCAGTAACAATTCAACATCAAATTAAAAATTCTCGCCTATAGATTGCTTATTTTAATTAATCAAAATAGATATTATTATCTGGTATGTGTTCACGATCGACTTCAACGATGAAGGTATGACGTGTCTTGTAATAAAACAAAACGCACGTGTGTTATGATAGGTCGGTCGTATCGCAAACATACTCGGATTTCTATGGATTGTTTTTTTTATACGCGAAGTAATAATACTCGTGTGCACAAATGGCGCGTTATGAGCTTCTTCGAATACAACATGTAGTCTCCCAGACATGAATAACAGAAGCTCATAATTTTGGATCGCATAGAAGGCAAGCGCGCCGTCGTCAAACCAGATAGGTGGTCAGATCTGGTTAAGAAAGCGGTCCATGGCTACTATGACCGAACACTATGGAGGAGCGTCACATGTGGTCGCAATCCTCAGCAGTGAGGGAACGATGATGAAGTACAAATGGCACGGATTGTTCCGATAAATTTGAGACTTCGAAGTCGGAGGCAAGGCCGTTTTTTTTTTATTGTTTAGATGGGTGGACGAGCTCACAGCCCGCCTGGTGTTAAGTGGTTACTGGAGCCCATAGTCATATACAACGTAAATGCGCCACCTGCCTTGAGATATAAGTTCTAAGGTCTCAAGTATAGCTACAACGGCTGCCCCACCCTTCAAACCGAAACGCATTACGGTTTTACGGCAGAAATAGGCAGGGCGGTGGTATCTACCCGTGCGGACTCACAAGAGGTCCTACAACCAGTAATTACGCAAATTATAATTTTGCGGGTTTGATTTTTATTACACGATGCTATTCCTTCACCGTGGTGCACACGTTTTGCGGTTGTGGTGCTTGCTGGCCCCAGACACCGCATCGCCGTACCGGGTTAGTTAAATCTAGTCCTACTTTGTTTTTGCTGTCGGTACTGTGTCACTCATATGCCTTGTGGTCCCAAAATCGAAATTAAAGATTCAACTTCATTGAATATCCGCGAACAGACAAACGTTTTCTTCTTCTTTTTTCCACCTTATCCCACCAGGTGGGGTCGACACAGCGAATTTTTCTATTCCATTCTCTTTTATCAACCGTCATCTCAAAACTCATTCCTCTCTCTCTCTCTCTCATATCGTCATTCATATACTCCATCCACATGTCTTTTTCGGTTCCAGAAATTTCGGTAGGATTCCCTATAAGAGTAAATGGATTCTAAAAACAAAAATAAGCCGTTTGAAAGTAAATAAAAAGCATCAAAACTCTGTTTCGCTTTAGTTTATTATAAGGAATCTATTTTTTTTTTTCTACCGATGTTTATAGCCTTGAGGCTATTTCAGCTTCTCCTTGACGTGTAGGTGAGCTCAAGGGGCTCTAACCGGGAGTGTTGCTAACACTGACCCTAGTAAGAGCAGTGCTTCGTAGGATCTATCACAGGATCGGAAACGCGACCCACTGAGAAGATCCGGCAAGAAACTCAGTAGGCGGTGTCTATGGGTTAATTCACTCGTCGAACCCTTCGTCGCAAGTGACGGGTTCGGCGAGGACGAGGACCGGTGCTTGTGGTGCCTAAAATCACGGTTAATGGATCGGGAGGATCCGTAATGAAGCGTTTAGGGCGACATCGACTGTTTACCATTCGGTCAGCAAGATCGGGCATCGATATTATATCTATTTAGTACTATGAACGACCTACTAGGTACAACAGAGCCAGGGCTCAGTTTAGTAAATGAATATTTATTGTTTTCTGTCTGTCTACATTATTATAATAGTTCATTCCCGTTAAATAGGAGATTCAGGTCAAACCGTAACTTATAACTATAACTAGTATTTATGTAAACAACACCGATGAATGCCTATACACCTATGACATGTCGAGTTATCGGCGTTTTAAACAAATATCATTTTTAGTATTGCGACAAGAGTTCAATGATCTGATGATCATTATGACTCATAAAATATGTTCGCGATCAACTTCTGGTTTCACCGCAGGCCACCGTAACGGTAAACAATTGTAATATTGTGATTAACCGCTCGTACATTTATGACCTAAAAAACCTAAGTCTTCTGAAAACGTTTCATTTTTAAAATATGCTTTCATTAGATTCAGACGTATGTATGTTTGTAACGGAATCTTTGAACACGATTTTGACTCCCTTAACGTCGGATTAACTCGAAATTTGGTATACTTATTAAGGACCGACCTTTTTAACAATAAAATCATTTTTTGTTACACTATTTTTAATTCAAATTTATTAAAATTTATTTTCTATTTAAGCTATTGCATAGATTTTATCGCGGGCCTTGAGCGCGGCAACCGAATCATGAAATTCCGTAACGAAAAAAACCTCACACCCCTCACTCCGCCTACCATGTAGCTCGCGTTCAACACATTCACACGTTGCGCTTGTGTAGTGTTTGTGAATAAGCGCGTGGCGTGACGTCACACTGCATGCGCATCATGAAAAGTCTGCCCATCTCTCTCTCGCGCGGTCTAGCTTATGAGTATGAAGGGGACAGTTAAGGTTTTGCTTTTATTAATGTTTAATATAGCGTGGTCTTGTTTTATTTGTGTTTTAATATTAAATTAACATTGTTTAATTATAATTGCATAAGTTGATAAAAAATGCTATGCAATAGCTTTACAGTGGCAGTTCCCGAGTGCCACACGTTTTTAGTTAGATTTTCTATAAAAGCGTATTTTGTTAGTTTTTTTAAACTATTATTTATTCATTTGTGAATTTGTAATGTCAAGTTTTAAATGTGAATTCATAATACGGCTTTATTGCTTTCCGTGATATTTAACAATTTTGACATCACATTATGAATAAATACGATTATATGCTGGTTTTCATTTGAATTCGAAGCTGATACCAAATCGTTGGTGGTAGCCTAAGGGATCTTGGCACGGACGAGTAGGTGAGCTCACGGGCGCAGCCTGAGAGAAATGCTAACACTGGCCATAGCAAGAACATTTCTTCGCTGAATCTACCACCGGATCGATATCGCGACCCACCAAGAAGATCAGACAAGAAACTCAGTAGGTTGTGTCTATGGGCTAGTACACACGTCGAAATCATCGTCGCAGCCTGAAAGCACTAAAATCTAAACCAAAGTATGTGATTATTCGAAACTAGGATTATTATCATTTTAATAACTCTATCTTGCTTGGTTTGTTCATATATGAATGCGATGATCCATCATACGCTAATACACAACGAATAACCAGATATTAAATTAGACGTCATGATTTATGTTTAGCTTGACGTAGAAAAATGTTATAATTTTATTGTTAGATGTTATTGAGCGAATATAACTACCGACTGACTTAGTACTCATTGCCATTAGTATCCGGTGACTTATTAATAAAATAATTCTTTGCTTACCTGCATTGCATTAGTTGCGGGAGTGAAATATTTCGCCTCAACAAAATCAATTTATTAAATGATAAAATAAATGATAAAAACCAAAATAATATATTCTGTATTTCACAAAACAATAATTTACTACTATTAATTGAATTGAATCATAGTTTTTTCAAAAACACTTTAAATGCAGTTATTAAATTTTGGGTGTATTCGAATTTTAGTTAATAATGTGGCAAATAATTTTAATTACAGAAGACCATGCATCAAATACTATTATATTATTTAACAAGGCTGATTCAGTGAAAATAAATTTTATGTATTTTTTGTTCAATATTTTTTTTTTATATTGCTTAGATGGGTTGAAGATCTTACGGCCCATCTGGTGCTAAGTGAGCCCATGAACATCAACCGCGTTAATGCCGTCACCCTCTTGAGACATGAGTACTAAGTCCCAGTTTTTACAGTACATGTTTGTGTAACCGAGATACTAAGGAACAATTTGAAGAACGGAGACACATCATGAGAATTATTCTCGAGGACTGGAATAATTGTATCTCTATTGGACGATTGAGTGATTGACCTAGTACTAGTGTTTCCGACTAGTATTTCCTACATCGAAAACCTTCTGGCAAAGATGGAAACATTGAGCCTTGAATTCGACCTCAAAATAAGCCGCTGTAAAACTAAAGTCATTATTGTCGACAGAGCCAACAATAACTGGCCAGAAGTCAAACGTATGAATTGCGACGTCATTCAGTCTTACAGTTTACCTCTGTTCCCTCATATGAAACAATGGGGGTTGCATGGGTGAAATAAACAGGCGAATGGCAAATGCTAGAAATGCTGTGGAAAAATTTGGCGGAATCGTAATTTAACCAAAGCTACGGAGACTAGTCTTGACAGTTCTTTGGTATCCCTTGTATTTTTATGCCCAATACAAACTTGAACTTTGCGAGATAGTAAGGAACGTAGGGTAGATTGATTGAAATGTGATGCTGGATAATAATGCTCGGGATATGGTAGACTGAATTTCGCATCAACGAGTCCATTCTTGAGGAACTGAAGACAATTAAGCGATCCTCATGTACGGTGCAGTCTCGTTGGATATTTTTCGCCGGGTGGATCTTTCTATCGAGCGCCAGGTGGTTGAGGGAATTGAGAGCCACACGATAAAACTCCAGTAAGGTGGACTGATTGCCCTCTACAAGTGAGCGCCGGGCTCGCAGCCGGAAGGACCGAGTGGCGTCGGGAAACTCTGTATAAAAACATGTCTACCACGGCCACCAGGAGTGTAGCGACAAAGCAAAAGACACTGTCATCCGATCCCATATTAGGAATCCTTATACTGTGGGAACTAGAGACAGATTTATATACATACACCTTTTTTTTAGTGCTTAGATAGGTGGACGAGCTCACAGCACACCTGGTGTTAAGTGGTTACTGGGGCCAATAGACATCTACGACGTAAATACGCCACCTATCTTGAGATTTACGTTCTAAAGTCTCAAGTATAGTTACAACGGCTGCCCCACCCTTCAAACCGAAACGCATTACTGCTTCACGGCAGAAATAGGCAGGTACCAAAAAAAAAGAAAAAGGATGGTGGTATCTACCCGTGCGGACTCACAAGAGGTCCTACCACCAGTAAATAAATACATATTTTATATAGATATTAAAGACAAATAACAAACTAATCTGTTCATCACATGAACGTAGACTCGATGTGGGAATCGAACCTCGGTTTAGTAGTCAGGGGCGATAATTATGCACCACAGTCAGCCACATGTCTACTGTTTATGGCTAATTTCAATATACCCAATTGTTTTAAGCTAACAGTTGTGTTAAGAAGTCACTTTGACATGTAGATCTAATAACTGAGTCGTCTATTATCAAAGGTGGCAATCTGTGCATTTGGACAAAAAAAAATTATTGATATGTCAATACAGATTGATTTGAATATAATCGTCACCTTCAAAGAATACGGTTCAAAACCTGCATTAAATAAAGGTTAATAGTTAACCTGTTATTTATCTAAGATGTCCTTCAGAAGAGTTTTTTGACTGCCAATGGAATACAAAGTCAATAATTTGTTTTTCTGATTTACCAATAATTGTCCAAAAGTCACATTGCCGGCTTTGATAATAGTCGACTCAACTATGAGTAATAAAATAGTTTTGAAGACTGAATCCATATTCAATTCGTTATGAAATAAGCCCTTGATATAAACATGCGCGTGTTTTGAAAAATAATAATCGTGTCAAAACAACAAGAAGTGGCGAAATTACGAATAACTCTAGCCCTTTTTCAATGAACTAGGGCGATAATTACGACATAGCATGTTACATCGACAAACATACACGTCTGTGGCCACAAGGAAAACGGTAATACATACAAAAATTTAAACGATCATCTTTAAAGAAAAACACGAATCAGCACGAATGTAGCTCTGAGGTTGGCGATTACCTAAATCTTCAGACTTTTGGCTAGTAAGATTTTTTAAGTATAACCTTTATGATATTAGACTTACTACACATTTTGTACGAGTAAAATAAACTCTTGGCCAACTTCTAGGTACCCTAATAAACTTAAAACAAAGCTCTATCATCTGCCTTCTGCTATGGCATCCTAGAATACTTTGGACTCATTTCGAGATAAGACAAAAATATTACGAAAAGTTGGTCACGGACAAAGTGGCAGGAAAATGGTCTTGCGGCAGTAGCCCGATACGGCAGTATTACTGAATTACGCCACACTAGACTCCACCGGTTGGGGTACTCTCCGACTGGCTTGAGATAAGACCAGATGGCATACCAGTGTGAGGGTAAAGTTATGGATGGTAAGAAATCCGACTAACAAAGAAGAGTATTTCCTATTAGCCCAGTAACCACATATAATGTGCTACCTTAGGAGATCATTCATGACTATAATTTTGATCGGTCCATTATGTTTTTTATACAAGTTTTAAAATGATAATTGACAAGAGAAGAACGTGATCGGATCAAATGTACTAGATAATATAATTGACAATTACCTTCCTCTTTTACCATTTACGCTCATTTCATTTCGAAAAAAGTTATAAAAGTAGCTGTAGTGCAGCTAGCCTGGTGATGACTGTTTGGCAAAATCGGATAGTTCAAGCCGCTGCTACTTCCTAGTAGCCACGTGTGCATAGAAAAATGAAAGAACTAACCCACTTCAATTTTCTATTCAGATACCAGATTGCAGAGCTTTACAAGGTCAAAGTCAAACTTCTCATAAAACCGTCCAAACTGCTTGTCGCCTAACAACTCTGCTACATGTGAGAAAAAATCACTTTCGCTTGCTTGCGTAAGCAACAAAACCTTTCTCATTCGGCGTCCACCCCACTCAAATTACATGACGCTGTCGGAAAATTTTGCTCAGAAACCTTATAGCACCGAATTCATTACAAATAAGATTACTTTCCTATTCAGAACTTTGAAACCAAGGTTGTGGGTCTGTGGGGGTTTCTTTTGATTTGTTGTGTGGCAGTTGTTTTACGGGTGCTCAATTAGAGTTGGATTTGTAATTGTGCTTATGGTTTTGCGGTATCAAATGGGTGGCCATTTGAAAATTGGACAAATTACCCACAGTGAAACGTTGACGTAGATTGAACACAATTTTCCATTTAGTGTAGCTACTAAATCGTGCTCGCTTAGATTGAAACGCAAATTATTTGTAACGGACACTGACTAACTTCTATGTATCATTGTGTTAGTTCACTCCGTAATGTTGTCAATGAAAAATTCTAAAGTAAATTTACTGAGATTTGTAATAAATTTTAATGAAAAGCATGCCATGACAAAAGTTATTCAGTAATATTTTATAGGTGTGTCACATTCAATTTATTACTGTGATCTTGTTTTATTGATCATTATGGTGCAACCTAGGTATAGTAGTTACACATCATTACGTCCTTTTCATCGACAGGTCGTTTTGAACGCGATCAAAAGAGACAGAACACTTTGTCGAGGATTCATTACACGAGTTATTAAGGTCGTTGGCAAAATGTGCTATACATTATTTGCCTTCAAACACAAATGGTGAAACTAAACATCAGTACTGTAATATGTGTGATGAATAAAAATACTAACTGTCCAGTTTCGCAGTTTTTTTGCAAATTATATTTCGAATGGCTCGAACAAAATGAATTTGATGAGGAAAGAAGTTTTAATTGAAGCTTCAAGGAAGTTTGGTCGATATTTTGTACCAGTTAGTCCTATATTCCCAAATAAATAGCTATTATGTAACTCTTTTCGTAACGCATGTCGAATTTAGAAGTCCCTTAATTGCTTCATTCAGTTTGCCATGCCCAAAAGACTAATTGAACGGTAATTATTTGTTGTTCGATTTCACAAAACACTTTCACGCGTTTCCTTTCACGCTAATACAGTTATCACACGTGTTTGCGAGCGTTTACCATATGTTTTTTCGGCGTAGACTAGAGATTGTTCAGTAAATTAAAGTGAATTTCTAATTCGCTAGTTTATGTCCTCAATTGTCGGGTATTTGAGACGAATCATGATCACATGCGACACGAGGTTAAGTCTCTGAAATCTTTAGAGTATTGGCAAATTTTATTCTGGTTTGTATCGTATTTGCTGTACAGCTTAAACTATTTAGTCACTTGGATAGACTTTTTCAGTCGGGAGGATATAGTCGCACTTTCGCCTACGCATTGGGGGCGGTAGGCGGATCGTGTCGGAGTTGAACTGACTAAAACCCAAGGAGACGCGTCAGAGCACATAAAAATTTAGATGTTTGTTTAGATGTCCTCACACCTAATTTAACAGAAATAATGACTGGTATTTTTGTTTGCAGGTAACAGGAGTTAATTTTCATCAGATCTCCATTTATTGGTGAGGTACAAAAAGGTTTGTCCTTATTTAAATAATTGTCAGATAGTGGTGACGCTGTGGCTTAACTCTTTACTATAAACTCTTGGCGGTTTTTACCAAAGTTAAATCAATTGAAAAGTAGCTAAACTACATGTAAATAACTGTATTCTTAAGGTAAATCTTCTGTTATTTCGCGTAAAGTCTCATGATGAACGCCTATGTAGTAAAATTTTACTCTTCGTATGTGATTCCAGATCTACAAAATCTGTTATTCCAAATGTATTAGCTTTGAATGTTACTCGTAATCGTCAGAGTATAATAAGTTAGGAATGTATCTATCGGCTTGAACTGTTTGCTTAAACGTGAGTGTAATAAAAAAAAAAAAACGCTCTTCGTTTCAATATTTTGTCGGTATACTCTTAAAATAAACCTCGAGTGTTATATTAACATGATTTCAATGATACAAGGCCAGGATACCGTACTAATGTAACGGGTTTTGTTATGAGAGGCAATACAATAAAGATGCTTGTTGATTTAGTTTTTTTTGTCTACCCACACGTTTGACTCGTAAGATCAATAACCCTGTAATTGAATTAATGTGGGTTTATAAGCAAATAATGTTATTTTTTATTAGTGTAATATAGATAGAACGGATAGATTTCTTCTAGTCTGTTCGCTTTTTTATTTTATTTTTTATTGCCTTTGTAGGCAGACGAGCATACAGCCCACCTGATGGTGAGTGGTTACCGTCACCCATGGACTTTAGCAATGCCAGGGGCAGAGCCAAGCCGCTGCCTACCGCTTAATACTCTCCACAAGACCTCTTTTAAGGACATGTCTTAGCGCTCAGGAAACACCGTGGAGGGGAGCTCATTCCATAGCCGGATGGTACGTGGCAAAAAAGACCTCTGGAAACGCACTGTCGATGACCGCAGTGGCTCCAGGTAGTATGGATGAACTAAAGGACAGACATTCGATCATACGCTCGTTGAAGCCAGTAAAAAAAGGATTATGCAGATCCTTCGCTTTCATTTGATCAATATTACTATAAAAGAGAGATTTTTATTTATTTATTAAAAAAAACATTTGAAATAAAAATTGAAGTTTTTGATATATTTGGATCAGAATAGCGTTTTTTATTGAATTAACAGGTTTCTGTAGTTAACTCAAATGTGAAAATAATTTGGTATAATTTAAAAACCAGAGTTTCTTTTTAAATCTTACTTTCTATTTATTTCTGGCTATAATACCTCCGAGCTCGGCAGCGCTTAGCTACTGGCAACTCGCAGCTTGGCACTTAATAAAAGTACTAATTTAAAAGTGTAGCTAACTTTTTTCATGGCTGGTAAATATGAATAAATTCAATAAACTCAATTCGAAACCAAAGTAAATGAGGCAAATATGTATTCGAAACCTATAATTGTTGGATAACCAAAAAGATTATTCATTTTTTCAATAGTGCTGCATTTCATATTCAATTTCAAAATACTTGAACTGCGAATTACGATATGGTGACTCGTAAACATTTCATTGCTCGTAAAACATATTGTTGTTCGTGACTTTAAGATTGACCGATTCACAATTATCCAAGGCTTCATGGAAGGCTTGTTTTGTTTTAAACGCTGAGCCTAATAGGTAAGACGCCCTATATGGTCATAGTCGTGTAAAATAGATAATTATGTACTAGTTCTTCGATTATTTTACAAGTACCAGTTTTGTATAAGAAACATCCATCTAACATGTGCTCACAAATCGACCGTTCTCGTTTATGAGTTGTCTATCTGTAATTCAGTTACGCTATTATTTTAAATGAACAGAGATTTTCGATGAAATAATTGGGATCACTAAAATTAAAAACCCACCCAAGTCTTTTTATACCCTGAGGAATCTTTTCAAACCTTGTTTGGAAAAAATCATGCCGATGTCCCCAGGAAAATACGTGGAGGGACGTGCACATTCAGAGCTAGTAGCCAAAATCTCTACACTTGATCTTAGCGGGTGGTGTGAATGCAAAATTGAGGTGATGGAATTATAAAATTCCTCAAATCTCATCGAGAACTACAAATAAGACACATTATTTTGAAATTTTTATTTTGTGTCAAAAGGTCTCATCTCTGGTAACCGCTCGGTGCTATCAGCCCTCTTATCTTTTGTATGTGTGCATAGATAACAGATGCTATTGTTACACTTTTCGTTTCCTATTACCATATACCGTAATGCGCTCCATTAAGTTGTTTACATTTTGTAGGATTCAAATAAAACGATAGACAAATGACAGGCAGCGTTCATGTTAATAAATGGTAGAAAGTACTTTATACCAAGGAGCCTGATTAAACCGAAACCAATAAAAAGAAATGGCTGAAGACAGTGCAAAAGAAAATCTTATAAATGTTCAGTCGTGAGTGCCTTAAAATAACATGTTTTGAACCTCATTGGCGATAGAAATAGGGAGATAGTAGACGCAACAGTGATGGGATCAACCGAATCAAAAGTCGCGCCAAAAATGTTTTAAGACAATTTTTGATACACCCTTTTCAATTTATTTTTAGTCAGTCTTAGTTTTTTGTGTGTATCCATTGTGTTGCTCGATTGAAAAACTAGGTCACTTAAAAAGCTTTTCCTCGTTCGAACTAAAAATATCTGTTTCTTATTCATATTGATTAATATTATTGGCCTTGTAATCCTTTACAGTATTCTTATGTTATTTTCCATCAAAGGTCATCCGTCATGACGACTTCTACTTTGTCAATATTTGACTGGCGTACTGTGCTTGTTCACGGTGAGTTTCCATGATCATTTCAGCCACGTCTCTTTGAGTTTTTAAACCAATATAGTTTTTTGGTTGTTCTTACCATACAAATATCCTTTAATAGAGATTTAGAAAAATCGCTGTACTTAGGCTTCTAAATTACTAGATAGAAATTATGATTAGTAACTGATGTTTTAAAACAATCGTACATATTATTATAGCAAATAGAATGGGCCAGCTAGTCTTAGTTAGTCGAAAGACGAAACAGAAGTCCTATTTTTAACACACATTCGATAGATCAGTTGTCTTACGGGTGCTCCATATTCATGCGCTTTTTTGAACAGACCTTGAACATAATATATGGAAATAAGTTGAACACGTTCTTAGTTTCCTAGTCCGAAGCAAAAAAACGGCATTTCGAGTTACCGCCCGGATACTCACCCTAAGGGCCTGGCCACAGCTACTGGCGGTGCGTTATGCGGTGCGTTGCGAGGCGCGGCGGGCGGTGTGACTTGCGGGGGTATGCCACAGCTAGACTAGTTGCGACGGCGGCGGCGTCAGAGGTGGACGTATTTAGAAAGCCCTATCAAATTTCCCTTTCAAAAGTGGCACGATATTACCTTGAAATAAGTGCGTTCTTAGCTGAAGATATTATTCAATCAAGAATAGGAGCGTACCCAGTTAGAAAAAGAGAGAACTTGGCGAATTTCACCCTATTTATTAGGTATTATATTAGGAATATAAGAACTATCCCGATAAATAGATTATTAATAGATTCAACCTTCACAGATATTACCAGGTTCAAATCTAAATTTACCATACGTGTTAATTGCTGATAAAGCCTATCCTCTTAAAAATTATTTGATGCGCCCATATCCACCGGGTGGTTTAAATGCGGAACAAATAATTTTCGACAAAACATTATCCCGGGCAAGTGTCACAATTCAGTACGCGTTTGGTATTCTAACTAATAAATTTCGTATTTTTACGAAAAGTGTACAGGCAAACAAAAAGCACGCGACATTGATTATAAAGGTTTCGTGCCTTAACAGAAAGTGATGGAGACAGAGATGCAGATTTTCAGCAGTTTGTTTCCCAGTTTGGAGACTCCAATATTCACAATAGCGTACGCAGATCAAGACGGAATAATCGAGCAACGGTTCAAGCATCTAGAATACGAAATCAATTCAAATTTCAAATTTTATTTCAATAATCCTATCCAAGAGTATCTAGGAAACCATTAGTACCAGAAAATTGTTGTTTTATTTCGTCCCACATTTTTTTTATAACATGCCTATATTTATGATGTGGATGTTTTGACATCCATATTTCTGGTCTACTCAGTATTTCACTAATGAATTGTTCCACATCCATTATATTTTATTAGCTCAACGCGCGGTAAAAACAAAATGATTTGTTTCGGTCGCGCGATGCCTCAATGCGTCCACCGACACCGCCGCGCGCGCCGCTCTGAGCTGTGGCCACCTCCATATTGTCTAGTACATTTGTTTCACTCGCACATCGTGCAGCTCGTCGCCGCCAGATGTCACGCGCCTCTCACCGCGCCTCGCAACGCACCGCAAAACGCACCGCCAGTAGCTGTGGCATACTTCATAGGTTGTCTACCATTTGTTTTCGCCGCTCCCGCTTGCCGCGCCTCACGACGCACCGCAATTCGCACCGCTCTCGGCTGTGGCCAAGGGGTAATTGGCCATGTTATCACAAAAAACATGCAGTGGACTGGTACTAGAACATAGTTGAACAGTTTTAATTTATTGGATAGCAAGAGGTCGGAGTAGTGGTCAATTTTCAATAGCCAAGGGACACTTAAAAGATAAGATAGCATGTAAATATAAAGAGTGCGTTTCATCAGATCGTAAATAAATTAAAAAATAATCAAATCGAGGACATCTAATTTCATCGTATTAAGTATTAGACTATATTTTAGGTTTACAAGGTTCCTTAGATAATATACGAACGTCATAGTGTGGTAACGATGTTATTGTTCCAAATAGGTGATCTAGATTCAGTGTGTGTACTTAGATGACCTGTTACTATGTAGGTTGGATGTCAGCTGTACAAAACGATGAATCATAGCTATTGCTATGCTATCCTAGCAATAGCTAGTTTTCAGCGGATTTGCTCTCTACGTGGCGGTGTCGATACCATAGAGGACACCCTAGCTACTTAACATGTCTTGTCTATATATATAAAAATGAATTGCTGTTCGTAAGTCTCGCTAAAACTCGAGAACGGCTGAACCGATTTGGCTAATTTTGGTCTTGAATTATTCGTGGAAGCCCAGAGAAGGTTTAAAAGGTAGATAAATATGAAAATGCTTGATGTGTCCCCCGTCGGACGGATTCCTTTTGTTTGTTTTAAGTTTATTTTATTCAAAAGCTTAGGTCTTTTATTTATCGATTGAGGCACTACGAAGTCTGCCGGGTCAGCTAGTCTTCCATAAAATTTAATATATAAAAAATATTCTAACTTCTAGAAAATAGCTAAAAGAGATTGTAACATTGTGTTGTTGCTATGTGACGTAACAATAAGAAAATACGAGAGGTGGTTGGAACGAATTTGTGACACAAAAAAATATAACATAGTCCGATTCCCAAACATCCTGTTTCAATATTATCGTACAAACGTGCTAGTTCCATTATTAGTTAACAAAATATGTATTTAACAGAGCACAGGAGCGATTGCGCAATATTGGCGGGCGATAGGTACTACGCTATCACATGCCAATGACCCCTAATAGAAACTTTCGTATTTAGACCGTTTAAACACACAACTCTCTCTCTCTCTAGATAGATAACCTTTTCTAACTCTTATAGAAAAAAACAATGTAATTATTTTATTTATTTAATATATTTTTTGTACATACAGCTGTTAGAAAAGACACGTCAATAAGGATACAGAGTACAAGGGCACTACTTATTTCATGCTGAAATCTCTTCCAGTAGGCCCACAAACGGAAAGAAGAATTAGGAACACAAACCTAGTGCATACAGTAAACATTACATATAATAATATATACATATTACAAGATACAAAACAATATATATATACATACAAATACACACACACACACATATATATATATAACATACACACATATACTTACTTTATATTATAATATATTATACAAATATATATACTTTATTTAAGATGGTAAAGATAAATAATGTTCTTTAACAGATTTCTTGAACGCTGCTATGGTTTTGCACGCTCGTATGCTTTATTAATCTTTTTCCCAGTAATACTATAGTACCTACTTAGCTAAAGAGCTTTCGGTTACGTACAAAAAAATCTCCTTTTCCCATTCGTTCGGTTTTCCGTGGTTACATATTATTCTATATTCTATATATGTATATAAAAATGAATTGCTGTTTGTTAGTCTCGCTAAAACTCGAGAACGGCTGGACCGATTTGACTTATTTTGGTCTTGATTTATTTGTAGAAGTCCAGAGAAGGTTTAAAAGGTAGATAAATATGAAAATGCTCGGAAATAAATAAAAATAACAATTTTGTTTTTCCTTTGATGTGTCCCCCGTCGGACGGATTCCTTTTGTTTGTTTTAAGTTTATTATACAAAAGTTTAGGTCTTTGATTTCTTGATTGAGGCACTACGAAGTCTGCCGGGTCAGCTAGTCTATCTATCTATATATATAAAAATGAATTGCTGTTCGTTAGTCTCGCTAAAACTAGAAAACGGCTGGACAGATTTGGCTAATTTTGGTCTTGAATTATTTGTGAAAGTCCAGAGAAGGTTTAAAAGGTAGATAAATATGAAAACGCTGGGAATTAAATAAAAATAACAATTTTGTTTTTCCTTTGATGTGTCCCCCGTCGAACGGATTCCTTTTGTTTGTTTTAAGTTTATTTTATACAAAAGCTTAGGTCTTTTATTTATCGATTTAGGCACTACGAAGTCTGCCTCGTCAGCTAGTAAAATATATTGTTAGTATTAATCTGTCTCGTTGTTGATCGAGAAGGTAAAAGCGACTCCGGTTTTAAGTTTAAAGATTATGTATTTCCCAGAAGAAGAATAATATTATTATACTGTTTACATAAAGCAAGATACAGTGAATTTATATTTAAAATGCACAAATCTCTGTGATTAAGACTGTTTGCTAAAGGTCAGAGGTTTCATGCACGCGAGAATCTTTTTATTTATATCTTAAATTTTTATTTTATTTTTTTTATTGCTTTAATCGGTGGACGAGCTCACGGCTCACCTGGTGTTAAATGGTTACCGGAGCCCATAGACATCTACAACGTAAATTCCGCCATCCATCTTGAGACATGAGTTCTAAATCTCAGCTTTTACATTACACCTGACGTTCTATATAGTTATATTATAGTTCTATACACCTGATGCTATAGGCTTACCAGAGCCCATACGCATCACACAACATGTGGCCATAGCTTACGCCGTCATAGTCTTTCATTCCTCAATATTGTTTCCGTCTTTTCGAATACTTTCCAGTTTTTTTTTGGTCTCGGACGACTAAGGTGTTACTACTATATCGTCGTTTGAATAATGTATATAATATATACCTAATACTAGTGGTCCCGCAGTAGTCGAAATTCGACTATAATTATTATTATTATTTTTTTTGCCACTTTATCTGGTCCCGTGATAAGTTCGTAAAGAACTTGTGTTACAGGTACCAGATAACGGATATAAATGTAAGATTTTTATTATACACATACATATATTTAATAGACATCCATAACCCTGGAAAAGACATTTATATTTATCATACAAATATCTTCCCTTGGCGGGATTCGAACCCGCGACCCCCTTGTGTAGTGACCATGTCACTTACCACTACACCAGACGGCCGTTTAAATTTAATTGAAAGTTTATTAACATTATTATGATTCTATTGTCAGACTATTATACTTCTATAATCACAGATTTCGCCAAGACTACACTTTAGACAAACATAAAGACAAACAATATAACACTATTCTCTATTTGCCCACAGACTATATGCAATAAGAAAAGTTTGACAATTTGTAAACAGATAGTATGCATGCGTGTGTGTGTGTCAAATACATGGTAGTGTGTGTAATGTTTTCTTTATTGATTTAATGTAACTTTTATGCATTATTTAAAAAAAATATTAGCATTGTGCACTTCTTCTCTATATTCTCTATAAGTGTGGAAAATTTCATACTCCTCCGTCCGCGCAATTTTCGTAAAAAGGGATACAAAGCTTTTGCTTCACGTATTAATACATAGGTTATGATCATCTAGTTTTGTAATAACATAATAATTTTGTAAAACTAAAAAATCACGAGATGAAACCGTACAACTATTTTTAATTACAAAAATAACTTGTTAAGTATAACAAGACGTCTGGGACCAGGAAGATACCGTTCGCAAGTGTGCCAACGGGGTACCGGGTGACCGCCTTTGTCGCAGCCTAGAATGCCTATTGCATATTGCCTAGAAGCTGCAATGTCTAGACTTGTGTGAAACTCGCGACACACATAAACATAAAATATTCGAATTTTAGAACAGTTACTATGGCTTATTCACACATACCTTTCAGTACTAGTAATAGTATTATCGTGCTTTATTTTATTTTATTTTATTTGTTGTTTCGCTGTGGGCTGCCTACGGGGTGTTGTTACTGTGTGCTTATTATGTTTTTATTCGGGTTCACAATTTAATTTGATTTTTATTTTGTTTTTTTCTGAATTTTTTATAATTTACTAGTTTTACTAATTTATACCATATTCTAAGTATGTACACACGTAATTAGCCTTCATTCCCGCAAAGAACCAAGGGGAAACGGGGGTGACTGAAAATCAGCGCTGTTCGATTTATCAACCTTGAACAGCAATAGCTGAGCCACCTCCTTTTGCCTTTTTCTCTTTTTTTTCTTTTCTTTTATTTGTATTTCATTTTATTTTCTGTGATGTGAAAGGCAATAAATGATTTTTATTATTATTATTATTATTTATTATTAATTTAATTAAACTAGTGGTCCCCTGGTAGTAGAAATTCGACTATAATTGATTGAAATTATAAGTTTGTTCACTATTATGATTCTATTGTCAAAGACTGTAAGTACTTCTATAATCACAGATTTCGCCAAGACTACACTTTAGACAAATATTAATAAAGACAAACAAAATTTAATCTATTCTCAATTTGACATTATACAAATAGTATGCATATATTCGTAACCCGCACATCCGTGACCAATGATAGCTTAGATATGTTTTCTAAATGTGTATTTTGTTGAATTGCAATAAAGTCTTCCGTTACAGAAATAGGTTAGACATCATTAGAACCTCTCTAATAATTTGGCACATTTGCAAGGGCGGATCCAGCTTTGGTGCCAGGAGGGGGTCACATAGTCATGGTCAAGTCAAGAAGTTATAATTTAATTTTGATAACAATAGATACAAGTAAAAAGTAGGTATTTTATTAATGTACGTAAGTACTGTACTTAAAAATATTTATTCTTTATTGTACACTTGAAAAACTTAACACATAATAACTTGTACTTAAACACGTACATATTTTCATCTTCTCTTGAAGACATCCAGAGCAGCACTATCACGCCCGGAATGAGGCAGCTTATTTATATTCCATAACCGTGGACCTAAAATCATTATGTTCAATACGTGGTCCACCTAGGTCCTGGAACCAGCCCAGGGGGGGTCATGACCCCCCCCCCCCCTGGATCCGCGCTTGCACATTTGTCCCCACTAATGGCTTAGAACCTTTTGATTCATAATCACCTCGTTACATGGTTACCTGACCGACGGCTACACCGCGGAAATAAAATTGAAAGTAAAGTAGGTAGTACACTGGTCACGACCCTAGCAAGGCTATGTGCCCGTGCATATATAGCTTTACTCACTAAGGCCATAATAATGTATTTTATGAAACAGAAAACCTTAAATTATAGTAGTTTTTTTTTCTTCAAATGTCTGACCTACATTCAACCAAGACAAGTGCAAATAAATGCTTTTGACGGACCTCGCCAGGGTCAAATCTAAATGCGATAAAAAAAAACTGATACAGTACTATTATCAGTCAAAGATTGTGACTTCTGTTGATAAAGAAACGTGGTCATATGTACTTGAAGTTATTATTTCAGTTTTTTTAATATATACTGACGTCATATCTATATATGAATACGTGAAGCAAAAACTTTGTATCCCTTTTTACGAAAATTGCGCGGACGGAGGAGTATGAAATTTTCCATACTTATAGAGAATAGAGAGAAGAAGTGCACAATGCTAATATTTTTTAAAAATAATGCATAAAAGATACAGTAAATCAATAAAGAAAACATTACACACACTACATACCATGTATTTGACGCACACAGGCATGCATACTATTTACTGTCAAACTTTTGTTCTTGACGTCTGTTGTCAAATTGAGAATAGATTCATTATTGTTTGTCTTTGTTAATATTTTTTATAGTGTAGTCTTGGTGAATTTGTGATTATAGAAGTATAAAATACAATCATAATAGTGTACAAACTTACAATTCCAATTAATTATAGTCGAATTTCGACTACTGCGGGACCTCTAGTTTTTATAAATACGTAATAATTCGCTTGCCCAATCAGTGGTAGGATCGTATCTTAGAATCTGTCTTAAAGATTCATTAATTGCGTGATCAATGTCGTATTATTTTTTTAAATAAAGTAGTGATGCAGCATATGATAATTAAATACATATTAAATTACATTAGGAGTAATTGCAGTATAGTTTAACTCTTCTAATACCAATGACGCAATTGTGGACGCGAATGGTCTGTGAAAAAAGTAAAAATTACTTTAATTTGACAATTTGGGTGAATGTTACGGTACGCTAGCTTGACTAATTTTAATATTGTCCCATAAAAATATACAAGTGCGTCATAGGTATCTATTAGGCGATTTGTATTATTTTCACAAGACACATTTTACTAGTGGTAGGACCTCTTGTGAGTCCGCACGGATAGGTACCACCACCTAACCTATTTCTGCCATGAAGCAGTAATGCGTTTCGGTTTGAAGGGTGGGGCAGCCGTTGTAACTATACTTGAGACCTTAGAACTTATATCTCCAGGTGGGTGGCGCATTTACGTCGTAGATGTATATGGGCTCCAGTAACCACTTAACACCAGGTGGGCTGTGAGCTCGTCCACTCATCTAAGCAATAAAAAATAAAATTTTTATCTCGCATCAAGTTCTTTGTTACCACTCAAAAATTAATTAATGGTTTGAGATGAACGATCGTCAAGTTTCTGACAGTTTACGCTGGTACCCCAACAAGAGACATGCGCAGCACGGTCGGTACAGACTTACAAATTTCGAGTCCAATCTATTTTTCCCCTAATTGTTGTAGTGTTTTAACAATCAATTTAGTGTTCTTGTTCTGTATTCACGTAATATAAAAAGCGTTTGTGGTTTTTTTTATGAATGAGGGATTACTGATTGCTCACAGGTAATTCTAGTTTTACCCAGGACAGGTGGCCGAGCAAAGGCTCAGCCAAGAGGGGTGGGCTTTGCTAACAGCTGTCCGAGCGCCTCCAAAGGAGACCTAACAACTCAAGAGCAATTGCTTCGCGAATGAATCTACTACCGGATCGGAATCGCGACCCGCTGAAAAGATCCGGCGAGAAACTCAGCGAGCTGATGCACGGGTTAAGCGTTTGTGATCTAATTGATTTATATATAGGGGTTAGTGGCAGTGTCGCCAACTGTTTGAAAACTTTCCCCCTAAAGCAATTTCAAAAACCACTGAATTCAAAACAAAACTCCCCAACGACGGATCAAGTATTTATTCATTACAATATAAGTAGAGAAATAAATAAAAATAATAAATAATTAGTTAATAACAATAGTTATTTAGTATTTTTAAGTATTTTTCTATATAAAATTTTATCCCTAAAAATATCCCCAAAAAATTTCACCCCCTAAAAAAATCCCTGTATAGATTTTTTCCCACTAAATTTGCTCTACCCAGTCAACACGACCATTGAAAAATGTTCATTTTGTAGTTGAAAACGATTACAATGTAGTTTCCTGTAGGTAAAATGGCGATTGTAGTACTAACAATGCGGAACGATATTGATACGACTTTTTTTAAGTAACTACCTATACTCATAATTTGTAGACCCTTTCATGAATACTCGATGTAGGCACAGCATCGATCAGTTACCTATTATATTTAACTAGCGACCCGCCCTCGCTTCGCTTCGGAAACATTAAAACACACATGAAACCAAAAAAATAAAATAAAAAAAGTAGCCTATGTTCATCAGGGACAATGTCGGCTTCTAATGGAAAAAGAATTTTTCAAATCGGTCCAGTAGTTTCGGAGCCTATTCGAAACAAACAAACAAACAAATCTTTCCTCTTTATAATATTAGTATAGAAGTATAGATTACCTAGCTGAGGTCAGTCCATCTATCGATAATATAATCCATCAGATTCACAATTTTTTGCGTTTTTGCGTCATTTCACGCATTAAACCTATCCATAGTCAGTTTAATATTACTCTATTTAGGGTTCACGTCTCGTTTGTCATGAGATGCATTTTATAGCTTCATATGCCTCTTTTCAAGGCTAAAGCCTTTTGGATCATTAATATTCTTCATTTCTACCTTTCAAATGCCTAAACTAGAGCATTTCACATTTTTTGCCTTTAAAGGGAGATATTCTTTGTGTGTGTGTTCTATTCTATTTCTAGATAAGTTTATGATCGTGCAACCAATTTTGCATCTACGTGTTCTGAACTTAAGGTGTTTTTTTGATGTAACATTGTCAAGAATCACCGATGAACATTGTAATGTTTGATTCGAGACTAATCGACCTGTTTTTACCCCATACTTTGTCACACTTCTCGTTATAAAAGTCTCGTAAGGTTGATGAACCGTACAGCTGAATGACTATTTTTGTTTTATAGTGTTTGTTGAATAGTAAAATACATCAAGAGTGCAAGAAGTGAATGACGTATTCTTAGCTTTAGGTATTTGTCATCGTCAATGGCCAATGTGTCGAATCAGCTTCTTTCATAAAAACAAAAATCATACACACGTAATCAAACGTATTTTACATAAAAACATTGACGTCCATCTAAAGAATAATTATATGTATGCATTTAAAATATCCTCAAAAGATATGATATTGATATTTATTAACAATCACGCCACGTTAACTGGTCCCGTGATAAGTTCGTAAAGAACTTGTGTTACAGGTACCAGATGACGGAAATAAATGTAATATTTTTTATTATACATATACACATATTTAATATACATCCATAACCCTGGAAAGGACATTTATATTTATCATACAAATATCTTCCCTTGGCGGGATTCGAACCCGCGACCCCCTAGTGTAGTGACCATGTCACTTACCACTACACCAGACGACCGTAAAAGAGCACAATTAGAATTTGTTATTGAAATTTCTCATGCTTCAAATTCATCGATCGTATCGCTTGTAAGGTCATCCCGAGAGCTTCCGTTGTCGTTGAGGTCGATCGGCTCTGGATATGGGCCAAAACAAAAAAAAATATTGATCAGTTTTTTTTATTGTGTTGATGAGTGGTTACTGGAGCCCATAGACATCTACAACGTAAATCCACCCACCTTGAGATATAAGTTCTAAGGTCTCAAGTATAGTTACAGTATAGTAGTATAGGTGCCCCTACTAGTATATTTACGTTACGTGTACATATATTGTTTTATGACATCTTCATTTCAATACTGCTATGACCAAGTTGACCTACAAATCATGTCTATTTTTGCCGTAAATGGTTTTACGGTCTATACAAAATTAACGCCGGTAAATATCGAGCGTGCGTGTAATTTACTAACTTTTTCCTGTGAAGCATAGTTAGTAGTAAACGAAGTATGATGCGTGAGATCAGGTATCGAGTGAATCTTTGCCAAACGACAATGCCGTGACTTCGATCCTGTATAGAGTAACATTTTGAAGAATTTTGACATTCTTATCACTGGTGGTAGGACCTCTTGTAAGTCCGCACGGGTAGGTACCACCACCCTGCCTATTTCTGCCGCGAAGCAGTAATGCGTTTCGGTTTGAAGGGTGGGGTAGCCGTTGTAACTCTACTGAGACCTTAGAACTTATATCTCACGTTGGGTGGCGCGTTTGCGTTGTAGATGTCTATGGGCTCCAGTAACCACTTAACACCAGGTGGACTGTGAGCTTGTCCACCCATCTAAGCAAATAAAAAAACATAAAGTGGAGAATCGCGTGTCCGTCTGGGAACGAAACCCCCGTTACGTCTGTATCTTGTATGAAGCACTCACCTACTTCGGTTCCAAGAGTAAGGCAGCCGGAATGTAATCGAGGTTTGGACCTCATGTCTCAAGGTGGGCGGCGTGATTCGTTAGCGAGCTCACTCACAAACATGTCTCGAACATCCTTGACGCTTGACAGTTTGCCAATTCAATTAGTAATGCGTTACAATACAAGGAAGGTGTATCGAAAAACGATAAAAACGTATGCACAATAAATTTTATTGAAGAACGTGGTCTGAATGAGAAGTCGACTTTTGGGTAATTTACGCACGAGGAAGTATTATATCGCGGATATAGTTGGCTGCATGGGAACGGACGAGGAATAGTGTCATTTGTAGGCTTTCGTAATTTAAATAGCTCACGTTCCGAGCAGTGACCGTAGACCATAGACATGGCAACCGCAGCCCTTTTTTTTTCGGGCCGGGGGCCTGATCTCCTACGAGGTACCCGCGTCTAGGGGGCGCGCGGCGTATGTGAGACTTGACGATCTGCAGAAATCGGGAGCAAACCGCGGTCCCAAGGAGTTTTAGGATCCTACCGCACTAAGTGACTCCCCTGCACTCTTAAACCCGACGTCCGATCTCCGTCCCGGGTAGAACCCGATCAGAGTAGGGGGTTCCCGACCTACGACCTAGTGAAAACCGCTTGGTCACGTTGGATGCAGATGGCAACAGACCGGCCGCACTGGAAATCGATTGGACAAGCCTATGTCCAGCTGTGGGCAGTGGACATGATCCGGTATCGAACGGTGAATCTAAATTACAAAAATTTTATGTATCGCATATGTACTATGTGCGTGAAATATCGTTTTCGTTACACATTCGGCTTCATTTACATATTGGGTACTAACATGTTATGGACTAACTAACACTCAAGCTAAACTCTAACCCAATAGAAAGCGGTGCATCTCTATTTTGTTATAAAGCCCGGCATGCTTTTAACAACGTACAAACAATCCGCGACCGGTTTTAACCCTCGTCTCTATAATATTACATCGCAAGAATAACGTTACCTAATATCTCGTAAACAAATCAAACGGGATGATTGATTGCGGGCCGGGATTCGTCGAGAATTCAGTATCCGAGTGTTCGTGATGCGTGACGTCAATGGTAATATGACAATATCGGACGGTTTCTAGAATGTTCGTGATTCAATCGAGACGGTTATTTCGTGACCTAACTGTACAGGTTGTAGAAGTTGCTCGATTGGGTCGCCTAGAAAACGTTATAAACCTGTTAATTCAATCATTAATTTGCCTATCCATTGATCGGGTAATAAATAGGACTAGAGGTCCCGCAATAGTCGAAATTCGACTATAATTAATCGGAATTGTAAGTTTGTACACTATTATGATTGTATTTTATACTTCTATAATCACAAATTTCGCCAAGGCTACACTATAAAAAAATATTAATAAAGACAAACAATATAATCTATTCTCAATTTGACCACAGACGTCAAGAACAAAAGTTTGACAATAAATAGTATGCATGCGTGTGTGCGTCAAATACATGGTATGTAGTGTGTGTAATGTTTTTTTTATTGATATAATGTATCTTTTATGCATTATTTTAAAAAAATATTAGCATTGTGCACTTCTTCTTTATATTCTCTATAAGTGTGGGAAATTTCATACTCCTCCGTCCGCGCAATTTTCGTAAAAAGGGATACAAAGTTTTTGCTTCACGTATTAATATATAGATGTGACCTAATGAATTCTTTAAAAATCCTACGAAACTTTCTCTTCGATACAGCTAATTATGAAGTTAATGGCACGTACACAGGAAAAGAGTTTCTTTTAGTTTCTTATCGATTCCCGCTCGATTTTAAAGTTATGACGATTTGATTTATAATCGCAGGCTAATAATAAGTGACGTCACAACATGTCCGACAAAACCTGTAAAAACTAATTAGTAGCCAGCTTTTTTTTATTGCATAGATGTGTGGACGAGCTCACAGCCCATTGGGGGTTGGTGCTTCCCGCTTCCGTAGGTTTAACCCGCGATTCCCTACAAGTGACCCCTGGGTGGTGCTAAACG
This sequence comes from Bombyx mori, assembly GCF_030269925.1. Lineage (NCBI taxonomy): Eukaryota > Metazoa > Arthropoda > Insecta > Lepidoptera > Bombycidae > Bombyx > Bombyx mori. Next base: position 14,991,274 of record NC_085114.1, on the reverse strand, counting down.
GGAGCCGAAAACATAACCGGTGGTAGGACCTAGTCCGACTGGCTGGCGACCACCCTCCAACTAGAGTCCGCCGCCAAATAGCCTAGCTGTGTTCCGGCGTGTGGGTTGGAGAGCCAGTTCTATCCCTTCCCTTTCCCCTTCCTTGTTGGGGTTGAGTCTTGGTGACGACTGGAACTTGCGGAGCAGACGTGCGTGCGAACTCACGGGGCGTGATTGTTTGACGGGGGTATAGGGAGACCCAGTGAAACGGTACCCGCTGCCGCCCGCCGGTCAGTAGGGGACCTGAACCCGGGTGTCTCTACTAAACTCCGCCCCGGGAAGCTGTCCCGCCAACCGGTGTAAAATCCTGTCGTGCGGTCGTCGTGCCGGAGTCGGAGACCGGAGTGGATCCCGGCGATCGCACGCAGAGTGGACTGGGGGCCCTTCCATGCCCTGCGTCAGTCTCTCACGCAACCCGTGGTCGAGCACGTACTATGTTCCGCGCTTCATTCAGGTGTTGCCTCGATCTCACCTCCAACATCCTACCTCTCCTTATCCTACTCTCCGAAAACTAAAGAATCATGAAGACGACAAAAAAAAAGAAAAGGGTTTCACAGGCGGTCCCCCATTCCACATTTAATGTGGATTTCAGCAATGTCAGGGGCCTACATAGCAACCTTGACGCCGTACACCACCACCTTGAGACGGCGCAGCCTGCCCTGCTTTTTTTAACGGAGACGCAGATATCTGCTCCGGATGATACCTCATACCTTGAATACCCCGGCTACGTATTGGAGCACAACTTCCTGCGTAAAGCCGGGGTCTGCGTATTCGTCCGGGCTGATGTCTGTTGTCGCCGTCTTCGGGGCCTCGAACAACGGGACCTGCCCCTCTTGTGGCTGCGCGTAGATCATGGGGGCCGTAGCCGAATCTACGCGTGCCTGTACAGGTCCCACAGCAGTGATGCAGGTTCAGCTCTGTTTGAGCATGTGCAAGAGGGGACTAACCGCGTGCTTGAGCAGTACCCATCTGCGGAGGTGGTGGTTCTTGGAGACTTTAACGCTCACCACCAAGAGTGGTTGGGATCCAGAACCACTGACCTCCCGGGTCGGACTGCCTACGATTTCGCCTTGGCCTACGGCTTCTCCCAGCTGGTAACACAGCCCACCCGTGTCCCAGATATCGAGGGGCACGAGCCTTCTTTGTTGGACCTTCTGCTGACCACAGATCCGGCCGGATACAGTGTGGTGGTCGACGCTCCGCTTGGATCGTCTGATCACTGCCTTATTCGTGCTGCCGTACCACTCTCTCGTCCTGATCGTCGAACGACGACCAGGTATCGAAGAGTTTGGCGGTATATGTCAGCAGATTGGGATGGATTGCGTGAATTTTACGCATCCTACCCATGGGGGCGGTTCTGCTTTTTCTCTGCTGATCCTGACGTCTGTGCGGACCGTCTTAAAGACGTGGTGCTCCAGGGGATGGAATTGTTTATTCCCTCCTCTGAAGTGCCCGTTGGGGGTCGCAGCAGACCCTGGTATAACAATGCCAGCAGGGATGCTGCACGCCTCAAGCGGTCCGCATACGTGGCATGGGATAATGCCAGGAGACGTCGGGATCCTAACATCTCAGGGGAAAGGCGGAAATATAACGCCGCTTCCAGGTCCTACAAGAAGGTAATTGCCAAGGCGAAGTCGGAGCACGTCGCTAGAGTTGGCGAGCGATTGAAGAGCTATCCCTCCGGGAGCCGTGCTTTTTGGTCGCTCGCCAAAGCTGCAGAAGGAAACTTCTGCAGGTCTAGTCTCCCACCACTGCGCAAGTCCGATGACAATCTGGCCCACAGCGTGAAAGAGAAGGCTGACCTTCTGGTCAAACTCTTCGCCTCGAACTCGACTGTGGACGACGGGGGTGCCACACCACCGAACATCCCCCGGTGTGATAGCTCCCTGCCAGATATCTGCTTCACACAGTGTGCAGTCAGGCGGGAGCTCCGACTCCTGGACGTCCATAAGTCGAGTGGGCCAGACGGCATCCCCGCAGTGGTTTTGAAAACGTGCGCCCCTGAGCTGACACCTGCGCTAACGCGTTTGTATCGCCTCTCTTATTGCACTAATAGGGTTCCGTCTTCATGGAAGACCGCCCACGTCCACCCTATCCCCAAGAAGGGTGACCGGTCGGACCCATCGAGCTACAGGCCTATCGCGATAACTTCCTTGCTTTCCAAGGTGATGGAGCGAATTATAAATACACAACTCCTGAAGTATCTTGAAGATCGCCAGCTGATCAGTGACCGACAGTACGGTTTCCGTCACGGTCGCTCAGCTGGCGATCTTCTTGTATACCTTACTCACAGGTGGGCTGAAGCCTTGGAGAGCAAGGGCGAGGCTCTTGCTGTGAGCCTTGATATCGCGAAGGCCTTCGACAGGGTCTGGCATAGGGCACTTCTATCGAAGTTACCATCTTACGGAATCCCCGAGGGTCTCTGCAAGTGGATCGCTAGCTTTTTGGATGGGCGGAGCATCACGGTCGTTGTAGACGGTGACTGTTCTGATACCATGACCATTAACGCTGGCGTTCCACAAGGTTCGGTGCTCTCCCCCACGCTTTTCATCCTGTATATCAATGACATGCTGTCTATTGATGGCATGCATTGCTATGCAGATGATAGCACGGGGGATGCGCGATATATCGGCCATCAGAGTCTCTCTCGGAGCGTGGTGCAAGAGAGACGATCAAAACTTGTGTCTGAAGTGGAGAACTCTCTGGGGCGAGTCTCCGAATGGGGTGAATTGAACTTGGTTCAATTCAACCCGATAAAGACACAAGTTTGCGCGTTCACTGCGAAGAAGGACCCCTTTGTCATGGCGCCGCAATTCCAAGGAGTATCCCTGCAACCTTCCGAGAGTATCGGGATACTTGGGGTCGACATTTCGAGCGATGTCCAGTTTCGGAGTCATTTGGAAGGCAAAGCCAAGTTGGCGTCCAAAATGCTGGGAGTCCTCAACAGAGCGAAGCGGTACTTCACGCCTGGACAAAGACTTTTGCTTTATAAAGCACAAGTCCGGCCTCGCGTGGAGTACTGCTCCCATCTCTGGGCCGGGGCTCCCAAATACCAGCTTCTTCCATTTGACTCCATACAGAGGAGGGCCGTTCGGATTGTCGATAATCCCATTCTCTCGGATCGTTTGGAGCCTCTGGGTCTGCGGAGGGACTTCGGTTCCCTCTGTATTTTGTACCGTATGTTCCATGGGGAGTGCTCTGAGGAATTGTTCGAGATGATACCAGCATCTCGTTTTTACCATCGCACCGCCCGCCACCGGAGTAGAGTTCATCCATACTACCTGGAGCCACTGCGGTCATCCACAGTGCGTTTCCAGAGATCTTTTTTGCCACGTACCATCCGGCTATGGAATGAGCTCCCCTCCACGGTGTTTCCCGAGCGCTATGACATGTCCTTCTTCAAACGAGGCTTATGGAGAGTATTAAGCGGTAGGCAGCGGCTTGGCTCTGCCCCTGGCATTGCTGAAGTCCATGGGCGACGGTAACCACTCACCATCAGGTGGGCCGTATGCCCGTCTGCCTACAAAGGCAATAAAAAAAAAAAAAAAAAAAAAAAAAAACCTGGTGTTAAGCGGTTACTGGAGCCCATAGACATCTACAACGTAAATGCGCCACCCACCTTGAGATATAAGTTGTAACGTCTCAGTATAGTTACAACGGCTGCCCCACCCTTCAAACCGAAACGCATTACTGCTTCTCGGCAGAAATAGGCAGGGTGGTGGTACCTACCCGTGGGGACTCACAACAGGTCCTATCACCAGTATTTACGCAAATTATAATTTTGCGAGTTTGATTTTTATTACACGATGTTATTCCTTCACCGTGGAAGTCAATCGTGAACATATGATACTGATACTGATACGGATATTATTCGTGATTGTTTTGCAGGCAACGACAGTAGGTTTTTTAAGGTTTCGTTTTCTCTCTGATAACATTATTCGGAATGTTACGATTATCACACAATAGTCATATCGGTCCGGCAATATTCTAGCAACGCATTGCCAACGAGTAGCATATACCTACTCGTAGTTTTATTTACGGAGTTATCTATATATTAATACGTGAAGCAAAAACTTTGTATCCCTTTTTACGAAAATTGCGCGGACGGAGGAGTATGAAATTTTCCACACTTATAGAGAATATAGAGAAGAAGTGCATAATGCTAATATTTTTTTAAAATAATGCATAAAAGATACATTAAATCAATAAAGAAAACATTACACACACTACATACCATGTAGTTGACGCACACACGCATGTATACTATTTATTGTCAAACTTTTGTTCTTGACGTTTGTGGTCAAATTGGGAATAGATTAAATATTGTTTGTCTTTATTAATATTTTTTTTATAGAGTAGCCTTGGCGAAATTTGTGATTATAGAAGTATAAAATACAATTATAATAGTGTACAAACTTACAATTCCAATTAATTATAGTCGAATTTCGACTACTGCGAGACCTCTAGTTTTATTTGGTTTTGTTAGTTGACTTTTTAATGTCAGTTAGTTTACAGAACACGCTCAAGCAAAAAGTGATCGAATGTCGCAAACGGTTAAGACGAAATTCGAATTTAAATACCTTTTGTCTCCGGTGCAGAGAGATGCTCTCGGTAATTATGCCGAGTGCATTAACCTAGTGCGGAATCACGGCTCTGTGTCAAGGTTATGAAACACATCGTTAACTGGGAGCTAGTATTATATGACTCTTCATCACGAGATCGATTAACTTGCAAAAAGTTTCGCATGTCTTTTTTGGTCTTGTAGGCAAACGAGCATACCATCCCATCCCATCCCATCTGATGGTGAGTGGTTACCGTCACTAATGGACGTCAGGGGCATAGCCGTGCGGATCATACCGCTGTCTACCTTTTTGTTTGTTATAATAGCCCTTGAAACTAAACCACATTAATACTTTGTAGCAAATAGATCTGTGCCTCTATTGTTGCCAACTATTGTTGTTTATCTATTGTTGGCATTGTTGCCAACCTGTATGGCCTTAAAATACGCCATGCCACTAGAACTGTATCTGTCAAATAACAATAAGAAAAAAACAAAAAAAAAATGAGATTAAACCCCAAATTGACTGATCGTGTTAGACTACATTTAAGAGATCTTAAATCAATAGATGTGGCTAGGTCGTTTAACCAGGAAATGTCCTTGATGGTGACTTGGGTCCGATGTTACATCAACCTCGGTGACTAAGCACCAAGGCATTGTTCTTGTCGCTTTGTAACAGTACGATGACCGACCGTGCAATTGTTGAGGTCTGTTTGCAAGGAATTATCTAAGGAATACAGAGTGTAGTTTGCTGCGGACCCTCACTTGTGTACAATGCCCGCTCAGCTTAATATGGGAAAACGTATAATAGAATTATCACGATGAAGAAATAACACCACGTATAAGAATTGAACTTTTTCTTAAATCAATTTAACCAAAACGTTCGCAATTCAAAAAAAAAACAAAAATAAAAACAACTGTCTCAATAATGCTTCAACGGATAAGCAGATTTCTTCTAAATATTTAAAGGAGAATTCTCCTAATTAGTAAATAATGTAGGAACTAATAGTATTTTAGTTGTAGACAAAGCTGAAAAGTATGCATTTACTGTAATGAGGCTTCTAAAACATGATATTTTTATGTAAATAAATTTATCACAGTAGCCTAGTTATGACAGAGATGTCGTAAAAGCGTTTACGCAAAATGACGACTGTAATTATTGTATTGTAACCAATTACATATCAATGCAACGTTGGTGTTTTTGGGTTCTTCAAGCACCTGTCACCGTTCTCATCGAACTCGTCGATGAGAGAACTATCCCATAGATACAGCCCACTGAGTTTCTCGCCGCATCTTCTCAGTGGGACGCGATTCCGACCGATACTACATTCTGTGAAGCACTACTCTAACTAGGACTAGTATTAGCAAATTCTCTCAGGTTAGAGCCCTGTGAGCTCACCTACTCGCTCGGTTACGCTGGCATAATTCCTCGAGGCTAGCAGCATAGTTAGGAAAACTATTAAAAAAAACACGTGTGGCACTCGGGGACTGCCGCGTTAAAACTATTGCATAACATTTTTTATCAACTTATGCAATTATAATTAGACAATAATAATTTAATATTAAAACAATAAAAAATAAGATTGCGCTATATTTATAAACATTAACCAAAGCAAAACATTAACTTTCCCCTTCACACTCATAAGCTAGACCGCGCGAGAGAGAGATGAGAGACTTTTCATGATGCGCATGCAGTCCGATGTCACGCCGCGTGCTTCACAAACAACACTTCACAAACACTACCCAAGCGCAACGTGTGAATGTGAACGCGAGCTACATGGTAGCTACGTGGTAGGGGTGTTAGGTTTTATTTTCGTTACGGAATTTCTTGATTCGGTCGCCGCACTCAAAGCCCTCGATAAAATCTATGCAATAGCTAAAAAACGGCTCCATGTACATGTTTTTGTTTTTAATTTCGATGCAGTAACTAGTACGAAGACTTCATTATAATTTACAGAGCATGTCGATATATACATATATACATTCACACAATATTTTTGTAACACATCGCGGCGTGCTGCCGTCTCGTCCGCTCGAGGTCGCGAGCCGCTCACACCAAAACGTTTTCGTTCAATCGTAATTTTCTGATCGTCTTGTATATAGATCATCGTTCTTAGACTATACAAAACAGTCTTTTCATTTACGCATTCTTACATTTCTTCTATCGATCGTACTAATGTGGCTGGAAACTTTGAAACCAACTCTCGGTTTTTTGTGTTCCTATAGGGCTGTTATGTAGTCTTTGATTTAAATTTGATATAAATTTATTTTGATTTGACCTTAAAATACAACGTATTTATTCTGTACAATTTTTGCTATCTAGCCCCAAAAAGTCAATCCTAAGTACAGCGCAACGAACTGAGCAGACTATTTACTTTATATTCTTGTAATATACTAATAGTATTCGGGTTTGGAAATAATACTAAGAGATCATTAATATCTTGGTGGTTCCCATGGCATTGCACTGAAGGGGAGGTCATTTCACTGTGTGACGAAACAAAACACAAAATTTGGCACGTTACGACATAAAATATGTACATAATAATATATATACAACTTCATAACGAAAATAGTACATTAATCATTTAGGTATTATTTTAATAAACATGAATAGATTAAGTACGCTCTGGTTAATCGACTTGAGAAAAGGACGAGATTCTCAATTTGATTTAATTTTTTATTGTGTTACCTAAAGGATTTCTTCTTTAAGAACCGATTCTGTTGGTACTATTTATTTTTATGTGAAAGTTGATGCTTCTCACGTGTTGTCGGTCACATTTATATTTTAACTAGATCTGACCAGTCGGTTTTGAGTTCCCTTTATTAATGTAATTTTAATTGACTCCGACTATGTTGATGATATTCTCTCGTTTTTTTTTGTTCAAGTTGGGTTTTCGTTTGGTTAAAGTTCTGTATTAGTCATATACCTACATTTTTCCCAATCGTAACAATAGTATTTCCTTGTAAATCGCACGTGTTTCCCAGTAGGTTAAAGACGAATCGCATGCGGTTAGTTAAATGGTGTCATCGGCAAGTCACTGTCGTTTGTGACGAATCGAATTGTCAATCGTCGTACCTACAAAATGCAATGGTGCTTAGTTGATAAGCCGACTAGTGTGATTCCACTAATGCTATCGTGCCAACTGCAGGCTCGGCCGTTGCACAAACTGGGCCCCTAGTTTTGTTACTAAACTTTTTATCGGTCACGCAAAGATGAGCCTTTAGTGCTTTCGTGCTAATAATACTGAAGCTTAAAGAATTCCGTACAGAGTGATGTGGCTACGAAAGGGTCCAAGTTAATATGTACTTATACGTACCCACGTATATTCGATTTCTCGAAGGATAAATAATATCAATATGATAGAAATATAATAAATCCAAAAAAAATAAAAATACGTAACATATTACATAAAGGCACATCATATTACCTATACTCGTAATATCGAGTATATGTATAATAAACCAATCAGGAACGATATTCTTAACCCGATACCGCATACCGGTGCTATCTATCAAACACGATCTGTCAACAGTGAGGCGGCACGGAAACGAAGCCATTGGTAACAAAGCGAGGTCAATACACAATCACGGCAGTTTTGCCAATTCGCATGTGACGTTTGGTTTTTTTTAAATTATTCATCGCATACACGTGCCGTGAGCCGTAGAAGATCTTCGTAAGATTTGTAAATGGTGACGTGTTTGTAATTGGTGTTGTTTATAAATTCAGCGGTAGATAGCGACTTGGTTACGTCCCTGGCATTGCTGAAGTCCATTCGCAACCATTCGCTATGAGACGTCAAATAAAGTAACTTAAAAACTCAAAAAAAAAACACGTTTAAATTGCAAACCATACTCCGTACTTGGTGTCATTGGTTTGGTTCATAAACTTAATGGTTGACAGCGACTTGTTTACGTCCCTGGCATTGCTGAATTTCATGAGCAACCATTCACTATGAGACGTTAAAAAAAGTAATTTGAAAACTAAAGAAAAAACACGTTTAAGTTGCAAACCATACTCCGTACTTGTTGTCATTGGTTTGGTTCATAAACTTAATGGTAGACAGCGACTTAGTTATGTCCCTTGCATTGTTGAAGTCCATTCGCTATGAGACGTCAAAAAATCACGTTTAATTTGTAAACTGTACATATATTTCATCATTTTTTTATCTTGTTATAGTCCTGACCATTGGTTGGTGGATAATTAGAGTCAAGCCATTGATGGGTTTTTTAATACATCAATAAGTCAAGCTATAAAATTAATTCAATTTCAATTATAATAATTTCAAATTAAATTCAATTAATTAATTATTAAATTTCTAATAAATAATTAATTAATTAATTAAAAATTCAAATTCATTTTCGAGTTAAAATTCAATTATAATAAATTCCAATCTCGGAGCGCCACAATTTCTCTATGAAAATATGTTTTCCGTGCTTACCAACGACTTCTATTCAATTATGTCCATATGTACCGTATTTAAGCACTTTAGTTTGATTTAAAACTTAATTTGTAGGATATCTACCTTAGAGTATACATAAGCATAGTTTATGTATACTCTAAGGTAATATCTACACTCTAAAATATCTCTAAAATATCTACACTCTACTTACTATATATATATTTTTTTTTTTTTTTTTTTATTGCCCTTGTAGGCAGACGAGCATACGGCCCACCTGATGGTGAGTGGTTACCGTCGCCCATGGACTTCAGCAATGCCAGGGGCAGAGCCAAGCCGCTGCCTACCGTTTAATACTCTCCACAAGCCTCGTTTGAAGAAGGACATGTCATAGCGCTCGGGAAACACCGTGGAGGGGAGCTCATTCCATAGCCGGATGGTACGTGGCAAAAAAGATCTCTGGAAACGCACTGTGGATGACCGCAGTGGCTCCAGGTAGTATGGATGAACTCTACTCCGGTGGCGGGCGGTGCGATGGTAAAAACGAGATGCCGGTATCATCTCGAACAATTCCTCAGAGCACTCCCCATGGAACATACGGTACAAAATACAGAGGGAACCGAAGTCCCTCCGCAGATATACATATACATATATACATATGTATATTCATCTACATATAAATTACGACAAGAATACATTTGTTATTTCACACAAAGTATAAAGAACTGCGGAATCTATATATTAATACGTGAAACAAAAACTTTGTATCCCTTTTTACGAAATTTGCGCTGACGGAGGAGTATGAAATTTTCCACACTTATAGAGAACATAAAGAAGAAGTGCACAATGCTAAGATTGTTTTTAAATAATGCATAAAAGATACATTAAATCAATAAAGAAAACATTACACACACTACCGTGTATTTGACACACACATGCATACTATTTATTTATTGTCAAACTTTTGTTCTTGACGTCTGTGGTCAAACAGAGAATAGATTAAGTACTGTTTGTCTTTATTAATATTTTTATAGTGTAGTCTTGGCGTTGAAAATACAATCATAATAGTGTACAAACTTACAATTCCAATAAATTATAGTCGAATTTCGACTACTGCGGGTCCTCTAGTACAATTAGAAAAGTCTTCAAGAAATAATAGGATATTAGTTTTTTTTTTTTTTTTTAATGAAACTCGTTACGATTGCAATGTAAATCCAGTTTGAAGCGTTCAAATTGATTACATATACTCGTACTAGTACACAGCAACAGCGATAAATTAATTAGAATGTAGACTGTTTGTTTCATCACAATGTATTCGCCGTGTGCTGCCAACGAAACTTATCTACTGCGTTTTAATTTTAGGTACTTTTTATACATATCTTCAGCGCGTTAGCCTAGTCGTTGCTTTGAAGTCATTGTGACAAACATTAACAGCAAAATTAATTGCTGGTTTTATTTAGTAGAATTTAAAGTCTTTAGAGTTCGGCGGCCACCAGACAACCTTGAAAAATTGACTGTGGTGGGAAGGTGGTAGATTCTGCGAAGCACGACTCTTGCTAGGGTTCGTGTTAGCATCGTCGTCAGGTTTGAGCCCCGTGAGCTCACCTACTAGTTAAGGTTACGTTGGAGTAGCCTCTCTAGACTACCAGCTTAGGTAGGAAAAAAAAAAGGTTCATTAAACTTAAATATTTATAAGGGTTCATCAATCACTGAACAGGCCAATGTTGTCTGGCAATTGATGATTCTGAAAAGGTACGTGTGGCTTTTTTTTTTCCATTTTTTTTTGCCGGTTCACTGCTTTCCAGTAACCACAATCGTCACACGTTCCAACCTCAGGCGTTATATTTCGAGATTGGTAAGAGAGTGAGGGAATCTATACCAAAAAAATATTTTTATTAACAAAAGTAAGGGCAAGTTAAATGGTAATTGTTAGAAATGGAAAGGATGAAGTTAGTAAAAAGGTTCCCCTTTTTTGCGTCTTACTACGGAACACCAAAAATAATTTAATACTTTTACAAATATCTTATACCTTTAAACGAGCAATTCTTGTATATTAATATATATGTATATGATCTGAATCTCGGAAACGGCTCCAACGATTTTCATAAAATTTAGTATACAGGGGATTTCGGAGGCGATAAATCGATCTAGCTACGATTTATTTTCAGAAAATGTTGTTTTACTCGTGTTTTCAATAATCAACTCTTCCCGACATCTATTGGCGAATAGTAATACTATTTTTCTTAATTGAGGGCAACTAACCGCTTTAAAGACAACAAGATGGCGTTATCAAAAAAAAACCGAGCAAAGCTCGGTCATCATCTAGTAATATATTTTACTAGCATTTAATTTTATCCCTTGGATCGCATCGCATCAGTTATGGCAACAAGCGGACTCTTTCAGACGTCCTCATGTACGAGAGTAGCAGTGTGAATGTCACTCAATTCATCAAGGTAATTACGGTCAATTGCAGCGGTTTACATACATATTATTATATTACATTATCGATCTTACTCTATAACTAACTTATTAACGAAAATAAAAATACTTTTTCCTATATAATATGTTATGTATATAAAGTACTGCTAAGAAACATTAAAAAAAAAACACTGAGTGTATGTGTCAGGTAGTCACTTTGAATTGTACTTCGTATGATTTATCAGTATTGTAAGTAAAATAAAAATAAACATAAAAAAAATTATGATCGCAAATCACTAAATTGTAATGATAAATTAACCAGTCAACGACAGGGTTTTCCCTAGAGAAAAACAAAGTTTAATTGCCGTTAGTAAACATAAAAGATAACTGTAATTTTACTTCCTCGTACTTATACTATAATAAGGTAAATGTGAAAGTTTGTGATGGTGTTTGGGTGTTTGTCAAAGTTTAAGTTAAATATGAATATTTTAAATGTATTTGTTCTAAAGCCATCTGTGTTTTTGTGATACTATCCACTGATATTCACTGAAAACGAAACTTTGCTTACTATACTGATTTATTTCAAGAACAATTATTGTTAACCATTTATAAATCGCCGGGTTCAACACGGAAATATTATCTGGGCCTGCCATTCCCACGGCCAGCTATACGTATGTACATTGGCTGTGCGAGAGTATCAAGTGCTCAAAAGTTGCACGTATTAACTCAAAATAATATGTGGATCGTACAATGTTGTGCACTGGTCTGCATTGTATTGCAATAAATTCTCCCCTTCACTGCGATGTGGGCAACATCAGACAGTTTATATTATGTCGCGTTTTCAAGGTTCAAAGTTATTCAGGCCTTGTTTCCAATGTTGCTTGGAATCGGGTTTATGTGTTTTGTCTAATATGATTTAACATGTTTTTAAGTCAATTAAGCATAATCCGTTGAATGAATTTGAATAAAATTGCATCCTGGCCAAATTATTTTATTTAAGAGTGCGAAGCCGCAACTAATAGTTTGTAATTTAAAAGACACGAAAGACTTGAAGGTCATCATCATTCTCTTGTCCTTCTCCCAGTCACCCGGGTTCGGCGCATCATGTTTTCTCCTTCCATACTTCTCTATCATATACCATTTCTTCGCTCGCTCCCCTCTTACACATGTCGTCTTTCACGCAATCCTTTTCCTTAAGTCTACCTCTTTCTCTAAAGCCTTCCACATTCATAGTTAAAATGTCATTATAATGATGATGAGAGACTTCAAGGTAATGTAAACAAATGGAGGATATATCTTGACCGATGATTTTACTATGACGTGGATAATACACAAATGGGATATTCAATATCATAAATGAATTCGAAATACACGCTTCTGATTCAGAATTTGTAAAAAGAAATTACCATAAAGTTCTGCGTATACTGGCTCAATGTACGTTCGTTTATGAAATTCTTAATGTCCGTTATAAGTTTGGCCACTCTGTGACCAGGGACGTGAGCTATCATTTTAGAACGTTTCCAAGAAAATCTAAAATGCCATGAAAGTTGTTGATATAATTATAAGACCATTAATTAACACATGCATGTGAGTTGTAGGTACATTATAAAAGCAAATGGACCGTGGCCACACGTACACTTGCAAACATTGTAATAAAAAACATTTGAATGTTACTTTGTGTTTCCATGCGGTGTAAGTTGTAAACTTTGCGAGTTGAACAGCAGTTTTATAGGAAGTTTATGACACTTACGATTAATAATAGTCTATAATGTGACTTCACATTCTACACTTTGAAATATCAATGGAAGAAGTTAAGGGAAAAGCCAAGCTCGGAGCTAATCTGATGGACAAAATCAGGAGTGAGGTTATTAAACAGAGAACTAAAGTCATCGACATAGCCCAGAGAGACGGCAAGCTGAACTGGCGAACAAGGCGAACTGGACATATAAGCCGTAGAACCAACGATCGCTGGAGCAGATGGGTTCTTGAGTAGAAACCGCGCATTGGCAATATGCCCTCGGCCAGGTGGAGCTAGGACTTGTGAAGAGTCCCGGCAAAACTTGGATGTGGAGAGCCGAAGACCGGGCTCTGTGGTGTAAATTGGAAAAGGCCTATGCTAGGCGATTGTGGGCTAATGATATTTTACTAAATTCTTATTAAAATAGAGTTAGTGAGGTTCTGGCACGTTTATGCTTTAGACTTATATTAAGCAATCTACTAATCTAAGCAATTTACTGGTGGTAGGACCTCTTGTAAGTCCGCACGGGTAGGTACCACCGCCCTGCCTATTTCTGCTGTGAAGCAATAATGCGTTTCGGTTCGAAGGGAGAGACAGCCGTTGTAACAATACTGAGACCTTAGAACTCATATCTCAAGGTGTGTGGCGGTATTTACGTTATAAATGTGTCTATAGGCTCCGATAACCACTTAACTGGCCTTGGGCTATGAGGGGGTTTGGGGGGTTGGTTGGGCTGTGAGCTCATCCACCAATCTATGCAATAAATAAAAAAATCTAGCAACTAGAATTAATAGTTTAGGAACTATGAATGTGGACAGACTGTACTGAAGAAAAAAAAACGTTTTGCAGTTATGACTTACTCCACGAATACAATATGTGCGTCGCGACGCTTGCTCGTAACACATTTATGATGACTACTGTACAGTCGCTATTGATACAATGTTATAATATTCAGCTACATAATTGTACGCACGTTTATTTCATCAATGGGCCTTTTTTGCCTATGCTGGGTTGTGTCAGCTTACCTTGCGAGTAGGTAAGCTCAAGGGGCTTTAACCTAACGAATTTGCTAACACTAATTCTAGTTAAAGCAGTGCTTCGCTGAATCTACCACCGAATTGGAAACGCGACCCACAGAGGAGATCCGACAAGAAACTCAGTGGGCTATCAGTGGGCTTTATTAATCTCCTCTTGTCTAGGCAGTGGCTTGGCTGTGCCTTCGGCGTTGCTGATATGTATGAACGGTCGTAACCACTCACCGTCAGGTGGGCAGTATGCTTGCCTTATTACAAGGGCAATACAAAAGACACGCTTCCACACGAGTGTCTGAAGATCGTCTTATACCAAGTGCCAACTCCCACCTTCTGAATAGGAATTTTAACAAAAAGTGATTCGTGGATTGAGTTTTTAAACTATACTTATATACTATATGTATACTAATATTATAAAGAGGAAAGATTTGTTTGTTTGTTTGTTTCGAATAGGCTCCGAAACTACTGGACCGATTTAAAAAATTCTTTTTCCATTGGAAGCCGACATTGTCCCTGATGAACATAGGCTACTTATTTATTTATTTTATTTTTTTGGTTTCATGTGTGTTTTAATGTTTCCGAAGCGAAGCGAGGGCGGGTCGCTAGTAATATAATATTATAAAGAGGAAAGATTTGTTTGTTTGTTTGTATTGAATAGGCTCCGAAACTACTGAACCGATTTGAAAAATTCTTTCACTGTTTGGAAGCTACACTATTCCCGAGCGACATAGGCTATAATCTTTTTTGAGAAAAATTAGGGATCCTTACTAAAACTCCAATAATGTAACCCAAGCTGTAAAAAAAACCTAAAATATTCTTTACATCGCGTGCCCTGCGAAAACTATTGATGATAGAATAAAATAACGTACTACGACTTTGTAGAACACATTTTTAGTTACAGAAAGTGTCGCGACAGCATATGTCTAACTGTTATAGTTATGTCGTAATAAGCGTTCTTTTATTTTAAAAAATAATGTCAAATATCGTTAAAATTTTTGATAAAGACCCGAGCGGAGCCGGAGCGGTCCACTAGTAACACTATAAGATGCTACTGCGGACGGATGATGGAGAACTTAACACGTCATTTCGGATCCTCCCGATCCACTAACCTGAGTAGGTACCTCAAGCACCGGTCATCGTTCTCGTCGAACCCGTCGCTTGCGACGAAGGGCTCGACGAATAAATTAACCCAAAGACACTGAGCCCACTGAGTTTCTCGCTGGATCTTCTCAGTGGGTCGCGTTTCCGATCCGGTGGTAGATTCTGCGAAGCTCGGCTCTTGATAGGTTTCGTGTTAGCAACGTCGTCAGGTTTGAGCCCCGTGAACTCACCTACTAGTTAAGGTTACGCTGAAGCAGCCTCTCAAGGCTATCAACTTAGGTAGGAATAAAAAAAAATGAGAACTTATATAAATGTAGTTCAAAGTCAGGACTGCAGAATATTCTAACATTAAATTCATCGTTACGTTTCTCTTAATTACAGATGCTGCAGGAGAAGAAGTTGTGTATTTTACACACGGAGCTATCAGAGTTGGATGTCTTCGAGAGGCTGTTGCGGTTCGCAGGTTGCCAGCTGAAACTCCTCGAGTGCTTCCAGGTGAGGGACTAGTGATGAAACAAAATACCGCTTTGATGAGTTTTTTTTTATTGCTTAGATGGGTCGACGAGCTCACAGCCCACCTGGTGTTAAGTGGTTACTGGAGCCCATAGACATCTACAACGTAAATGCGCCACCCACCTTGAGATATAAGTTCTAAGGTCTCAAGTATAGTTACAACGGCTGCCCCACCCTTCTAACCGAAACGCATTACTGCTTCACGGCAGAAATAGGCAGGGTGGTGGTACCTACCTGTACGGACTCACAAAAGGTCCTGCCACCAGGTTGGATGTTTGTTGATGTTGGTTGGTTGCTGTTGCCCGGTTGGTTGATGTTGCTTGCTGAAGAGCTTCTTGTGAGCCTACACGGATAGGTACTACAACCCTGGCCATTACTATCGCGAAGCAGTAAAGCTTTCCTAGTTCAAAGGGTGGTTTTAAGCCGTTACAATTGAAATTTGGACCTCACATCCCTCAAGGTTGGTGGTGGAATTTGCATCGTGAGGTTGGCACTACGGTCTAGGTGTTTTATTCACACCGATCTGTTGGTAATCAATGTGCACCTTAACAGTAAAAACACACCGGTATTTTTTCAAGGAACCAAAATAATCGTAACCATTACAAAAATCTACAAGTGTTTTATAGAATTTGTGAATACATATGTAACGTAAAGTTTATATTATTTAAAATGGTAATATAATAATATTATGACTTAAGAAATGTCTTCTAATAATATGGTTCATTTGGGATACTTAACGACGGAGAGACGATCTTCCATCGAGCGGGTGATATTTGCTCGACAGACCGACGGTCCGAATGTTGTTGTTCGGAACTTGTATATATGCAAGCTTATCTTGAAAATGTCGTAAGCGAGATTAAGGCATCTGCAATACCATCTTTACCATACCCGTGTCCAGGGCCCCCATTCACAGGGGGGCCCGAAAGACCGACAATTTCTCTCACACGCTTATTCTCAAAACATTTTTGTCGGGCACTTTACACTTTTTTCACAAATCAGTAATTAGAAGGTATCTATCTACAATGCATATACTATGCCTATAATAAAAGATTTTGTTCAACAGACATCCCGAAAGAAACCGTTATCGAAATCGTAACCAAAAAACCAGCAGCATTCTGATATCATTAATGACATATTATATCATACTGTATTTGATAACCTATAATAAATGGTCATACTCAGTAAAAAAATGTTATTATAATTCGCTTTTTTTACTTTCCAAAAGGGCCTCAAATTCTTGTGTGCCCAAGGGCCCCATCCTAGTTTAAGACGTCCCTGGGCATCTGTCAAATATCTTGCGTTGTATGATGGCTACCCGCCACAGTTAATATCGACAAATGCTCTTTAAACAACTTCAAGCTCGTCAGACAAATCGAAACGAAAACATTGTAAAACATTTCCTATGCTTACGTTATAAAAGCTTGTGAACAATGTACTTTTGTGTGGTGACGCTTTGCGAGAGCGATCAGGGTTGTCAGAATATTAAAAAAAAAAATGCATTTTCATATTTATCTACCTTTTAAACCTTCTCTGGACACAATAATTCAAGACCAAAATAAGCCAAATCGGTCCAGCCGCTCTCGAGTTTTAGCGAGACTAACGAACAGCAATTCATTTTTACATATATATCATTATACATTCGTCTTGTTGGTCGGTTAACGAAACCCGTTGGCATTTTTATTGTTCGCAGATTAAAAAAATGCGACCCAATTCCTATATTCGCGGGTAAAGATTTTTTTATTCGCGTATCTAATCGGTACATACACACACATTGATAGAAAGGCGTCGTCAAATGGACTCAAAAAAAAGAAAAATACACCTTATTACAAGCTTGTAAAAACTATGTTTTTATTTTGTCTTCTGGGAACTTATCCCCTGTAATCCCATATATGTAAATTACCATTCTTTACTGTTTCTTTATTCGCGGCATATTTACGGAACATATTCACCGCTAATAAAGAGCATTTACTGTACGTATTATGTACTATTACTTAAGAAAAATGTGTCCTGTCTGCGGGATTTGAACACCGGCACAGTCGCAGTGGGTTGTAACGACCACACTGGCCGTCTTATCCTTTAGGCCACGATGTCTTCAAAACATTTCATCTTTCAAATCTTAATTAGTCCGGACTTATAGATCCATGCCACTATTTTCAGGACAAATTTTTGTTTAAATGGAAATTTTGCTTAAATAATTGATACAGGAAAAATAATCCCTTAGAAGGATTTGTTCAACAAGGATTATTGTTAAAAATGCAGAGCCATTGAGTGGGTAGATATTTTTTTTTAATTCGGTAAAATAACTGACAACCCTAACGTGTAGTGAACGCGGAATTGTTAGCGCGGCGACCCATGACGCACCCGATTAATATGTTAAAAATATGTTATAAAAATGTCGTATAAACGTTACGTAATTACTTGATTGTGATGTTTTGTAAGAGCAACGTGATTTTATGGAGATTTTATTGAATATGTACGTATTGCATAGCGGTCGATATCGTAAAATAATACAGTAGGTAAATAATAAATCCGGCCGAAACCTGAATTGGGCTAACGGAAATTTGAAGATAATCCTATGTGTATACACAAGAATAATAAGTTTAAGTTAAGAGAGTTTTAACTATGAATGTGGAAGGCTTTACTGGAAGAGGTAGACCTAAGAAGAAATGAATGGATTGCGTAAAAGACAATGTGTGTAAGAGGGGAGTGAGCGAAGAAATTGTATAAGATAGAGGAGTATGGAAGGAGAAAACATGTTGCGCCGACCCCAGGTGATTGGGAGAAGGGCAGGAGAATCATGATACAAGATAAGAAGTTTATTTTTATTATTCTTGTAGGCAGGCGAGCACACTGCCCACCTGACGGTGAGTGGTTACCTTCACCCATAGATGTCAGCTAAGAACACAGCCAAACCGCTGCCTTCAATGCTATGTAGTGTTTCGCCATACTGTGTGCTTGGGCTCGGCTTGGACTTAGAGTGGCCGATTTAAAACTTTTTCCTAAACATAATAATATTTTATAATAATAATCGATTTTAATGAAGATTAAATTTCATTAACTGCTCTATTACAATTTACCGTGTGCTTAGTGCGAGTTTTTTAACTTTCTCGATATCGTAAAAGTTAACGTCGTCGTCGTCGTTTGCCAACGTTTACCGCTAGGGGCGCTGTTCCAACTGCATACAAAATTAAGTTAACTTTTGCGCTATCGAGGACGTTTTAAAAACTCGCTCTAATCACACTCATGACCCTGTCTTTGTCGCTCTCGTTAAATAACAATTGTTTATTTCAGGCAGTCATAGAACACTGTTCGAAGCTGTCAACCGAACTAGCGACCGCTTACGTTGAGAAGTGCAATGCGAACGTCAGATCTAGGAACTCTCTGATACAGCTCGGGTTGAGGCTCGGTGAGTATTCCTACTGATCTTCACTGTCGCATGACTAAGCCAGGGTCGACGTTTTCACCTAGACCATCGGTAACGCCATCATGGATATTGCGAATCGGTTATTAGTAATATTATTGTGGGACAGTCTGGAAACTTCGGTCCCATTTGTCGTGTCTTAACACCGAGTGGTTCGTGAGCTTCGGAATCAATTGGACCCCTGGAATAATTTTTTTTAGCATTATTACGAACAGAATCTGAAAGACGTCTGGTTTAATTCACTTTGGAACGGCATGCTTAAATTTTTCTGCTCTCCCATCAAAGAAAACGTTTTGTAATCTGCATCTCTAGTTGGTCGTTTTTTTTTATTGCCTAGATGAGTGGACGAGCTCACAGCCCACCTGGTCTTAAGTGGTAACTGAAGCCCATAGCTATCTACAACGTAAATGCACCATCCACCTTGAGATATAAGTTCTAAGGTCTCAAGTATAGTTACAACGGCTGCCCCGCCCTTCAAACCGAAACGCATTACTGCTTCACGGCAGAAATAGGCAGGGCGGTGGTACCTACCCGTGCGGACTCACAAGATGTCCTACCACCAGTAATAAATATTTACATTAAGAACACGACGGGCGGATTATAATGATGTGAATTCATATGAATGTCTCTGCGAAGACTCGTTGGTATTTGGTTTAATTAGAACAGCTGTTTGCGCCCACAACAATAATAGCGGTTCGAATCTTTTCAATCTCGACTTTCGCAGGTGGATTCTTGAACGAAGCCGGGTGGTACGCGGACGCGCAGACCGTCCTCCTCAAGTGCAGGAGCCTCTGTCAGGCACAGCCGCAGTCGACGTACTACAAAAGACTGACCCTCGAATGTTGTCATAGGTCTGAAGGAAACAATTTTTTTAATTGTCAACAACTTATTGTACATTTATTGTAATTTTTTTACAGCCCACCTGGTGTAAAGAGGTTACTGGAGCCCATTACCTCCTCCGTGCTTCGTATTCCTCAGTGCTGAGGGTCGTGACCTTTACGGAGTACTTTTGATAGGACTATGTTCCTCCATTCTCTCCTGTCCTCCGCGCAGTGGATAGCGACATTGATGCTGAATTCCAAAGTCGTCTTAATCCCATTATTGGTCATCAAAATCATAAAATCCGCCACTCACCTTAAGATATGAGTTCTAAGTCACAGTTTTATAGTAGCCACAAATGCTCCATCCATTAAATTGAAACGCATTACTGTTTCGCGACAAAAATATGCAGTCGTGGTGCCCTACCCGAGGGAGCTCACAAGACGCCCTACCATCAGCAAAATTTGATTGCCATAAAACTCATGTAATCGACACGAAAACATTGTACATTCCCGGCCCCCCTTAGGCCTGCAGCGCCCAAAAGGGGCGTTATCGTCCACTTTGGGAAAGGCTGGTATAACTCAACGAAAATTTCCTCATCTATACGGTTCGTAAATACGTTGCAGTTACGGACTTCAGGGAACGTAATCGAAATGAAATTTAATTAACATCGTAACAGTAGACTGGTCAATCCGCCTGTCCCCGGGAGGGTTTTATTCGACAGGTCATTGCAGCTGATAGCAGGATGTCGGTGACGGCAAGGTCACATATTCATTAATCATTTCCAGATTATTGAACACACAATCAGCGTATTGCTGTTTCCCCGCCGCGGCCGAGACGTACTCGCTGGCCTTAAAGCTATTGGGCATCACTGAAGACGTCGCCGAGCTTCCCGAATGCTCATTCAGTGTGGCGGAAACTTGCGACGTAGCCTCGCAGACTGACGGGTGAGCTTTTTCAAGAATTAATTCGATAAGAAAGCACCGAGACCAGACTTTTGATGGTTGTAGTCGCTATAGGCTCATGTAACGTCGAGAGAAGCGTAAAACAATCAAGCGCGTTTGGGGTACCACAAAGAGTAGGGGTGGGACTAAATTCTTTGTTCTGTAGGCCTGTGTGATATTGTTACGCGCTGGAGTTCGGGATAAATAAAATTCTACCGAATTACAAGTTAACACTGTATTAGCACTAAGAACACTTAAAAAACTTCACTAACACTTTAAAATTCTTAATTCACTTCTTCCGCTTCGCTTCAGATAATCCGTTCACTATTTCGCTTCGAGTAGTTCCGATTACTGACTGATTGCGTGCCATCTTTGTAACGCTTTTGGAGCCAATAACACATTCCGATAATTATCGAGAATATTCAACGAAATTCGTGTATTGTGTGTTTATGCTATCTGACAATAGATAGCGTTGTAATTCTCGAGCGTTCTAGATACTACTAGAATAGATCCTTTGACATTCGTTCGACTATTCGTCGATAGATGGCGCTACTCTTACCGGCGTAACAATACGAATGAATGTTCAGGATCTGTCTATACGTAAACTTATATAGATGTCTTTAGCGCAAGTTAGGATTTCGTCAAAATATTTCCTACTCTATACAATGTTCTTTTCACAAACGTACAGTAGGAAGTCGTGTCGGAAGCTGTTTGAGTGTGCTTTCAAAGCGTCTATAGCTTTCTAGTTCATACAGTTCATAGCACAGTAATCTTTGGTGGGGAAGAATATCGTAGTATGGTGTCAACGAAGTCTTCGTCGTATGTTTTGAATACAATTGTGGCGTTTATGAACGCACCTTTTTATGATGCGTAAGCCGGAACGCACGAGAGGTGGGAAAAAGTAGATAGTCTCTGACACGGGACCTTTTTTACAGCCGGAAAATTTAAAAATGTAAAAATAAAATAGAATATGTATAATAAATAATATCTTAGAATGATTTATGCCGTTACAACAATAAAACTAATATTGTTTCAACTGTGGTGTTAATAACATAAAACACGATTTTACGGCGAAATAAAGAAGGGACTCTATACGGACTCCCTCGCAATTATGTTAACAAAACGAAATAAAACATTCTCAGCGACATCATGAATCCATGCGAGAGGGAGGGGGAGATATCGGAGGAGTGCTGCAGATGCGGCAGCACCGGCACGTGGGGCTCCAGCAGTCTGCTGGCGCGGCTGTGCAAGGAGTTCAGCTCGCTGTTCTTCGTCCGCTGCGACTACGGAGCCGCCTACACGTGGAGCATGAGGGCGCTCAAGCTCCTCACTCCGCACACGCCCGTCAAGTGAGCTCCGCAATTACTAAAATGTCGATAATATTCTTTGTACTGAATGAATGATACGTCTATACTTAATATTATAAAGAGGAAAGATTTGTTTGTTTCTTTGTATTGAATAGGCTCCGAAACTATAAGGGCAGTACAAAAGACACGCTTCCATACGAGCGTCTGAAGATCATCTTATACCCAGTGCCAACTCCCACCTTCTGAATAGGAATTTTAACAAAAAGCGATTCGTGGATTGAGTGGTTAACCTATACTTCTATACTAATATTATAAAGATAAATGATAAATATCAGCACAAGTAAGTGTGGTAGACTGCGCACAGCTAACGTGTGGGCGTTTGCTGTTGCAGGATCACGATCGAGGTGCTGCGCGCGTGCGGCAAGGCGTGCGTGGTGAAGCGGCGGTTCCGCGGCGCCGGCCTGCTCGTGCGCCACGCCGCCGCGCTCGCCCGCGCCGCCTACGGGCCGCGCCACCCGCGACACGCCGCCGCGCTGCTCGACCTGGGCTTCTACCTGCTCAACGTCGACTGCGTGCTGCACAGCGTCGCCGTGTACGAGGTGCGTGCGGGTCGCCGGCACTGTTGCCGCTTTTAGGGAATTCTCCCTTTTTTAGGGAAAAATTGCTGACATTCTGGATGTTTAAAGAAAATTTGGAAAATACAAGGATTTAGGGAATTTCGGGGTTTTAAGGCCTATACTAGTAATCCTGTAGTAAAATAAATCATAGACTAAACCACTGCTTTTTTCTTAGGAATTCCCCAGAATCCTAATGAGTGTAATTCGCCAAATTTTTATTTACCTATTTTCGTTGATGTCACCAGAACTTACTCGTATTGTAATATATAGGTACTTCACGTACCTATGTCCCCCAACCCCCCGTTCACCCCCCCGTCCGCGCCTGTCGCAGGAGGCGCTGGCCGCGCTGAGCGCCGCGTTCGGCCGCCACAGTCTGCACGTGGCCACCGCGCAGGAGGACCTCGCCTACGCGCTCTACGTGCTGGAGTACTCCTCGGGACGCTTCTACAAGGCGAGGGAGCACGCCGAGAGGGCCATTAGGATCATACAGGTACACCGACCGACCAGCACATTACATTGGAAATAACAACTTAACTAATAAAGTCTATTTTTAAGTTAGAATCATTGAATCAATAAATGAAAAACAGCACTCGAAGGTCAATGACCGCAGTCACGCGGTGCGGGCGCTTTCAAGGGTCAGCGACCCCGCGCCGCCGCTGGGCGGGTGTATGTTATAAAAAATTTGACGGTAGTCAACACAATGTTCAAACGTCTCGATTGTACCGTCTCGTCTATATTAAAGACGTTGTAAATGACTTAAGACAATGACGAATTTTGTGTGTCTATGACTGGAGGAAACCGAAGGGAATGCTATCATCGTAAGTGTAAGGACTTCAACGTCGGCGTGACGACGTCGCTACTAAACCTTAAATTTCAGAACCTGGTGCCCCCTGACCACTTGCTCCTGGCGTCAGCGAAACGCGTCAAGGCTCTCATACTGGAGGAGATAGCCCTGGACACGCCCGCGCGCCAGGACATGAGCGGTGAGCACCACCACGACAATATATATGTAGGAACGGAACGGAGCGATATGGAGCATGACTGCGTGAGAGAGATAGGAGATGTCATGTTAGCAAGTAAGAGTTAGCAAGGAGGCGAATGAATGCGGAATATCTAGTTTTATTGCATAAGCAACAGGGAGTAGTTTCCGGACGCGTAACCCGGAAGACGAAAATACGAAAGACGTTGTATTGGGGTTACTTAGGACGAAATAAAGCATCAAGTTTTTGCGAAGTGATCGAGCGTTTCACTGGCCCACCCCGAATTTAAAATCCCACATATAAGTATGTAGCACTATTCACCTTCAAGTATTCAACTTCGACCTTAAATCCCAAGAAACATGGCGGCCGCACGGTCCACAGATAACACAAGTGTATTATTTTTTTAACTCGCAATGTGCACAAGTTTATTTCTCGAGTTTTAGCGAGACTAACGAACAGCATCTCATTTTTATGTATATACATGTTATTATACCGTGAATTTATCACAACTCAACGTTTGCGTCACTACATAGTAAAAAACAAAGTCACTTTCTATGTCCCTATGTATGCTTAAATCTTTAAAACTACACAACGGATTTTGATGCGGTTTTTTTAATAGATTTTTTTAATAGAGTGATTGAAGAGGAAGGTTTGTTTGTATAATAACATCCATTAAATAGTGGAGAAATCAATAATAAATTACAGTTTCCGAAGCGAAGCGAGGGCGGGTTGCTAGTTAAAGTATAAAGTTGAACATTGTTTTGTTGTCGGACAGAGCCGAGTCTGCTGGAGGAGTCGGAGGCGCTGCATAAGGCCGCGCTGGAGCTGTCCATGCTGGCGTTCGGCGAGAAGAACGTGCAGACCGCGAAGCACTACGGGAACCTGGGCCGACTCTACCAGAGCATGCACAAGTTCCACGTGAGTCGTGACGTCACCCAGCACGTGCATGATGCAGCCGCAATGACCTAGTTGCCTGCCCCTCGCGTTCATTTATCTATTTCGCTCTTTTTTTTATTGCTTATATGGGTGGACGAACTCACAGCCCATCTGGTGTTAAGTGGTTACTGAAGCCCATAGACATTTACGACGCAAATGCGCCTCCCACCTTGAGATATAAGTTGTAAGGTCTCAGTATAGTTACAACGGCGGCCCCGCCCTTCAAGCCGAAACGCATTACTGCTTCACGGCAGAAATAGGCAGGGTGGTGGTACCTACCCGTGCGGACTCACAGAGGTCCTACCACCAGTGATACAATAAATAGTACAATCGCTGTACAATAAATAGACATGCTCGAACAAAAACCGATTCATTCGCGAAGCAATTGCTCTTGAGTTGTTAGGTCTCCTTTAGAGGCGATCGGGCAGCTGTTTGCAAATCCTACCCCGCCTGGCTGAGCCCTTGCTCCCGCAAGAAATAGGATTTTTTGGCGGGAACGCGAGGAGTGAAGTTATGTGATTTGTTTTATTTTGTCTATTTAGTGTTTCTTCAGGTTTAAATGTGTAATAACGGTGGTTTATTGACGGTTTAGTATCTGTGAAAGTGCACAAATGTGGGAAAATGAAACAAAGCCGCTGGACGTAACTTCTCGGGATCCTCCAAAAAGTCCACTGAAAAAATCTCAGTTAATGACCACCATTTTCCCATTCCACCAATTCATTTAATTTCATTCCAGTTAATTAATGTCTCAAATTAATCATCTTCATTTCATTTCATTTCACTCCATATTATTATTTTTCATAAATTAAGAATATAAAATAAAATAAGACATGACTTAAAGGTCTTAGTTACCAGGTCATAAAATCCCTTAAAAAAATGAGTATTCCTTTACCCGCGTTCTGTGAAGTTTGCGCGGTAATTCTGAAAATTAAGAACTGTCCGGTTAGGTATTTGTTTAAAAAGTATTATAAAATATTTAAACTTATAATTACTATGGTTGTATACAATTTGTTTTGTGCATAAATAAAGTGACAAAAAATTGTGTTAAATTCCAGGACGCGGAGACGATGCACCTGAAGGCGATAGCGATAAAGGAGGAGCTGCTGGGCCCCGAGGACTACGAGGTGGGGCTCAGCATCGGCCACCTCGCCTCGCTCTACAACTACCACATGAACATGCACCGCGCCGCAGAGAAGCTCTACCTGCGCTCCATACACATAAGTCAGACACCTTGCCTTGTTGCCGACTCTACCGCGAGCACGCGTCCCGTCCGATGTTAAGTGCTTGCCGGAGCTCCAGTCAAGTGATAGTCTCATTCGAATTGATAGAGAACCCCACTCGAGGGATTTCGACAATATTTTTTTTATTGCCTTTGTAGGCAGACGGCCCACCTGATGGTAAGTGGTTACCGTCACCCATGGACTTCAGCAATGCCAGGAGCAGAGCCAAGCCGCTGCCTACCGCAGATATTAATACGTAAATGAAATATTAATACGTTAAGCAAAAACTTCCAAAAAGGTATTCAAAGACAAATTAATATACACTAAAAAGAATAATCATCGAAATCGGTTGGCGTGATATTGAGTTATTCATTTATTTGTCGCGCACGTACTTAATGCAAATTTAAGACTTGTATGGTTTTCTCATGGATACCATTATCAGAACTGGACTAAATTGAAATGGGATCACACGGGAAGCGTCAGCATTCTAATAAAAAAAGAATCGTCAAAATCGATTCACCCGGTCAAAAGTTTTATATATATATCGACGCTTGAAAGGCAAACGTGACTAAGCGACAATAACTGCTTTGTACATAAATGATAGGCAATAACCATATTCGATGCGCAAAAAATACGATGCGCAAATACACAATAAAAATACATTTCTAGGTCTATTAAAATCATTTCAATCCTACCTACAGCTAGATTCGTTAAAATAGTTTTTTTCAGGTATTTCAATTTAAAATGAGTCTACTGTAAAGTTCGCGCATTGTCGCTTAATCACGTTTGCCTTTCAAGCGTCGATATATATTTATACAGTCGAATTGAGAACCTCCTCCTTTTTTGAAGTCGGTAAAAAAATAAAAAGGTTGCGAGTGATCATATGTGCGGGTATGTGTGTGTGCAGGTGTGAAGTTGTTCGGCGAGCGCTACTCGGGGCTGGAGTACGACTACCGCGGGCTGGTGCACGTCTGCACGCAGCTCAAGCGGCACGACGCCGCCGCACACTACGCGCGCGTGCTGCAGCGCTGGCAACGTAACTACACCACCCCCCAACCCCCCGCACCCCCGCACCGCACCAACAAACCAGAACACTGCATTACATGTCGGTGTGCTTAGTGAGAGCTAACGTTCTCGAGAGTTAATAAAAATAAAAAAAAAATGAGACAAAAATAATATATTACATTTCATTACAATTCGTGGAAACTTTTGGTCAAAATTAAATATAACAGTAAAAAAATGGTACGCGCAACCTGGTGCACGAGAAAGAAGTGAAACTTCTTTTGCGGTGTGTAGTGTTCTGGTTTTCTTAATTTTTCATCATTCAAATTTCTCTTGTAAGAGGGATTGCTGTGTATAAGAGAAACAAGTTCTTAACCATTCATATATATATTATTTAATAATAGAAAAAAAAAATTTTTTTTAAATCATTCATTAAAAATATAAGATTAGTTAATATGTTACTGCCATCTAGAGGAGCAATGAGAAACTAATAACAAGCCATCTAGTGACCGACGCCCGTTAACAGAATGTGTATAAGAGAAACGACTTAGCATGCTTTCTCCCTCTCTCCAAGGTGGTTCGCGAGACGCTCTGTCTATTTTCTCACTCTCGCTCGTCCTGAATTGTATCTTTTCTCTCTAGCCGTAACGAATCTGTCGCGAGTTAAATTTTACTCTCAACGCACCTAAAGAAGTTTCACTTCTAAAACGTATTTTTTTGTGTAAACAGAACTTCGTGAGAAATCAAAAGCGGAGCAACAGCCGGCCCTCGGCGACGAGGAAGTGCTGTCGTTAGAAGAACTACAAGCGAAACTGTTCGCGCCCAACGACTGAACAACATCCCGAGCGATGTTAAGTGATCGTACTGTAATAAGAACCCGTAGTGCTGTGAACTCTAGAGTGTAGACGGATTGCTTCCGAAATCGAAATTGTTATTGTTACCGCCGCGACCCGTATTAGTTAATGATTTTGTGAAATTGCAACAAACACGGGACAAGACTTGGGGGTCAATGATCGCACTCACGCGCTAACAGTTCATCGACCCCTCAAATCGCAGCATTTTTGTTTGTCATACACTGCGTCACTAAAATGTAGTTCCGTTCCATCGTTTTTGGAAGCGATCTTTATATGCCCTGTATATATTTTAGGATATATTTAAAAAAAATTAGAGAAAAATGTAAATTACTTACGAAAATATAAAAAAACATGTTTTGTAAGGGAACCCTTGAATACACGAAACCGATATATCAATACCACACTGCGTCTAAGCTTTGTCGCTACACTTCAAGATCCCATGTGTAGCGTGCAAAACTCTCAGGTCAACGACCCATCGCTCTCAGCGTCGGAAATGTACAAAAAATGTCGATATTTTAATTAAGTTTGTTAATTCCTACATCGGATTACAAATTTTATCGCTTCCATGGGTTGACGAGCACGTAACCGCTCTCTTGTCGAAAAGTGGTCACTGCCGTCTATGGACAACAGTAAAGCTAACTCTAAGCTCTCCTTAAGCCTCGGTACGTAATGTACGAGCTCTCCAGAAAAATCCCAGAGGAGTTTAATCATTTCATTTTATTTGGTTCATTTTCGAAAATGGTTCTCTTACATAGATCAGATATAGATTAGTAAAACATGTACTGACGTTGCAGATACAGCTAGGACATAATGAATTTGTAAACTCATGTTTTTTAAGACTAGATTTAATTATTATTTTGTAAATAAAAACTATAATATTTATTTGCTGTATTTCAGTTTAAAAAGTTCCACTATATGACCGCTTAAGGTAAAACGATGTTTAGAACTTTTAATTGGGTTTGTGTTGTCAGAATGCTTTCATTAAATAAAAAAAATCTAAAAGGATCATGCATCAAGGAAAATAAATTTTGTTTGTTATTTGAATGACTCATTTAAATTTTTTATTTGACTAAAAATCTATTATGATCTCTAATAATACCCAATCTAATCGTAGTGCAATTATTAATTTACTGTATATATTATTTTTCGATTAAATACGCTAATAATAATAAAATAAAATAGGACCTAAAACAATTCACCTCGTTATTGATAATGTAAACACATCTTTTATACAAACAAAACTAATTTATAAGATTTTTAGTCACGATTTGTATGTCACAGTGAGGGTTTTTAAATGAAATAATAAACACCTGAAATATTGTACACAGCTATTTATTAAATAGTAAATATTTTTATAAACTTTTAAAGCTTAACTGAATACTAAAAACACGGACCTCACAAAATATGATTCGGAATGCAAAAACACGCGATAAAATATTAAATTGACAACAATTTCATGTTTCATGACATTAATAAGGCGATTGTACAAAGTACCTAATGCGTGCACTTACAATTGAAGATTTAGAATTTATAAAATGTATAATTGTTATCAATGACAAAATAAATAGTTTATTAAATTAATTTAATGATAATAAAGGATATTATTCAGCTATCTCAGTCTGTTCAGTTGTTTTAATTTAAACAAAATGAACGTACTTTCAAATTGTACGATTTTGTTTATTTTCATACAAAAAAAACTATTGTATTTCTATGATAAAAGTTAAAATAATCACATCTATTAGCTCAGATAGGCCACGTAAAGCTCAACAAAAAATAAATTTTACTTGAAATACAATTATAATATTACTAATTTCTTTAAATAATCCTTGTTAACGTTGTTGTAAATATTCGAGGAATAAGAAGCAATCTGTATGACATCGAATGGATGCTTCCAACAGCAAAGGCCTTCTTAAGCTGGTCCGATGAGGGCTACCAGAGCCCTTTTGTAGTCTCCAGAGGTCTCTCCCTGCTGTCAAAACGCGGGACATTTTCGGTAATTCACAATCAACCGTTAGATGGCAGCACGTGCGGTGTAGTCAGCATGGCGGCCAAGAGATGGCGGTGTAGCAATATTTCGTGTCGATCGTGGACAGATGCACATGCGGGTGGGAAAGAAATGCAATGTATTAGTATTATATTAATTACTTGCAAATTAATCATAGCTTTTAAGTCTCCATCACCCGGAGTAGATTATTGATGAATTTAAGAAAGTCTGACTATTTGTTTAAATCATATTGTGTTGGACTTTTTTGGACGTAAATAAGAAAAGTTCTCTTCAACGTAGGAAAATGTATGAAAATACAATCTCACCTCCTGTTCCGACGCATTGCAGGTAGCGAGAATGTAATACATTAAAACATGTTACATAGATTCAAGGAATAGTATACCGAAACCATTACGACATTGAAAGCAAGTTAATTAGTCAAAATGAACTGATTGATTTAGAAAAAAATTAACGTTAGGAATAAAATATATAATATGTATATACATATAGGATTCGGTATGTAATAATATGTATCAGAGTGCGAGTAGAAGCTGGTGTTGTGGTGGATGAGCATTCTTACGCTGTTTGCTAAATCTTACATGAACTTTGAAGTGAAATTTCTAACGACAACCGAGAAAAAATGGTTGTTTAATTATTATGTAATTATAATATAATATGATTATTATGAATTATTGAGCGTAACATATCCGTGTGAAGGTTTTATTACTAGGTAGTAGGTATTTATATCAACAAAGTTATACCTTTTAGGTAAATTCAAATATGTACATATTCGAATAATTTTGAATTACATATGAATCATTATATATATACATGATACGATTTTTTGTAGTATTTTGTCTGTTTATAGGTACTTGTAAGTAAGAAGGCAGGCAGCGGCTTGGCTCTGCTCCTGGCATTGTTGAAGTCCATGGGCGACGGTAACCACTTAACATCAGGGGGGCCGTACGCTCGTCTGCCTACAAAGGAAATAAAAAAAAGAAAATAAGAAATTTCACTTCTTTGACATGCTTTGCCCATTTTTTTTTAATGTGGAGTTTACTTCCACCGTACAAATGAAGCCAGACCCGTTTCCGTACCGAGATGTCGCTTTGAAGGGTCTTGTCGAACAGCTTCTCGTACTCCAGCTTGACGTTATCGAGGTCTACCTCGGCGCGGGTGGCGAGGATCCTGACCAGAGCCCTATCGTCGGTGCCGGCGCCCTGCACGGCGCGCCGCAGCCTCCGCGCGAACCAGCCGGCCGCGTCCTCCACGCACTCCACTGTAACGTACATACCCTCACTTCACTCTCCAGCGTCTTATCGTAGAGACGTTCGTACTCCAGCTTGATGGCGCCCAGGTCTAGTTCGGAGCGGCTGACGAGGATACGGATGAGGGTTCGGTCCGCGGTCCCGAGCCCCTGGACAGCGCCGCGCAGCCGGGTCGCGAACCAGCTCGACGCGTTCTGGACGCACTCGACTGGAATCATCGCGGGTTTAGCGGGGAGGCGACATTCCTTCGCTTGTAGCAGCGGGTTATCTGTCACTATGACATTTCGAACTCGCAAATTTCCAACGCAAAGGACGATCAGTGCGATTTTTTTTTTCACTAACAAAGCTGATGGTCTTGAGAAACCATTTCAGTGTAACCTTAATTAATAGATGAGCTTACGGGGCTCAAACCTGAAGACGTTGCTAGCACTAGCCATAGCAAGGGCAGTGCATCGCAGAATATGCCACTGATCGGAAACGCGACCCACTGAGAAGATCCGGCGAGAAACTCTGTAGGGCTGTGTCTGTGGGTTAATTTACTCGCCGTAAGTGACGGATTCGACGAGTTGCGATTCGGTAACCATCTCTAAATGAGTCGTCACTATCGCCCATGGACAACAGCGATGCCGGCACAAACATGTGGTTGCTCGGGACTCTTTAACCCTATCGACCGCTAGCCTATTTAATCGGCATTCGACTATACATTTTAACTATCGACGGTTTCGCCCAATAGCATTGGCTGTATCCTAATTTCTCCATATTCTTAAAAGTTTATAGTAAAATGCGCGCGACCAGGCAGCTTTGAAGAGCATGCCGTGGACTCTTAGAACACAAAGACGTTAATATAGAATTTAGTGTTTGTTCAGGCTCATTAGCCTCTTAGCTTCTTGTTATTTTTTTTTAGCTGACCATATCTCCTCGTGTTCTTCCAAAAAGTCCACTGCAGTCTCAGTTAATAACCATCGTTTTACTGAGACTTTATTTCATCCAATCTTTACTGGTGGTAGGACCTCTTGTGAGTCCGCGCGGGTAGGTACCACCGCCTTACCTAATTCTGCCGTGAAGCAGTAATGCGTTTCGCTTTGAAGGGTGGGGCAGCCGTTGTAACTATACTGAGATCTTAGAACTTATATCTCAAGGTGGGTGGCGCATACGTTGTAGATGTCCATGGGCTCCAGTAACCACTTAAGACCAGGTTGGCTGTGAGCTCGTCCGCCCATCTAAGAAAAAAAAAAAACATCTCGATACATTCAATTTCATCCCAATGGATTACGGTCCCAAATTAGTAATCTTCATTTCAATTCGCTTCAAATAATTTGTCACATAACAGAGCCGCTATTTAATAATTGAAGATTTGTATGAGCTGGCAACAATGGCATCGGCAAGAGGTTAATTGCA
Organism: Bombyx mori; assembly: GCF_030269925.1. Classification (NCBI taxonomy): domain Eukaryota; kingdom Metazoa; phylum Arthropoda; class Insecta; order Lepidoptera; family Bombycidae; genus Bombyx; species Bombyx mori. The sequence continues at coordinate 14,958,729 of NC_085114.1, read as the reverse complement.
TTATGGAAAAAAAAAAATGAAATAGACATTATTGAAATATTTTGTAGGCAGCAGCTTGGCTCTGTCCCTGGCATTGCTGACGTCCATGAGCGACGGTGACCACTTACCGTCAGGTGGGCCGTATGCTCGTCTGCCTACAAAGGCAATAAATAAAAAAAAATGTCCCCGGTGGTTTCTGGGCTCCACCGAGCGTGACCCACGTGAGTTGCCCGAAATTGAATTGTGCTCAGCATTCCTTGAGAATTGACTAAGATGACGCAGGAAGTACTCAATTGAGCCACGCGAACGTTTCATTACAAATTCAACGTGTAAAGCTTTAAATTAAAAAGGTCGTATGTGTGCGATATCGATCGTCGGAATATAAGCTTTCATTTTAAAACGACTAGGTCTTCATTTTGAATTGCTTCAAAATAAACATAACGCTTTTCATCACTTTGTTTTGATTGACTGGTACTTGTGGTAGGACCTCTTGTGAGTCCGCACGGGTGGGTACCACCGCCCTGCCTATTTCTGCCGTGAGGCAGTAATGCGTTTCGGTTTGAAGGGTGGGGAAGCCGTTGCAACTATACTTGAGACTTTAGAACTTATACCTCAAGGTGGGTGCCGCATTTACGTCGTAGATGTCTATTGGGTCCAGTAACCACTTAACACCAGGTGGGCTGTGACCTCGTCCACCCATCTAAGCAATAAAAAAAAATCCTCATATAAGTCTGCGCAACGGGAACGAACACTGGTAATGAAACTTCAGATTGGACCTAAAATACACCCCTAGAGACAGCCGGGTGTAGGTGGGGGTCTGGTTAGGCTGGTCGCACTGACCGATGGCGGACAGCGCGTCCTTGAGCTCTCCGTCGATCTCCGCCTTGATGGCCTGCTCGACGGTGCGCCCCGCGATGTTCTTGTACTCCTCGAAGATCTGGCGGAGCTGGGCGAAACTCTCGTGGGCTAAGATCTGGACGCGCCAAAATATCGTCGTTAAATCAACCCATTCATATATTGCGACACGTTTTCTTTTCGATTTTTATTATCTTACTGGTGTTAGGACCTCTTGTGAGTCCGCACGGGTAGGTACCACCGCCCCTGCCTATTTCTGCCGTGAAGCAGTAATGCGCTTCGGTTTGAAGGGCGGGGCAGCGGTTGTAACTATACTTGAGACCTTAGAACTTATATCTCAAGTTGGGTGGCGCGTTTACGTTGTAGATGTCTATGGGCTCCAGTAACCACTTAACACCAGGTGCGCTGTGAGCTCGTCCACCCATCTAAGCAATAAAAAAAAAGTAAATTATTTTTTTGTAAAACAATGCCAGGGTGAAAGAAATGTTGATATATAAACTAAACAACCTGAAAAAATAAGGCATAGTTTACAAGTACAAATAGTTTTGTCATGAAGTTGGCCCACTTTTGGGCATTGTCCTTTACTGCACAATAGTTTAGACACGTAAATTAATTTCCTGTTAAAGCCTTGGTCTATTTTGGCTTCGCTTAGATGCCCACCAATCAAAAAGCTCACGGGACATAGCTTTAAAGAGCTTGCTAACATCTGCCCTAGTAAGAGCAGTGCTTCGTTGAATGTACCACCGGATTGCAATCGCGACCTACTGAGAAGATCCGGCCAAAACTCAGAGGGCTGCGTCTATGGGTTAGGTTGCACGTCGAACTCATATTGCATTAAATCAATGATGTTATTGCATTATAGATTGGCATAGTTGGTTGTAATAAAAACCTAAAAACAGTAAATGAATTTTGTAATTGATTGAAAAGTGTATATGTTACGGTAAAAGTAGATATTGCGGCAAATGCACACTGCACATTTGCCTCCTCGTTTGGGTAATGTGCATTCAACCTACCTTATGAAATATTATATAATATGCAAAGAAAAGTATGTTTTGTTTGTCATTAACATTTTTTTATTAAAATAGTTTTCGTTATTAAAGCCTTTTGTATTATTATATTTATTTAAATAAATATTTTTTACTGCAACAACATTATTAATTTATTTGTATTCCAACTTTTCTTGAAACATGAAGATAAGAGTATACATTTACCAAAACGTGAAGGCAAGAGTACACATTTGCACTTTGCATTTGCATTAAATGTGCACATTGTCCGGTAAAAGTGTACATTTCCCAAGAGTGTACATTTACCGTAACATATATACGAGTTAGTCCGCGCTGTGGAGTAGGTCACACTCACTCTGTTGAAGACCTCCTCGTCGGTCCCCCACTTGGCCTCCCCGGCGTCGTACAACTCCTGCGCGAGCTCGCGGGCCCGCTCGGGGTCGGCCGGCGCCTCGTCTGCGCGGGCCCCCTTCGCACCAGACTTTATTAACGAGATAGCACCGCCCTTCTGCGGCCTTGGACTTCGGGTACCATACTTTTACATCTTTGAAATTCTCTAACATCTCGATTGTTCACAAGAAATTATTGTTATCAGCATGTGTCAAATAGAATGGCTTTTTTAAGGCATACAAATTGGTACATCAAGTCCAAGGCCGTGCGGGTCGCTCGGCGAAAGCGAAAGTAAAAGAAAGTGCTCCGTCGTGATAAAAAGGAAGTGAAAGCACGACAAACTTAAGTACTTATAAAACTTTATCGTTAACGGGACTATTGCACAAAACAAAACAAAACTTAACTGCCAAGTGACGGTTGAGACTTATCATATCCTCAGATACAATTTGGTTTTATTTTAATTTCGCGACAGTAAATTATGAACATTCCAGAACTTTTTAGACACAGATGCATTTCCCAAAACACGATCGATGCCAACAAAAGTCTCCGGGAAAGCTAAGAAATATCGAATCAACACTAGGACTTTCACATTTTGTATCAAAAGCCCAAATCTCTGCGTCTAAGTTATCTAACAGACTTTAGGGAGTCTATTGTTTGCGTACGAATGTATACAGGACAGTCATAACAAATCGTGTAACAGATTAATGTGTAAATGAAAACAACGCAAAAGCAATTATCAACATACATATCTGTTAGTGTGGTCATTAGTCACAAAAATTCCCAGTCTTTTCTACTAGTAGCTAACATAACTTAGTAAGCAACACCAAAATCATATCCTAAGCTATTCTATCTGCCTCTCTAATGGCTTATTAGCTATTTGAACATGTCGTCTCCACACAGAATTTGAATAAAATTGAAGAAATAAGTGGTATCGTGGGAAATCGCCAACCCAAAGATCACACAATAAAAAGAAGCAACAATTCTTGATGATGATCTTACAAACGAACTAATCAAAAACAGGTACGTTGCTAGATTCTGTGCTGTCGAATTGGGAGCGAGAGATATAACCAGCGTAATCTCTCTATGATCTATAAAAACCTTTTTTTTATGTTTGAGAGATTACTGGTGTCCCGAAGGCCTTTCCAGTTTCACCATGACAGGTGGGCGAGTAAGGGCTCAGCCAAGAGGGGTGAGATTTGCTAACAGCTACCCGAGCGCCTCCGAAGGAGACCTAACAACTCAAGAGTAGCTTCTTCGCGAATGATTATCAAAAACCTTGGCTAGTCAAGAACTACAGTAAATTCTGTACTTGAACTAACATGTAAAGTCGCATTAGTAGGTTCTTGTCAAATTTGTCCAGACAGGTGGGGGAGGGATGGGTGGAATGAAGTTGAGCTTAATGCATATTGACCAGAGCCCTTTGTACTTACACCAGGGTCTTAACTCCACTGGCATTTCTCTCTCAGTAACATAATGGACCTTCCTCCCCGTCTCTGTCTAAAGCCTTTCTATTAAAGAGGTCACAAATCCCGATTTGAATTTTAACATGCATGCATATTGGGCCCGTACTCTGAATAAAAGTTCGTTTTACCAGATTCTTTGAGATTCGCGGTTTTAGGCAGATACAGATACCATGGAAATAAAAAGAGTGACCTCAAGACGAACACTGATGAGTCCAAAAGGGGGGTTAATTGATATGAAAAACAATTCTAACGGAAATTTCCATTGCCCTAGACAACTTAAGTACAGTACCCGGCGATAAATGTTGCACATCGACCGTGGGAAAGAGACGGTTAATTTTTGCTTTCGTAGAGCGTTACATCTGTCGCACATTACCTAATTGACAATTAGTTTCCATAGATACCGGATAGTTAGTGTTTCGTCGCAAACAGGTAGCCTTACAACAAAAACCAAATTAGACGACTGCCTCTTTCTAAATATCGATGTGCAACATTTATTGCCTGGTACTGTATATCGACGCTTGAAAGGCAAACGTGACTTAAGCCTTGTTCGGACTAGGCGAGTATTTTAGTCGAGTACCGAGTAATTTAGTAGCTAAATGTGTCTGAGCACCAAAAATTTAGTCGAGTAGGTTAGTAAATGTTTTAGTCAAGTCAATCCATTTTGTTCTATTTTTTCGGGCGAGTAGCGAGTAGTTTAGCCACTAAATTACTCGGTACTCGACTAAAATACTCGCCTAGTCCGAACAAGGCTTAAGCGACAATAACTGATTTGTACATAAATGATAGGCAATAACCATATTCGATGCGCAAAAAATTATAAAAAATATTTCTAGGTCTATTAAAATCGTTTCAATCCTACAGCTAGATTCGTTAAAATAGATTTTTTTTTATTAAATTAATTTCAACTTTATATTAGTCTACTGTAAAGTTCACGCATTGTCGCTTAGTCACGTTTGCCTTTTTTTTTTTTTTATTTAGTTGGATGGACGAGCTCACAGCCCACCTGGTGTTAAGTGGTTACTGAAGCCCATAGACATCTACAACGTAAATGCGCCACCCACCTTGAGATATAAGTTCTAAGGTCTCAGTATAGTTATAATGGCTGCCCCGTCCTTCAGGCCGAAACGCATTACTGCTTCACGGCGGAAATAGGCGGGGTGGTGGTACCTACCCGTGTGGACTCCCAAGAGGTCCTACCACCAGTGATGAAGCGTCATTATGTTGCGCGCGATTACAAGACGACTGCAGCAGACATCTTGACTGAGGCTTATCAACTTTGGGTTAAGATCAAAATCCATGCATTATATGAATTTCATCGCTTTACTTACGACGACAATGAGTGTCAGGAGGCGGCGAAAGTCGCCCGACGTCTCGGAGCACATGTGCTCGGCCAGCGGGCGGTCGTACACTGTGGGGACAAGCGGTCCGTGCAGATCGACCGGTTTGCTTAGTGCGAAGTTTTTAACGTTCTCGATAGCGTAAAAGTTAACTTAAATTTGTATGGAGTTGGATCGTTTGCCTGCGTTTGCCGCTAGGGGCGTTGTTCCAATTCCATACAAGTTACAAGCGTAAAAGATAACTCAAACTTACAAGTTTACTCAAAAACTCAAAGTTGCAAGCGTAAAGTTAACTCAAGCTTGTATGGAATTGGAATAGCGCCCCTAGCGGCAAACGTAGGCAAACGATCCAACTCCATACATATTTAAATTAACTTTTACGCTATCGAGAACGTTAAAAAAACTCGCACTAAGCACACTGGTCTCCTTTGACTAACTCTATCACATGAATATCTAAATATTTTTATTTTCTATTGCTCATACGAGTGAATGGATTCACGGCCTACCTGGCGTTAGGTGGCTACCGGAGCTCACAGATATCTTGAGACTTGAGTTGTAGGCCTCAGTTTTACAGTCCAATGACTGCCTCACCTTTCAAGCCGAAACGCATTACTGCTTCACGGCAGAAATAGGCAGGGTGTGGAACCTCCCGTGCGTGATCACAAATCATGCGAGCACCGGTAATTACGCAAATTATAACTTTTGCGTGTTTAATTTTTCCAACACGATGTTCACCACCGTGGAAGTCATTCGTCAGCATGCGGTCAGTACGTTTTTCGTTAGAAAAATCGCGGGATTCGAACACCGGCACATTCGCATCGCTCGATACGAATTCACCGGCCGTCTTATCCCTTAAGCCATGATGGCTTACATATAACTGGTGACAATCTAGTACTTTCAAGAAATATATAAATGTTTTTTGTACAATTAGCGATTTTAACAGTACAACCTGACCTACATTTTCACTAAATTTTTATAAAATTTACAACAAATTGCTGTAATCCAGTTAAACACTTTCTTAAGCACTTAAAAACGTTAACTGAAAACTCACATCGTTCGTATGTGTCCACAATAGCGGCTATCTCCGGCTTGGTTCTGGTACAGAGGATCTCAACGAGGGTGTCTTCATCCGTGCCCATACCCTCCATACAACGGTGCAGCTCTTGGCACAGATACTCCTCAGGGGGAGTCATCAGAGCCACAATTACATCTTCGAAGTGACCACCCAATTCGGACTTCAGGTCTTCAATGAGATCCTTGAGTGATTTACCGTGTTCCATCGTGATTAGGTTGAAATTGTAATATTGGGCAAAGACTTATTTTATTATTTTAAAAACCGTCTTTAGGAACTGTATTTGCATAGTACCTTTTTGGCCAATTAAACATTTTAAAAAATTATTAACGCGGCTTGACTGTGCCTGTGGCATATGCTTATGAACATACCATTCACCTAAATCTCAGTTTCGTGCTTCTTTGGGTCTGAGAACCCAATGAATGAACAACAAGAATGCAATGTAATGTAAAAAAATAATTTATATATTTAAAATTATGTTTTATTGACAGTATTATTCTGCTTTACATTAATTTAAATGTATGAGTAACACGTTTGTAACCTTGACTTCAAATTAGGAGCCACTAGCGGCCATATTGTTACACGCATGACTCACACTGAGGTTGAACGATTCTAAATGTAATTAATCATTGATAAGCAGTGTTAATATTTCATTAACAAAATGAATACCATAAAGGTGCACTTAGGAGAAGATTAATTTTTACTCTAATTATACTATACTACCTACTGTAATTATATTCTGGGGCTACTAACAAAATTTTTTTTTTATCCTACCTATGCTGATAGCCTTGAGAGGCTATATCAGCATTATCCTAGCTGTTAGGTGAGCTTTTGGGGCTCAAACCGGAGGTGTTGCTGGCATTGGTACTAGCAAGAGCAGTGCTTCGCACTAACTTAATACTATATAAATTTTAATAGGCAATATACAAGTACTAGGGGTGTCGGTTTAAATTTGTTGTCAGTATTTATGATTACTTGTCAAAGCTATTATTGTATACAATGTTATAACAAATTAATTAACATAATGCTTTATTATTGGGTTTGGACTTAAAATTTTGAGGTGAAGTGTCGCACTCTTAAAACTTTGAGTTTTCATCGTCCTATCATATTTGCAACTCTGTCATAAATGACTAATTACTTAAAGTAGACCTAAAATTTACATAGTTTCCATAGCTATGTTAGTTGTATACTTACTCTTCCATACTCTCGTGTGAAAGCCTGTGATATGGCTTGCCGCTGCATGTTGGACCTGGTAGTCAATATATCAATGATCGCTTGCTCGTCTGTACCAAAGCCCTTCATGGCGGCCCTCAAAGCTGCTGCATCTTCTACAGCATTGAAGTTAGGCACTCCTACTACAGTTGGAGCTCTCTACGGAATTGTTATTCAACTTTATTATATTTGTTTATGAAAATATATTCATCAGATCTTATTTGAACTATCAAGCATAGTTAGCACATCAATCCTCTAGTCTGGCTTTTTTGTCTTTAACAACTATCAATTGAACTTTTTTTTTCTTCTATTTATTCTAGTAACCTCAAGGGGTTATACTAGATTCACGGAACGAGTAGGTGAGCTCACGGGGCTCTAACCTGATGAAGTCGATAACACTAACCCTAGCACCTAATGGGTTATTGAATAAGAATCAAAACAAAATTTCGATAAGTTAGGTATGGTCGAAATATATTTATTATAATTTTAAAGTGTTATTAATATTTAACGGATAAGTAGAGTCAAATCGTTGTACGGGTGTATGTAAATATATCATATGTCTTTAATTTTATCGATTTTAAGTAGCAGAATTTACAACAGCAGTAACTATAATGTGAAGTACCATACTGTTTGTTGAGACAATGAAAAAATAATTATGTCAATTACCAAGATTGACCTACTAAGAAACTGGGCTTATAAAATAAATAAAAATGGTGAATAAGTCATAGTACACTTAATATCTAAGATATTAAGTAAGTAAGTACCATTTATATTTATTGTTATAACATGACCTGACATTTTTTTGTGAGGCTTGTTTGATGAAACATGTCAAGGACTCTATTCGCCCTTTGCCCTATTTTCTAAAGCTGATGTCATCAATGGACAATGTCCCACCCTAAAATTGATCAACTTAATATTATCAACAAACTTCGATAGATATTGTAACTTTTTTAATTTATTAGAATGATTCTTACATTCAAATGAAAAGGTTATAAATATTATGATAAAACACGGACTAAATCCACTTTAATTAGGTACTGCAATTATAAATTATCCTACTTTAAAAATACTTCATTGTCTGATCACGCAAAAAATGCGAAATTTATGCGTATATAAACTCTGTTTTAGAAATTACAAACCCTTATTTAACAACATTTTATTATTCAATATTTTGGCGGCTTCGTCAGATTTTAATGCGCCTTTTACTAATCCTTTCAAAATCTTATTAACTGGTACTAAAAATTTTACCTGATAGGCCATTTCGGTTAAGATGCGAGGATTTGTATCAAAAATAGAGAAAGGTGATCTGCGGTTTTCAGCGGATCCAAATTTCTAACTTGGTGACACTGTATGACTGTTGTAGAAAAAACAATTTCTTTTTATTAATGCTGTATATAAAATTTCTCGTTATTATTTAGAAATAATGTAATAAATAACAAATATATAGGATTATCACTACTTTAGGACAAAATTTATTTATCTAAACGCTGCACAAAAACAACAACCTTCCAGCCTGCGTCCAAAGATCAACTGACAAAAGTGACAAAACAGATTAAACTTCATGTACGTTTCATTTTGTCTTAACTCTATAGTGAAAACTGACTAGCCGATAAAACTGATTTCAGTGTAATCTGTTAATAACAGCTTTTTTGCTTTATTGCTTTTATTACTATTAACTTCGAAATGTAGGCGATATCACGAGCCTTGGAGACTTTTCTAACATCTGCGCAAGCAAGAGCAGTGCTTCGATGAACTAAGTAGTACCAGATCAGAAACACCACCCACTGTGCAGTGTGCTTAGTGCATAGACCTATATAGGTTTCCTACTTCAGTGGCTTAGTGCGAGTTTCTTAAAGTTCTCGATAGCGTAAAAGTTACCCAATTTTGTATGCAGTTGAAACAGCGCCTCTAGCGCCAAACGTACGCAAACGATCCCATTCCATACAAATATGAGGTAACTTTTACGCTATCGAGAACGTTAAAAACTCGCACTAAGCACACAGATCGGGCGAGGAACTCGGTAGGCTGTGTCCGAACCCTTCGTCGCAAGCGACGGGTTCGACAAGAACGGTGATCGGAGCTTAGAATGCTTATATGCACCGGTAGTGGATTGGAAATATTCGAAATGATGAGTTTAGGGCGACGCGGCGACGGCGATTGTTTATTTATTAATTTTTGGATTAAGGTATCCCTGGTGACGCGGAGGCTTTTCCAGTTTCACCAGGACAGGTGGGCGTACAGGGGCTCAGTCAGGAAGGGACGACTGTATATCGTTTGACATTCAGCGCTAACTCACATACTCATTCCCGATCCTGCGGACAGAATGGAAAACAGTCGACGTCGCCCAAAACACGTCATTTCGGATCCTCCCGATCCACTAACGGTGCTTTTAGGTACCTTAAGTACCGGTCATCGTTCTCGTCGAACACGTCGCCTGCGACGAAGGGCTCGACGAGTAAATTAACCCACAGACACAACCCACTGACTTTCTTGCCGGACCTTCTCAGTGAGTCGCGTTCGATCCGGTGGTAGATTCTGCGAAACACGGCTCTTGCTAGGGTTCGTTTTAGCAACGTCGTCAGTTTTGAGGCCCGTGAGCTCACCTACGTTAAGTTAAGGTTACGATGAAATAGCCTCGCAAGGCTATCAGCTTAGGTAGGAAAACCAACTCACACAGTCCCGAACTCCCCACACCTTGATGATTTAAATAAAACACCATTAGATACTTCTGTCTAAAATAAGTTTATTTTAATATTTATAATATTGGATAAAATTGTAAAAAATTATCTTATTATACATTAATTCTCATTACTACAATGAGATTTTAATTTCTTAATTTCATCGTTTTTACCATAATTTTTTTTAGCTTATTAATATAACTAAATAAAGGAAAAAGTATAATAGTTAAATAGTGAGCACTTTAAGCGCATTAAAGAGAACTTGTTTTACCTTAACTGAATTATTATTAAATGTAATTTTATCGACATTGACTGTTTTTAGATCTGATAGGTGTCTACATAATTGAAATAGAAAAAACTGAGGTTTAAATTATCTATGTTAGATCAGATGCAAATCAAAGGACTAACAACTTAAAAATAGAAACTTCTTGTGGAAGGGAAGTACAAAGAAAAACATATAATAATATTATGTTGTTTATTATTTAAAAACTCGACTTACATACTGTTTGTATGATTAAACTAGAACCAGCACTTCGATCGAGAATGTCTTTGTAAATATGATTAACATTCGCATTCTGTTTCACTCGGCTGTATGGGATTTTATTTTAACATCGATATGACCGCGCTCAATTGAAAGCCAACATATTTAAAAAAAAAATATTGTGCAACTCTACGCTCTATTCCAATTTTTTAAGTAGATGTACTTAATTGTACTTTATTGGGGAAATGGACTGTTCTAAACAGTCAAAAACTTAAAACTATGTCCGAATTTTTTTCTAATTTAATTCAATTTTTTGCATAAGATGACCAGTTAAATTTTAGGTACAAAGCGCCGGATTAAAATACTTTAAAAAGAAACAAAAACTCTATTTCATTTAACTTAATTTATACAACAAGTTCATTGTAATATCGATATTATTAATCAAAATTAAAAGAATAAAAAGTTAAATTATAAACTTCGATGATATTTTAAAATTCGAAATTGTTCTTAAAATATACATTTATCTCTAAACTATTCCCAGACTACGATGCGATAGTCCCTTTCGACGTTGTCTACGTAAAAACCATTCATATATTGTGTTGGTAAGACGTCAATTAGCTGTGGAAAAAAAAACAATTAAATTTTTACATACATAGACAATGTTTACATTGTTTTTTAAATCTTTCTGAGGATGTATCGATGCTTTGTACTCTTTTAAGAAATAACTGGGCAACTATTCACAATATAGTTTAACTATAAATCCAAATATAAATCATCAGTAATACAGTAGTACTATAGAGTACGACACGTGACACGCAGTTTTTTTTAATTGTCATTGCAGGCAGGTGAGTATACCTATAGTACTATATCTTGTAGAGTATACCTTGTTACCGCCACTCATAGACGTCAGCAATGCCAGGAGCACAGCCAGGTCGCTGCCTGTGATGTAGCATCGTAGTTACCGACTATAGTTTTGAGATATTGATGTTTTTCATACAATTACCGAGTCAATGGAAATAGCAAAAATACTAAAATACTTTTCTTCTAAGATAATTATTACTATGACACATACAGAATTAGACTGTACAAAGTCTTTGGAATAATTCAAATGGTCCCTCCACTGTTTTTGCGTTCTCGAGACGAATTACATTTATTGAAGTTGAAGAAACAGTATGTAGGCATGACTCGCACGTTTATATTTAAGAAATTTTGTATGAGCATAAAATTACATGAGACAAATGTCGGACCTTTGACAAATATACATGTTATTATTTCTCTTCTGTAATAAAATATGAACGAAATCAACTAAAAGATCACCATACACTTGTTGATTTTGAAAACATTGACTTTTACTAACGGTTCCTAAAACAGTTCTGGAATGAATTGGCAAAACAGACGCAGGGAACTTGTTTTAAAAAGTTTTTATCTATGGTTAACGGATAGTCCAACGTGTGACTGTTATTTAAAAGTTTAACATGGATCTATGCTACTTTGTCAGAAGCTATGGGTGGTAGAAGAAGTAAGGAGCACCATCTCAGTGGATTTTAATCCAACTTTTTAAAGTGTCTGCTAAAAAGGAGCAAATGAAGATGGCGCCATAGTACCGAGTGCAAAGAGCGTCATAAGCTAACACACTTCACTCTGTTTAAAACTGCTATATTCATATCGTTTCCTAAACTAGCACTATTTCGGCGAGTCTTCCAACAATAACTTGTTGTTTCTAGATCTTTCTTTTTCGACTCGTCCCCTATACGAGATGGTACTCCTTACGTCTACCCTCTATAACAAAAGCATATATCACCTACCCTCGTGGGCTGACAAGGCTCCCTGAGAGAAACGTTAGGATGATTTAATTCTGCCCCATATCCCACATTTTTAAATACTGTGTGCTTAGTGTGAGTTTTTTAACGTTCTCGATAGCGTAAAAGTAACTCAAAATTGTATGCAGTTGAAACAGCGCCCCTAGCGGCAAACGTAGGCGAACGTTCCTACTCCATACAAATTTGATTTCACTTTTACGCTATCGAGAACGTTAAAAAACTCGCACTAAGCACACTGATCACTGAAAAATTTCTCACAACTTTTTATTGAAGAAATTAGGTAAATAAAATAGATTTTATTTTTATCAGTCTTTCTTTAATTTCCCATAAAACACACGTCAAAGGGTTATTATAATCTTAATATCTAAACATTAGGTATGTTATACATTAATAATACAGTTGAAATTAAAACTGTTGATAGAATAATTTTTGGTACTCGTGCAATTGAACGAAATTAAAATGGCTGCCAAAATTTTCCTGCATTGTCAAAACTGTAGCTCCGAATGAGAGGTGAAAAATTAAGCACAATTGCAACAAACGACGAAAAAAAAATATTGGCGGGAATGTGATCATGTTAAAGTGTAAGTGTATTGACAGCAAATCATATGATATAGGTAACCTAAAAAACTTATCTTATTTTTTAAATATCTCTGTATCCCCATGAACAATATTGATTTTAATTTCTTTATAATAAAAGGGATATATAGTCTGTTATTTAAACTTAATTTCATTACTGTCCTTGAACTTCGTTTAGTGGGCCGAGCAATGTATGGAGAGTGGCCCATGTCGTTTCCGAATAGAACAGTCGATCCGAATTCTATTACCTACGTTTGTTGAAGTTAATGACATTTGGGCTTACGTTTACATAGAAATAATTTAAATATCTTGAGACCTTTGCATGTAGAATGTCAAGTTGAGTAGTTATAAATAAATAATCTTGAGACCTTTGCATGTAGAATGTCAAGTTGAGTAGTTGCATAGATACAATATATAACTGCATCACAGATAATATATACAGTTTTTTTTTAAATTAATTTGTGATCTATGGTACTACGTGTGGAAATTAACTAAACAGATGGAAACAGTTCTTCAAATTGTGCTTTAAACAAGACGGTGCTCCATATTTCTACCCTCCAAATTTAAAACATAACACATGCTGATCGTCTCGTAACAAAATTAATACCATTTTTATGTTACATTACGACAATACTATTAGTGCACTATTTAGGCACAATAAAAATACTAGTGATTTTAGGTAGGCACACTGATACATTTACATGACAAGACTACTGTGTTGAAGGTGTAACATTCATTCCTGAAGTCGAATAAGAGGAATATGTAGGTACTAAGCAAAGCTTAAGACAATATACAATATGCATTAATATCAGAATAAAATGTAATCTACAGACAAAAATAGGTACACTTAACTCCCTCGATAACGCAGTTAAATGAGTTACATTGAACCCCGCGTTCATTGACCCGTATCTTGTTAACTTCCGAATTTTTTTAAAGGTTGTGGGCTTAAGGAAATGATACTATAAGAAATACTTAGCTGATGAATATTGTTTTCTGCCTACAAAAGCAGTAAGTCCACTATTCCCCTTACGGCAATATAATCCTTAAAACTACATCAATAAGCAAATTGTTAATGTTGAATTTATATAAAAATATCAGAATACATATTTGACTGTTATAACCTATTAATTCTATATTCTTTTCAGAGAAAACTTTCATTAAAATCATATTTTTATTAACATTATGAATGAAAGTAGTAAATTAAAATATTTGATTGTAAACCTGAAAAAGTAATTTGGAAATAAACGAAAAACTCACTTCTAATTAATCAGCTGATAGCAGACTAGCTTTGATCACAGCCAGACCACATGAGGAGGTCTGATAATGAATATTAAAGTAATTTAACGGCCGTCTGGTGTAATGGTAAGTGACATGGTCACTACACAAGGGGGTTGCGGGTTCGAATCCCGCCAAGGGAAGATTTTTGTATGATAAATATAAATGTCTTTTCCAGGGTTATGGATGTATATTAAATATATGTATGTGTATAATAAAAATCTTATATTTATTTCCGTTATCTGGTACCTGTAACAGAAGTTCTTTACGAACTTATCACGGGACCAGTTAACGTGGCGTGATTGTTAGTAAATATTTATTTATTTATTTAATTCAATACTCGTTCGGATTTAACCGTAACAAAAAATTTGGTAAACTTAATAAAATTTAAAAAAAAAAGAGCGAGGGTAGTTGAGTATTTCTTGACATTTTAATCAGTTACATGTGAAATATATACATGGCACAGCGCGTTCTTGTTTGTGATTGTTAAATAAATGCGATTAATTCGTATCAGTCTCAACAAGCCTGCCCCGAAACCTAGGCACATCATCTGCTGTCTGTGTTCTTCTGAAGGAACAGGCAGGTTGAGCTCGGCTTCAGCCAGTGCTTTCTCTTCATGCCGGATGATAGGGGCTGGGGGATAAACGATGACCACTTTGAAAATCATATTGTATTAACAAACATGCTTACAATTTCAGTTTTTTTTTTTTTCAATATTAGTATTTTTTTTTAAATGATTTGGTATCCAAATAGATTAAGTACGTATCGAGTATTAAAGAAAATCAACACTTTTATCAATACATATACAAGCCTCAATCGTATCCAATTCATTAAGCAGCAGACCTCATTACTATCAAAATCAATAAAAAAATTGAATTCAAGTAAGCCTAGACAATCGCCATTAATATGTATTAATGCATGACTTTACCACAGATTCAGAACGCAGTTTCATTGCGGCGGAGAATCTGCAAGAAACTCTGGGCTTGCTCTTTTTCCAGACATATCAAGCGGTAAAAAGGCTGTTTGTGTGGAGCAAAATGACGTGCCTTCGACATAAAAATAGTCACCGACTGTTGAATAATCAGCCTTTGCTATTAAGGTACTCTTAATTTTAAAATTAATAATGTTTGAGGCCAAAACTCGTAATAAATTTCATGAAATGAAATGAGAAAGTAGTTATAATAAATTATGTCCTGCCAAGGAACAAATTAATAATTTTTTGTGGGCTATAAAAACAGCTTTAGTTGGTTTACGTTTATTTCTAACATTTATTGAAAGATTTTATGACTTCGTGTACTTTAAATTTCTTTTTTTTTTCTAGTAAGTATTTAATTCGGTAAATAAGAAATTTTATTATGTCTATAATTTGTGAAACCTAAGAAAATATTGTCATAATGTTTCTCATCGGGCTCAATAATTTTACTGATAACATACTCATCAACTATTATCAATAAAATTGAGTATTATTAAAGAAGCATGTTTTTTTTGTATAAATTATTAATCACTTTAGAACATTTTGAGAAACAATCATGAGTCACATTCTGATTACAAGCTTTTACGGTACACAACACAGACGGCCTTACTCAAAAATAATGGATCCAACCCCAGTTTTTCTAATTCTCAATAAACCTTAAAATTCACAAAATAAATAATTATAGTAAGAAAAATAACATACTTGTCTTGTCCGAATAAAAACGGTTTGCATTGGAAAGAGCAGATTCCATTAAAGACAGCCATTCAAGTAATATGTTTTAGTTTAATTAACAAAGTGATGAACATCAACCAACATTTACTTAATGGAAGCAACATGATTCGGTCTACATTCTCCCACAGCCCAACATGAAAAGTATATATTCGTGTCCAACCTAGTCCATTATAATATACTTTAAGTGTTATTTAAACCATTTGAATTTACCCAAAAAATTTGAAGTTTCAACTCACATTATACATACACAAAAATATGACAATTTTCCAACACATACTGCAACATGAAATTAATAATTTTAGAGACCTCCTAAATTATATAATTTTATCGGTTAATTAGATAATGTAGATTAAAGAGACGGATTTTATAAAATTATATGTAAGGGACCTAATATAACAGATATACACCACATACAGATATAAATACCACATTATAACACAATACTAAATTTTAAATGACCACACATTTATAGTATACTGAAAAGGTTTTAATATAGTATTTAGTGCGCAATTATTGAATTTAAAATAACTATAGAAAAATATTGCTATGCTTCTAGAAACCATGCTATTCCAATAGTTTTACAAATATGTTATTCGAGTTCATTTTACGTATATATTTTTCAAAGGTATCCGACCTCAGATCTTTCTAATCGTATTCCCGCAAATTATGTACATTCATATTTTACTTAGGCTATATAAATTAATCACTTTAAACACTAAACAGCAAAGGGACAACTGTCAAATTTCGCTGTCATTTTGACAGTGCAACATGTCAGAAATACATCTGTCAACGTTTTCTTTATTTAAACGACTATGTATTTTTTATGTAGCCTACGTAACAATTCATTGGTAAATTAGCACACCAAGCGTCTTCAGATCATAATTATATATCCAACAGCTTATCTACACCAATATATTTAAACAGGCCCTTTAAAATACATATTGTTAGTTGGTATACAGACAGGGAACACAGTGTACTCACCATCGCCTTTGCTGCTTCCAGTTCTATATCAACATCGGTGTCATCAACGAAACAACCTGGAAGAGACAAATTATTTTTTCATTTAATAAGCTATTTCTTAATATGCCTATTTATGCTGTGGAGCAGTAATGCGTTTCGGTTTGAAGGGCGGGGCAGCCGTTGTAACTATACTGAGACCT
The DNA here is from genome assembly GCF_030269925.1 of Bombyx mori. NCBI lineage: Eukaryota > Metazoa > Arthropoda > Insecta > Lepidoptera > Bombycidae > Bombyx > Bombyx mori. The sequence goes on along the minus strand of NC_085114.1, from coordinate 14,941,722 downwards.
TAGAACTAATATCTCAAGGTGGGTGGCGCATTTATGACGTAGATGTCTATGGGCTCCAGTAACCATTTAACACCAGGTGGGCTGTGAGCTCGTCCACCCATCTAACCAATAAATAAAAAAAAGCTGTCTTGTCTATTTGCTTTTACATCTAATAGACTTTTTTCTCCTACCTATGCTGATAGCCTCGAGAGGCTATTTTAGCTTCGCCTTGACGTGAAGTTGAGCTCACGGGCTCAACCTGAGAGAATTTGGTAACACTGGTCCTATCAAGAGTAATGCTTCGCAGAATCTAACACCGGATCAGAAACGCGACCCACTGAGAAGATCCGTCGAGAAACTCAATGGGCTGGCTAATGGACACTATTCGCAAATGTAATGTGGGATGATCTTTAAAGCGTGGCCGGCAAGAAGTTTCGAGGAAAGTCGATAAACGGGCTCGGTGGTGGAAAATTGGGAAGGGTCTAAGTTTAGACAGTGAACGAATATGAGCTGATGGAGGACACTATAAGACAGTAGAACCTCCGATTCTAATTTAAGTCTTCAAGATTTTCAAGATAAAATATGCAAATGTAATTATGATAATTTGTTTAGAAGGCGTACAGATAATAACTATCTAAAGGATAAAACACGTCACAGCAGTTAATCGGGTGAGCTCCTTCACCTATATACTTTTTTTTTTTTTCACCTATATACCTACCTAACCAATAAAAATATTTTTTTCTTGTAATCTACAATGCACAAAGAACATAGCTTATCATAAAATTAAACAACGTATTCCTTGAGATCCAAGCAAGACCAAGCGATATCAAACAGTATAAGTAGTAAATAATAAGTACATATAAGGTAAATAATTCAGTAGTAAATAATTAGTACTTATGGTTTGATACCGCTGGGTCGCGGACGACCCATTGGACGCTCAGTCATCTGTCAGCCACTACAACTGTGAACGTCGGATATAATTATTAAAATGATTTTTTTTATTGCCCGTAAAGGCATACGGCCCATCTGATGGTGAGTGGTCACCGTCGCTCGTCGGACGTCAGCAACGCCAGGGGCCGCAGCTTACCAACCGAAAATAACGACGAAAATAAACCCGATATTAAGCCTTAAGGTAATGTTAATTATGTCCACGACTCGCGGAAACCGAAAAAATATAGTGATGTCCGTGGATTTTTATTCTTTCACAGTCTTATTCCAAGAATGTTCACACGCTGTATCGTGTGTACGGATGGATATTAAAGTGCAGTTCAGCATTCTGTATTCTGAGTTTCTTATTAATAAATAAAGTTTAAAAGGCCTATGTCCAGCATCGGACGTGTGGGCTGATAAAAAAAAATTTTAAAACTAAAAAAACACGCCGAAGTAGTAAATTAATGAAGTAGTAAAACAATTAATTTCATCTGTTTGTTTTTATTCTGTTGACAGTGTTAGGAATTCTAAAATTATTGCATTATCACTCGACAATACGTGCAAATTTTCAAGTTGCGTAATCTGAGGTTTTGAAGTTGTTATATACAAAACCACATAATTAAAAAAACAATTTATAGAAATCGAACAGAAATATCTGTGAACTGAATTGCTTTTTAATTGCCCATTTGAAGTTTTTATTGTATCGCCAACACGTGAATAAGCTGAAAATGTGTAGCAATTTTTTTTAGTCCAAAATTCAAAAGTCAACGAACTTGAGATTATTTGAAGTGAATTTAGCATATAAAGATAACACGATAGGCCAGAGTTATTAAACTTTGCGTTTTGTATTGTAATAAATTTTTTTATCACCTACGAAGGCTACGGAAGTGTGCGGTCGAACTAATGATGAGTGGTTAGTAGTTTGGTAGCTTTCCGAAAACCAACCGTGGAGCCAGAGATACTAAACCAGCCTTTCTCAAAGCGGGCGATAACGCCCCCTTGTGGGCGCTACAGTCCTAAAGGGGGGCGGTAAGAGACCCAGAAAAAAATGGGGGCGTTGTGTAGAGGCTTGGGAGACGATTTGTAATTTAATCTAGGAAGAACCTTTAGACACCGACTAAGCTCTCGCTATAGTGGTTTTTAAGTAGGTGAAAAAATGGGGGCAATAGTATATGAAAAAATAATTTATTCTCAAAGTGGGCAGTAGACAAAATAAGTTTGGGAGCCCCTGTACTAAATGGTCCTGTAGGTGATTAAATTGCGCTCCCATTGGTATTCTAAAGCTCCGTCCCAAAGAAGGGAGTTTCCTGCACGAAGGTAGATCAGTGCTTTGTGTGGCGTGGCATAAGTGTCGCCGCACACGAGCCGCGCCAGCCACAACCACAAAACGCAGCCACTGACCTATTTCCTGTTGTTTTCATACATTTTATAAGGACTCGCGGCACACAATTGACGCCGGTGGCCGCCACAAGGTACATATAAAATTTATGAAAATTACAGGAAATATGCCGGTGGCGGCGTTTTGTGGTTGTGACCGGTGTCCCGTGTGCGGCGACCCTAAGTTTTTTTTCTGGGGTGAAGTATCGCTTCGCTCTATTGAGGGCTCCGGACATTTAATATGCCAACTTGACTTTACCTACCAGATGATTTCTAGTTTGATTTACAGTTTTCGTGGTCGCGGACGACTCAAGGCCAACAATTTAACAAAAGAAATATTAATTAAAATTTTATCATATCATTATTTTATATTTACCAGCTTTACATTAATCACGAGTGTTATCATTATCTCAATGTTTGTTTTGTCTGTTGTGAAATAAATTAGGGCGCGTTGTCTGAGTCGACAATGTCGGTTGTAGATCGTGGTGTCACTGCCCATTGGTTGCCGGTTCATTGTCAGCGACAATGTACCGTATGTGTAATGTACAATGTATATGTCCCTAACAACAGAAACCTTAGAACTTATATCTCAAGGTGGGTGGCGCATTTACATTGTAGATGTCTATGGGCTCCAGTGACAACTTAACACCTGGTGGGATGTGAGCTCGCCTACCCATCTAAGCAAAAAAAAAACATGACCGCCGATCCCAGATCGATGGAAGATTGTTCTTTGATCGTTTCGCGATATATCTGATACCACACGGTCACATGGGGACGGAGTCACACACGACACATCATCAGAATACACGTTTTATTATTATATACTCGTAATGAGGCCATAACCTTTGACAACATTAGAGTAATTGACTCAATTAGTGTTGAGATAAAAACGGCCTATAGTTCAAAGTGGTTCAATAATTTAAACAATATATCTAATTGGATCTACGTATAAGGTAATAAACTATTACTCGTGTAGTATAAGTATTTATTAGTCTATATAATATATATAGTCTTATTTTTCAGTTAAATGTTTTTACACGATTTATATTTGCTTCACTTGTATGTTTGTTTGTATGTTTTTAACTGACTCCTTTAGACGCGATTTTGACCCACTTTAAACGGCCAGATTTAATTCAAACTTTGTAGATTTATCGAGGACCGATGACAATACGCTTTTTTTACAATAAAATATATTTTACACTATTTTCAATTTAAATTTATTATTATTATTTTTATTGCTTAGATGGGTGGACGAGCTCACAGCCCACCTGGTGTTAAGTGGTTACTGGAGCCCATAGACATCTACAACGTAAATGCGCCACCCATCTTGAGATATAAGTTCTAAGGTCTCAGTATAGTTACAGCGGCTACCCCACCCTTCAAACCGAAACGCATTACTGCTTCACGGCAGAAATAGGCAGGGCGGTGGTACCTACCCGTGCGGACTCACAAGAGGTCCTACCACCAGTGATTACGCAAATTATAATTTTGCGGGTTTTTGACTTTTATTACACGATGTTATTCCTTCACCGTGGAAGTCAATCGTGAACATTTGTTGAGTGCGTATTTCATTAGAAAAATTGGTACCCGCCTGCGGGATTCGAACACCGGTGCATCGCAACAATGAATGCACCGGACGTCTTATCCTTTAGGCCACGACGACTTCACTATTATATATCACTATCACTATCACTATTAAAAATTATTTTCTATTTTTTAGTTGAATTTTATATAAAATGTGTTTTTTAGTAATTTTAAACTATTATTTATTTAAGATCATTTTCAATAAAAAATAAAGCTTCTCAATTCATTTGGGACATAAGTTGTTTTTATTTAATGAAAGTTAATAATGTCACAGTTTTCGCATCTCAACCATGTATATCACAGGTTTTTTTTTGTCAATTCATTCATCGATACGGTAACGTAACGGGCTATTCTAACTACGCCCGGTCTTATTGGTGGTAGGATCTCTTGTGAGTCCCCACGGGTAGGTACCACCACCCTGCCTATTTCTGCCTTGAAACACTAATGCGTTTCGGTTTGAAGGGTGAGGCAGCTGTTGTAACTATACTGAGACCTTAGAACTTATATCTCAAGGTGGGTGGCGCATTTACATTGTGGATGTCTATGGGCTCCAGTAACCACTTAACACCAGGTAGGCTGTGAGTTCGTCCACCCATCTAAGCAATAAAAAAAAATATCACATGTAATATTTTGAAAGGAATTTGAAAGAGCGAAACAGCTATTGGAATTTATTTTCCGAGACGAAGGGTTATGTATTGGAATTTCAAATTTTATTTATGTAACATTTGGCATGTGATTACCTAATCAACATGTCCAATGTCAAACATTACCCATGACCCCTGTCGGACTGTTGATAACGATGAACTAAACATATATGACACACATTTTTTTTTTGTTATCTTGTTTATATAATAATAATAACTAATAATTAATTGATTTCACAGTATCTAACTCACTGTGATTCTGTTGATTTGAAATTCTGTTCATTTGAAATTTTGACAGTTGACGTATTTTATGTTAAGGAAGGTTTTTTCGGAAATTTCACTACTAACATGGTAAAAATCGGAGTCATTTTTTTAAATTACGAAACAGGGATGTTAATTTTTTTTTTAGTGCCCTTGTAGGCGTACGAGCATACGGCCCACCTGATGGTGAGTAGTTACCGTCGCCCATGGACTTCAGCAATGCCAGAGGCAGAGCCAAGCCGCTGCCTACCGCTTAATACTCTCCACAAGCCTCGTTTGAAGAAGGACATGTCATAGCGCTCGGGAAACACCGTGGAGGGGAGCTCATTCCATAGCCGGATGGTACGTGGCAAAAAAGATCTCTGGAAACGCACTGTGGATGACCGCAGTGACTCCAGGTAGTATGGATATAATAACTTGAAATTATAACAGAAAACCTAACGTTGTGTTTTCATATTCTTCTCGCCTGGTTAATTACCCACACCCGTCTGCGATGAATCATGGAAATTGAAAACATAGGGGACCATCGCATTTTTTTCTTTTATAAGTTTGATAATTCTTCTAAAACATATCTTCTACATGGATACCAAGTTTCAAGTCAATCGGATGCATGGTTCAGTAGTTATGACGGAACATCCGTAAAAACCACTGTAGATTTATATATTAGTATTTATATACTAACGACCCGCCCTCGCTTCGCTTCGGAAACTGTAATTTATTATTGATTTCTCCACTATTTAATGGATGTTCCTCTTCAATCACTCTATCTATTTAAAAAAAACCGCATCAAAATCCGTTGCGTAGTTTTAAAGATTTAAGCATACATAGGGATATAGGGACAGAGAAAGCGACTTTGTTTTATACTTATAATAATAAACTCACCTTCAGTAGGCAGGGTCAGCCAGAATTGTCTCCTCAGGGTCTGCCAGAGACCAGGCGGCAGTTTCGGGCGCATCAGGCTCCTGTTCTTGACGGAGGCGGCCAGGATCTTGGCCGAGTCGACGAGCAGCGAGGCCTGCCACGACGCTGCGTAGATCAGCTTCATGCTCGACTGGGCCGCGGTCGAGCTGATCATCGGGAACAGGACTTGGTGACGACGGAGATTGTAGAACGCTATACCTGTACACGTATCGATGGAGGGTTTCAACTTTCTGATGTCTAAATTCAATCTGGTTAATTTTGTTCTCGCCGGATATTCTCAGTGGGTCGCGTTTCCGATCCGGTGGTAGATTCTGCGAAGCGCTGCACTTGCTAGGGTCAGTGTTAGCAACTCTCCGGTTTGAGCCCCGTGAGCTCACCTACAAACATTAGGGTGAAGCTGAAATAGCCTCTCAAGGCTATCAGCAATAGGTAGGAAAAAAAATTTGTTACACTGAAAAGGCTTAGATACGTAAAGAAACGACTTTACATTAGTATACTATATCAACTGAGTTGGATACTTTATTGGTAAAGGACCATTGTGTACAAACTCACTAAACAAGACAAAGTTGTCTCGCTTAGTCGTGCGCACATGGCTTTTGTTGCAAGCCAGATTTTGTTTCCTTTTACTTGTGTATTTTGAGGGTTTTTTTATTGTCATTATATTAATTCCTGGTTTCGTATACGGGTACTTTATGACTAAGGTTTAATTCGTCGACATTTGAATACTGTAGGTATTAGATAAAAATTTAGTTAACAATTGTGTATACTGTGTATTTTATGTATCTTTTTAGCTTGTGATGTGTATTGTGTGCCTAACCTTTCACCTGTTGATTAATAAATAAAATAAAATAAATAAATAAATACAAAGGAACAGGGATCTGCTTTTCTGTATAGGAATGCAAAGTCGCAAGCAAGAGCCGTGCTTGGCAGAATCTACCACCGGATCGGAAACGCGACCCACTGAGAAGATTCGGCGAGAAATTCAGTGGGCTGTGTCTGTGGATTAATTTACTCGACGAGCCCTTCGTCGCAAGCGACGGGTTCGACGAGAGCCGGTGCTTGGGGTACCTAAAAGCACCGTTAATGGATCCGAAACGACTTGTTTTGGGCGACGTCGATTGTTTACCATTTGGTCCTCAGGATCGCCTATGTAGTTTTCGGCGGCCACGATGAAAGGATTCTCACGTAGTGCCGCTTTATCGGAGTGAGCTCTCTGACACTTTGACGTTCAGGTATTGAACAATCTCTGTCCAGGATAAATCTATGAAAGTAGGGCCTTAGGGGGTATACCACTTACCATCAGGTGGGCCGTACGCTAGTCTGCCTACAAAGACAATAAAAAAAAAATACCTTGCGGCTCACGGTTGACGTAAAACTCCAACGTTCCGTTCCACAAGTCGACCCGGACTCCGATGATGGTGCCGCGACAGAAGCCGACCGAGTCTCTGGTGACTTTAGAGTTGTGACGCACGGCGCCAGTGTAGGAGAGTCCGTACGATTCCTCGTCCTGTCCTATTAGAGACGTGAACGTGAACTGAGGATCGCTTATGTTCACTTTGTTCGAGCCGACACCTATGAGCTGAAAACGTTCATAAGTTATTGTATACACTGTAGCAATAAAAAAATGTGTATTTAACACACTGATGATTCAAAGTAATGCTGTATGATTGGCAATTTTATGTGTGCTCATGGTCAATATGCTCATGATCAGCAGGCTTGTGGTGTTTGAACTGTTATTTTCATTGGTAGTGCTCTAAGAAATTGCTTGATGAATTTTAGAAGCGCATCCCCAGTGATCAGAGGGCAATACTCTAAAACTGTTCTTAACCTTATGATCAGGCACCACTGCAGTAATTTACAGTATGTTTCTTGTACTATACGGCTCTGGCATTGATTCCCGGTCTTTGTTTCCTTTCAATCATGAAATGTCCTTCTTCAATGCATTCTTTTATTCCAATTTAGAGCAACAAAGTGTAAATTTTATATTTGAAAATTAATTAGTAGTCTACATACCTAAATATAATTTCATTGACATTTAATAAGCATGAACATCGCATGGTTGCAACAAAGATATAACCACAAAAATATTGCATTAAAATTATCACTATACTCATTCATTAATAGTATTTGTATTATTACATAGTCCATGAGGCTTAACAACTTTGAGTTTTGTTTTTCACAGCCATTTTAATAGTGTGGCTAAATGCCAACTGTTTTGTAAACTTATTCAAACAAAGCAACTGGTTATACGACTTGGCATGTTCTTGTTTATTTATTAATAGCCTGAAAGCCCATCTTTGGAATTTTTGAAGCTTGACGTTGACACCAATGAAGGGAACAAAAACAAAAATATAAAAATTTTATTCAACTTTCAATATCTTTCTGCCATACTTTTATATATGGACATCCATATCATCCATATCATTTTAATCCGATGGTCTAGACTCTAGTTCATAAGATGTCAGCTAAAATAGAGTATCTGCATTATAGCACAAAATCATTTTCTTTCATAAGCCCTTGAATTAAATTCATTAAAGGTTTAGTCCAGTAAGTATTATCAAATTTTTAGTGTTATTTTCATTTTATGTTATAATTTTTCTTTAATGTTTTAACATAAAGTACTTGGCACCATCCAAATAGTAGTGCAAAGTGCCATTGCTTAAGGTGCAGACTTGCTCTTTTTTTCCTACCTAAGCTGGTAGCCATGACAGGCTATACTAGTGTAACCTAACATTTAGGTGAGCTCTCAGGGCTGAATTTGTTTCTTTGGTTCTTTTGGGAGCAGCGGTGGTTTTATTCTGAACCAGTGGGAGAGACTAAAATTTTTTGACATTTTTGTATGTCATGTGTGTTGGAATAAATAACTTGAATTTACTTGCTCATTGAGAAATAAAATTCAGTCATTTACATTCAAAGTGATATCTACATATTTATTTTCCATTTAAGATATAACGGGATAAATAATAATACATTACTTAATTATACATACATTGATAATAAAATGTCATATTTTATCTAAATACCCAGGGTATTTTAATAATTTAGCCCTGGCCTCCATGCGCTATTGCTACTTCCTCATTTACAACTTATAGGATCCATATCATTCTAATCCTACTAATTCCTATCCAGATGGTCATTTTTAAGTGAAAAGTTAGCAATGTTGACATTTGTCTAATAGAAATAAAGCATGTTTTCAGGCTGTCTATTACCAGTATCATTTTTGCCAAGTAGCACCCAGATCTGGAATGAGCTCCCCAGTATTTTTGCACTACCAAGTCCTTCTTCAAACAAGATTTGAAGGACACAAAAAAACCAGCTGTAACTTTAGTATTCATTCCCCAATGTCAGCTGAACTAAGATAAAAATTATGAGATATCACAGAAAGCACATAAAAATGTATCATAAAAAATATATTGACGAAGAAGAAATGAATATTCAGGCTTGCTTAAGTCAATACTTACAATATCAGTACCATATGTATCAGTTAACATTTTAATTTCCCAATAATAATGGTAGTTATGAATCATTGGGCAGTTTCCCCGGACCACTGCAGTACCCGAACTATAGAATGGATGAAAAGTGACCTGCTTGAGGTCATTCGTGAGGACGAGCCAGCTGGAACCGACGTACGGAGGCCTCTCCCAACTCCATTCTTTTACTGTGCAGATTTAACAATTTTTGTACATTATTATAATATTTTTAAAAATCTTCTTAAATATTTGAAGCTATAATTTCTATAAAGAACTGGAAAATGATTACTTCACTTGAATTGAAAATGAGTAAAAAATAAAATAAACTTACAGTTCTGTTCTTCGCCACATGTGCAAAGGTTTAGGTTCTTCCAAGGTACTGGGCCAGACCTTTTGGACCAGCATGGGCAATACGGCCTAGCTTGATATTTACTATTGACTTGCTTACGATTATTAGATTCCATTGTCGCATACATCTCTGCAACATTAGATATGTCGCCAAAACGCACAACTCAAAACCCAAATTTTGTAACAACACCAACAATTAAATCAATGGAATTTTTAAAAAGAATCACTGCTTTTATCGACTAACGTGGATAAACTGATACCAACACAATTGCGTGCAAGTGAACTACTGTCGATAATCACGATCAGACTGCTGAGACTGCACCATATTGCTAACAACGTCAAAATATGTCGAAGAACGCAACTACAGAAACTTCGCACGAGCGCTTTTCTGTTACTTTAACGCGCGGTATTTTAACAAATGGATAGATTTCATTGTTTTAGTTTTTTCTGCATATCCACGTTCTTTTACTTATACAAACATCTATAAGCATCCTGAATATTTGTAACAAAAAGACAATTACTTTAAATGAACTCCACAAAGTAGGGTACTTATGTATGAATGTTAGAAGTTCAATTAAATTAAACTAAAATAAGCCTTTAATTTTTTATTATAAACCGAAAGTAGTTAGATTGTGTTTTAGAGTGTAATCTTAGTTGTGTGATACTGCCTAAAACAGCATTAGCCTATCTTGTTTTGTAAATGTCGTAACAAGGGACTTTTTTATTTATTACTAAGATAGACATGGAAGGGTGAACAAACTCATGGCCCACCAAGTTTTTACCGGATTTTTGGTTACTGGAGCCCATAGAAACCAACAATTTTAATACCGCAACACACATTGTGGCATGAGTTCTAACTTTTTCAGTACAACGACTGTCCAAAGACGTATTATAACTTCACGGCAGTAATAGGCAGAGTGGAGGTACCTACCCGTGCGAGCTAATAATGACGCCAATTATATTTCTTTTGTATTAGCAAATTAAAATTTCAAGCGGTGGGAAAAAAATTGTAAAAACTGAAAAAATCTGAGTTAAGATGTAAAAAAAAATGCGCTTATTTAAACTCTCGTGCGAAAAAGCCTTGACTAGGAGGTTCGTTCGGAAATAAACCATCAAGTTGTTTGGAATTATAAATTTTTCTCGGAATGCTTTTAAGAAGTCTAGTATCGATTTACTAAAATATTATAAAGCGTAGAAAGGCTATTTTTTATTACGAATTGCATCTTAACCTTTTACAGAATATTTTTATTTTTATTGTGAGAGTGTGTTAATTGTATCTCTACTATTGCTGAACGAAAAGAAGTTGACGTAGCCCCGAATATTCCGGAAACACCTCGAAAAATTAACGCGGGATTTTTAAATTTGGTTTTTATCACACGGAAGTGAACGTTTTCCCACCTTTCATTAAGTTTACACAGAAATTGTTATATTTATTGGTTTTATAGTTTATTCTTATGCCTTTATTAATCACCTTTATTATTTGTTTATTGGACGTAAGATTCTCTGATTTATTACCTCTTTTATTTTTCTCGGGTTTGAAACACCACATTATTATAATATTATAAATATATTATTATGGTAACGAAGAAAAATAAAATCAAGTTTACTAGAAGGTTGTTTAATTTAATTGATACATTAAATATTAAAACATATAAACTTCACTTTACGGACGCGAACTTTTGTTTCTGTTTTACCTAACCTGCAAATTATCTAAAAAAATTATAAACAAAAAGGGCATCTTATAAAATTATCGTCATATCGTAAATATTTTTTTGTTTAAAGTATTGTTGTGCTAACTGTAATACCTACCTATGCCTGCAGCGCAAATAGGTTTGATACTAATTTCTTATCTCTTTCATAAAAACTGCGTGCGATATTTTTATACTAAAATATACAAGCGAAAGCTGAACATTTTATAGGTATTGAAATCTAAAGCACTGAATAGAAATAAAATCCATACTTAGTGTACTATACACACTACCTATCTATGTAGCTTCCATAAGTTATTGATTTTGTTGTATTTTAATGTTGGTAGTCCTGTTTGTTTTGCTTCACATGTCGCGCAGGGCAGAAACACCCCATGAATACCCGCCCGCCTATACAATACGCCCACCAATAAATGGCTGTTCGAAGTGTCAAATAGTTAAATATCATTAAATCTAGAGAAATGCATTTCTTTTTTACTTTTAGAAAATTTAGACCATTTAGATTTTAAAATAGGTTTAATCATTGTATTTGTTTAAGTGTTCGCATTTACACTTATATCCATTATAATTCGATTAATATCCGTGTTATCGTGTTTTGTGGCAACGATTTTGTGCAAGTAGGTATTTCAGTCTCCTTTTCCTGTATTGTAAATAAGATTTTATTTGTATACGTTTAATTATTGAAATACCGAATTCAATCTGAGACTTACCATAATAAATAACAGGGAAGGACAAAAAAATCATTGAGGAAATTTCCATTAATCAAAATTAATATTGTAAGCATATATACACATTGTTATTAAAATGTTTAATTATTAGTATTTTTTTCAGATTTGGTATTGTGACAATGGCCACTAGCTTCAAATCTTAATAGAAAATTAATAAAACCTTGAAAAAGGAGGTTTGCATCACAGAAGTTAAAAAGAACCTTCCGATGCATTTCTGGATAGATAAGCGCAGCCAGTGTGCTTACACCGGCCGTCATCGAGTACCATCCTCACTCTCTGCTGGTAAGATCTATATTGATGTACAACATTGTTACCATACAAAAGTCTGCGACCACCCTGTCTATGTATTTATCACCACAAACATGCTTCCTGATTAAGGAAGGATAAGCAATTATTTTAATTCAAGAACTTTATATTTGTGCTAGTTGGAACAAGATGGATTAAAATAAGCAGTCACATTTGAAAACAAAAAAGGTTTTCAAAGGCTAGAAGCAAGATAAACTCATTTACTCCTGGGGCAATTTTTTATAAGTAACAGTCATATTTCAATTATGTAAATCAATTTATTCAGCCTTTCATCCAGTATTAGAGAAAATCAATATTACTTAAAAAAAAAAATTGCTCTTAGGCATTGATTTTGCCAATGTCACAATATACCCAAAATTGACAGGTGCTTAGAGAAATAAAATTCTAAATACATATTAATTTAATCAGTTTTTCCATATGCGAATCTGTGACTTTAAGAACAGAAAAAACAAATATTATGTTAGACTAATTACTTTAAAGATAAATATTATAGTAGATAAAAATTTACATAGAATTTTAGAAAACATAGAACATGTACAGAATTTTAGAAATTAACATAGAACATGTAAAATTTATAATAAGAAACTAAAGTTTTTCTGCAGATTGAAAAGAAACCCACATTGTTATTCTGCAAAGCGATTGTTATTGTCTATGTATATTTTATTTAGTGTTACATCTTGCTATTGTTTTCTGTCTAGCATGACAAGCAATATAATAAAGTATCATTTTGGAAAGATGCAAATATTGTTTGGTTGACACAATGTACAATTCATCATTCATTGAAACAATAAAAAAGTCCAAATTTATTTTACTTTATCAGTGTCTGTTTGAGAACAGCTGTCAAGGCTTTAATAAACAAGGATTCCACGTGACCACAGCCTCTCTACCAAGAGTAACCGACTATGATGATGATGATGATCCGTATCTGTGGGCACACAAACTTATATAAAGGCTCCTACAGACATAGGCAGGAGTTAAATTGATTTATTAACAACATAGAAACTAGAATGTTAACATTTTAGGTCTAATTAGAGCAAAACTTGAGTATTCTAAATGAAATAAAATCAAAGAGATTTGTACAGAAACAAGGCAAGTGAAGGCATTCTTCATTTGTAAAATAGTAGACTTCTTTATTTTATAATTATAGATTTTCATGTGACTGAGAGGAAAATTCTGGTACTCACCTGACATTGTTGATCTATTAGACTGCATGAATCGCTACCACTGCCTGCTTATTTATTAGCAACATCCTGTATCAGATTCATTGCTTAAATGGGTGGACGAGCTCACGACCTACCTGGTGTTAAGTAGTTTCTAGAGCCAATAGACATTAACAAGGTTAATGCAGAGACCGACCTTGAGACAAGAGTTCTAAGTCTCAGTTTCTACAGTACAACGGTAGCCCCAGCTTTCAAACCGAAACATTACTGCTTCATGGTAGAAATAGGCAGGATAACGGTACCTACCCACATAACGATGTGTACCTACCCACATAACGATGTGTACCTACCCACATAACGATGTGTACCTACCCACATAATGATGTGTACCTACCCACATAATGATGTGTACCTACCCACATAACGATGTGTTCCTACCCACATAACGATGTCTACCTACCCACAATATGAAGTCATGACCTCAACTTGAAGTCTGCTTGAGGTGGTAGGTTGACATGTGTGTTGTCTTAGGGCGGGCCAGGGGCCGCGTGTGCGTGGACGCCGCGCTGGGGGCCCGCAAGGGCATGGCGGCTCCGGTGCACCGGTTCGCGGCCGTCGACTGTCCCTCGCGCCGCCCTCACCGCACACACCGACATTACGCGTAAGCATATAAACGCACACACTAAAAATGACCTGCGATTCCTGCCTCGTATTTTTTTTATTTTTTTTTATTGCCCTTGTAGGCAGACGAGCTCACGGCCAACCTGATGGTGAGTGGTTACCGTCGCTCATGGACTTCAGCAATGCCAGGGGCAGAATCGAGCCGCTGCCTACCAAGTGCGACATGAGTGGATGAAGGGGTTAAGTATCATTTTTAAGATTTTTGAGTTTTTACATTGAATGAAGATGCTATGTGCCTATAAATCATATTAAACCTTAAAACTCCGGTTTTAAAGGTTATTTTTAGAAATTGCATGTGATGAAGGAGTTATGCTCGAAGAAAAAGTACAAGTAACAAAATTTTGTTGTCCGTTTTCTCAAAATTAACAAATTGTATCATATCCCCTTCATTCACTCATGTCTTCAATTGTTTTTAAACATTTAATGTGCCATATGTAACACTGCTGAAGATATGAATCTCATATGTATGTATTATTGGTAACACACACAAGGCCCTTTCCGTGCCCCCCGTAAGGATGTACCACGACCTCCACTTATTTACTTACACACCTAGACATTTAAATATCACCGGACTCCAAGCCCCAAATGTCTTCAAGAAAGTTCAGTAAACAGGATTTTAGAACCCGTCCCATTATTAACAATTCATTACTATCATGTTATCATCATTATCACTATCGTCGTCATTATAATACAATAGTCATTAATAAGCACTAAGGTTCAAGATGAAATAGGAATTTTCCCGTTAACTTAAAATTAAATGACAGTGAGAGTCGACATGAAGCTTTATGACGTATTACCATCCACCTGTGTTAGGGGTCGCGATTGTAGGAACTCGCATTAATTAGTTCAATAGCACTAGTATGTTCTAAAAAGTAAAGTATTGTGATCAATTTCCTGTTGTCGAACAAACAAATAAGATAAAGCAATAAACATTGATATATCAACGTGATATATCACAGACGGTCACCTGGTCTCCAACTGGGATTCACTATACTGTGGGATTCAGAGACTGGTATTACGTTTGAATTGAAACCTAATAGAATTATCACGACAGTGTAATATATGTAAGAACTACGATAATAGTAGAGGATTTCATCGCTAGGCCTCCGCCGTTACCAGCGGTGCAGGCTCGGAGGCAAGACGATACCATGTACGTGGAGGTCGGGTCGGAGCCCCCGCAGCCCACCATCGCCAGTCTGGCGGCTGCGCGCTCCGTCACCCCCGATACCTTACTGAGGACCGCGGCGCTGGGGCTCCACCACACGCCGATGGTAGCACCTCACCTCAAGTTCGGAATGCTGGTGTCATTCGCGCTAGCCACCGTCTTCCTGGCCGGTGCTAAGTATTACTTCGATCGGCAAGTAAGTGTAGTTTTAAAGGATCGGTGCTTTGTAACGAAGGTTTTAATGTGCGATTCATGAACAAAACTGCGGCTGCAGATTTCTTTATTTTTTTTGCGACGCATTGATTCTAGTATTTCTAACCCACGATTTACGGATTGTTTTTAATATGACATATACATATGACTATCCATCTGTACTTTAAGATCTAAAAATTACACATATCTTTGACATTAGTCATATGAGGTAAAGACAACAGTCCCATCACAGGAATCGGTCCTAAAGCATCCAGCGTATTGGTGACAATGCCTATCTAATAACCGTTGAAACCTGGCTGGTGTTTCACATACCGAAGACACGTTTCAACGTATCAAGGACGAAGCCTACGTGTCTAGTATTTTTTATTGCTTAGATGGGCGGACGAACTCACCTGTTGTTAAGTGGTTACTGGAACCCATAGACGTCTGCAACGTAAATGCGCCACCCAACTTGAGATATAAGTTCTAAGGTCTCAGTACCTATAGTTACAACGGCTGTCCCATCCTTCAAACCGAAACGCATTACTGCTTCACGGCAGAAATAGGCAGGGCGGTGGTACCTACCCGTGCGGACTCACAAGAGGTCCTACCACCAGTAATTACGCAAATTATAATGTTGCGGGTTTGATTTTTATTACACGATGCTATTCTTTCACCGTCGAAGTCAATCGTGAACATTTGTTAAGTACGTATTTCATTGGAAAAATTGGTACCTACCCGCCTGCGAGATTCGAACACTGTTGCATCGTTCGATACGAATGCACCGGACGTCTTATCCTTTAGGCCGCGACGACTTCAGAATTGTCAAAGCCGTCTGACTGGTTTTTCGCATACCAAAGCAACGACTCGCTTCAAAAATGGTATACAATGATACGGTGGCGGTGGTAGGTGGTACGCGAGCCTGGTGGCGGGGAGGCTGGGATGGTGTGCGCGGCCGTGGCGTGCGTGTGCGGGCTGGGCTGCGCCCTCACGCTGTGCCGCTCCAAGCCTCAGCCCCTCGTGCTGCCAGAAAGGGTCTCCTCCACCGCGCAAAGGGACCGACCGGTACACGACTAACCAATAAACAGCCTATTCCTCTCACTCGACCAAACCACCACATAATTTATTTATTTATTTAACTTCATGCTTCACTATGGCGGACTTAATGCCTGAGGCATTTTCTACCAGTCAACTAAGGGTGGTATAGAGTCCTCTGGTAGGCTCATTACTTATTGCGAAAATCACAATATATATATATATATATACAAGATAAATATATATATATAACACATATATCAGAGAAAAAGAAAAATATAATGCAACAAAACACAATAGATTGCGAGTCAATTTTTTTTTTTTTTTTTTTCATATTTAGTATATTTTAATGAGTTATCGTAGTGACAGAGCATTCCCTATGGAGTCCAAGGTATTATCTAGGGTCAGCTTTACAAAGTCCGTAAACTGTGATTCCTATGCCTCGTGTAAACATCTAGAGACTGGTATTTATCGGAGTTCTTAAAGGATATACATGAGGTAACTCCTTCTCCTTGAAGACACGATGAAACTCCACTTTTTATTACTTTAACACCTTAAATGCGATAAGGGGTCTGATACGCGAGGTCCGTTCTCTTTCGGGCGGAGGTCGTGCCTTCAATTTGATTCTATGTAGGAAAGAGATGAATGTATTTCTAAGATGTTCTTTTAAAACAGAATACCCGTTGTGAACGTGTTAAACGATGTAGGTAATTACTGAATTCCCCCACAGACACAGCCCACTAACTTTCTCGCCGGTTCTTCTCAGTGGGTCACGTTTCCGATCCGGTGGTAGATTCTGCGAAGCACTGCTCTTACTAGGGTTCGTGTTAGCAACGTCGTCAGGTCTGAGCCCCGCGAGCTCACCTACTAGTTAAGGTTACGCTGAAATAGCCTCTCAAGGCTATCAGCTTAGGTAGGATAAAAAAAATGGTTTCCAATAGTGTACATATACATTTCCAGCCCCCTCCGGAGCCGTCCGACGATATCTCGCTAGGTGCATTACTGCCTCCGGAACGCGGTGTGAATTCTGGCGTGAGCCTGGAGTCCCCCGAGGCTCCGCCCCCGTACAAGATAGCGGTGCTGATGCCTCCCCGCGAGTCTGCGCCCCCGCCCGCGTACACGGAGCTCAGCTAGCTGCAGCCGCGTCCCTCCAGCGAGCTCATCATATAGGGCTCCGCGGCTCCGACACGCGGCTGGTGCTACGGGACGACATCATGACGACAATCCCAACGATCTTAATAAATATAATACTATTGACGTTAATTATTTTTTGAAAATTATACTTTTCATCGTCAGCGGTGGGAGGATTACAGGAGCGGTACATCGTGATGACGTGATGGTAGTCAGCGCGAACCTCGGATCAATGAAAAGTTTAATTTCCAACAGATATCACGTTTTTCTCTTCTTAATAATTTGATGTCCATTATTTAATAACTAAACTATACCTGTTTATTTTTAAATTTTAATAATCGAATTTAACACATCATAAAAATATATTTTAATTATTATAAAAAGTGAAAAATAATAATAATAACAACGCATTTTGTACACTTTTTTAAACACTCTATGAAGTAGCGTTGTTATATTTTTTAACTTTGCATGAATGTATGTGAGTAGATAAGATTATATTTGAGGCGATCACAAAATTTGCCTATTATCCCAAAAAATGCAGTGTTATAATGGGGCAAGTATTAATAGTTATCGCATCGCATGGCAATTTTATTCGAAAGAATGATTGTCGTGTATTCTACAACAATTTTAGTTTTTTTTTAACGCGTACAGACAAAAAGAAAACAATCATTTTTTGAAAAAAAGGCGCGAAAGTGGCCATTTCTCTTGTAATAGGTAATTAATATGAATAACAATAATACGGTGTTCAGTAATCGATGAATAATAATATTATTAGAATGACATGAAAAAATTAGTTTTGTATTTTATTGTATTTAAGAATTTAATGTTTAATTTTAAATGACCCCATTTTAAAATAATGTAACTGTAACTATAGAGTGTTAGCGTAGTAGATTTTCGTGTCGTGTGTTAACCGTTTGTGGTACATATTTACAATAAATGTATTATATAAGGAAAATGTAATTAAAATAAATATTAATTTTTTCAGAGAAAAGTGAAATTATCTGATTAGTCTGATTTCTGTTTTAGCTCAATTATATTGATCTCATTTTAGCTTAAATAATACACGCGCACAATTCGTGTTTTGTATTCATTGGTTTTATTTAACGTTTAATGGACGGTTAAAATGCTGTAAAATAAGGTCTAGGTGGTATTTGACGTAAATGCTACCAAGCGATGAAGCGTTTGCCTACTGTTAAGTGCAGATTAAAAAAAAATAAACAAAAAAAAAGTTTTTTTATTTACGTGGAGACGGCGTTACCAAACTTAAAATTTATACAAGTTTTTTTCACCCATGTAGTTTTATGATAAATTAAAACCTTTACATACTATCAAATATTTCGATTTGACATTTCTGCAGTCTAATGTTTCGAGGGCCGCAGCCAACTAAAATTCGGAAGTTAAACAGTAGACGAACGTGTTTATGTGGCGGCTGTGCAGTTACAGCCACTATTAGTGTTATCTACAAACATTGTTATAGTCTGTGGTAGGTAAAAGGCCAAAACTAAAACGTGTTATTCATATTTTCCAAACATGCACCGCGGTCTCTGATTGTGTTTTATTGCCGCTGTGGCGGCTCGAGTTCACCGCCATGTCTTGGTAGAAAGATTTCAATTTGTTCAGAGTAAGCTAGAAAAGAGATGACGTTTTTCGTTACCACCTTGGAAAAGGTCACAAACAGGTAGACTATCACGTTCTATCTATGGAACTATGAGTCATCTACTCGCGCCAACGTACCGATTCATATTTGATATTGTAGTTGTTATTGTATTATTTTGAGTATTTAACACGGTGTGCACTTGTGGTTGGACGCAAATACATGAATAATAATTGAATTTAAACAAACAACAATATATATTAAGCTCACATTTTTATTTGATTTCACAAAATTTAAGTACACAGTGTTTATTTTACAGCAACATTTAATTTATCTTTTATACAATAATATACAAACAGTGCTCTAAAAACCCTAACAAAGAGAAAGCAAGATGGGAATTTTATACGTACATCAGATTTTCATTAATGTATCTGTAATGCTTAGTGCGAGTTCTTTTACTTTCTCGATAGCGTAAAAGTTAGCTCAATATTGTATGCAGTTACTGTATGTACAATATGAGCTAACTTTTACGCTGTCGAGAACGTTAAAAAACTCGCACTAAGCACACAGGAAAGAAAAGCGGATCGCATTTTACCAACATAAACGTCTTTCCTGTCTCAGAATAATGACCATAGTGCCATTTTTTATTACAAAATCCTATCAAAATTGCGGCAAGCGGCAAGTTTTTCGCATTTTAAACACCTCGCAGTGAGAAAACGGTTCTTGTTAGGTTACGCTGGCATAGCCTTTCAAGGCTACCAACTTAGATAGGAGAAAAAAAAAAGAAAACAGTTCCGTACCGAGTACTTTCTCTATATCACGACGAATGCTTAAATCCACTTTAGTTAACCGAAAATCGTTTGCTCATAAATAATTTATAAGCTCGGGATTTATATAAATAGGTTTACAATAAATATTTTCTTTCTGGTTAATTCAAGAGTCTGTGGCACCGCTTTTCGATTTTACTTTTCGTTTACGTGAAGCTTTCAATCAGCCGATCTTAATAAACATCAAGTTTTCACACTTTTCAATAATAATAGGCATCAAGGACAAAAGTTTTGTATAGATAAGTTGTTTTTGCATACTACATTTGAGTTAATATGCTATTATCACTGAAACTATGAAGCCAGAAATTATATAAATATTAGAGGAGATGTAGAAAGAACAAGTAAAAATATAATCTGGACATCAACACGAAGTTAGATCTAGTTTTTCGGAAAATCTTTGTGAAAACGAGGTTGAATGTAGCTGTTTCAGATTTCGACAGGATAACAAACATATCAATATTCATAAACAAAGCCATTCACAGGTGTAATATTGCAATAAAGTCTTTCAACAAGGTCATGTGTAGATCTAGCTTTAAGGTCTCAAAAAATAGAGTCGGCGACGCCATATACCTACTTTTGTCGAGGTCTTGAAAAACTTTATTAACGTCAGCTTTATACCGTACTGTCACTGTCATATAAACAGATATGACGTTTAATCATGGAGTTAATAAGTACCTACAACTGGAGTGCTGTCTGATGCCGAGAAATCGGTCTCGAAAGAGAATACTTTTTGGTCGCGGTGTCCTTGTCTAATGTGGTGACCATATAAAATTTATTTATAGGATAAAATTATACACATGCATCAGTTTTGAATTTACCTTAAGTAATTCTGTGTAACCCTATGTAAATACAAAACACGTGCTTGCAACGTTTTATTTATGTAAATTCAATTCTAAACATTGCTTCGTCGTCATGGTGCCTTTTTTCGACGTTTTTTTTTGGAAGTTGCTGCGTTGTCGAAAATCTAGCACTGAGTTTTATTACAAACATCATTACCTCAGTGCTATTACTTAAACTTCCTCAAACTCATGTTTAACGTCCGAATACTCAACCGCGACTTAAATATTATGTTGAACTTAATTACGCAATTCCTACTTTAGTGTACTGGCTAAGTGGGCCGTGCAAATTAATATTTGACACACTGAGTGAGACACTGCAACACACATGGTCTGCGCGTATCGGGTGCTCTTTTCCTACATTCACATCTTCAATTGATTTAAAATTACTTGTATTTTTACTTCTGTGCTATTATCATGACACGTGTATATTAAGTCTACTAGTTACATTTTAGGAAATAAAACACAATGGGTAATAAAATGAAATGAACTGAAATTCATTTATTTGTTATATGTAAACAATTAAATAACTCTTAAATGACAAGTCAATACACATAACACAATACACATAGTACTTGATCTCTATTTACAAAATATTGGTTATATTATTATTATTAAGTTCAGTAAATTTTCTGTAATCTTATAATATAACATTTCCTCTATTTATTTTTAAGTAAATTCTTTTTTTTCAACGAAATACATAATTTATTTTAATCAATATCTAAGTGGACCATGAGTATCATTAAAATTTCGCAATTTATTTTTCAATTCAATTAAAAATCGCCATTTTTCTTTAATAAATCTAAAATCGACTTTATATTTACAATCACTATTTCACGACTTTTAAGTTTTTGTTTCAATACCTTAACATCTTGTCGTAATTTTGCTTTTCTCGGGGTATTTTTTATTTCTTGCGTTTGAGTACTTGATTCTTCTTGTTTGACCTTTTTAAAGGACATTTTCCAGAAATTCCAAAGTCATATTTACTAGAAGATCCTCCTCGTTCGCTTAACGTCAGGCAAATGATATACATGCTTGCGTGCGACGCTATTCAATACAATAAAAAAAGTTCAAGAAATACCACGTGATGGCTCTTATAATATGAAAAATACATTGCAAAATTATAGTTTTCACGATTGTTTTTTCAAATTTAGTATATGACATAGATTAAGTACAATTTACAAGACAAATGGTATTAAATATTATAATGAGAAAATATATCTCACATTTTAAAAATATATGCTCACACTAGTAAAAATTTATCAATGAATCTGACATATGGAAGGATATTCCACAAACTGGAGAGGATTCTCGCTTAAAACCACTTATATTAAAAGTGTTCACCATGATTACACGGAAACTTTCACGATTTTCGAAAAAAAAACAAGCCACAAGCTGTATCAGTGCCATTTTAACTTCGCACTACAAACGTAAATAGACGCCATTTTTCTTTTAATCCATTCATAGCTCTTTTTCGGTGATGCCAACAATTAATCTGGCTTCCCACCAAATTCAACATGAAAACCATCAGAAATCTACGTACCTACCATAAAATTTTCCATTAAACAGAGTTCTTATTAATATAGAACAATATTTTTTTTGTTAATGAGCTTTATTAATATATGATGTTCTATTAAAAATCAATATATATCATATAATCAATACTTCTTATATAATTTATTTTAATAAATTGTCATCATCAGAAAATAAATTCACCATAACTTTGTACGTTTATGTTGAACCAATTTAATTTTTGACGTTGATGGAAATTCTAAATTGTCGCAATATTTTCTAGTTAAGTTTAAGTCACATCGTTTAAATAATATGTATTTAGATATATTATTGTCATAAAATGTTTAAAATCCTGTAAAGTGGATTGATTTTAACCTTTTCAATAATTTTCAACAACGCCCAAGCTACTAAAAAATCCACTAACCACTAAAAGCCATTTTTGATAACTAAGACGGGGGTCCAAATTCCGAGATTTTATGGAAAATCCTCTAAGCTAGCAACACTGCTTTTTGTTTGTAAAATGTGCGAGAGGGACACCACCACTTAATAATCATTCTCTTTTCAGACCGTTTTTCCTTACATCTTTTGCTATTTAAAAATAAACTTTAAGCCATAGAGATAAAGTATATTTTTAGTTTTTATGTCAAACGAAGTAAGCACTCCAGTTAGAATAGTAACTCTATGCGTTTAATTCACTGTTTAATTGCTCATACGTCAGTGGTTTGGTAAAAATTTATGTTCTTTTAATTAACTACCTACCTACTATCTAACACAATAGCGGATTGACTCGTTTTTTTTTAAAATAAGTGCGATTATTTTTCATCACAAACTAGGTATTCAAAAGGAGAAATATCGTAGTGAAAGCTATAGATATTCTCAAATATATATTTAGCTAATATTAACTACAAATAATTCATATTATATTACTTTCATAACAAACATAACATCTAAATGGTATTAAAATACTAATTTTAGTGATGCAATTATAATTGGTATTATCAATGAATAATAAGATTTATTGAAGAGATCCCAAAACATAAGTACATAGACAACACACAGAGGAATGTAACATGATAATTTTAAGTTTAATTTTGGTTTTAAAACTTTTTTTTACACTATTACACTTTTAACATTTATAACAATTTAAAACAAATGTTAGTGATGTAATTACGTATTAGAATTATCATTTATTAATAAAATTTATTGAAGAGATCCCAAAACATAAGTATATAGACAATACATAGAGAAATGATAATTTTTAGTATATTCTTGGTTTTAAAACACCAAAACGCATCGAATATTAACTTAGCCACTAATCGCGCGAGTAAAAATAATAAATTGATTTGTTCAATCACAGAGATTTCTTACAAACACATTATTCGGTAAAGTACAACAGAGGTTGCGTCACTCAGATCACTTTAGCGTTTTTTTTTCTTTGCAGGCAACATTTCGTTAAGGTATACATTGAAAAACAAACCAAATAAATAAGATCACAGGTAATTTATAAGACATTAATTATTAATTTGTTAAGTTATAATAGTATTGATAATAACTCTAAAAATGCAAAACATAAGTAATAAGCGCCGCGCGGATTCACGGTAGTTCCTCCCTCCACGACCAGCCTTATGGTTCTACTGTGGACCCATCGCGACCTGAGTACAATTTGTACTCTTTCTCGAACTCAAGTTTGTGTTTCCCAATGAAAGGGTCTGCTGTCTCTGCTCGGTAGTCTGAAGGATCAAAGATTGCGTTAACGTGACTTCAGTTTTTGCCGATAGATGTAGCTTCGTTGGTCAGAGCACTGCGTCATTCCCCGTGCTTGTGACCGTGCCTTTACCGCCGTTCTTAGCGCACTGTCATTAGCTTCATATCGAGGGTTAAAATGCTATTTGGTTTAAGTGATATTTCGCTTAATACGTTTTATTTGGTATTAGCATCAACAGTTCAATGTTTTTAATCAATCTTCAATTAAGCTTACTCCATTGAAATAGGTAGCTGAAGAAGTTTTTTTTTGTCATGATATTTTTTCCAAATTTTAAACTTTAAATGGCTTTCCTTGCAAAAATGTCGCTTATAATAGATATATAAAATATATCTATACCGCTTATACCAATAGTATTTCACTCCTCGATAATATGTATATTTATGTAGTGGAATGTATTAACGTAATATTCATCTACTTCAAAACGTCAGTTTCATTTGAATATTTGCACACGTGTCAAGGTTCGATGACAATACTATTAATTTTATGGCTATGATATTTTAAGTATATAATAATTTGCACTATATAATTGAGCAGCAAATTACAAATAAAAAAAATTGTTAAATTCTTGTTCGATTAACTTTTGAAGTGTGTTATGTTTCAGTTTCTAAACAACAAATTTCCTTAAAAATACATGATTTAGCACGTCTCAAGGTATTAAACAATATATAATTAAAAAAAAACCATAATAGTGCATTTACGTACAACGAACAATAATAATAATTTGGTTTCTTTACATGCCTTTTCGCTACACTATTAAAATACTATAGATAATATAAAAAAATACGTATAGTGTTTAACATTTTAATAATAAGTAGGCGTGTACCGACATCTTGTTCTGATCTTAAAATAGATTTAAGCTACGTCTCGAATTTGCGTGTCCGAGTTCCAGATAAATAAATAAAGTATTATAGTATGTAAATAGAGTACCTAATTTATAAAGTCTGTTGAGAGAGATGGTGCGAGTGCCAAATTTTGTAGTGTTTAGCTAGTAGACGCAAAATCACGTCTACGATTTTTTTTAGGATTGGACGATTACTGGTGGCTCGGAGGCCTTTCCAGTTTCACCAGGACAGGTGGGCGAGCAAAGGCTCAGCCAGGAGGAGTGGGATTTGCTAATAGCTACGCGAGCGCCTCCGAAGGAGACCTAACAACTCAAGAGTAGCTGCTTTGTGAATGAATCTACTACCGGATCGGAATCGCGACCCGCTGAGAAGATCCGGCGAGAAACTCACTGAGCTGATTCATGGGTTAGGTTGCACGGCGACCTCTTTGTCGAGTTAACGGGGTCCCTAAGCCTGCTCCTAGGGTTAGAGCTGAAGGCGTCCACGTCTACGAACAAACAGACTTGGGTAATCAAATTGTTCGTATTGCAAGTGGCCTCTCTGGGACCGGTTTGATGCTCCGTTGACAAAGAGAAGACAGTTAATTTATTTTCTTTTACTTTCTTCTCAGTTTGAATGACTGATACAAAAATAGCTTTGCTTGGAGATATATACGTATTTTTAACTCCATTGCCAATTTTGTCCGAATTCTCAAAAAAAAAAAGAGATTAAACTTGCATCTCTAAATCTCTACATACGTTGAGCTATGAATTGGAGGGCACACGAAGAGATGGAGTATTTTATATAAAGAACAAGTCAGTATAGTGATCTTAAGGCACTGATTAGCCATTCACTAAGTCACCGAAATGGCACTACACTAGTACATCATATGGCTTGATATATCAACTCAGGAATGTTGCGGGTAGCTATTTACTAACTCAGTATATTTGACAGTTGCCACAACTGACACTAATGACATTTTAAAGATGAATTTGAATGCATACAAGTTTCGAAAATCATCACTTTGCCAATACCTCAAAGTGAGATATCCGAATTTTTTAATCTTGTTTAGGAATTTAATATAACTAGAGGTCCCGCAGTAGTCGAAATTCGACTATAATTAATTGGAATTGTAAATTTGTATACTATTATGATTGTATTTATACTTCTATAATCACAAATTTCGCCAAGACTACCCTATAAAAAAATATTAATAAAGACAAACAATATTTAACCTATTCTCAATTTGTCCACAGACGTCAAGAACAAAAGTTTGACCATAAATAGTATGCATGCGTGTGTGCGTCAAATACATGGTATGTAGTGTGTGTAATATTAGTTTTCTTTATTGATTTAATGTATCTTTTATGCATTATTTAAAAAAAATATTAGCATTGTGCACTTCTTCTCTATATTCTCTATAAGTGTGAAAAATTTCATACTCCTCCGTCCGCGCAATTTTCGTAAAAAGAGATACAAAATTTTTGCTTCACGTATTAATATATAGATAACTTTTTTAACTTTATAAATTATAACAAGGTAATTTTACAGATACTGTAGCGGATAGGTCAGCCAATGAAATAAATATTTCCAAAATTAATCATGAACTTAAATAACGAATTGGTTCTCGTAAACAAGGATATTTTGATAGACCGCACAAACATACCATGACATGGGGTAAATTGGGATTCTGGGGTAAATTGGGACAAACCTGCGGAAGATTCCTTAAAGTACTTGTAGCACGGAATCTACCTAATTTTCTTTAAGGTAATATTTATCAATGTATAGAAGAAAAACCAAGTTAACTATGGAAGTACTAAACATGAGTTTAGTTGGTCCCAAAAATTCGTCAAATTATATTTAAAATAGTGGTTGAAAAGTGCGTTTTAAAACAGCTTAAAGAACTTTTAAAAAAAGTAATATTATCGTTGTTTTTTCAATAAGATCACAGTTTATATAAGTTTTTAATACACCTGGAAATACCACAACAAACGGTAAGTTGCAATATTCTTATTTTAAATACAATATTTCGACAAAATAAAAAATGTATATTTTTTCCTTTCTTTTTGGGGAAAATTGGGACGTATGTAGGGTAATTTGGAACGAGACTGGAAAAATTAGGGACGAGAAAACACAAAATTGGAACGCCAAAAGACAAAATAGGGATGGCTTGTTATGGTTGTCACTGATATCTTATAGATTTTTTAGCCTATACTATCACTTAATTGCGTGATGTAAAGAAGGTTAATGTGTTTATCAGTTAGTTTATGTAAGTATTATAGGTAAAAGAAAAGTATATATATTATTACTTTTTTTCGCGACATTTACCTTGTAATATCTGCCCGGTCGTATGTTCTTTATAGCAATAAAAAAAATTAAAAGTTAAAAGAACTCAAACGAATCAAAACTTTTGATATTTCAGAATCTATTCACGCGTCGAATCATAATTTTGTTAACATTCACAACGAACACACACAAATAAAAACAGGCCTCAGATTTTAAATGTAACATTAATTAAAAATCCGAGATATCCAATTATGAGTGAGTGAATTAATTGAGTTTACTTATTTAGCTTGGAAAGAATTTCTTTTATTTTTGTTATTATTGACAGTAATCAGATAAAGCTGTTTTTTTATCTTATTCACCTGATATCTTACTCTTGCTCAAAGATCATTTTGAAAATGTTGATTAAATAAAATTGTATTAATGCATTTCCAGTCCTTTTGTTTTCTATTTTTTATTCTATTTTATGATTTTGTTTCAGAGTTGTGATTTTTAAGGAAATTAAATAATAATTTTCTAAAATATAACATGCACATACTTTTTTTGATCATTGTATTGTTGATTATCATTCACGTCACATCGCTTTGGAATAGAAACCAGCTTAATTTACACTATGTCGTGTATTGTGCTTAAATTATGGATTGTATTCATCATTTCGGTCCATATAAATAATTATATTGCACCTACCTATATATCGCAGTACTGCGAGTTGACAACCCTTACAAATATCCCAATTTAACCCTTAACCGTGTCAACTTACCCCGGACGCTGGGTAAATTGGGACGGCCATTATTTTACCCATTATTTCTTTAAAATGAATAATTAAAATAATGTAACGGTTTTTATCACCTAGGTACGTTCAAGACTCAACTTATTTCTTTGGTTGAGCAGTGACTATTTAATTGGAACTATTTTAAAATTCAATCTGAAGGTCGATTTTGTCCCTATTTACCCCATTGTACGGTACTAACTTTTTCTAAGCTCCTTCAAAAGCTTCAAAAATACATTTTATTAAATTATTCAGGTTTTTCTCCATCAAATATGTACATATCTAATAGTATTTTGCATCGTTCCTTGTATAATTCTATCGTAATCTTTTGAATTTTAAAATAGGGATTATTTTAAATTCACACTTGGTAACAGTGGCGCCATCTTACTTTCACAGACACTTTTAGATGTAATCTATATTCCTTGTATCTACTCTCCAATGTCATTCAGTTATCCAATTCTATGTCAGGAATATATTGTATGTATAAGCTCTTAGTTAATTCATGTTCTCACGGATCGTGCCGACTTTATGTCATACCGCGTAAATAATAAACTACAAAAAAGCAAAACTTAACAAAAAAATAATATTTTTAATCAATAGCCATTTTCATTTTATACAGGCCTCCACAAGGAATATCCTAAGTAGTGTACGTTGAACATCGATAGATTATTGATAATCGATAAGTATTTTGCAATATCGATAGGTGATTTTATTACCAATTCAGACATCTCTAGAAGGTTGGATGTTTGAAAAACTATCGATAGTTTTCGACTTAAATAGCTATCGATGTCTAACGTGCACTAATCCTAAGGACTTAACTAGACTGGCTTTGGTCAACGTGTCAAAATTTGACCGACATAGATTAATCTATCAAGACAAACTTAATATAAATACCAATTATATTATGAAGGCCAATTTCTTTTGACTTACAGGCATTTTAAATACATCTTTAACTTTTTGAATCGAAAACAAAATACTATCTCTCTTTTATCAAAAAATAAAGTACTTATATTAATTTAATTTAAATAGAAAAACAGCTGACACCAGATTTAAAATGCCATGTTCAAAGATATACTTTTCATAAGACCAAAGTATACGTGGCCGTACAGCCTCGTACGTCGAAGGCATATTCGAATAATAAATAGGTAATTTGGTTATCATTATTATTGAACTAAACCCGTTGTATTTCAAACAGTTTGACGTCTGTGTCGTACCATATAGGAGGATCCACGTTACTGAAACAAAAAGAAAAAGGAAACAATGTAATGCAACGCACATCTCTGTAGAATTTTATAGAGATGTTATTTCTCGATTTTCGATCAGTTATGTCTCAAATAAAACCCATGGTTTCCAACAGTAATAATTAGAGGTTGTCATAAACGAAAAAAAAAAAGGATTATTCATTTACTAATTACATTAGTTTGTGTCGGTAGCCATCATACAACGCAAGATATTTGACAGAAGCCGTTCCGAACAACAACATTAGGACCGATTTGCTTGGTAGACCGACGGTCCTATTTTTTTTTTTCCCTACCTAAGCTGATAGCCTTCAGAGGCTATATCAGCGTCGCCTTAACTAGTAGGTGAGCTCACGGGGCTCAAACCTGATGACGTTGCTGACACGAACCCTAGCAAGAGCCGTGCTTCGCAAATCTACCACCGGATCGGAAACGCTACCCACTGAGAAGATCCGGCGAGAAACTCAATGGGCTGTGTCTGAGGGTTAGACGGTCCTATTGTTGTTGTTCGGAACTTGTATATATGCAAGCTTTTCTTGAAAATGTCGTAAGCGAGATTCAGGCTTCTGTCAAATATCTTGCGTTGTATGATGGCTACCGCCACAGGTTCACAGCACAAGTTCGCGTTTCGTACTTGCAAAGCTTACCGTATATAGATAACTCCCCAGAGATAAGTCCGGAACCAGGCGGCCGTCCCGGCGTTGGCCTGGTACTTCCTGATGAGGATGGGGTGCGGCACGGGGAGCAGCCCCACCAGGGTGCCGTGCTGCAGGAAACGGAGGATCTCCGATTCGTCTGTCAGACCTCTGGGAAATTATGTACGAGCATAAATAAAGGTCAAATTCCTATAGACAAAAAGTTTGAATTAACTTTTTTTTATTGCCCTTGTAGGCAGACGAGCATACGGCTCACCCGATGGTGAGTGGTTACTGTCGCCCATGGACTTCAGCAATGCCAGGGGCAGAGCCAAGTCGCTGCCTACCGCTTAATACTCTCCACAAGCCTCGTTTGAAGAAGGACATGACTTGCAATTTTTTAAGGCTTTTCGGTGAACAAACTCAGAGCCGACCTCGTGGTGAATGAGTACCGCTTGTCCATAGGCATCAGAACGTGAACATTGCTACATACCTTGAAAGATGAGGTCGTATAGTGCAGTTGATTAGAACCAAGATCTACTGTCTACTGACGAAGCACTCTGCGATCTACGAATGACCTTTCTTGATATTTAATGAAACAATGCAGTTCAGTATATAAATAAGTAGCATATTTACTTTTATTAAAAATATTAAAATAAACCCGAAATTTATATATATCTATAAATATAAAAATGAATTGCTGTTTTTTAGTCTCGCTAAAACTCGAGAACGGCTGAACCGATTTAGCTAATTTTGATCTTGAATTATTTGTGGAAGTCCAGAGAAGGTTAAAAAGGTAGATTAATATGAAAATGCTCGGAATTAAATAAAATTAACAATTTTGTTTTCCCTTTGATGTGTCCTCCGTCGGACGGATTCCTTTTGTTTGTTTTAAGTTTATTTTATACAAAGGTTTAGTTCCTTTATTTATCGATTGAGGCACTACGAAGTCTGCCGGGTCAGCTAGTAAAAGAGAATTCTTGTGTAGAAGCGAGGATAAATAATGTGACGTAATGGTCATTAACAAATAATACAAGATGAAGATGATGCGTGCAGCAATTGGTGATCACGTTGCGCAGTCTGTTTTATGTATTTATATATTTTATCTTGCCACGATCGACCGGTTGGCCACCCCTGGGATAGTGAATAACACACAAACACAACGTATCGATCAACACAAACTGTATATGAATAATATTCGCAACACGTTTGCTGTTTAATTCTAGTTGAAGAAAAAAAAAGGTTTTTTTTTAGGATTGAAGGATTACTGGTGCCCCGGAGGCCTTTCCAGTTTCACCAGGACAGGTGGGCGAGCAAGGGCTCAGCCAGGAGGGGTGGGATTTGCTAATAGCTACCCGAGCGCCTCCGAAGGAGACCTAACAACTCAAGGGCAGCTGCTTCGTGAATAATAAAAAAAAATGCTCCGAGGAATTGCTTGAGATGATCTCTTCATCTCCTTTTTATCATCGCACCTCCCGCCATCGGAGCAGAGTTCATCCATATTATCTGGAACCGCTGCGTTCATCGACAGTGCCTTTCCAGAGGTCTTTTTTGCCACGTACCATCCGGCTATGGAATGAGCTCCCCTCCACGGTGTTTCTCGAGCGCTATGATATGTCCTTCTTCAAAAGAGGCTTGTGGAGAGTATTAAGCGGTAGGCGGCGGCTTGGCTCTGCCCCTGGCATTGCTGAAGTCCATAGGCGATGGTAACTACTCACCATCAGTTGGGCCGTATGCTCGTCTGCCTACAAGAGCAATAAAAATTCAAAAAAAGCTCTGATGTATTGAAATGACGGGATAATTCCCCTCCTTTGTACTCGGCATTGGCAGCCGGTCACTCCTGGGCGCGGTACTTACTTGTCGATGCATATCTTCTCGACCTGCGGCACGAGGACCTGCAGTAGCCTCATGATGGTCTGCAGGGGGAGCTTCCCGCGCCACCCCCCCACCCACTCCGCCGTCGGGCGCCACGACCCGCTCTCCTGCGAGGGAGTACGGTTAATACGGTAATCTACTACCTCCATAAAAGGGATAAATTGTCGAAATTGTCAACAGATGTTATTCCGACTTTTTGGCGGGAACGCGAAGAGCGAAGTTGTGTGAATTATTTAATTTTGTTTATTTATGGATATGGACGCTGGCTACGGTGGCGGCTGGCGCGGTGGTACCTACCCGCGCGGACTAACAAGACCAGGACCACCAGTAAGTACATGAGTGGAGTGACTCACTCATCACGCGGTATACTGTATCTTCATGTTCTACAATTTGAGGAAGTATATTGTCCTCCGAGGTGGTGTCCTCTCACCTTAGGCGCGGTGGTCTTGTCCGGCTTGTCGTGCTGCTCGGTCCCGTCCGGCAGCAGGCGCTCCCGGGCCGCCGGCGGATGTGCGGACTCGCGCTCCGTCATGGTTCCCAGCGCTGCGCGTACGTTATGCACGATCGGTAACAACGGAACGTATGAAAACAGCGTGAAACGGAACGTTAAGATGGGAGTGAGAGAAATTAGAGAGAAATAAATAATAGTTTAAACAAACTCTACCTAACAAAATACGCTTTTATAAATAATCCAAGTAAAAAAAATTGAAAATGAATTTTAATGAATTTGAATTAAAAATAGTGTAAGGAAAAATGATTTTATTGTAAAAAAAAAAGCGTTGGATGCATGGTAACAGTAGTTGGAACACTGGCAAGGAGCGTGTAGCTTGGTGATCACCTGGTGTATCGGGCAGTGTGGCGTTAAGTGTCCCCGGCTCGGCAGGCTGCGCGGGTCTGGAACCTTCCATGGCAGTTTCCGCCACTGACTCCGTGCTGCGAGACCTGCACCATGAACACAATCTCATATTGGTATACCGGCTGCTATGGAAGGTGGTCGAATAATTACGTTTTACTAATTTCCCAGCACAGCATGCAATGTATAAGAACGAACGAACGCGGGGTCAATGACCCTGTGTAATTTTTTTAAAGGTCTTCTTTAATGTACATTGCCGTTTTCACAAAATACGAACATTGATTAACAATATAATAATATTTATCATTGGTTTTTAATTAGTAATAAAATTCTATTAGATGAAAAAGTTACCTTGTGCGAAATTTGATCCGAATCCGTCAGCCAAATATATTTTTACTGGGTAGATGGTTGTAGCCCATGGCTCGTCTCATGTTAAGCGGTTACCATAAACAGACTTGAGACATGAGGTCAAAATCTCAAAATGGTATGGTATAACGACTGTCTCATTCGTCAACCCAAAACGCATTCCTGTTTCGGTCCGCTGGTACCCACAGCGCGGTGTCACAAGGCGATTAGCAACCAATCATTACGCGTTTTTATATTTGTTTCATTATTGATTTTATTAACACGACGTCATTAATTCATCGTGGAAGTGGGTTTTAATAAAATCAAAATTTGAAATCACAACGATTCTAAAGAAGTTTCACTTCAAAAAAAGCTACTATTAGTTTCGAATAGGGCGTCAGTAGCGCGCGGCACTCGCCTGGGCAGGGCGGAGGCGGCGGGCGCGGCGCCCCCCCCGGCCGCCCCGCCCCCGCCGGCGCCCGCCAGCGAGCGCGCGATGGCGGCGTGCTCGTGCGGCAGGTTGGCCAGGTTGTGGAACACGGCGCGCTTGCGTATTATCGTGTACACCAGGTTGGAGTTACCTGAAACATTAAGTCGCTCGACGTAAAGTTAACAACTTTATCTTGAAACTAGGGGGACGTTGTCCGTTCCAAGTACACATAGGGATTATTACTATCCTGTACCGTACAAGGCCCTACCACATGCTTCCTTCTAATAATTAGAGAATTAAGTAGGAAAATACTGGTGGTAAAAGCTCTTGTGAGTCCGCACGGGTAAGTACCACCGCCCTGCCTATTTCTGCCGGCGGCGGTATTTACGTTGTAGATGTCTATGATATCTTTGGCTTCGGTAACCACTTAACACAAGGTGGACTGTGAGCTCGTCCACCAATCTATGCAATAAAAAAGAAGACATGGGCATTCATATCTTGTACTGCAACAGGCCCTACCACATAGTACTTCTTAAGAGGTTTAATAATTAGGGAGTTGAGTAGGAAAATAGTTGAGCTTACTACTCCTATAGACTGTTACAGAAGCGATAGTAAGATCTTATGGACCGTTGCAGATGAACATTTTTATTTTGGAACGAAGTTCCTTATGGGACAATGCGGAGGGTACCCTAACCGGGAAAAAACGTCCGTAACGTAAGATTTTTATTATTTACGTATAGTCTTAGTATGATGGCTATACAGTGTCTAATGTATAGTCTACGTGTTGAGTTTTCTGTGATAGGACATAATTAGGCTTAATTATTATTATTCATATAAATAGCTGTTTCTTTGTATATTATTATTATATATTTTTTATAAATCATTGTGAATAAAATAAAGGTGATAACTTTGTAAAGTAGTTTTATTTTATTTTTATCAATAAAAAAAAAACATAATAAAAAATGTATACCCGAATATTTTCTTTATACCTCGAATAGAACATAAAATTAATATTTTTATAATAAGGAACTTCGTTCCTATCCGGTGTCCCACGACACCATACATCTTTTTTATCATTTGTATCATTTTCCATCTACAACAATCATTATTTGATCAAACCAATGAAATTATTGTATCATTGTCATTCCTTGATCGTGTATAATTGTTGGTAAACAATTGCGTTGAAATATTGGATTTCCTTAAAACAAACTTTAAGCTCACCATCGAACTGATACTGTATCATGTTATTGAACATCTCCAGCAGGAAGAAGACCAGGTGGTGGTGGTGCGGCTGCGAGAACAGGAACCAGGGGGTGCTGAAGGCTTCCAGCAGGTGCAGCAGTTTGGTCGACGCGACCATGGACAGCGTCTTGAGGTACGGCGACACTGCCATAACAAACGCAACGTTTATCACAACGACACGTTATCGCTGAGGGTGGAACTTTTTTTGTATGATTGAAGGATTACCGATGGCCCGGAGGCCTTTCCAGTTTACCCTAGCGCCTCCGAAGGAGACCTAACAACTCAAGAGCAGCTGTTTCGCGAATGAATCTACTAACGGATCGGAATCGCGACCCGCTGAGATGATCCGGCGAGAAACTCAGCGAGCTGATGCATGGGTTACGTTGCACGTCGACCTCTTTGTCGAGTTCGACGAGGGCGGTTACCGGGGTCCCTAAGAATTATTTAGAGCTTATGTTCGGAAGCTTTTCAGTCTCGTGGTAGCGGTGACTGCTGC
This sequence comes from Bombyx mori, assembly GCF_030269925.1. Taxonomy (NCBI): domain Eukaryota; kingdom Metazoa; phylum Arthropoda; class Insecta; order Lepidoptera; family Bombycidae; genus Bombyx; species Bombyx mori. The sequence goes on along the minus strand of NC_085114.1, from coordinate 14,906,583 downwards.
TAATGACGTCACCGCTGTTACGGTGCGAGCGAGACAGAGATATGTTTTCCGCGTCCGTATCCTTTAACTTTATTTTTTTTATTTATCTTTTTTCAACCTATTTACTTTAATTACGTCATGAATTCCGAATGAACAGACAGTAATAGTCACCGTTAACTAGTATGGTGAGTAGACAGTCGAAGAGCGGCTGCAGACGCTGGTGCCCGGTGGTGATGATCTTGTGGAAGACCACGACGAGCAGGTCGGCGTGAGTGCCCGTGAACACCGGGATGTCCATCGGCACGGCGGCCGCGTACGGCTTGTTCAGCCTCACGCCGAGGTTCCGTTCCCCGGACAAGAGAAGCAATATGAACACGCCGATGTGCATGAGACCGACGCGGGCTATAAAATAACTGGTAGTAGTTTTTACTGGTGGTAGGACCTCTTGTGAGTCCGCACGGATAGGTAACACCACCCCGCCTATTTATGCCGTGAAGCAGTAATGCGTTTCGGTTTGAAGGGTGGGGCAGCCGTTGTACCTATACTGAGACCTTAGAACTTATATCTCAAGGTGATTGGTGCATTAACGTTGTAGATGTCTATGGGCTCCAGTAACCACTTAACACCAGGTGGGCTGTGAGCTCTTCTACCCATCTAAGCAATAAAATAGATAAATAACATTTTCGGCGTCTGAGATGCGGTTGCGGGCAAGGGGCACAGTGTTGCCCCATGGCCTCTCACTGCAAAGGCATGACGACTACGTGAGACTTCGACGGAATCACTCAAAGCTCTGGCTTGAGTCCACATGAACCACAATAACTAAATATAACACACATATAATATAAGCCGAATTATAATTATATATATAAACTTTTTATTCCGGTGACTCTGATCAAGATATCAAACAAAAGTATTTTATTTTGATATTAAATTCTTTTTATATTATAAATATTATTTTTTATTTTAATTATTCGTTCGGTTTGCTTACAAAGCATTTTTAGTTTTGAACTACATATATATATATATATACCACCAATAATAAAATATATGTGTATATGAGGCGAGCGTGGGGTACGTACACTGGTCGGCCCTGGAGTCGTTGAGGTGGTACAGTATGGGCACCAGCACCTCCAGCACGTCGCTGCTCTTCAGCACGTAGTACATGAACTTCTGCAACAGCATGTTCCCAATCATTTAGTTATGTTGTTTTTGCCTACCTATTGCTAGCCTATTATTACCTTAGAGGAGACTTTTACCCGAAGGGGATCCATACAGAAATAATGTAAATAATATTAAAATTAATACAAGAAAAAACTAACTTTTTAATCCTAAACTAACTTCTTAATTATCTTTTTAAACTTTAATTTTTACTTTTTAAAATTTTAATAAACAAAATATGAAAAAAAGCCATTAATGTATTTTCAAAATGTTTGTAATTAAGTATTTTTGTGTGGAATAAAAGAAAGCTTTATTATTATTATTATTGCTAGCCTGAGGGGTTATTCCAGCTACCCCCGGACGGGTAGGTGAGCTCACGGGTGCAACTTGAGAAAAATTGTTAACACTAGCCCTAGAAAGAGCAGTGCTTCGCAGAATCTACCATCGAATCGGAAACGCGACCCACTGAGAAGATCCGGCGAGAAACTCAATGGGCTATTTATGTTAAATGTGATATTTCTGTATGCATTTTTTATTTATAGTAGTAGAGGGCGGTGTCTCCGATGACAAACAAACAAAGGTATTTTGTTCCTATAGATTTGGTAATTGTGGATTTCAGTTCGATGCCTGGCTGTGAACGAGCTAGTACCACGCACTCGGTAGCACTTACGTCCCGGCGCAATTATTATGTATATATTTTCTAGCTGTACCCGTCCGCTTCGCTGGGCATTTAAAATTAACATTATTATTTCTCACCCCCACAAAAATTCTCATCATTAACGCCCCCGCAACTGGTGTAGGGAGCCCAACACTCATATAAATATTAGCCTATCCATTAAGTACATGTATTTTCTACATGGATACCAAGTTTCAAATCAATCGAATGCACGGTTCAGTAGTTATAACGGAACATCCGTAAAAACCACTATAGATTTATATATTAGTATAGATAATACCTCATACCTTATTATAGTCGCACATTTTCCAGAACAGCACTAACAGCTCCTGGTGAAGGTTGACCTTCTTGGAGGAGTTGGGCAGGTAGGTCTGCGCGAGCGGGTTGTTCAGCAGACGGGTCACCCCTCGCAGGGCAAACTGGAAGTCCTCGTCTCGGTGGATGCGAGACAAGTAGTTTATGAACAGATTATCCGGCAGCACCTGGGAGATATAGAGATTCGTCTCGTAACCACGGCTCGAACGAAATATGCTTCTAATTATTTTTGTCCGTAGATCTTGTAGGTTGTATGATACTAAGTTCTTTAATGCTGACATCTTTTTTCTGTGTGTAAATTGATGTATATAATAATATGTGCGTTTTGTGTTGCATTTTTTTTTCTTTTCCGTGTAAGCTTCAATTTCTCTTTTTTTCCTTAGTTCACTTTCTACTTGTGATTTTGATGGTGGAATCATGTTTGGTTATTGCTTTAGTTATTTTTTAAAATATTATATAGCATGTTGTGTAGGTTTGGCACACGTGGCGTTGCTTTTCAACTTATTGCGTAGGTTTGCCACACGTGGCGTAGGTTTGCCACATGTTGCAAAGTTTTTCCACATGTGGCGTAAGTTTGCCATACGTGGCGTAGGTTTACCACACGTAATATAGCTTTTTAACATGTGGCATTGCATTGCAACACGTGGCGTAGGTTTGCCATGCGCTGCGTAGGTATGCAATACGTGGCATTGATTTTCAACATGTTGCATATGTTTGCTACACGTAATGTAGCTTCTTAACATGTTGCGTTGCTTTTCATGCTAAAGATCAACATGTTAAAGATCACTATTATTATTATTATTATCATCATTACATGTACTAAGTAAATTTCGTATCTGCCGTCTCCGCGGAGCAGTGCTCTTTATGAACGATGTCGTATTAGTTGTTACTCACTTCCTCGGAGTCCTCGCTGACTGCGTTGCTCGTGTCGTGGTCCAGAGTGACGATGAGAATTTGAAGCGCCACCTTTGAGCAGATAATGTTACTTTTGATGAGAATGAACCTCTTTCCTCTTCGTTTGGTCTCGCGTTTGTTCTGACGGATTGCGAGCTCTTTCCGATTGAGACTCCAATACAGAAGACCAGAGAACCTTACGTTGGTCATCGTCCGTCTACACTAGTAGGCACTGGTGGAGAAGCGTGTCGTGCACTAATTCTGTATTTCCTACCCCTACACCTACTTCCTACTTGCTGCCGCGAAACGATCCTACCTTCCGATTCGAAGGGTTGACTAACTATAATATCACTTGCATCTGAGACTTTCACGTTATTTGTCAAGTTCTCTCAGTGATCTCCAATCTGAGGCGTGTTGGAGCTGTAGAGCAGAGAAGTTGGTCCTTCGAGCTCTACATTATTTAGGGAAAACAATCGAAAGAGCGCAGCGCTTACCTCAACTAGTGGCTCCAGCGTGTCAGCGAAAAGCAGATGGTTGTACGGCAGGCCGAGTCCAACGGGGTCGTAAGAGCAGACAGTGTTCAGCAACGACGTGAACAGCGGCAGGGCGTGGCGGTTGTCCGGACTCGTGAAGTACCTTGATACAATTACTCAAATAACTGTCCTTTTGATCTATAATATACAGCTTTATAAGGTTATACAGGGTGTTCGTTTTGGTCGATCTGTAATATACAGCTTCAAACGGCTGTACAGGGTGTTCGTTTTAGGAAAGTTCTTGAAAACGATGACAAAGTCCTACTGTTTATTGAGTTAGTTTAATAATAAGTAGCTTTATATTAAGCTTAACACACTTTTGTCAGGTTGTTTCGGATGTATGTGACGGATTGTTTTAAAGTAAGTTTCACTAGCGTCTGATTAATTTGAAAAATTTCACACGCGTCAAGAAACCTTCTCTTAATACCCTAACTATGCTAAAAAAATGATTATTAAGCTTTACTTTACCTTGCTTTCAAAGCGTGTCTTTTTCATTGACATTTTCAACTGTATACATTTATTTTATTTGTACTCTCTAACATAATTGTTCTGATTCCCTTCTACAAGGTCACAGTCACTCATACATGTATATGACCTTCTTCAAACGAGGCTTGTGGAGAGTATTAAGCGGTAGGCAGCGGCTTGGCCCTGCCCCTGGCATTGCTGAAGTCCATGGGCGACGGTAACCACTCATCATCAGGTGGGCCGTGTGCTAGTCTGCCTACAAGGGCTACAAAAAAAATCATCCATATGTGCCATAGTGAAGGCGAATATCTTGCTAAACTTTTAAAATATAGACATACGCGATCCATCTGTTGTGATGTGAGGCCGCCTGCTGCGGTGGCTTGTATATGGTTTCACTGAAGCAGACGAGAAGAAGACGAAGCAGCTCGGTTCTGGCAGCTTCGTGGGGCGCGTGTCTCGGAGGACTGCGAGCGAAGCCGACACCTCCAGCCCAGATATACTCGCAGCTGTCCAAGCCGGATAGCTCTTCTGCACGATCCTAGTCCACAAAAGCTCTTGACGACTAATTTAAGCACTTTTACATTTTAATTGTCACTGGTGGTAGGACCTCTTGTGAGACCGCATGGGTACCCCGCCTATTTCTGCCGTGAAGCAGTAATGCGTTTCGGTTTGAAGGGTGGGGTAGCCGTTGTAACTATACTGAGACCTTAGAACTTATCTCAAGGTGGGTGGCGCATTTACGTCATAGATGTCTATGGGCTCTAGTAACCACTTAACACCAGGTGGGCTGTGAGCTCATCCACCCATCTAAGCAATAAAAAAAATCTTTAAATTAACTTTATTTGTGCGTCCATAAATGTAATAGGATTTCAGGTGTGAAACGGTAAATAATAAAAACCACCACCCTGTCGATTTTTGCCAAGTAGCCATCTAAAATTTTGAGGGGTGAAACGGCCTCAAACGATGAGGGTCATGCATGCACTGATCTATAGTAGTAGTGGTAGTAGTAGTAGCTCTAGTAAATATAAAATTATAAAAAAAAAAACATTAAATCAGAATAAACATCAGAAGAAAATAATGTCGATAATTTAAAATAACACAACTCAACTTTAAGTTAACAACAAAGAGGTTTTATATTAGTTTGGAAATGAAATTATTTTGGACGATTTATAGGTATTGATTAATCATTGTATCAGCTCGAGTGGAGAGAAGAGTTAGCGGTAACAGATTCTCATTAACACATTGCAGAACTAGGGACCAGGGAAGAAGTCATGTTGGTGTGCATAAAAAAACTGAATTGAAAAAACAAGGTTTTGAAGAGTGTAATCGCTTTGGAAATAATTATAAATATGTAAAATTATAATGAATTGGATATTTGTTTAATTTTCGTGTTTACATTACATTTTGAAAGAAAAAAAAAAGATTGTTTGCTCTGGCAATGTTTTGTTTCAGTGCTTTTAACAATGCACCAGGACGGCAATCCGATCTTGCTTGCCCACAACTTAAATATACGGTGCTGTTCCAATAAATCTTAAATTAGTTTAGATTATTTTCAATAAGTACTGCTGTCTATAATAACCCTAATTAATAACAGACTAGTTTATAAGACAAGGCTCTTTTCCTATATGTTCCACATTCAACTATACAAATTTAGTCTAGTTAATCTAAATTAATTAGGTAGCTTAATATATAATCAAAGTGACACTTTAGTTTTATACATTTTTATCACTGTCCTATCCTCCCACACACAGGGAAGTGTGCAATGTATAGATAATGAATTTTTATTTACGTTTTAATGTCAAATTGAGATCACATGTTAATTATTTTAGTATGTGGGGCTATGTCGATAATTTTTTAATCATTTCTGTAATTTAGCCTCAGCTGCCTGGAACTGTTACTGCTGCTACTTTTCCATCATTAGTGTGCAGTAACAGTATCCTCAACTTCGTCAATAACGACGACAGCTAGATTTGATCTTAAGTCCAACTATCTTAAGGAGTTACCAAAACGGTACCTGAAAACGGTCTGTGAAAATTTATTCACATAATAATATGAAAACTATAAAACATTCTTAGCCAACAAACTTGAACTGATACCTAACTCGCCCTAACGACATTTTCATAATGAGTTTGCATATATATGGGTGCCGGACAATAATATTCGAATATTCGGACCGTGGGTCTATTGACACACTCTGTGGAAGACCTTCCTTTTGACAATTCCCATCAAATTCCTATCTGACATTTGACTTCAGAAAAACTGAAAATATGTAACGTTTGTAAGTGGCCTAAAAATGCATCAATCTGTGATATTTCTTCATGGAGAGACACACATCATACCACAGATCCACACATGCAGCAACAGTATTGATCCTATAGATTACATAGTATTTTATCAGCAAATTGTCTAAAAAGCTTTGAGAGTGGTTGATAAGATAAAACTTTATGTATTTTTATCAATAAATCAATAACATTAGTGATTCATCAATAAAAAAAAGTAATAAATTCAAGAAGACTGCTTTACTTCATTTTGTTCCATGGCTTTTACTATTTTTACCTTTTCGATTTACATACTATTTTAACTCTAAAGTTGCAGAAAACAAGTGTAAAATTAAAACGGAAAACCATTTTTAGTTAAGTCTTATCAAATGGAAAACTTAAGTTTATCTAAGTTCAACAAAAGAATTTTTGTGGCAATGAAAACGCAATTTAACAACCATGCAAACTAATTGGCACACTACCTTCTAGAAGAAGGAAGTTTCTAACATCAACTTAAGCACCAGCATCTATTTGAACTGAATCAAACTTTTAACTCTAGTTCACTGTAGAGACTCTACCAGTGACTTAACTTAGATGAATATAATTGGTGGATTGCAGAATCAAGCAGGACAAAATTATAATAAGGCAATTTCATTTACTTACTGGACCTGCCCTTTTAGTGCTCGTTACTGTGAAGTCTGGGCAGAAGAGTAGATCCTGCAAGATGATGATGAATCATTTACTAAAAATTTAGTAAAGTAGTTATGGATTATGCTTGACCATAAGCTCAGACAGACATCTTTCCGACAACTTATTGTTTCTCATATCCCCTCATGGATAAATGTACTCTATTTGATATGCTGAATAAACTCACTAGACTTTATGTAATAAGTAGGCTAGTAGATTGACTAAACATCACACAACCAAATTAAAGTACCAAGTACCAGGATCATGTACAGATTACTTTACATGACCAAAATTTTCCTAAGTGTAGTATTCCTACTAATCCACTATTTTTATCTTTCTACTGTTTTAATGGGCTATGTAGTTTATTATTAACTAAAACCCAAATATAGATAAATGGGAATGTGAGATTGAAATATCTACTAACACCAGAAAATACTTACAAGGGTCTTATAAAATTAGCAAAATAAAGCAAACATTCCCTTACACAAACGGCATTTATCAGTGATTGTGCTAATGGTACAGAGTCATTCTCAGCTGCAGCCGGGAGCGATGACCAAAAGAAGCTGTGCCACTCGGGTTCCTCGAACATATATGGTAATACTCTGGTAAGAAGACGTGCACAGTTCAATGCTGAAAGAAAGAAAGTGCACAGTTCAATGCTGAAAGAAAGAAAAAGTGATTTTTTCTTTACAAACTATTGTATTACTAATCTGTATGGTATGGTCTTGGTCAAAATTTTTATAGTATTTTTTAATTGTTATTTTGAGAAAGAACTTGAGACAGAAATATTGTTTTCAGCTGCATTTTGATGATGTAGACCTGAGAGTGGACGAAACAATTGTGATACTTTTTTGGGCAAAAAAGGTGTTCAGTAAATTTCTCACCGATCAGCTGTTCTCTCTGCGTCCTACAGCTGCTGTCCACGACCTTGACGAGTTTTTCCACAGCCTTGTAAACCAGCGTTGCTAAATTATTAGGAGATTCCTCGCGCAAGGCACGTATCTCCGCACCGGGAACCAATGCGAATACATCTTGTACGTTGGTTACGCTCTCTGACCAGAACTGATCCCAGAAGCTATCGTCCAACGCATCTATAGGCTGCAAAATACATAAATCGATGAAACTAGACTGATTTTTATTTCATTATTTTTCTTCGAATTGGTGCTCAATTACCTGCGACTTTGAAGTTAACTGGACAACCGCCTTTCGAAAGTTTAATTTTGTGTCAGCATTACCCATCTTGTCTTTTATTATTTAATTTGAAAACAATAACTTCATATCAACATACGTTCACACAAAACAATAAATTAAAAAACGTCACTTTTGGCACAGAGTATTTACTTAGATCTATGACTTATATATTCAATGACTTATCTATGAATTAAGTTAGAATCTACTACTATATAGGTCTATGGAATCTACACGTTCATTTTGTCAATACATTAACTAGCCATCAACAGTAATCAAAAATGACATCATTACATTATTTTATGAAATTGTCGATAAAATTTAAGAAAATGTAAAATTTAGTAGCAGTCTTCATAATAAGTTCGAAATTTCTTTTAGGTTTTTGAGCATCAAACACCAAGTAATGTGGATCCATTTATGTCTTTCATTGTTTGAAATGAGTTGAATGAATTGATTAATATATGTACCTAGCTGGTTCTAACGCCTTTACATATACCTATATAGTAGGGACATCCTATATAGTAGGGATAGTAGGACAAATCCATTTTTCGGTCGGAATCGATTGATCATGACACCTACTGCTTAATGGCAGAAAGAGGTAGGGTGGTGGTATCAACCCGTGAGGACTCACAAGGCGTCCTACCACCAGTAATTACGCAAATTATAAATGCGGGTTTGATTCTTATTACACGATGTTATTCCTTCACCGTAGAAGTCAATCGTAAATAATTAACTGTTTAGTAAATATTTCGTTGGAAAAACTGGTACCTACCTGCGGCATTTGAATGCATCGCGGGCATCTTATACCTTAGGCCAAGACGACTTCAATAAATTAAATTAACTCTGTTTTGAAAAAAATAAATACCTGTCTGAGCTAAATGTTTTGGCTCTTTATGTACCTATACGTGACAGCTGACACAGTTTATCGATTGCAGTTGTATTAAAGGTTTTGGCAACCCAGGCTTTCGGATTCGATGAGAGAGAATTGCTGAAAGAAAATAAAGCATTTCGTGAGCTTGAAGAAATGGCTGCTGCGAATATTTTCCGAAGTGCTTTCGGTGGTCTATTACGGAGATCAACAACGTATAGAACGTCCGTAACATGTCGTCTTTCGACCGTTGCGTTGCAGCAAAAGTTCAGCACAATTAAAGCCGCTGTCAAAATATACAAAAGTCAGGCCCTTCAGAATGGGGTAAGACTCTTATCTACTGATATAATAAAATGCATTTTGGGCCGTATAGTGATCATTATATTACAATGAAATATTTCCTTAACATTATATTATTATAAATTTCTCGAGTCTGTTTTAAACAAAATCAATATAACCTCAATTATTATTGCATAACAAAATTACAGTGATAACTCGAACTGTTTAGGTACCACAATCACATCGGTACTCGACAGGCGTGCAGTCTAAGCTTTCGGTTCAGGAAATCGAGGAGCGAGTCCTGAAAGTGTGCAAGGCTTACGACAAACTCAGTGCTAGTCAGGTACATAATATTCATTTAGAAATATTTTGTTTCAGAACGAGAAACATGGTATCCGCAAGTACAGCGGTGGCCCTCCCCTCACCTTAGACCTTATAAAAAGTAGAGTACTGCTTGTACTTCAACTTTATGACAAAATTAACCCTGAACAGGTTAGATTGTGGAAATTTTATTACAGTCAGTGCAAAACTGGTGGGGCATAAAGTTTTATTCTAAGATAAAGAAATATAAAATAATTTTTCTCTTATTTTTCAGTTGACTGTAGATAGCCACTTCATGAATGATCTGGGTCTTGACTCACTGGACCATGTTGAGGTCATAATGGCAATGGAAGATGAATTTGGATTTGAGATACCGGATGGTGATGCAGAGAGACTGGTCAGACCAAAAGACATTGTCCAATACATTGCTGACAAGGAAGATATTTATGAATAATAAAAAAAATATAAACTTCATAATTTTGGACCAGTTGTATTTTTGAAACGATAACAAACCAAACACAAAATTGCATTTTCTTAATTTACAACTGGCCTAAAAGTATTGTTTAGTGATTAGACAACTTTTGTTTTAATTTTACACAAACGTTATCAGTGCACTTCAGACCATTGTGTAAAAAGTGTAAGTTTTGTTTTTAATTATATGCCTGTTAGAATAGATCATTTGTATTTCATTTGATCTGGTGGTACATTATCTGATAATAAAATAGTAAATAGATCACATTTTATTTCATTCATAATTCATGCTAAATAAGCATTTGACTCGAGAGTCCCTTTTTTTTAAAAGAGAAAATGCCTTAAATCTGTACTATTATTTGTCATTAATTTTTATTGATTTTCAAAACTGCTGGAGTATTTTGTATTTCAAGGTGGGCTATGTCCTATATGATGGTAAGTGGCTACCATTACTAATGGATCTTGACAATGACACACATAAAGCTACTAAATAAGAACTTATTTCAAACCTTGTTTGAAGAAAGATGTTGGGTGATTATGATGGGACATGACATGAAGGACAGCAGTGCATACTTGATAACATTGCCTTCCTCTTGCCAGAATATTGGCAATTGCTAACATGCCTGGAGCAGTGATCCTGTTTTTCCAGAAAAGCCAGGTGAACTCAGGAAGTCACTCAAACAATAAACTTAAGCATGCTAGTACTCTTGAAAGACAAAATTTTCATTAAAATACCAAATCTTAATTAGTTTTATACTATCTTATAAATGACAATTTCATATAGATTCTGTGCCCTGCAGAGTAGATGAGCAGTGGTGTTCAACTTAACTGATCATAGATTGTAGCATAACACAGAAATACTGAAATATGGCATCATTCGTTGTGATTGGTGTTTAGCTTCACTTGGAGGAAAACTATTTTCCCAAAAATGAAGTCATGATTTTGAAATCACTTTTTTTTAAAGCGATGTTTTTTGAATGAAGTTAAAAGTCATTGTCTGATAATATTTCATTAAATAGGTCAGGGTTTAGGGTATACCTTTTCTAGTCTTATGGGTTTTTTTGTACCTTTAACAGGAATATAAAATAATATCATACAATAGAATAGAATCATCCAATAAAAATAAATATTTTATCTCTAGTACTAAATCGCTGTTCCTATTTTTATCCATATATTATATATAATAATTATTATTTAATTTTATCTTATACCTATAAGCGAGCAATTCTTGTATATTAATATATATAACAACTTCTTCAACGGCTCAATCTTCATAAAATTTAATATACAGGGGATTTCGGGGGCGATAAATCAATCTAGGTACGATTTATTTTCAGAAAATGTGGTTATATTCGTGTTTTCAATAATCAACTCTTCCCGACATCTATTGGCGAATAATAATACTATTGAAGGCAACTAACCGCTTTAAAGACATGACAAGTGGCGTTATCAAAAAAAAAACCTCATCAGTAATATATTATTGGTGATCTCACGTTAGAATAATTCAATAAAACAGAGGGCCTTATCATATTTTATACAACTTTATTTGGAATATCAGGAGACAGGGGTCAACACAATCGGTGGATTATCACTTTTTTAATAATAAAACACAACACTTACACGCACTACTGAAAAGTGAATCAGATCTTAAATTTTTATATTTACGGAAATTTTGATGGTTCATTCGGTTTAATTATACAGGCAACATTGAGATACTACAGATTTGAGAAAGTAATCTTTAAAAGTTTCAGAAATTTTTACATCAAGTATTTGAAATCTATTATTTTGTCCAAGAGAAAAGTCTCATCTGGTTTTATTGATAAACTACTTATTCAAAACGGTAATATATTTGTATTTAGGTTAGTTACACAAGATTATTCTTGGTAGGTGTTTCATTACATCACTACGTTTTCCATTGGACGTCAAGAGTTGAAAGGTTATGTACAATGTTAAAATCTACTACGGTATTGCACTATAACAGCAGTTCAATAAAATTCTGGAATGTACTATATTTTGAATTATACTAACAGTAAACAATGAAACAACTAGTACACAAATAATACTTTGGTTCCCCCTGCATCTCTTTCCCATCTCCGTCAACTCAACCATTTATAAAAGAAAAAACTTCTAAGCATACATTGTTACTTTTGTACACTAAGTTACACACTGGGTAGCGGTAGTGGATACGAAACTTGAACATTATGGAACAGTAAAAAAAAATTATAGATTTGTCCCTATGGAGACTTTAATATGTGTACTGCATTTGACAGATAATGATCTTTTTTTTATAGTCAATTTATATATAATCAGAATTACAGCAATCCTAATCAAATTACAAGAACTATTGCTTTGTCGTAATTGCCACAGAATGCAAGACTGTATATAGGCTGCAATCGAGAAAGGTAAATGTTGTTTGCAGACATTAACAATGCCAATAGTAGTCACAGATTGTATCGTATCAAGTTCATGTCCACACTCAAGTTTCGCGTCTCACCCACTTCATGAGTTCACAATTATATTTCATTTCAAATGCTAGTCACATTTTTTCTGTGTATATTAAATTTGTCACAAAAAAGTACAATAAATGAAATTGAATTGATTATTTTTTGGTTTGGCAACATATTAATTACCACCACTTAAAATGTATACAGTTTGATCACAATGTACATTTTTACACATGCATACATTAACATCTTACATAAATTACAATGCTATGTACAAAGTAAATTCGAAGTTCCAAGCCTCGAAACGAGCGTCTTTTGTTGAACACGATCATTTCCAGCCACTTTAATTTTCATTCCTCACAGAGCTCAACAAAATAACCTGTTCAAAACAGATCTATAATAATTTGACTAACAAAAAAAGACTAACAACAAATGAGTTTTTCAGAGCTTAAAGATTCTTTATTACAAAATTTGTTAATAGCATTTTCTTTAGTTAACATAATATACTATATTTAATTATAAAAAGCGTCTGAAAAACAATCAAAGTTATTGAAAAAGATTAAAATTAAACAAAATACTGCACAGCTCCTTTAATAATTATCAACTCCAAAATTAAGTCACCTATTAAGGGTCCATGCAAACATTATAACTAAATCATATTTACATAAGAAATAAATAAACTTATTCACGGTCACACATCATTCTAAGTCAACTGTAGTTCATTTCATGCAGAGTCTAGCGAGATCAGGAGACTGCAGTGATTAAAGTATATAAGTGTACATACACTGATGCTGTGAGCGGTTCTTGAACAATATTTCGAGTCTTTTCCACAACTTCAAAAGGCACTCACCGAATCACTTAATAAAACCGCAACACTTGATGTGAAGAGAAGGAACATTATTATTGTTTAGTGGCGGGGATGCTACCGCAGCGGTCTGGTTCGCGAAGCAGGCCGTGCGGCAGAGCGCAGAGTGCGCGTCTCCACCCGCGCCACACGCACTACAGGCTGCAACCATTCACATAGACCCTGCAATGCACGCTTCTTCTTTTTCAGCTCTTTCTCATCTTCCGACACGCTCTTGTTGTCATCTTTCTCCGAATCGGAGTCTCTTTTGCTCTCGCTTTTGTATGGAGTTAATTTTAAGTCGACATTTGTTTTTGTTTCTTGGGAGTCGATTGATGTTCGATCCTGTGTAGTGTGCGTGGTCATGTCGGGCGGATCTTCATTTTCGAGCTCTGAAGGTTCGGCGTCCTCCTCGCTGACAATATCTCGTGCGGTGTCATCATCGGGCGGCTCGGCCGAGGATCTCTCTACGCTCTCAGCTTTCTCGGACTCAATGCTGTCGCCTCGAGATTCTTTTTTCTGTTTTCTCTTGTTCGGCCAGCCCGTCCGATTCTTCTTTTTGAATTTGCCTCGTTTTCCCCGCGGTCGTCCTACAGCCTCTTTGATTTCATTCCGGATGAGATCACAGCGCTCACACTCAGACATGAGGCTGGAGACGTCGGGAGCGTTGGTGGCGGTGGCGAGAGTATTGAAGGTGGCGTGTCCTTCGGTCATGTCGTCCGCGACTTCGAGTTCGGCAGTGTCTTCGAACAATTCAGAGAAAAACCGCTGCAGACGCTCTGATGCCTGATGCAGCTCTGAAGGAGGCGGCTCAAGTTTGAGAGGTGCATCGCTGAGGGTGTCTTCAGAGGCGGTAGACTTGGCGTCGTCGTGTTGTTTGCGACGGTGTAGGAGACCGGCGGACCCTAGGATGGCGAGGGTGGAGGCGTGTTCTCGCGGCGACTTTCGCGGGTGTGACTCTAGTGCGAGAACTGCTGCTGTTCGTTTCCTTACTTTTTGTTTTTTCATGCCTCGCGTGCCATAGGACCTTGACGGCCCAGGTTTGTCTTCCCGTTTCGTTAGATCGCTCAAAGGACAACAGTTTGGCTTTAAAGGCGGCAACTGACCCATTTCATATGGTAACACTGGTGACTTCGAGAAAACGGCTGAAAAATTATTTTAAATTAATTTAATACATAATGTATCAAGTCAAAATGAAGTAAAATTTAATAAAGGAATACTTACAAAAATATTGTGATACATTCCTAGCAATTACTTTATCCTGGTCTTGTCTTTTGAAAGTCTCATACCAAGGTTCACTTCGAGGAACCGATTCAAAGGCAAATTCCAGTTGTTCGACAGCTGGTGTATATTTCAGCTTGCCATCTTCCCACTTCATACATTTCTCGGTGGGTTCTTCTCTTAAGGGGTTGGTATCAGGGTCTGGTTGTGGAGTTAGGTCTTTAACAGCTTCAGGTACTGGCTGCTGCACAACAGTTTCCACAGGTTTAGTTAGGGATCTGCGAGCTCGTTTCACTACAACTGGTGTACGTCGTTTCCGTCGTCGTTTATCTTCAGGCCAGCTATCTTCCTCTGAAGATTCTTCCTTGAGTGCCACAGGTCTAGCTAATCTCCGTCTTTCTATAGAAATCGGTGGGGGTTGAGGTGTGCTTTTTGACCTTAACCCGAGGTCCTTTTCATCATCTGATGAAGTAGAACTTGTGGAACTTGCACGTTTTGGGAACATAAATTGTTCTGCTTCATCACTCAGAACCGAGAGCTCTGATCGTCTTACTTTTCTGAACTTAACTACTAATGGTTTAGTGCCGTTACAAGCTGGAGGAGAGTCCTTGCGTTTGGTTTGAAATCCACCACTAGATCTAAGTTTAGTGCTCACTACCTTATAGTAGTGTCTGTCTTCTTGTGTTTCAGTACGCTTGCTACATCTAGTGTTATGTTTTTTCTCATCGTCTAGGCCCCCATTCCTTTTAGGACTTTGGCTTCCATTCATGGTTGAATCTGGTGATTGGGACCTCTTGGATCGCCGTTTGGGAAGTTCAATATCACCATTACACATCTTTCTTAGTGATCTTCTTTCTCCATTTATAGGTGTAGCTTTATCAAGGAATGTTGTGACATCTGCACCAGAGCTGATTAAAGAGTCCAGTGCTAAAAAGTTGGTGTGGTCTCTGACAAATGCTAAATGATGTGGGGATCGTCTATGTAAGGCAGCATCAGCGTAGTCTGCGTTACACATTTCACAGTAGCCTCCTTTTGGCTCTTTGTCTTCCTTCTCTTTAATTTTAGGTTTATTTTTTCTGGTCATTCTAAAATCAATAGATAACTATTAGCTTCTTTTAGTGGACATGCCCTAAAATAAGGTAGATTCGGTTGTAAATTACTTACTTCTGACCTGTTGTGTTTGTGCTTTGTTTAAGATTGTTTAGTTTTAAGGACTCTGTCTTCTCCTTTTTCTCTCTAGGCGGATCAGGTTCTATGGATATCTCGGGCCATACATAGAATTCCTTGAAAACGGGCCGCCACAGTCTGGAAATAGAAAAAATTCATGCAATCAAATAAAAATAGTTACCTTTGAACAGTAAGTACAAGAGGATTTTTTCTTAGAAACATTCCATACTTGTCCAAAAATTCAATCTTGATATAATGTTTAGGGTAGTGCTTGTCATGCGCTTTACGCTGCGTAGAGAAGAACGTGTCATATAGCTTATCCAATAGATTTACAGCCTGAAAGTTTAATAAATAGCTGTGAGAATAAATATGAATAAAAAGCATTAAAGTAACCCAAATTAATTGATAGGTGAAATATAAAAAATATCTAAGAGGCCACCATGCACCCACAAGTTGAAATTAAAATTTCAAATTGATTATATTTGGAAAAAAATTGCCTTTCAATCATTGGCTTTAGTTTTTTTATCATATTTGCCTACCTGAAGCAGTTTCGATCTCTATATAGGACAATTTTGTTTTTTAAAATTGTAACTTTTCCTAAATGTAGAAATAAATTAAAAAATGTCACAAAGAAACAACTTGAAACTACAAGATATTATATTAGAATGTGTCAATACATCAGTTACCTACATTTATATTATTTTATGCGGAGTTATCAAAACATGAAGTTATTAAATTTTTACATGATTAACATTTTTTTTGGGTTGATATTATAATGTTTTAAATTATATAAAACAAACATTTTGAGTTATTGCATGATTTTAATCTTTGACTGACAATTAAGGCTAAGTGCACAGATCAGGTTTTTCAGTTTCCATATCAGGATTTTACTGTTTTGACTTCTGAATGATATAATTTGCATACAAAATACTTGGTGTAGCACCATTTTTATTAAAAAAAAATTAATAGCACTTGCGTGCACTTCTTTATTATTATTAATTATCTTCTTATGACAATATTTTCACAGTTTTAAAACTTGATTACAAGAACTACCAGTCATTAATTTTAATTTTCATACATTTTCTATTACTAACCATTATTTGTATAAAATCAACAAAAGGCTTCCCTAAAGATGAACTCATTGATTTCTCTAGATAGATAGTTTAGATATGGTTTATCATCACATTTTATTATACAGCCATCCTCCACCAAGCGTGAATGGTGGATATTTATTACTATAGTTGTAAACTTACTGTGTAGTTGCCAACCCAATGACTACAACATACAGAGATTTTCCCTTTAAATGTGCATTCCTTATTTTAAAGATGTTCTGTTGGTCTATTTTATTATATTTTTATATATTTTTACTGTTTATTTATAATCAAGATTAGAGAAAGAGCCCAGAGTTCACTTAGGCTTAAGGGGTCTCTAGATTTTTATTGGTATGTTAATAACCATGAAACATTAGGTGTGAGTTTCAATTATACACTATGTAAGGTACAATCCCACACTTTAAATCGGAAGACACTAGTATTTCACAACAAAAATGAGTACAGTTTTACTACCTGTTTAGGCTCTTAAAATGCTTTACCAGAAATTACTACTCAGTACACAATGTTCATTGTGGGAGTAGTTCTTGAAAATGTGTTACCATTAGTACCCATTTTATTACTAAAGTTGGTACTCATTTGTGGGAATTGATTATTATGTAAACAAACTTTTAATATATTAGAATTTGAAGCTTTGCATTTTGCATACACGAAAACTGACATTGAGTAGAAAAAAAAACTTTATTGACCACATCAGTTTTTTTTTTCTAATATGCAACCTTATAATCTTTTTTTAGAGCTGAATCATTAATAATAATCATTTACTTATGAAAATATAATTATCCACCCATGAGCATCACCGTCATTTTTAATAGTGAACTTATTTCATGTGATTTAATAAATAAAAACTATACAGTTCATTATTGTTAAGTTCCAATAAATAAACAAATTGCAATATAAATTTAAGCATATTTCAACAAAGTAACCATTTTCTTATTTTTTTATCACTAGCAAATAATATATTAGTATTATCCTGAATACAGATGGTACACAATTATCATTACATGATGAGATGTGATATATTTAGTAAATTGTAAAACTATCAAAGCTGAACTAACTACTCCAACAAAAATCTGTACATATTACTACTTACATCCCAAATTAGTTGATGTGCTTGAATAAATATAGTTACTTTTTGATTCCACTCCATTGACAGAAGATGATTTATAGGTTAAAAAGTAGCATCTTTTAAATTTCTATTTGGAAAATGAGCAAGGTGGAAGGTACAAAAATCATCAAGAGTAACAAGTGAGAAAATTGTTTGATATTGATACCTTGTGCACGGTGAGCAGCACGTAGGGGCGGTGGGGCGCAACCGCCCGCTGCAGCATGGCATCGGCACGACGCTCAGGACATCGCGATCTCACGACGTGGCTCACACGAGATGACAGGTAGCACTCCTGTTGCTGTTCAAATAAACATTTATCAGATCTCTGGAGTTACCATATACAGAGATACAATGGTCTGTAGTACTGTATATCTGTTTTACACATAGATTCATATTCATTAAGATGCATTTTTGAGTGATATAGTACGGCAGCTGGTCCAAGAGCACACCTGGTATTTTTTGACATAATTGGGGATTGTGAAAAACATGATGAATAATGAAAAAAAAATAGAGACAATACTATCTTTTTATTTTGAGTCATTCATGAACTCAAGATACAGATTCATAGACAGGCAGCGTTGTTCTCACTATAACAATACAATGACACTTCACTAATGAGTATTTTTTTTAATTTTCACAACAATGACAGTTTTTGAATCTCCATACCATTAAAGACTGTTTCAATAAATTGCAACCATTAATTTGGCTATGCAACCCTTCAAAACCCTAAGTATGACTAGATCATGGCAGAAAAAAACTGAATGGTATCTTCACGTGTAGGTTCATATTATGCTATGATTGCACAACGTCATAAATTACAGCCACATTGTTCATATGAATTGCTCAGATATCACAATTTGTTGAACTTACATTACTCAGGAAAGCAGTTGCATTCAAACAGTTTTTAAGACAACCAGCAGAAATAAGTATGTTCAGATATTTGATTTCATAAAATACAATTTTAAATAATAATAATGTTTTACTATTAACACTTTTTTTTTAAATGCAGGTAATTAGTTATTCATATGTACCCCCTTTACCAATTTGTTTTCACTCAGCATTCATTTCAGTTTGTTTCACTTTTGTTATAACTTATATGGGATTGGATTTAAAAAGAATGAATGAAGGATCTACAGTATTCAAAATAAAAGAAGAAGGGTGTTTATAATAAAAAAGAGAAAAATTCATTATAATTTCGAATTGTGATCACTGATTGGTGTTGCCAACAAGTAAGCCAGATTTTTACCAATTATTAATTCACAAAGAAGTCAAAGATTCGTATTGTTTGTAAACAATCGAAACGTCAATTTTGACATATTTTCTATTTAAGAGTTACATTATGCAAATTGGAATTTCTTTGTTTACTATTCGAGTTTTATGTCGTTTGATTTAATTACGAAAGTGTCGAGTGCAGTGGCCTGACCTAATACGTGCTGTGTGTTGCAATCGAACAACACACGGACATAGTTAGTGATGAGCATTCTCGGAACGCGTAGTTCGCGCGAACATCGCGATTGACACATTGTAACGGGGAGTGCAGGCGGGCGCCGGGCGCGGTGAGATATCGACGCCGCTCGGAGCCTCCACACACGTTATGGAGGCTTCCTTGAAATACGGCTCACGGACCGAGTCGACGCGACTCGCGCCAACCGTCCCGCGCAAAAAAATAACACACAATCACCGTGCATACGAAATTGACCCTTAACATTTTAACATAAAAGTCAATTCTCGGTGTATGCGGTACGCAATAACAACTGTCAAAAATTAAGCGGTCACACGCTTGGCTCAAGAACCTACAATTGAAACGGCATTTTTATTGAATGTAGTGCAGCGCAGCGCGAAAGAGAGTATGGCGCGGCCTCGGCCGGCTGCATTTCACGCGACGGCGGCGACTCGGCCGCGACCCTACAAAAGATGACCTGAAATTGAATGTTAACTACTAGCTAGACTCGCCACTATGTCACTTTTTAATACTTTTTAGGCTGATTATGACTCAAACGCGCTGTCCGGGCATACGCAAACGTATGGGCAAAACAAGATGTATATACTTACATAAAAGCAGTCCGCGAGGCACCCGCGCTCCGCTTATCACAAAAATAAGTAACTATATACCAGTCACTGAGTCGACCACTTCGTCACTGATAGAATTGAGTCTCACTGCTATTGTTCATAATTTAAAATACGTTTTTGTTTGTAAATATGTTCGACAATAAGTTTTACATCTTTCATAATGTTTTTAAACTGAATTTAAACATATTAACTAAATAAAATCGGAAAAGTAACAACAAACACAAATCTGTCATACAAGATGGAGATATTTCACAATAGTTTTTGTTTTGATCACTGGAGGCGCTGCAATAGCGCTAATATTGGAGGGGGAAGATTGCTAGCTACCCATTGGTTCGGAAAAGATACATTCCGTTTCGCACTAGAGCAGGCAAACTTTCTACAACCGTCCCATTTTTTTAAAACTTAAATTTTGTTTTGATGAATTAATTTAATTTCTTAATAATATTTTAAGCATTTGCATTTCTTTGTAAATTTATGAAACAAAACATTTCATAAATTTCGTAGCCTTAGTACTTAACTTAGTTTACTTGACGACGTCTTTAGAGTTTACGTAAACCGGAACATTTTTTTTAAGATAACGTGACCAAATTGAATAATAGTCGAATTAAGCAGATTGTTTTAAGGAAGAAGCGCTCATAAATTAGCCTTATTTCAATGTCTATATAACCAAAAATGTCTTTACATGTTTACTTACTTGCATATTATAACAGTAAATAGGTTCATTTTTGGCGGTAAAAATATCATGTTATTAAATTAACTTACCAGCCCCATGTCTTGAATTCGTCGAGACAATATTCGTGCTATTCCATGGTCGTCAATATCCAAATAAAAACAAAAGTTTCTACGCACTGTAACATAATAATTATATAATTTATAACACAATACTTTTCGTGCATTTTTCAATTAGGTCACATTAAAAATATGACGCACGCACCTCGATTGAATTTTTCGTCTAAATTCAAAGTTGAGGCCATTCTTTTTTGTCAATAATAATTGCACAAACTGAATGACGCTTCAATTAAACGCCATTTTTCAGATCTTCGAAATCATTACCTCGATCGAATACAAATTAATTATTTACAACGGAATTTAATTAAAATGTTATTTATATGAATTAAGCAATGCAAATCGCATTTCGTAAAGATACGTTTCAAACGTCGAAATGTCATTGACAGCTGTGTTGAATTCCGTAGATAACGTAGAATAATCAATGCTTAACATAGATCATTATCGATCCAGAAACATAATCGATTTCGATTTCTAAAAAATACTGTCAGCGTGAAGTGTCATTGCCCGGTGCAGGTCAAATTGCCATCGGCGCGGCGTCGATCAACTTCCGTACAAAGTTTTTCTTCACGATTTTTGTCGTGGTACTTTAACAAAAAGATTTTCTCAAAGTGTTCCTCAAAGTCAAAGTGTTCTCATAACAGACTCTCTACAATTTGTTACACGCTCATGCTTAACTATTTTTGACACACTGCTCATAGAAATCCTGACAACCTCGAAAAGCTGATTGTAGAAGGTCATGTCGACAGGAAAAGACCACGTGGTCGATTATTTACGCGTTGGTAAAAACTGATCGCGTTACTTACGGCATGCTTATACTTGAAGCGCTTAGGACAGCTGACGATGCGTCGAGAGAAGTTGTACATCGGGTTATGAGAGAACAGTCACCAAACCGGACAATACATTCAGAAATGAAGATGCCGACTCAGGAGAAGAAAAAAAGGGCTTATTTGAAAATGTTGTTGTCTTAAATGGCAGAGCGACCGTGTTGCGTTTTCTATGTAATGATCAAAATGTGATTTTAAATAAATTGTTTATTTTAAATTTGACTGTTCAAGGTATAAATTGCTGTGTTGTTAAACTTCAACCTTTTATACTTTTTTTAGGAAGAAAGCATTACTGATGGCCCGACGGCCTTTCCAGCTTTACCAGAACAGGTGGGCGAGCAAAGGCTCAGTCCGGAGGGTTGGGATTTGCTAACAGCTGCTTGAGCCCCTCCAAAGGAGACTTAACAACTCAAGAGCAGCTGATTCGCGAATCAATCTTCTTTCATACTCAAATCATCTCCAGCCAGTCTCGTAATCCAAAGCATACCTATAGTCGACTTACCGTGCTGTGTGCATCTGCAGCATCAAGAAAACTGTCTTGATTTACCGCATAAATGGAATGTATAGCATTCGCTTATTCATTTTAGCAGGCTTACTTTAAAGCCTATTAGTATATTCTAATTTTTTTTATAAATTGAAGTTTGAATATTTAAAGAAAGGGCATTTTTGTTGAAAGTAAAATACGTTAGTAATTTTTTAACTCAATAAATTCCTTAAAAAGCGTGGTATGGACATCTGATGCGCAGAGAGAAGATGCATGTGACTAGGAGATGTATGAAAATGGTAGTGGATGTTAGAGGGGAAGAGGTCGACCGAAGAAGAAGGATGGAGTGTGTAAATGACGATATGAGAGAGAGAGAGAGAGAGGAGTTAGTATTGAGATGACGGCTGATAGAAGAGAATGGAAGAGAAAAAATAAGTGGCGAGCCCACCTAGTGGGATAAGGTGGAGAAAAAGAAGAAAAGAAAAATAAATTCGTCCCTTTTTTATCTCCATAAATAACGGAAATCAGTTACGGTCTTTTTTACAAATAATGGGCGTTATGGACTACGGTCCCTTTACCTGTTCAATAGACGTACTCCCTAAAACAAAATAAGGACTTATATTAAGTGTATAATCTATGACTTAAGGACTTTTTGGCGGGAACGCGAGAAACGAAGTTGTGTGAATTTGTTTTATTGTGTCTTTAAAATGTTTCTTCGGGTTTAAACAGTGGTTTATGAACTGTTTAATATCTGTGTGAAAGTGCACAAATGTGGGAAAATGAAACAAATCCGTTCGACGTGGCTTCCCGGGATCCTCCAAAAAGTCTACTGAAAAAGTTTCTTTAAATAACCACCATTTTATTGAGATTATATTTCATCCCACATCATCTCACTCAATTTATTTCATTTCATGCCAATTGATTAATGTTCCAATTTAATCAACTTCATTTCATTTCACTTCATACTATTATGTAACATTTTTCACAAAAACCAATTATTAACTATATATCCATAGATAATAAATACACTTAATAAGTATTTATATAATCATAGACGACATATTTTTACGACTATATTTACAAAGTAAATTGTCCCTTAGAACTAAGGTGACTTATAATAATTACACCATTCTAATCATACGCCACGTCATGACCTATGCAAGTGTAGTGTTCGCTCACGCGGCCCGCACTAACTTAAAGCCACTTCAAGTAATTCAATCCCCTTTTTGCAGGATAGCCGTCGGAGCCCCGTGGATCGCCAGGAACATCGACTTGCATGATGACCTGGACCTAGAGCCCATTAGTAAGATCTACAGTCAGCATCAATGCGCTATTTCGACAAAGCGGCACGACACGAGAAAAAACACGTCATTTCGGATCCTCCAATCACTAACGGTGCTTTTAGGTACCTCAAACACCGGTCATCTCTCTCATCAAACCCGTCGCTTGCGACTAAGGGCTCGACGAGTAAATTAACCCACAGACACAGCCCACGAGTTTCTCGCTGGATCTTCTCAGTGGGTCGCGTTTCCGATCTGGTGGTAGATTCTGCGAAGCACAGCTCTTGCTAGGATTCGTGTTAGCAACGTCGTCAGGCTTGAGCCCCGAGAGCTCACCCACTAGTTAAGGTTAGGCTGAAATAGTCTCTCAAGGCTATTAGCATAGGTAGGAAAAATAAAAATATTTGTACGGGAATATGGTATGTATTTAATATGGCACATATTAAATTGATAGATTGTGTATCACTGGTGAAACAGTAATCCCTCAGTTCTATAAAAAGGTTAGGTATCGAACTGTTAAACTTTGTTAATTAAGTACTCAATATATATACATATACTCAATTTGCGCATGTAAAATGTTTGAAAAAAAAACAGCACTTGCGGTGCGCGGCCACTGCTTTAATGTTACTTAAATGTGACCATCGTTGGGACTTCAGCAATATTGGCACATTCTTCAATATTTTTTTAATTATGAGTGGTTTATGTAAGTACTAGACGGGAGAACGGTTTCACCATCCACGTAGTGTTAAATGATTACCTGAACTCATAGACACCATAGCATGAACTCATCTTGATTCGTGAGCTCTTAGTCATAATTGTATGGTATATTGACTGTCATATCCATATAGCTGGAATGCATCACTTATTCACGGCCGAAGTAGGTAAGATTGTACCAGCTTCTCAGTTAAATGATGACTTGTTACTGAGAGTCGAATGGACTTTTTAGAAGAACCCGAAAGGTCACTCCCAGCGATTTTTTTTTGTTTTCCCAGATATCTACACTTTCATTAATGCTTTCTTTAATGCTTCTTTAAAAAAAATCACCAGAAGGGCTTTACTGAGACTCGTTCCCCGTGTGCCTTGCATTCTTTAAGTTGAACATGCTTCATTTCGATATTGAAACTGGTACGAATTTAGTCTCTATCAATGCTTTTTTTCAATGTAATTTATTTAGGCGGCAGTCTGTGTAGTCTTAAAGCATAGTCACATCTACGCTTGTAGTCACGTGACCTTGTTACGACCAACCAAGGAAGTGCGCACGCTCATTGGCTCGATACGATCGCTTTTTCTATGAGTGGTAGATATCTGTGTTATCTATGGAATGGTAACAGTTGGTCATGGACATTATTGATTTTTTCTCCTACTTATACTGATAGCCTTGAGAGGCTATATCAGCGTTACCCTAGCTTGTAGGTGAGCTCTCGGGGCTCAAACAGATGTTGTTAACACTGGCCCTAGCAAGAGCAGTGCTTCGCAGAATCTACCACTGGATCGAAAACGCGACCCACTGAGAAGATCCGGCGAGAAACTCAGTGGGCTGTGTCTGTGGGTTAACATTATTGTTATGTAACTATATTAACTATGTATTAATGATTAGCCAAGGGCACAGCTTAGACTCTGTAAATTTTTTCAGACTTCCAGACCTTTGAAAAAAAAAACGTTCTATGACGCTGTGCCATAAATACTTTGAAGGTAGGTTAATTTCAGATTCGGATAGTGGGCGGTCAAAATTGTCGCAAGAAAAGAAGATAAATTCAACTCCGATCGCTGCTTTGTTATGAAGATTTTGCGGGTATTGATTTAATTTATGGCATATATTGAAACGAGAACAAATTGAAGGAAATTAATTAATATTCAATGGTTGTTTCAATTTTATGTTAACGGTCGTTTATTTTGGCCATAAATATGAGGATTTTACCAATAATGCTTTGTTTGCCAGCCAATTAAAAACTGCCATTCAGTTGCGTATTATTGTTTTAAAATCGAAGTCTTTTTAAAGAACATACATATGTAGTACGAAGCTTGTTTTTTTTCGTTATAACTTTTCTTTGGTATATCTCATTTCGATACACGGCGAGTGCAAACGAATAGGTATGAATAGGAGTTCCCGCCATAAATATTTCGTTCACCACGCGGTCTCCACCATTTAACACAGGGGCTCCCAAACTTATTTTGTCTACTGCCGACTTTGAGAATAAATTATTTTTTAGCGCCCCCATTTTTTCACCTACTTACCACAAAAGTAAATCACTATAGCGAGAGCTCAGTCGGTGTCTAAGAGTCCTCCTAGATGAAATTACCAATCGCCTCCCAAGCTTCGACAAAACGCCTCCATTTTTTTTCTGGGTCTCTTACCGCCCCCTTTAGGCCTGTAGCGCCCACAAGGGGGCGTTATCGCCCACTTTGGGAAAGGCTGATTTAACACATTGCGTTTAAAAGCTGTTCACCACAGCCGAAAAAGGTAAACAAATTGCTTCTACACACTGTATGTATCAAAATTAACTAATTTCGTCCATCACAGGAAAGAATAAACTTCTTGCGACAAAATTCACGAGATAACACTAATGACAATCTTGGCTTCGTTTAAAAATAGCTTTTTTAAACTTACGAATTGCAGTCAGCACTATAATATAGAATCTGACACTAGTTTACATGTCTTGATAGAGTACACTTGCAGTACACATAAAGTATCATGAAAAGGTATAATGAAAGAAAACAAAAACCCACATAAAGTACTTTTAATTAAAAATAAATGATTAAATTACATATGTAGCAAACCGACCGGTACGTCACTCTCGCGGCCGTATGCCCGCTCGCTATACATAGTTAGCATCTATGTCAATCTTTTCAACAGTGTATAATCTATGTTCCGGGCGCTTCCGTTTTGAGTGTGAATAGCGTGCGCCCGCGTCTAAATGTAATTATTGTTTAAAATTGAAAATTGTTTGTGATAAAGGAAGATTAAAATTCGAAATTCGATATTGGTGACTAACCCATAGTTTTAAATACCCCTGAGATCTACCCC
The DNA here is from genome assembly GCF_030269925.1 of Bombyx mori. Classification (NCBI taxonomy): domain Eukaryota; kingdom Metazoa; phylum Arthropoda; class Insecta; order Lepidoptera; family Bombycidae; genus Bombyx; species Bombyx mori. Next base: position 14,880,126 of record NC_085114.1, on the reverse strand, counting down.
TCACTATATCTGGCGCCCAACGTGGGGCCTATGTAGCAAACCGACCGGTACGTCACTCTCGCGGCCGTATGCCCGCTCGCTATACATAGTTAGCATCTATGTCAATCTTTTCAACAGTGTATAATCTATGTTCCGGGCGCTTCCGTTTTGAGTGTGAATAGCGTGCGCCCGCGTCTAAATGTAACTATTGTTTAAAATTGAAAATTGTTTGTGATAAAGGAAGATTAAAATTCGAAATTCGATATTGGTGACTAACCCATAGTTTTAAATACCCCTGAGATCTACCCCTCACTATATCTGGCTGCCCAACGTTTCCTAATTTTTTTCTTGCTTGGACTAACAAAATGGCGCGCACGCTTTTGTGAAAAATTTGCTAACTATTGTATGCTGTTGGTGCTTAATTGTAAAGAATGCCTTTAACTAGAAATCAAGATCGCCAGCAACGTCGCGAAGACGACGTTATTCCTGCTGCAGATGCAAATGCCAACGAAAATCACGAGGAGCATGATAGCCCCCATGATCGCCCCCACGCCGAATCACGTAGCAACAATTCTACGTTCAACTTGGATGATGTTTCAGCGTTGATGGCCTCGCTGCAACGTTCGCAGGCCGAAACATTTAAGAACATTATGTCGTACGTGATGGAACAAAGATCGTCGACTCCGGCTCCTCCGCCGATGCCCCCAGTGAACGTAGATGGTACCTTGGCGCGTTGCAGAGCTTCTTTCAGCGGTGCACCTGGTGAATCTGTTGAGGCCTTTATAGATGCAATTGAAAGCTATACAGAATGCGTTCAAGTATCTGACGCTAACATCATACGAGGCCTAGCCATGCTTTTGTCTGCTGACGCAGCTACGTGGTGGCTAGGATTAAAGCATCACATCTCCACTTGGAACGAAGCCAAAGAAAATTTAATATATGCATATGGCACCCGCCTTCCACCACATAGAATATATTTGGAAATATTTGCTTCCCCGCAGGATAACGAAAACACAGACAAGTTTGTTGCTCGTATTCGTGCGCTTATGGCAAAGCTACCGCGGGATGATATTACTGAAAAAGTACAACTTGATATGATATACGGGTTGCTTCATAATAGAATACGCACAAGATTGCGCCGTGAAGAAATCACATCTTTCAATTCATTATTAAACCATGCTCGGAATATAGAAGATTCGATAGAGGAGACTCAATCGAGACCAGTGTCGTCCACTAGTGGTGTGCGTTCGATCCGTGCCCAGCCGGCCCAGGCTGCGAGTCGGCCTGAACCGTGCGCCGCTCGTGCGAGGGCCCCGGCGCCGCGCGCGCGCTTTCCAAACTCCGCCGCGGCCGTCGTGCCCGCCACCGCTGTGCCTGTCGCTGTCGCCCAGCCTGCCGCTGCCACGCCTGCCGCTGCTGTGCCAGGTTCTGCAGAGCAATTCGTGACCACGAAGAAACAGCGTCCAGTGTGCTCCTACTGCAAACGGTTTGGACATGCACGGGAACAGTGCCGTAAGTTAAACAACCGAGGTGAGCAAAGTCAATCTAACTTTTCCGAGGGTGTGCAAAATGACAATAATGCGTTTTATAGTGTTCAGTGTAATGTTAATAATACTAACACAATTAGTTCTAATTTACCTGTTCAGAATGCAATGTATGATGTTAAGCAGCATGACAAAAATAATTTTCTGAGTAATTTTGAATGTCAAAATTTTTGTAACCGGGATGCAAATATTAATTATGCTACCATTAACAGAGGCCCTACTTCCAGAAAATCTTATTTTCATGCCTGTAATGATTCTGTGTTAAAGAATATTAACTGTAATTGCACTAGTAATAATGAGATGCCAACCTTTTGTGATTCTCATGTTTTATATAATCAGGATGTTCGGACAAAGTGTAAAAATTTAAATATTTGTTATAACCAGGGAACTAGACCTAAATGTAAGAATTCATTTTTACCTTATAATCAAATAATTGAACCAAATCGTAATAATTTAAAATTTTCAACTAACCATGACTGTGACACAAAAGGCAGTAAGTGTAATTTTGGAAAAATTAACGAATGTGTGGAAATTGATAATTGTCTGAATTTTAATTATTGTACATGTGAGGGAAGTGTTGTAGCGTCCGTGTACGACCGTGAGAGTAATGATAGGTATTTGCATTTACGGCCTATTTTCAAAATTCAAGTTCTCGGTAAACAGGGTACTGCACTTATAGATACAGCAGCTAAGCATTGTATTGCTGGTCACACGCTGTATGCTCTCCTTCTGCATAAGGGTCACCCTCTTACTCCCTCCACTAGGCGAGTCAAACTTGCTGATGGGCATGTTCGGAATATGGATGTATTGACAACCATATTACCAGTGAGGTTAGAACACATAGTGATTAACATTCCATTTATAATCTTCCCTGATTCTAATGATAATGAAACTCTATTGGGTATTGATTTTATTAATGCTGCCAAAGTTATTATTGATTTTCATCGTCATGAATGGTATTTTAGTACTGATGCTAAGGTGCATTATAAATTACTTTTTGAACCTATGTCTCGTGGTGTGTGCATAGCCTCTACTAACATGCTTCGGGATGATGAAGGCATGCACTTGCAATCAGCTGAGCGCCAAGCATTATCTGAGTTCCTTATTCGGCATGAAAGTATTTTTACAGCAGGGGGAGGTCCGACACCATTCATAGAACATTGCATAGACACCGGAGATCACCCCCCGATAGCTGTGCCGCCCTATCGCCTTAACCCTTCCAAGAAGGAGACGATGAAGAATGAAATAGAGAAGATGCTGGCAGATGACATCATTGAAGAGTGCGAATCCGCCTGGTGCTCTCCTGCATTGATGATACCGAAGTCCAATGGTAATGTAAGATTCTGCGTGGATTACAGGCGCTTAAATGAAGTAACCAAATCGGATACTTACCCACTCCCACGCATTGATGATCTTCTCCAGAGTACGAAGAAGAATTGTTACATGACCACAATAGACCTTCGTTCTTCATATTGGCAAGTTATGGTCCGAGAAGCAGACAGAGACAAAACAGCTTTTGTCTGCCCCCTAGGCACTTACCGTTTTAAAAGAATGCCGTTCGGCTTGAAGAATGCGCCGGCGACTTTCCAAAGGCTTATTGATCGTCTACGCTCCTGTGCTGCTTTGAAGGATGTTACAGTACTTGCTTATCTAGACGATTTGTTAATTATTTCAGAAGGATTCCAGCAACACCTACAAGATCTGGAAGCTGTTTTTAGTCGTTTGTCTGAATTTAAACTTCACGTAAACAGAGAGAAGTGCACTTTTGCCAAAGAAAGGGTCCGTTATCTGGGCCACGTCATCACTCCAGACGGTGTGTCTCCTGACCCTGAGAAGGTCAGTGCTGTCCTTAATATGCTGGAACCATCTAATCTAAAACATTTAAGAACTTTTCTCCAAACATGCTCTTGGTTCAGGAAGTTTATTCCAAACTTTTCAAAGATAGCAGAACCGCTTACTCGACTGACCAAGAAGAATTACACATGGAGCTGGGGACCTGAACAAACACAGGCATTCAAAGAATTGAAGCGTCTGCTGACCACGGCGCCCGTACTTGTTCAAGCGAATTTTAAACAACCCTTAGTACTGCGTACTGACGCGAGCAACTATGCACTTGGCGCAGTTTTAGCTCAAGGGGAAGGCAAGGACGAAAGGCCTATCGAGTATGTTAGCCGCCTACTCACCGCAGCGGAGCGCAACTACTCTACTACAGAACGGGAAGCGCTTGCTGTAGTCTGGGCCGTGGAGCGTTTCAGGCCATACCTCGACGGCCAACCAATTATTATAGGCAGTGACCACCAACCCTTGCGTTGGTTGCTTTCTTTAAAGTCTCCTGCTGGTAGGTTGGTCCGTTGGGCGCTTAAACTCCAAGAATTTGACATCAGATTCGAGTACACCCCAGGAAAAGCTAACGTTGTCGCTGACACGTTAAGTAGACCGATCTGTTCCAACGAAACACAAAATAACTGCGGCATCTGTTCTGTCATTTGCGACCTGCCCACCAAGTCACCTACCCAGTTACGTCAAGACCAGTTGACTGATCCGGAAATACAGAAGATCGTCACAGAACTGGAAGGAGTGGATGAACTTGCTGCTAAAAGATGGTCAGAAAGAGGATTTCTAATGGAACAAGGTGTTTTATATCGACTTAATCCGGATTCTGATGCCGAGGCTCCACAATTAGTCATTCCTGCCCATCAAGTGACCGACATTCTCAAAGAGCTTCACGATGCCCCTACCGCTGGACATGCAGGAATTGACCGGACTTACCAACAAGTCTCACGTCTGTTCTACTTCACAGGAATAAGAAGAATCATAACCGACTATGTAAAGGCATGTATCCATTGTCAACGCTATAAGGCTGCTAATACCAAGCCTCCAGGTCTATTGCAGACGCCGGTGATGAACCAGCGCAACGAGGTCTTGGCAGTTGATCTTTTCGGCCCGTTACCACCTGGAAAACAGGGGGAGCGTTGGATCTTGCTAATAGAAGATACTGCTACGAGGTGGACAGAACTTTTCCCATTGAAGGAAGCTACTGCTGAGGCGTGTGCACATGTCCTCATAGAGGAGTATTTTATGAGGTTCGGTCTTCCACGCCGACTAGTTTCTGATAATGGCGTACAATTTATTTCGGCAGTCATGCGTCAATGCATGTCCATCCTGGGGATAAAGCAAAACCTTATCCCTCTCTATCACCCAGAAGCAAACCCCGCCGAACGTAAAAACAGAGATCTTAAGACTTTATTAGCACAACTCGTGGAATATGACCACACTTCCTGGCCAAACATGTTACCAGTGATTCGGTTCGCTCTTAATAACGCTAAATGTCGCACCACAGGTATGTCACCTGCTTACTTATCATTTGGCAGAGAGATGAGGTCCCCCACAGAAGTCACCCATGACCTTCGTGCTGTTCTAGACAAAGATAACTTTGTTCCCCAAATAACTCCCTATCTCAGGAAATTTGTTAACTCCTTTTCAGCGGTGCGCGAACGTGTAGAGACGCTTCAAGATAAAGCTAAAGGGTATGCTGATCGTTCGAGACGGCCCATTGAAACATTCAACGAAGGTGACATGGTTCTCATCAAATCACACGTCCTCAGTAAGAGCGCTAAGAGCCTTACTTCTAAGTTTGTTCCAAAACGCGATGGTCCGTATCGCATAGTTAAAAAGGTCAGCCCTACTACTTACCACGTCGCGCATGTTGACAAACCTGATGAAGTTTTAGGGAAATATCATGTGAACGATCTCACTCTATACCGTGAGAATCAGAGTGATGCTCTTCCGCGGCCGGCGATGCCTAAAAAGAAACGTGGTCGTCCCCCAAAGAATGTTAAAACAGATTCTCGAGTTCCAGGGCATATGACGACACGGCATGCTGAACCATGTGCTGAAGCTCCACGTCTTTCTCCCGCAGCTGGTGGTATGGTTGGTCTTGCGCCTGTCCCTCAGCCCAGTAGTAATGAGATGCTAGTCCAGGAGCGAGGGCGTCCTCCAGGACTAGAGGGGGAGTATGTAGCAAACCGACCGGTACGTCACTCTCGCGGCCGTATGCCCGCTCGCTATACATAGTTAGCATCTATGTCAATCTTTTCAACAGTGTATAATCTATGTTCCGGGCGCTTCCGTTTTGAGTGTGAATAGCGTGCGCCCGCGTCTAAATGTAATTATTGTTTAAAATTGAAAATTGTTTGTGATAAAGGAAGATTAAAATTCGAAATTCGATATTGGTGACTAACCCATAGTTTTAAATACCCCTGAGATCTACCCCTCACTATACATACACGATTTACATTATTTTTGATATCTATAGCCATTTTGTATAAATCCTTATTAAATAATGAACATATACATACGATTTTATATTTATTAAAAATGGAGGAGTGGAAAAATATAGGTCATAGTGTTGACGCGTTTGACGCTAGCGAACGATGAACAAACTTATTACTACCAAATTAAAGGCGACCGATTTCACCTACACGTATAGCACATCTTATCACCTAGTTAGCTTTAACAACTTCCGTCTAGCTTTGTTATCGTGCTCAAATGGCCATCAGCAATGACAGTGACAGAACAATTTTGCCACAGGTTACCTTGAAATGTGTAAACATGGAAAAGTCATTTAACTATATTGATTAACTATTAGCTTGATCAGGTGAATAAAAAAAAAATTAAAGTTTTATTTGGATTCTAAATTAAAAATAGTAAAAAAGAAAGATGACTTAAAATTTAACAATTTTAGCTCGTTTGTCAGTCTCAAATTCATCGACCTCACGTTCATTTAATACATTTCTTTGAACGCTCTGTACAGTTATTTTAAAATGTACCCTTCCTGAGTAGCAGTCGGGGCAACGCAAGTTTCACTTCGTTCGAGCTGCACAATTTTATTGATATTATAGCAACATTCGCCATAACAGAAAGTGAACTATCGAAGTTTAGTTTTTATAAACACTAATAATTACACGACTCTTATTTCTCTCAAGCGCATATGCTCACGCAAGGCTGAATGATTACAAAAACAAAACGCTTCAAGCAGAGGTCGATTGAATGAAAATTTTGTTCACTATACATTGCGGGTTCACGATATGTGAATACTGTTAATACAGCGAGACTTCGCAAAGGAATATTGCTTTGCGCTAACGTCATTGTAATGTTCTAAATCAGAGTTAATTCGGCTTCCACAGTTTCCTTTACCGTTGGGTTTGTGTGAAGAGGTGCGGAGCATGTTTTCAAAACTTAGATCATTTAAATTTACATTGCGTGTTACGTAACCTGTATTAATTAGTTTTTTTTTTGTGTTTTTTAAGGAATTTCAAACGAGCAATATTAGGATTCGTAGAATAAAATATGATTTTTTATTATTACATTTAATGTTTAAAACCAGAAAATTCTATGTGATTTTATTTATTAATTCAAAGAAACATTATGTTGTATACATACGCGACATGCACGAACCGTGAACGAACCCGGCCCACGCTGCACTGTCATATCACGATATGATCACGAAACCAGAAAAATTATATACATAATATACCTATACTTTATTAAATTAATTTATATTTTTATAAAGGACGATACAATCGTTACATATTTAAACGTTATATTGTAATTAGTGGCAAGGATTTTGTAATATTCGATGATTTTCGCATCCTACCCACGCTCAGTGTTCTTAGTGCGAGTTATTTAACGTTCTCGATAGCGTAAAAGTTAACTCAAATTTGTAGGCAGTTGGAACAGCGCCTCTAGCGGCAAACGTTCCAACTCCATACAAATATGAGTTAACTTTTACGCTATCGAGAACGTTAAATAACTCGCACTAGGCACACACAGACATTCCGGTGGCGGGCGTACTCGCAAACGCACTCCACATACGTAATTGTGTGGTGCTACGAAACATTAAGCCTTGTATGCGCCCGCACCGGAATCTGCGACCACATTACTCTCTTACCAGTCACGTCTAACAAACATATGCAAGTAACATCACTCTCCGAACACTCGCAAACAGCCACACGCTCATCGCCATCGTTGCCAGTAACTACAATAGGTATTTATAAATAAAAAAACCTTAACTTTATTATCCGCAGTTATAAAACGAGACGATCGAGAACATTTTCACGACGTTTTCACAACTTCACGACATTTTCCATTTTGAATTTACGCAATGAAGAGAAAAGGACAGATAATATATATCTATCACTTTCCTGTTCGTTCTATTTATGAAATATGTTACTAACTACTAATATACCCAGAATTCTTTGTGTATCTCTATTTCTGATATTTTTTCTCGAGTCAGTCTCGTTCTACAAAGCGGCTATTACTTAATATATTTTATAAAAATTAAATACAAGAATTTTCAATGAGATATATCGTCGTTTTGATCCCCATTCGTTTCGCCATTCAGGACTGGAGGCACGGGCGGCTTTATGGGCGGCGCTGGTATTATCTGTGGACGACATTAAAATTTGAAAACAACGCCATCTCTTATTGTATTCTTGCACTAATCTTTCTACCACCAACTAGTTGAGTGGATTACAATTAAAGCTAATTTATATTACACCACTCCAATTTACACCACCTAGGCTTCGAATTTACTACATTTATTCACAGCAACATTTCGTTCAGTAGTTTTAATATTAAACAAAATATAAAACACTTACGAACAAAACGATTATAAGTTGTTTTTTAAATGAATTAGTATCGATGAACATTTTTTAAACCGATAATAAAATCATTTAACAGTAACAAAAAAGTTTTTTTCGTTTATTCTGTTTCTTTTTTAATACTTTTTATGCGCACATTAGAGTGTATTCAAACGAATAATTTTATTTTTATTGTTGAATTTGAAAATTATTGCAACTTTGTCAACCACAAATCTAATGTTTTTTTAGTGCTCCATTCGCCTACGAACAAAACAAAATACATTTAATTCGTTCATCTATTCCGTGTTCTACGCTGGTTGATACCATACCATCACAACATAGAGCTGAAGTTTCGTGTATTGCCAGACAGTGGTATTACCAGCCTTCGGTGAAGAAAGTCTTAGAATAGAAATACTGAATTTAATAGCATTTAATTGATATACTGAACAATTACGATCATTAGTGGTGTCGTTAAAACTACAGGTTAACTTTTGACTTAACCGATTTTTATGTGTAATACATTATTTTAATTATTATAAATGTGTTCTGTGAATCGGCACCCGATATCGTGCTGTATTTAAATGACTTAAGCTCAATTGGTTGTTTTTAAAATAAATTGTGACAATCACACTTTTTTTCCTAGTTAACTGATTACGAAATTTATTGGGAAATAATTAGGAAAATGCAGAATCCTTTCTTTAAGCTTAATATCGCCTTTTGATAGCCTTAAATAAAAAACGGGAAATATATTCAAAGAAATAACCCAAAGCTACATAATTTAAGGTTAAACACCAACAGAACAAACCCAATTTCCGACCCAAAAGCACACCCTGCACCCAGTGTGAAACTCCACACTCACAAAACTCCAAATATCTTACAAAAAAATCCTATTATATAAATTGTATGAAATCACATCACAAGGAAAGGTCGTTTGGGGCGGTCAGCGCAGACACAACCTCCACCCATATCTTTTTCTTAATTAAGCTGGGTAATTAATCATTAATCTGATAATATATCTTAAAAACGAAATCGTCCTCGCCCTGGTTATTTTTGCCTCAAATTGCTTTGCAAACAACACATCAATAACATAGATGCCGCCTTCCAACTTGAGATATAAGTTCTAAGGTCTCAGTTTACAGTACGACGGCTGCACCGCCCTTCAAACTGAAACGCATTACTGCTTCACGGCGGCAATAGACAGGGCGGTGGTAACCTACCCCCGCGGACTAACAAGACACCCTGTACGGTTTGAAAGCATTGCTGCGGACCGGGGGCGCACGCAACTATGCAATAAATACATTTAAAAAATGCGGCCATGACTGGTGCAACGGTCGCAGGTTCGATTCCCACACCGGATAAAAATTAGTGCGATGTTTATTATCTATATAAGTATAGACTGAGACTGACGCTTATGTAGGTTGAGGTTTATGTACAATATACGTATACTCCATGCCACTTGATTGATTGATTGAAAATTCTTTATTGCACAAAAACATTGCACAAAGTCGAACTTAACGCCATGCAGGCATTCTCTTCCAGTTAACCCTCGTTGATGAAGTTAAAGATTCAAGAAGTGTGTACTTGTGATAAAATTAATACATGGCAATAATTTAAAGAATTATAGCAGACATGAGTGAAAATAAACACTAGGTTATAATTACAATACCAAAATAAATACATAGATACATAGATAAGAAATACATATCAAATAAAATAAATTATATAAACCACAACATACTACAAAACAATCAAGCAATCTCGCCTTTTGAAAAAGAGACTATGTACTTCACATACTACACACACTTCATGTAATACACTAGGTAGGAAAGTCACATGTGGTCGCGATCCTCAGCAGTGAGGGAACGATGATGATGGATGATCGAATCGATCGTTAGATGGATGATCATGAGTGATTTGTTCCCAGTTATTTATTGAAGTGAAACTTCTAATGAGACTTCCAATAAGGTTGCGTTAAACGTTTAACGCTACCATGAAATAGAAAGAGACAGAGCGAGAGTGAATGCGTGACACTCGAACCCACGCGCGTAGTATACCTGTTACAGGTCGCCGTGAGTAGCGTTCAATATTTTAATGAAGTATTTAAAAATATATATAGATTTATTTTTCTATATTTCAAAATATATTATAGAATATAAATATTGAAAGTATCGCATCTCTTATACATAGCATTTTCTATTACAAAACCAATCTGATTTGAGGATGAAAATTTAAGAAAACCACAATACTACACATCGAAAAAGAAGTTTCACTTCTTCCACGCGCACAATTTTAATTTTTTTTATTTTTTACTAAAATCACGTGTAGATCTGCAGTTTACTTCAGTGCCCGGTATTTGTTTCAAGTGGCCTTACATTTGCGTTATATTCAGACCATTCTAACGACCTTTCCTTTGTGGAAATGAAAACATACGATACTTAGTTCATGCCAACGACTAAAGCTAAATTTGGAAAAATCATGCTTCAAAATGTTCATACTTGGCTCTCAGGTGTGGCTTCTTCCTTGTCCTGTTAGAAAAAGTTAAAATTTATTGTTGTTGTTTTTTTTTCAAAATCGAAATTTACACATTTTTTCTTACATAGTGAGTTTTTTTTTTAGTGAAATGAAAGGTTTTTTTTAGTTTTTTATACATAATGTTAGTGTTTCATCATTGTAATAATTATTTTTTGTATTATTAGTAATTTTAATGTGAACAGGCATACAGTGTAGAAAACAGGGAACTGGACAACTGATATACATATTGAAAACTTTAAAATATACTAATCTATTTCATATGACGTCATTTGGGGTGAGAGTATACGACATGCTAACTGTCAATTATGCAATAACCAATGATCGTTGTCCGAAAATGACACCATTCTTTGCATTTAGTTTGACGTCAAAAATGTTAAAATTATTGGATTTTTATTTTTATTTAAATTATTTTTTTAACGATTTCTTAGAATTATTTTAATTTAATTGACACTCTTTAATTTAAAGTAATATTTATATAGTGTCCGGTTACCTATTGTAGTGTTGTGGTGACATTGAAAATTTTAATCAGTTTTTTTTCTTTTCATTATCGATTGCTTCGAATGATTAATAAATTCACGAAAGGTGGCTTCGACGATTATTTTTTACCCTAATAAGTTATAATTACTCCTGTACATTTGATTTGTTGTTTGCTAACGGTTATTTAATTCCTTCACTTCATTCCTTCTTAAATACTACAAGTCTATTTATATAATCATTACATAAATGACCTAATTATTATATTGAGGGGTCTATTTGGTTTGAGCGACATTTCTGCGACTTTACAGGAGAGCCATTTAAACATAAAAATTTGGACAAAATATCATTAAAAATATTCTTCAGGTGTTGTTTAGAGTGGGATAAAGTTAATTGAAGTTCGATTAAAAACATCGAATTGTAGATGCTAATACGGACCTTTAATTACATGTCGCGAAATGTCGCTTAAATAAAATAGCCTTTCACCCTTCGATATGAAACTTCATCCACTATCTCACTGGTCGGAGAATCCAATTATAGCAACAAAAATTATTTGGTATGTTTGTTCAGATTCTAATGGTATTTTTTTTACTACCTAATTCGCTGGTAATCTAAGAGGCTATTCCAGCTATTGGTATATTCCAGATATGTATAAAATTTGCTAACACTAGCCCTAGCAAGAGCAATTCTTCGAAGAATCTACCACCAGATCGGAATTCCGACTCACTGATAAGAGATAATCCAGCGAGAAAATCAGTGGGCTGTGTCTATGGGTTAGTTCGTTCGTCGAACTCTTTGTCGTAATCGACGACGGTGCTGACCGGTGCTTGAGAGGTCTAAAAGTACCGAGAATGAATCCGGGGGATCTAACAAGACATGTTCGGGCGACGGTGGCTTTGCGTTGCCCCGTCGTGGTCTGATAAGCCTACTTCGTTATCATCATTCCTGAAATATGACGTTAAAGTTTGAATAGTATTGTATAAAGTTTGCGCCACTCTTCATGCTGTTTACGATATAATGATCAGACTGGTATCTACCCGCAAATATCACAAATACGCCCCACAATTTATGTTTACTGTTAAAATGTGGGAGGTTTGAGTGTCGTTAATTGTTCATTAATGGTGAGCTAAATGAACTTAAGTATATCAGTCTTCACGGAAAAAAATGATCGCAAATAATATTTGTAGAAAAAATATATATTTTAACTTAGTACCGAATATATTTTATGCCTTTAATTTCCTCTTTTTTGGATACGATTATCAAATACGTTTTGCAGGCCACATATATAGAGGTGCGCGCAGCGGTTTGGACAGCCTTGATCCATGTAAAATATTAAAATATAATAGTAGCGTTCAAATCATCAAAAAACTTCTTTTTTCCTACCTATGCTGATAGCCTTGGGAGGCTATCGTGTAGGTGAGCTCTCGGGGCTTAAGCCGGAGTGTTTCTAACACTGGCCCTAGCAAGAGCAGTGTTTCGCAGAATCTACCACCGGATTGGAAACGCGACCCATTGAGAAGATTCGGAAGAAACTCAGTGGGCTGTGTCTGTGGGTTAATTTACTCATCGAGCCCTTCGTCGCAAGCGACTGGTTCGACGACCGGTGCTTGAGGTACTTTAGGTACCGTTAATGGATCGGGAGGATCCGTAATGACGTGTTTACCATTCGGTCCACAGGATGTGTTAGGTCTGGTAGTATTAGATTTTAAATTAGCGTTTTTACTAGTTCGTTGGTTTGTAGACGCTTAAGCTTTAAATTAGGACGCGAGGCGTACATAAGGGTCGTGTACCTGCGGCTTGGGGCGGTGCGTGTCGACGGCGTCCACGCTGAGCCGGATGTGCTCCTCGCGGCAGCCGTACGCGACCGGCGTCAGCTTGATGACCGCGTGCAGCGGCACCTGCAGGTACGGCAGCTCCTCTGCACACAACACACACGGACCCTCAGCGTGGAGCTTCACGGCCATTATAAGCCGCGCCAATAAACGAAACGAATCTAAAATGGCGGCGGCGATCATGCGCTCTCACTCTAAACTATTCCTGTCTTTAGTCGTACACGGCGCGTACTGCGTGCAGAAAGAATATCAGTTGTGACTTTGTTGTTGAGTTCGAGTTTTTTCACTTTCGAATTGTGCGATTTAGATGACTGGCATTAAAGTATCTACGCAAGTTGCATCCCAGATGAGACACCTCCCCCTCAACCAGGGCATAAAGTAAAGTACATTCTAATTTGTTTTTTTATATATATTTTTACAATAAACAACTTTTTCTTTCTATCGTTCTTTTTATTTGTTGACCCTACCCTCTGTCAGTGCAGGTACATAGACGCCATTTTCGATTCGTTTCTTTATTGGCGCCATTTTCTATAGTTCAAACTGACAACGCTTCACAAATATCGTTATTACACGTGACCAAGATTAGTGAAATGCTTTTTGGCGGGAACGCGATGAGTCAAGTTGTGTGATTTGTTTTATTTTGTCTATTTATTGTGTGTTCAGGTTTAAATGTGTAATAACGGTGGTTTATTAACTGTTTAGTATCTGTGAAAGTGTACAAATGTGGGAAAATGAAACAAAGTCGCTGGACGTAGCTTCTCGGGATCCTCCAAAAAGTCCACTGAAAAAAATCTTAGTAAATGACCACCATTTTAATGAGATTATATTTCATCCCATATCATCTCATCTCATTTCATTTAATTTCATCCCAGTTGATTAATATCTCAAATTAATCATTTTCATTTCATTTAATTTCACTCCATATTATCCTTTTCTCATAAAAAGAAGAATATAAATTAAAATAAGACATGACTTAAAGGTCTTAGTTACCAGGTCATAAAATCCCTTAAAAAAAAGATCATTAGTGAAAATGAACAAAGAACAATGGCAATTTTTTACCTGAATGTTTTAAAAGGCGTCTAAGATTAAGACATAAATGAAACTTCATCATTTTATTTGCTCGTTTTTTATACGACGTTAGATTTACGTGGCAAAGTATACTGTAAATATGTTATCATGTTTAAAAAAAAAAAAAGAAGAAAATAGTTGAGAAAATACATAAAAAAGCCCGCTGAGTTTGTTTCGCCGGTTCTTCTCAGGACTGTGGCTTTTTTGGAACCGGTGGTAGAGTTAACATTTTCTTTTACATTTTGACATTCAACAAGTGTGTTTTTGATGACATCCAAGTTGAAATAAATGATTTTGAATTTGAATTTGAATTTGAACAGGATAGTGTGACTGGTTATTATTTCTATGATTTATCTTGAGTTTTATTTATAACTTAATCTAATAAATAAATCTAATAGTAGATGTTGCTTCAATGGTATTCACCTGCACTCTTGTCGAGGAAGTAGGCCAGCAGACAGCGCATGACGGCCTGGTGCGAGACCACGAGCACGTTGCCCTGCCGCTCCAGCTCCATGATGACGGGCTCCAGCCTGGCCACCAGGTCCTCGTAGCTCTCCCCCCGGGGGTAGCGGTACGCGAACTTGTTGGCGTCGCGGGAGTTGAAGTCCGACGGGTACTTCTCTTGTATCTCAGCGTATGTCATCTCTTCACATATGCCCTGGATGTAACGTCCAACTTTAATCACGACATAGTATAAAACAAAGCCGCTTTCTCGGTCCCCTTATCCCTATGTATGCTGAAATCTTTAAAACTACACAACGGATTTTGATGCGGTTTTTTTTAAATATATAGAGTGATTGAAGAGGAAGGTTTATATGTTTGATAACATCCATTAAATAGTGGAGAAATCAATAATAAATTACAGTTTCCGAAGCGAAGCGAGGGCGGGTTGCTAGTATGAGTTAAGTGGCAATTTTATGTCAGTTAATGATTATCTAAATACGACAAACGCCATCTGTTATTAAACTTTAACAGCTTTAGATTACTTTTCATTCATTCTTATGTCTCTCTTCTACTCTCACAACTTACTGTGATACTAAATGACATATCGCTCACATAATATATTTTTTTAACACCGTCATGTAGAAACTATACTATAATGAATGAGTTTTCACTATAGGGAATAACTGTTTTCATTATAGAGAATAAGGGTACTGTTATTTTTCGAAATTCTAGCATAGATATGAAACACGCCACGAACACGTCATTTACGGTGTAGCAAGTAACGATGGATGAAATGTAAATTATAGATTAATTTATAACGATCTGTCACAAATGGAATTATTAGTTACTAAGTTAGAAATCCAAAATATTTATTACTAGTACTATTATGTACTACTGTTTACTGTTTTTAAAGATTTTATGAAATGAAATGAATGTTTATTAATTCAAAAATACAGACTATACTACAACTTAATTGTCCGCCTACTCTCCATCCAAACCGAACTACGTATTTTTCTATGACAGCGCCATCTGTTGATCAAGGGCAGCGCGATCGAGTTTACGCAACATACCGCGTCGATCTCGTTGAGGGCCTTCCACCTCTCCTGCGGCGCCTTGACGTCCTTGACCGTCTGTATGGCGCGGCGCATCCAGGAGGTCCACACGCGCAGGCCCGGGATGCGCTGCTGCTCGATGTAGGCGGAGAGCGCGCGCGCGTACTGGCAGCCGCGCGGCGACAGCGGACTGTCACCGCCGATGCGCCCGACCAGGTTGTGCAGGCTCTCGCCGTGCTGGAACCAGGACTCACTCTGATTTAACTGATCAACAGCTTTTTTTTTATAGTTATTTAATTTTATATAGACACTTTTATTTGAAATCGTCGTGGCCTAAAGGATAAGACGTCCGGTGCATTCGTATCTAGCGATGCACCGGTGTTCGAATCCCGCAGGTGTGTACCGAATTGTCTAATGAAATACGTACTTGACGGTGAAGGAATAAAAATCAAACTCGCAAAATTTTAATTTGTGTAATAACTGGCGGTAGGACCTCTTGTGAGTCCGCACGGATAGGTACGACCACCCTGTCTATTTCTGCAGTGAAGCAGTAATGCGTTTTGGTTTGAAGGGTGGGATAGCCGTTGTAACTATACTGAGACCTTGGAACTTATATCTCAAGCTGGGTGGCATATTTAGGTTGTAGATGTCTATGGGCTCCAGTAACCACATTACACCAGGCGACCCGTGGGCTCGTCCATCCAACTAAGCAAAAAAAAATCGATATATTTGTAATTTTTTTTATAATGGTTTTAATCAACACTATAATGAATGTTAAAAATATAAAATTCAAATTATCATTAAATTAATAAAACTAACCCTTGTCAGATATATAGTTCTGGGTACAATATGTATGTTCATCAAGTAGTACACAATCCGACTCTGTATGTGTCCTTCATGCTTGTGAACGACCACCTTCTCTCCGGTATCGTATATCTTCATGAAGCTGTATTCAGACTCCAGGCTCTCGTCCAGAGGCTCGTACTTCTCCTTGTAATGTTCTATCCGGAGCATGAAATCATTTAGAACATTATCCGTGTTCTGAATGTTTGTGTAGTCCGGACTGCTCACTTTTACTTCCTGCGAATTATAAATTGTTGAGACTGAAACGTCCGTGGCCTAGTATGCCAGACGCCCAGTGCTCTTGCATAGATGATTACGTACCTAAGACGCGAACGCCTACGACTTCCACAAGGATCGTATAATGCAAATAAAATCAAACCTCCAGTATTTATTTTTATAATAACATAATCAAGTTGTTCCAAGATATTATTATCACAAATCATTGTAGGTTTTGTTTTAAAGTTGGCTGTTTTCATTTAGAACATAAGAACTCACCATAATGTTTTGTTCAATAATCCTAGGGTCATCACATATAGATTCAACAAAGAAAAGCTTGAAGCCCATCTTGTGGACTACAAGGTCTCTTATCATCCGCCGTCGGTCCAAAGTAGAATTTGTAGCATCGAAGACCTGATATAATGATAAAACCATTTTATTATTTATTTATTGCATATCATTGTCATTGTTGCATCATTGTATCATATTGTTTGCGAATGATCGATCCCTCAAGGTTTAAATAGATTATTTCTTTCACATATTCTCTTTTGTTTTGAATTTGACATTTAGTAAATTTTTAATTGATCGCACTAAATCTTTCTACAAAAAAAACTGAGAACTATCTATCTTAGTGAGAGTGGGCATCTAATTGTAGATTTAGGTATGGACATCAGTAATAGTTTAATATAAAGTAGACCATAATTGTTAGTGACCATATAAGAAAATGAAATGAATTTCTGAACAACATCTGATTAAATTCACTGGTCAAATGTTTAGAAGTGCTCCACAGATCGCTTATTAAAAAAAATAGAACAGCATCTAGCTCGTATTTTTCTATCTAATGTAGGTACATAATGTTAGTCGTCTCAGCTTAAAAAAGAAGAAGCTCGTTGTACTTGCTTGTTGAGATTTTTCTGGTGTTTAAATTCTGCATGACGATATCAATTTTTTGTAATGAAATAGGCACTGTGTAACATTCTCTAATGACTACCATTATGAGAGAATAACATCCCGTAATAATAATCAAACATGCAATCGTACATTAAACACATAGACCTTAAGTTTCAAGTTAGGTAGTGGCATCCACATTGTATTGTGTGCTCTGGTAACTACTTTACATGGGGCCTGTGTTTGTTCAAAACAAATAAAAAAATCACACTAGATGTAGATACTCACGGCGACTTCTCCGCCTTTGGTCAGCCATTCACACACATCTTGTAATGCATCTAAAGCGCACTGCTGTCTTATAGCCATGGCTTCTTTGTTGTCGGCCCTGAAGAACTCATGGCTTGTGTATGCGGATGTAGCATGTCTTCTGTATTCGCCTAGATTAAATACTGTAAACAGAAACAAAACATGTCAACTACAGATAAACAAAACAACATGCATTAATTGAATTCTATGAAGTGACTTCGAAGTAAGAATACAAGTCTCCTGTGAAAAACTATGATTTATTCCATTGTTTAAGTGAATCATAAACAGTTTTAACTTATGTGCATAAGTCAGTGGGCTGTCGTCTAGGAGCAACAGTGATCACTCACCTTTGTGAGTTGTGTTTTGCCTTTGCAAAAAAACATTATTTTTTGAATGGTCTCTGGTTTAATCTCAATTTGAAAGTAAGATGGATGAGTAATAAAGTTATGAATTTTTAACATCTATTCAATTATGCATCTACAGTTTTTGGTGTCTGTTGTATCGTAATTACAAAATGAAAGTTTCTTACCTCTTGTATTGATCCCTATCCAGTTCAGGTAGCGTGACAGTTTCTTGGAAATGTATGTCTTCCCTCGTGCCGGGAGACCCACCATTGCGATAACATGCGGTATGTTGACATAATTCGATCGTTCTCCTGTAAATAATAAATAAATTGAAAAAAAAAACAATAGTCTACTTACTTACATTTTCTTAATATTCAAGTTTCACTTGATGTCTGGAGCAGATCACCATTTCTGGTGAGACTGCATTTTATTTTTGGGTATTATAATTATAGTGAGTCGATTGTGATTATCAGCATAGTAGTCAATATTGTTCAAAGCTCAGCTTAGGTGATATATAATAAAACATGTTGTCTCCAATGTGATTCTACAATAAGGTACTTAAACACGTGTCTTATAATACTGAAAGCATGTATTTACAATAAAACACAATAATAATAATGACTGAGGATTTAAATGACTATTAAAACTGTCCAACATCTGAGGTAGATTTTTTAGGTCCCTATATATTGCATATAAAATTCAGCTCTTATATTATGGCATCAGAATAATTATAATTTATTTAAATTTGGAAGTGTCTGTCAGTGAATTGTGCATGAACTAAGTATCCAGCAATGGATGATGTGATTTCTAATGGTCTTCTAAAGAAAATACACTAAAATTGAACACTTTAAAAGAATGTTAAGTACCAGAACAAGTAAGTATAATATAAATGATTCTTACTTGTGTTGAGGACATGGACAGAGAAACTATAAGCTTTAATAAAATGATGGTCTTGTCATTGCAGGCTCTTGGGCTAATTACATATTTACAAATGTTTTCTTGAATAAATTTTTTGAGCTCAAACTCTTAACAAATTGTAGATGTGTATCAAAAATTTAATATTTTATGAATAAAAAAAATCATTTGTAGATTTTTTTTATAATAGTTATTGTTAATTTTTAAACATTTTTTTTATTTCTTACTTTTTTGCAGTTTTATTATTATGTTTCAGTTTATTGCTTGTAGCATTCTTAAGTTTATTTCAAATTTATCACAAGCCCTTCAAACAAGTCACTAATTAAATTTGTGGAGTGATTAGCGTAATGCTGACAGGACAGTAGATTAAGTTAATTAACTATGATATCAATAAACTTACTTCCTAGTGCAGTCAAGAACTGTATTTAGATATCATGTGAAAACATAATACCAAAGCTGTTAACGCGATAACGGAAACTCGTTTATCATTGACCTATCAAGCGACGTCTTGTGACGATAGAATCAGCAAAACAAGTAGGTACGAAAAAATATCCTAGATATTTTAATTAATAAGTTTACTAACCATCACCGAAGAACTGCTTATTTAAATACTTCCAGCCTTCAGCTCGGTTTTCGTCATCCATCGCGGGATTCCCAGTAATACAGCACTCAAGATATTATTGGCAATTTAAGTTCGCTAAAAACTTTTTACTAGCACACGTCCAATCACAGCAGATACCAAAACGCAAACTGTCAGTGTCATATTGTCAACGTGATCGATTTGACACATTTGACAGAAAGAGAGATAGAGCGATTAAGCATAGACAATTTTGGTTTTTAGTAAATTTTACAGACAACGACACTTCAAGACCTTATTAAATGATGGAAGTTACATTATATCGATACGCCGACAAAAAAGCGACGTATAATTAAAGAACTTGAATATTGTTGTTACTCTCGACTTATAAGTCAATATTAAAATAATGATGTGTAATTATATAGACTTTTTTGGTTTAATTGCAATTATCATTATTAGGGTTATCATTATTTTTCAACTCATTAAGTTTACTGCTGGATTTATTACCGACCATCAGTATTTATGAACTGTTTGAAGTGCTTCTAATCTCAGAGGAATTAATCGCATTATTAACTATACTAGTATGAATGGCATGAAATAGTTGGTGTATAACATTTCACGTACAAGTTTTATATAAAAGCATCGCATTTGCTTTTGTTGTTTTGGTGGATTTATGTTATTCTGAGTACAATAATAAATCTTGTTACTACGTTGGCACGTTATTAATGGTCTAAATCTTATTATTGAAAAGTCCTGAATATTAATTGTTCCTCTAGCATGAGTATGTTCTTTCTTAGAAATAATCAATGTTTATGGTCGATATGGTTCCCTGTGTCCATATGAGCTAAACATTTATGAAAAAACGAATTGTGCTATCGAGACGAGTAATAACTCAGGTGTTTTCGGATTTTCCGAGTCGTAGACACAAAGCTACTGTTGCGGGTAAATCGTGCGTTTTTTACTCTGCTTAAATTATTATTTCCGACGTTTCGGTTCTCGTGGTTGCGAACGACTAGCATTTGAATGTAGTATTAACTACTGTTTTTTATATATTTATAAAAGACGTTGAAAGTGGTTGTTAATTAAACGAGGACTCTGTATACGCAAGTTATAAATGCTATATTACGATGAAAATGATAATTGGTAATCGCCATATTTAGTGAACTGTTTACGTATTATGAACATTATATTTTTTAATAGTTAGACAGGTGATCGAGCTCACGGCTTACCTTGCGTTAAATGGTTACCAGAGCTATCATCAGACATTAACAGTTTTAATTCTGCCACCTACCTTGAAATATGGGTTCTAAGTCTTGTGCTTAGTGCGAGTTTTTTAAGGTTCTCGATAGCGTAAAAGTTAGCCCAATTTTGTATGCAGTTGGAACAGCGCCCCTAGCGGCAAACGTAGGCAAACGATCCGATTCCATACAAATAGCTACCTTTTATGCTATCGAGTACGTTAAAAAACTCTCAAAAAGCACACTGTTCTATTGTCCGACTACGCGAGTACCCAAGCTTGCTTCACAGCAGAAATACGTGCTAATACCTACCCGTGTGGGCTCACAAGAAGCCCTACTTGGTGGTAAAGCGTTGTAATTTCATCATTGTAATTTTTTATGTACACAAAATGCCCTATAAATATGAAAATAAATAGAAAAAAATGTACCACAGATATGATATGATATTTTTATTGTTTTAGATGGATAGACGTAGTTCAATGTCCACCTGAAGGTGGGTGGCTGTACGTGATAACGTTAATTCAGCCAACTTGCGGCATAAAGTCTAGTCTCGGTTGTATAATATGTATCCATACGGGTTCTCCAACTTTTATTAAATGGGAACCCACGACTGCTTTTCAGAAAAAATAGGCTTAATATAATCGTTTTGATGCCTTCGATGTTATTACTTCATTATGGAAGTGACTTGCGAACACTATATTTAGAAAAATCTATCAAAGACATAGACGAAAATATCGGTCATTATCAATACATTAGCTGCTAAAAAAAACATAAACATTCATTACATAACACGTAAACAATGAATGAATGAAAGCGAGAAAAGCCGTGGGCGGGAAACGTTAATTTTGCCCAGCGAAGTCAACGCTGACGTCACATCTTCCTTGACATTGTAATGACTTAGTTGTCAAACGTTGAAGTAGGTATTTGCTTCAGTAATTGCCATGAAAGATTACCGTATAAATATGTGCTCGTAATTTTATTTTGATATTCTATATAATTAACATTATTATGACGACTGTGGAATCGGATTTGTTTTCTTATGAGTTTATTCCATCGGAGCGCTGATTTTAGATGCAGTTGAATTGCACTAATATCTTTTGTTATAACTTCATGAAGTTTCAGTAACATTTAAGATATTTGTCTGTTTCAATTTGTATAATCCTGACCAACGATTGATATTGTGGCGGGTAGCCATCATACAACGCAAGATAATTGACAGATGCCTGAATCTCGCTTACGACATTTTCAAGATAAAGCGCATATATACAAGTTCCGAACAACAACATTCGGACGGCGGTAGATTCTGCGAAGCACGACTCTTGCTAGGGTTCGTGTTAGCATCGTCGTCAGGTTTGAGCCCCGTAAGCTCACCTACATACGTTAGGGCGAAGCTGAAATAGCCTCTCAAGGCTATCAGCATAGGTAGGGAAAAAAAAACAACATTCGGACCAAACGTTAGGGCGAAGCTGAAATAGCCTCTCAAGGCTATCAGCACAGGTAGGAAAAAAAAAAAACAACATTCGGACCGCCGGTCCGACGTAATCTGAACACGCACAATATCTTAACCAACTGTGACGGGGAAACGCAAAGCTGCCATCGCTCGAAACATGTCGGATCCCCCGGATTCACTCTCGGTGCTTTTGAGACCCTCAAGCACCGGTCACGGTCCTCGTCGAACTCGTCGATTACGACGACGAATTTAACGAGCGAACCCACAGAACTAGCCCTGTGAGTTTTTCGGCGGATCTTCTCAGTGGGTCGCGATTCCGGTGGTAGATTCTGCGAAGCACTGCTCTTGCTAGGGCTAGTGTTAGCAAATTCTCTCAGATTGACCCGGTGAGCTCACCTACCCGTCCGGGCGTAGTTGGACTTAAGCTACCAGCGAATTGGTAGGGAAAAAAAAAGATCAATATCACAAAACGAGTGAGTTAAATAAGGCACTCGTCTTCAATGAAGCAGTCTACATATTACAATCTAGATGTCGATCACAAGTTTAAAGACGGGCAGTGGCTTTATGTTATATCTATAGAATAAAAAATCTACCTAACTGCCAACAGCCTAAGAGGTTTTTTTTTGGATACACCATGGCTTGCGGACGAGCTCACGGGGCTCAGCTTGAGAGAGCACCAAGTGTGGCAAGATCATCTATCTAGTGCATTAACAAAAATACTTCAACCAATATGGCGTTATACGGACATATAAGGGATAATGCTAAACAGGCATGCCCTATTCAGAACTTTATGTAGTTACAATACGATCTATTTAGTATTTCTGCATCCACTCTCAGATAGTCAGATAGCTCAGGCAGCATTTTCTCAGTCAACGGCATAGATTATACACTTAATATATTCGAGAGGCCACCCACCGTTAAGAGCGGTCGCCCTAAAGATATTAGAAGAAATTAAAAAAGAAGAGATATGTCTAAAGGCCCCAACAAGGCAAAAACAAATACAGCTGTTGCCCCAAATACTATTAACAGCGGTACTGACTCCGAACGCCATTTTAAAGTGAATCTTATTCGTCGAAAGAATAGGTACTTTTCTTTTTGAAGTCTTCGATTAACAATTGTGATCAGAGAGTTACCGGACAAAAGAGTTTTCATGAAGAAGTCAATGATCTTAACATCCGATTGTCAGTACTATGTCGGTAAGGAAATTGCAACCTACGCAATGCCCACGCTGTTACGTAACCGCTGTAATCTGGTGGCAGCTACTATTGACAAGAAATATTGTGGATCACGACTCCATCAAGGCCGGATGTCTGTGGGTTTTGGGGTAGGACAACTGGTACAAAATACAATTGAGATAATTTTTTATATTGTTCAGACGTGTGAACGAGACCATAGGCATCAACAAAGTTAATGCCGTCACTTAATTCTCAAAAGTAAGCTCGCAAAATATAAATCAGAAATAATTAATCTTGTTATTCTTTCAGAGACCATCTTTGGTATGATAAAAAGTTAAAATAATTTTATCTCTAAGAGTAGTTTGGACGGAAAATAACGTTTTTAAATATGCTTTTAAATTTTAAATGATTCTATATTTTAAATACACGAATCATAGATAATAATAAATAGACAAAACGGACTTTAAACTTTGCAGTGACTAATTTGTTTTTTATTTAATTACTTCAAACGATGCTGCGATGCTTTGTTTCCGTTATCGGTTGGACTTTTGGAATTCAGTGCAAAGTAAATTTATTATCATTAACTATTCAATTAATTAATGATGTGCAATTATTTCGTAGATCATATTGTGCGTGCTTGTATTTATTACGAACTTCAAAAAAAAGTATTAGGAGATTCTTTGTACCACTGTATTTATTATACGTGTGTTTTATTGTGTTTTGATAATCGATTATTATTTTATAGTTGTTATCAATTCTCGTGTGGTCACATTTAAATTTTATCAAGAGCTGACCAGCAGTTTTTGATTTTTCCTTAATAATGTATATTTAATTGACTTGAACTACATAGACATTGTTCTGATTTTATTCTGTTTTTTTCCGAACTCTGTTTTGTTTTGTTCAAATTTGTATTATTTGTAGTTTAATATTATACAGATTCTAAGGATCGTGCAATTCAGTTATATCTTCGGTTTCTGTGAGTCGTTGACATAAATATAAGTAATACCCATAAGAAAGGGTTTTTTTTTTGTTATTTTTTTTTTGGTAATTGTTAACATTTTGTTTTAACCTAAATATCTCGCTCACTTCAAGACCTTGGGGTCGAAGTCTCTAGTGTATAGCTAATGTTCAAGGACCGAAGCCGGAACTCACAACGCTCTCATGCCGCACGTACGCTGCCGTATCATCAAGTTAATTGTTTTGTAAACAAACACAACAAACAGTTTACAGTTAAGGTGTGAATCCGAACTCGGCAACAAGCAGCAAAGCAGCAGTGCTGTTGCCGCAGTGGTGTCAATAAGGTGCTGCCCAGCAGTAACGCGTCTGCCGCCGCAGCAAGAATACCTACGTGAATGTGTTGGTCTGTCGCGGCGGTAGGACTGCCGCTACATAATTCCGCGCGGGTAGGTACCACCGCCAGCACACATCATGTCGATTACCGTATAGTCAGTGATGGATTTACGGCTAAGCCTGTGAGTCCCGAGCCTATGGCGGCCTGATTTGAGGGGCGGCGGAAATTTTGGATACGAAAAAAGTAAAAGACAATCAGTCTACGGTAGGCAGCGGCTTGGTTCTGCCCCTGGCATTGCTGACGTCCATGAGCGACGGTGACCACTTACCATCAGGTGGGCCGTATGCTCGTCTGCCTACAAAGGCAATAAAAAAAAATTCCTTTGCAAATGTTGCCAGATTAGTTTTCGTAAAAAATAAAATAAAATTACTACCTGACCTGGCAGACTTCGTAGTGCCTCAATCGACAAATAAAAGACCTAAACTTTTGTATAAGCTGAACTTAAAACAAACAAAAGGAATCCGTCTGATGGGGGACACATCAATGGGAAAACAAGATTGTTATTTTTATTTAATTCTGAACATTTTCATATTTATTCACCTTTTAAACCTTCTCCACACTCTGGATTTCCACAAATAATTCAAGACCAAAATTAGCCAAATCAGTCCAGCCGTTCACGAGTTTTAGCGAGACTAACGAACAGCAATTCATTTTTATATATATAAATATATGTGGCGTGTATATATTTTGTATAGCTTTAAGTTTATTTTATTGTATAGTGTTATTGTATTTAGTCTAAAATATATTTTATGTTAAATTAAATAATATTATTTCCGGACAAGCAGTTAAATTTTATATATATATAGTGGTGGCTACGCATCCTCGGCGCCCGCGACCCGATGGAGCGGCTGCGCTGCCGGCAGTGCAGTTCGATCAGTTGGCTCGCCACTACGGACACGCACGACGTATATGTCTCTAATTAACGCTGCTTCCGATTAGCTATAATTTTCTATGTAACTTCAGCTTTGTTGCTTTCTCGTTGTACTTATACTCCTTCTTGTGGTGTTAACTATTATTGTGTTTAAAAGAACAAATAAACTGTATAAACCTGTGGGAACTATCATTCAGTTTTAACACCCTACGCTAACTAAAACCACATATATATAGATTAAATTTTATTCTAACATTAAGGACGGCACGCTAAACAGAGCCTAAGGCGGCATCAAGCCTAACGGCCTGGCCACGGGGATCGGCGGTGCGAACAGCGAAGCGGTGGGCGAGGCGACCATTCGCGCAGCACCGTTTGCAGGCCACGGGTACTCACGTTCGCCGCCGCGACTAGTAAGGAAGTCCGACAGCGAAATGTCTATATCGAAATTATCTCGATATTGCTTACAAATTAATAGTTTTTTGGTTCAGGACCTATTATTTGGAAAAGATTGTGAAGTACATGATTTGAATAAGAATCGGAGTATACCTATAGATGGAGAATTCCACAAGAAGTACGAGAAATACTTTGGGTGGCTAGACTTCCAAATAGCTGGTCTAGCTAGTATTTCAGCTATTTTATTTTTTTATTGCTTAGATGGGTGGACGAGCTCACAGCCCACCTTGTGTTAAGTGGTTACTGGAGCCCATAGACATCCACAACGTAAATGCGCCACCCACCTTGAGATATAAGTTCTAAGGTCTCAAGTATAGTTATAATGGCTGCCTCACCCTTCAAACCGAAACGCATTACTACTTCACGGCAGAAATAGGCAGGGTGGTAGTACCCACCCGTGTAGACTCACAAGAGGTCCTACCACCAGTAATTACGCAAATTATTATTTTGAAGATTTCATTTTTATCACACGATGTTATTCCTTCACCGTGGAAATCAATCGTGAACGTTGAGTGTTGTTGAGTACGTATTTCATTACAAAAATTGGTACCCGCCTGATATTCGAACACCGGTGCATCGCTCAACACGATTGCACCGGACGTCCGTTAGGCCACGACGACTTTAAAAATATAAAATAAAAAATAAATAAAAAATATAAAAATTTCGGCGTTAATTTTTCGCGGCGAAAACAACTAAACTCATTTAATCACTGCACTATTCGCCGCGACTACCGCTCGACTCCGTGGCTCGCGCCGTCCGTATTCATGCATTTGTTTTGCTCGCCCGCCGCATCGCGCGATTCGCTCGGTACATTTCGCCGGTCGCTTCGCCGGTCGCCGGTGCGCGTGGCTTGTTAGGTACATTTCTATGCGCTTGTTTTAGTCGCTAGACGCTTCGCCGTTCGCACCGCGCGAATATTCGCATCGGCGAATGTCCCGTGGCCAGGCTGTAAATCTATCACTTCGTATAGAAACTGTAAACACTACACTTTGAGAGGCATCGTTCACTTTGAGACACTATCGAAGTTTCAGGTGTTAGCCAGTTACAGAAAAATGACAATACTATTTACTAGCAATGGATTATAGTGAGATAGGTAATTATTTCACTCGGTTTCCAAAAGGCACAGACTAAAATTACTTTTACGGTTTAAGATATTTTTTTTAAATAAACATGTAAGTAAAGGCATGTTTTATAGAAAAAAAAACAGTTCTCAGATGTCGATGGATAATACTTTAGTTGTTCGTGACGTCAAAAAAAACAAAATAACAATGAAAAAGGCGAGATTATACTGTGAAAGTGGTTTTGTGTCTATAATTCGCGAAAACGAAGAAAATGTAATTAAATAATAATAAATTCTTAAATAAATAATAAGTAAATAACTGAGAACAAATCGCGCACGGTCATCCGGCCTCAATTTAGGATTCCGTGTTATGGGTACCAAAGACTGACATACATACTTATACACGTTTAAATATATACATAAATAGATAATAAACACCCAGACAAAGAACAAACAAACTTGTTCTGTACTAGAATGTTAGCCTAGCCTAGCGGCACACTTTGAGAGATTAACGGCCTGGCCACGGGGATCGGCGGTGCGAACAGCGAAGCGGTGGGCGAGGCGACTATTCGCGCAGCACCGTTTGCAGGCCACGGGTACTCCCGTTCGCCGCCGCGACTAGTAAGGAAGTCCGACAGCGAAATGTCTATATCGAAATTATCTCGATATTGCTTACAAATTAATAGTTTTTTGGTTCAGGACCTATTATTTGGAAAAGATTGTGAAGTACATGATTTGAATAAGAATCGGAGTATACCTATAGATGGAGAATTCCACAAGAAGTACGAGAAATACTTTGGGTGGCTAGACTTCCAAATAGCTGGTCTAGCTAGTATTTCAGCTATTTTATTTTTTTATTGCTTAGATGGGTGGACGAGCTCACAGCCCACCTTGTGTTAAGTGGTTACTGGAGCCCATAGACATCCACAACGTAAATGCGCCACCCACCTTGAGATATAAGTTCTAAGGTCTCAAGTATAGTTATAATGGCTGCCTCACCCTTCAAACCGAAACGCATTACTACTTCACGGCAGAAATAGGCAGGGTGGTAGTACCCACCCGTGTAGACTCACAAGAGGTCCTACCACCAGTAATTACGCAAATTATTATTTTGAAGATTTCATTTTTATCACACGATGTTATTCCTTCACCGTGGAAATCAATCGTGAACGTTGAGTGTTGTTGAGTACGTATTTCATTACAAAAATTGGTACCCGCCTGATATTCGAACACCGGTGCATCGCTGAACACGATTGCACCGGACGTCCGTTAGGCCACGACGACTTTAAAAATATAAAATAAAAAATAAATAAAAAATAAAAAATATAAAAATTTCGGCGTTAATTTTTCGCGGCGAAAACAACTAAACTCATTTAATCACTGCACTATTCGCCGCGACTACCGCTCGACTCCGTGGCTCGCGCCGTCCGTATTCATGCATTTGTTTTGCTCGCCCGCCGCATCGCGCGATTCGCTCGGTACATTCCGCCGGTCGCTTCGCCGGTCGCCGGTGCGCGTGGCTTGTTAGGTACATTTCTATGCGCTTGTTTTAGTCGCTAGACGCTTCGCCGTTCGCACCGCGCGAATATTCGCATCGGCGAATGTCCCGTGGCCAGGCTGTTAGTCCCCGATTGATGGCGGCCGCCGGCTCGCTGAGTCGGCTGTTGCCGAACGTTGGGGGGCCTGACGTGGTGGTGCGCCGCCTCTACACGGGGGTGGTGCGGTCGATGGCACTGTACGGGGCTCCCGTGTGGTGCCACGCCCTGACCCGCGACAACGTTGCGGCGTTGCGATGTCCGCAGCGCGCGATTGCGGTCAGGGCGGTTCGTGGATCCGCACCGTCTCGTTCGAGGCGGCGTGCGTGCTAGCTGGGACGCCTCCCTGGGACCTGGAAGCGGAGGCGCTCGCTGCGGATTACGCGTGGCGATGCGATCTCCGCTCCAGGGGGGAGCCGCGTCCTGGCGCGGCGGAAGTTCGAGCGCGAAAGCTTCAATCTCGGCGTGCCGTGCTCGAGGCGTGGTCTCGCCGCCTGGCGGACCCCGCCTACGGGCGACGGACCGTCGAGGCGATCCGCCCGGTCCTCTCGGACTGGGTGAATCGCGACCGAGGACGTCTCACCTTCCGGGTGACGCAGGTGCTCACGGGACACGGCTGTTTCGGTCGCTACCTGCACCTCGTCGCCCGGAGGGAGCCGACGCCGAAGTGCCACCACTGCAGTGGCTGCAACGAGGACACGGCGGAGCACACGCTCGCGTACTGCCCCGCTTTCGCGGAGCAGCGCCGCGTCCTCGTTGCAAAAATAGGACCGGACTTGTCTCTTCCGACCGTCGTGGCTACGATGCTCGGCAGCGACGAGTCCTGGCAGGCGATGCTTGACTTCTGCGAGTCCACCATCTCGCAGAAGGAGGTGGCGGAACGGGAGAGCTCTTCTTCCCTCTCGGCGCCGTGCCGCCGCCGTCGGGCCGGGGGTCGGAGGAGGGCGTTTGTCCAGCTCCAGCCCCTATGAGGAGGCAGTCTCCTCCCGGTGATGGTCACGGGGCGACCTAAGGGGGTTGAGGCTGCGCCGCACGCTACCGTCACTCTAGCGCGCTGGCACCAGGAGGACGGGACGGCGCGTCGGCGGCTGCGGACTGCGATCTGCAGTCCGCATTTTCGTCGTCGCTGTCGTCGCCGAACATACTGTTGAAGAGCAACCCGGTCGGCGGTGTATCGCGTTCCGACCCGGCAGGCTGGTTCTGGCCCAGCGGGGTATCCCGGAACACCAGCGGCACCGCCCGGGCGGCCTGGTAAGGCCGCCGTACCGCGGAGACTGACGTCGTTGGTCGTCGACTATCGCCTCGACGACCCGTCGGTCGGGCGTCCTCGGGGTGGCGCCGCGTGTCTGGTTGTAGTGTTGACCGCGGGAACCCCCCTACTCTGAACGGGTTCTGACCCCGGACGGAGATCGGACGTCGGGTGTAAGAGTGCAGGGGAGTCGTTTAGTGGGTGGGCCCTAAAATCCTTGGGCCCGCGATCTGCTCTCAACTTCTGCAGATCGTTGAGTCGACCTCGTAGGAGGTTCGGCCCCCGGCCCGAGAAAAAAAAAAAAGCCTAGCGGCAAACGTAGGCAAACGTTCCAACTCCATACAAATTTGAGTTAACTTTTACGCGATCGAGAAGTTAAAAAAATCGCGCTAAGCAATTCATGGTAAGTGGTTATCGTCGCTCGAGGAGGTCAATGATAGCAGGAGAACATGTAAAATGCTGCCAACCGCTAGCCACTAAAAGAATAAATATAATTGAGAAGCGAATCATTGTGTCAACTTGGCATAAATTTTGTAATTTTAGGATATTGTTGTTGGAATGATTTTTTCTCCTACCATAAGCTACCTGATGCTATAAAAAAAGACAAATTATTTAAAAAGAACTTGAAAAAATTCTGAACATTAAGATGTTATTTTATTATACTACAGTTCACGATTTTTTAAATGATAAATCATTATGTTAATTTGAATTCACTTCTTACCGTTCTTTGTTTTCGTTTTATGACATAAATAACTAATTCTTATTCAATTAATTTATTTTGTTGTTTGATATTTGAATTAATTAATACATAATATTATATTTACTGACTGCATTTAATGCAAAATAATTTTGAATAATATTTGCACGCCGACCTGGTAGAAACACGCTGTTCTATAAAATAACTATCAACAACTTTGTAAAAATAAGTTTGTAAGCCGTGTTTTAGCTAATAAAGCTTGATTTGATTTGATTTGATTTGATTTGACCTATTCGCTGGTAGCCTAAGAGGCTATTCCGGCTAAGCCCGGACTGGTAGGTGAGCTCATGGGCTCAACCTGAGAGAATTTGCTAACACCAGCCCTAGCAAGAATAGTGCTTCGCAAAATCTACCACCGGATCAGAATCGTGACCCAGTAAGAAGATCCGGCTGGAAACTCAGTGGGCTGTGAAATGATCGCATTCACTCAGCGACTGGATAATAGTCGTTGTTACTTAAGTAGACTAAATGACTTAAGTATAATAATAATTATAACGCGCCAGCCCTGTGTCTAATCGCTATTAGTGGCTTTTATCCTTGGACCAATGAACTAGTTGTCATCGGTATCTATTCAAATACAGGTTTCTTTCTAGACGTCTATATTTCGTTGTTATTTGTTTGATGTATTTTATTTAATCCATAGAAACTAATAAATACATCATGTCTCAAATTTGGATTTCTGTTCAGAGATGCTCATGAACCGTACGAAGGGTTCTCACTGGTATAAGACACCAAGAAGATCCTATTAATCTCTTATTATACTAACTGCAAATATAGATGTGGCGGCAGCCATCCTAGAGCACAAGATATTTGACAGAAACCTGAATCTAGCTTACGACGTTTTCAAGATAAGCTTGAATACTTACAAGCTCCGAACAACAACTTCAGATCGTCATTCGGATCGAGCAATATCAGCCGCTCGTTGGAAGATCTTTCATTAAACCGGTGGTAGGACCTCTTGTAAGTCCGCACGGGTAGGTACCACCACCCGCCTCTTTCTGCCGTGAAGCAGTAATGCGTTTCGGTCTGAAGGGTGGGGCAGCCGTTGTAACTAACTATACTGAGAACTTAGAACTTATATCTCAAGGTGGGTGGCGCATTTACGTTGTAGATGTCTATATTGTCTATGGGCTCCAGTAACCTCTTAACACCATCTAAGCAATTAAAAAAAACCTTCGAAAATGGCAATGGTATGTCGTTCGTCTCCACTCGGGATGTCTACACGTCCTCTGGAACCTAAGTGCATAGTCTCCAGTGTGCTAAGTGCGAGTTTTTTAACGTTCTCGATAGCGTAAAAGTTAACTCAAATTTGTATGGAGTTGGAACAGCGCCCCTAGCAGCAAACGTAGGCAAACGCACTAAGCACACAGAACAAGAGAAAGACCTACCATTTGATCCGTAATCATGATTGATTTCGTAAATGAAAGGCTTCATTTCATTACTTGCCCGAAAAAGATTTGTCAAGTGACGGATTTCGACACAATCCTTCGAAGTTTGGTCTTAGAACAAAATATCGGAGGTTGCGTTTTTAAAAACGAAAGCGTATTTTGAAGCTAAATATGGCGCAGTACCCATTTGGTGGAAAGTGTTGTCAGCCGATGTAGATTAGTACTAGAGTACAACGCATGACATCTATAAGTTTACAGGGTCGTTAGGAACTCTAATTGGATTGAGCCTTTACCTCCATGTTGGAATATGGCTTTGACATCCACGATGACAAAGGGATATCGGGTCAGACTATTCTCATTTAAATTTACGCTTTTTCTCAAAAATAATTAAAGTTCAACGCAATTCTAGTACTTAAGTACGTACGTCGTAAACATTAGTCTGAGCACTCGTCTTCCACGTGTGTCTTTTGTAAGGAAAATTATCGTTCATGCACAGTACAAATATGTGTTATTGTAATAAAAACAAATCAAAGTTTATGAACGAGTCCACTTGTGTGTATAACGTGACTGGTTGTATGACGGCCTCGTGTTATCTTTCTGTTTACTAAAAAGTCGTAAATCAGATTTCTAATAGCCCGTGGTCTATAATAATTAGTTGGTTGTTTTTGTTTACTGCAACAATATTGCAAAATGGCGTAATGAAAAAATAAATCTTATTTTTCATTTTAATTTGATGTAGGTAAGTTTCCGTTAATGAACAATGACAAGATTCACCCGGCCGAGTCATGATCCTTTTTATCTACTGCGTTGAAGTAATCGAATAATCTATAAGCAATATAAAATTACACAATTTGTTTTGCGGTCTATTGACGATTTATAATCTGTAGTTACTGATATAGTATATATTATGTGGTCAATGTCTCTGTCATTGTGTCGTTTCGCAAAATTTTCATTTGTCATGCGCTTCGGGTTATTACAAGGGCAGATGTTGCGTTCAACTTCACTGGATATGACGGTAATGTGAGGAGGGGACGTCCTAAAAAGATTTGGATGAGCTGTGTGAAAGAGGACACGCGAGATGGGATGTGAGCGCAGAGATGACGCATAATAAGTCTGAAGGGAAAAATAAGACATTCTGTGCCGAACCCACATAGTGGGATAAGGGCAAGAAAATGAAGACGCGAATAGCGAATGTAGCGATCATTTTAAAAACAATCTATCATGTATGTGCTTCATTTACGTAATATTTATTCCTTAATTCTTACGCTTAGTGGAAATACAGCACTGGTAATGGCATAGCTCATAATCAAACATCTGCAAATACGTTTTTGTACTAATGAGTTGTTAAGGTCCTTTTGTGATTTCGTCATTTTACGAAGTATATTAGGACTACATAAATCGAATTCTGCAGGAAGGTAATCTATGTACCGCTGCAAAACCTAAATAATTTTGGCACTGGCAAGATTATAACCAATGTGGGAAAAACTGATTATGAAAAAAAAGAATGTAATTAGAATTATTTTGAAAAACAAATAAATGAATTAACAGTTACTCTTTTGTTTATTTTGTGATAGTATAATATATAGAAAAAACAGTATCACGCCCGCATGGCAGTGTATTAGATTTATCAAAAAAATGTTCGCATGTTAATGTCATTAAAAAATGACAACGTCTTCTAAATCGCAGCAATTAAATTATTTAACTATATACATGATTTACTGAAACTACTAAAAAATATTCCCCTCCATTTCAATTTTAACTATAGCTTAGTTTTCAACGACAATCTATTTCTAAAATACATGTTGCTTACTGCTTTTGGTTTCTATTTTCGATCGCAGATGAGTTAAAAAGCCACATGTATTTCAACTACAAAATCCTATTTTCGGGTTCGGTATTATTACTTTCAACATACCTACTATTTATTTATTTTCAAACTTTTGTTCTTGACGTCTGTGGTCAAATTGAGAATAGATTAATATTGTTTGTCTTTATTCATATTTTTCTATAGTGTAGTCTTGGCGTTGAAAATACAATCATAATAGTGTACAAACTTACAATTCCAATTAATTATAGTCGAATTTCGACTACTGCGGGACCTCTAGTATCAATAACTAGTTCGTATGATTTACTGTTGTATTAATAAAAAAAAATCGCCTCCATTTAAATTATTTTAACTATAGCTTATTTTTCAACGACTATATATTTATATTATAAAATATTTGTTACTTATTGTTTTTTTTTTTCGATAACAGATAAGTTTAAAGGTCATATAGTGCCACGGAGACGGCTAAGTTCGCATGTAATTTCATTCGTATCGGAAATTTTGGCGTTTGCTACTTAGAAGACGAATTGTAAACTTTTTATTTTGTTTGTAGGTAAAATATTTAACTTAATGATACGGCGGCGTATGTCCTAAACACTTCATTACGGATCTTCCCGATCCATTAACGGTGCTTTTAGGTACTTCTAGCATCGGTCACCGTCCTCGCCGAACCCGTCGTTTGCAACGAATGGCTCGGCGAGTAAACTAACGACAGACACAGCCCACTGAGTTTCTCGCCGGATCTTCTCAGTGGGTCGCGTTTCCGATCCGGCGGTAGATTCTGCGAAGCACTGCTCTTGCTAGGGCTAGTGTTAGCAACGCCGTCAGGTTAGATCCCCGAGAGCTCATCTATTCGCTCGGTTACGCTGGCATAGCCCCTCAAGGCTACCATCTTAAGTAGAAAAAAAAACCGCATGCATTCCAACTAGAAAATCTATTTTTCGGGTCCGGTATTATTAACCTCAATTCGCTTTCG
The DNA here is from genome assembly GCF_030269925.1 of Bombyx mori. NCBI lineage: Eukaryota > Metazoa > Arthropoda > Insecta > Lepidoptera > Bombycidae > Bombyx > Bombyx mori. The sequence goes on along the minus strand of NC_085114.1, from coordinate 14,845,146 downwards.
CTTTGAATACCAAATTGTATTAAAACTACAATTGTTGCATAAAACTGAATAGTAGATATGCTCTTTTGGTAATCAACAAGGTAACCCGAGGTAGCCCCGTTGAATTGTGTAGCATGCGCGTGTCACGTGTAGCGATGTTCGCGATCGCGATCGCCCGCCGGCTATAAACCAACATGCGCATTTATCTCGTATTCTCGTATACTACATTCTCATATTATTACTGCTTGTATCAAATCGTTTTACACAATCTCATGAATGTTTTTATTTTAATCTTTACGATGCAACGATTTGTCGCCAATCGCACAATCGAATACCTAGAAAGATTTTGAATTTTTGTATTAATAGAATTTTATTAATATTCACATATTAGGCAGAGGAGAGCAGGAGACCGGGCTCAGTGGCGTAGATTGGGAGAGGCCTATGTCCAGCAGTGGACGACTGTGGGCTGTTGATGATGATGATGATGATGATGACATATTAGGCCGGTCACAGTTCTCGTCGAACCCGTCGCTTGCGACGAAGGGCTCGACGAGTAAATTAACCCTCAGACACAGCCCACTGAGTTTCTCGCCGGATCTTCTCAGTGGGTCGCGTTTCCGATCCGGTGGTAGATTCTGCGAAGCGCGGCTCTTGCTAGGGTTCGTGTTAGCAACGTCGTCAGGTCTGAGCCCCGTGAGCTCACCTACTAGTTAAGGTTACGCTGAAATAGCCTCTCAAGGCTTAGGCTCTCAGCTTAGGTAGAAAAAAAGAACATATTAGGTACTAGTGGTCGCCCGGTAGTCGAAATTAGACTAGAAAATTAATTGAAATTATAAGTTTGTATATTTTTAGAGTTCTGTTGTCAAAGACTATATATTATACTTCTTTAATCACAGATTATGCTAAGATTACACTTTAGACAAATATTAATAAAGACAAACAGTATTAATTTATTTTCAAGTTGACTACAGACTATAATATGCAATAAGAAAAGTTTGACAACATGCATGCGTGTGTGTCAAATACATGATAATGTGTGTAATGTTTTTTTTATTGATTTAATGTATGATTTATGCATAATTTAAAAAAATATTAACATTCTGCATTCCTTCTCGATATTTACAGGTGGTAGGGCCTCTTGTGAGTCCGCGCGGGTAGGTACCACCACCCTGCCTATATCAGCCGTGAAGCAGTAATGCGTTTCGGTTTGAAGGGTGGGGCAGCCGTTGTAACTATAGTTAAGACCTTAGAAATTATATCTCAAGGTGGGTGGCGCACGTTGTAGATATCTATGAGCTCCAGTAACCACTTAACACCAGGTGGGCTATGAGCTCGTCCACCCATCGAAGCAATAAATAAAAAATATCCATGGATTTATGTATTGAATTTAGCTAGAAAGTAGGTTTTTTTTTTTTATTGCCCTTGTAGGCAGACGACCATACGGCCCACCTGATGGTGAGTGGTTACCGTCGCCCATGGACTTCAGCAATGCCAGGGGCAGAGCCAAGTCGCTGTCTACCGCAATATTCCTATAAACATAGATGGATTAGGTGGTTGTACAATATCTGTATTATATTTGTAGATATAAAAAGCGAAGTATGGCGACCTTGTTCTCTACATTATTCCACACAATCCTACACGCACTATAGAGCAGATAGAGTTCGAAGCTATTGTAAAAATAATGTAAAAATAATTGATAATATTTGTTTATATATGCTTTTATATGTATATATTTATATATATCTACATATTTATGTATATGTATTTATTTAAGTACTATGTATTATGTATGTTATATATACACATAATATATGTTTAAGTAATATCCCCTCACACTACACCTACCAAGCTTCATCTCTGCACTCCCCTAAGGTAGACTGTTAGAGAATGCCTATGGCATTAAGTCCGCCTTTATACTTTCTAGTATAAGAAGTTATAAATAAATAAAAAAACGCAGCTCTGTTTACGTTAACTAACGACCCATTGGTTATGTAAATAAAGGAAGTTTAAATGTTTTAGAAGAAGAGAATTCCTTATGATTGGCCAAGAATGTTATACGTTAATAGGAAAATAAGAGTCTTGAGTTTTTCTCATTATTTTTTATTGCCCTTGTAGGCAGACGAGAGCACACGGCCCGCCTGATGGTGAGTGGTTACCGTCGCCCATGGACTTCAGCAATGCCAGGGGACAGAGCCAAGCCGCTGTCTACCGCTATTTACGGCCATACTTATTCAAATACCTAATTATAGTAAAATATACATTTATATTTGAGCACGATAAGATTAAACCGCCACGCATATTAAAATGAACATTCATAAATTTAAAAATGTACACAAAGTCTTGAATTGTCTGGTTTTTATCTGCACGAAAGCTGAACTGATATAATGTTGGTTCACCATTTTAGACACAGTCGTACAGTGCATACAACTCACAGTCTAGTTACTAGACTGCAATATTACGTTCGTAAATTAGACTCTTTATGCTTTTTTCCCTACTTATTCGCTGTTAGCCTGTACTCTATTCCAATTACGAAGTCTCATGAGACAGATGTTATTATTATGTTATTGTGTGTGTAGTAATTGTATAATGATTTAGATTGTATGTGTATTTTTTAAATGATGTTTACAACCATGAACAAAAAATGATTATTATTTCAAACTAGCTGACCCGGCAGACTTCGTAGTGCCTCAATCGATAAATAAAAGACACATCAAGGGGACACATCAAAGGAAAAACAAAATTGTTTGTTTTTATATAATTCCGAGCTTTTTTATATTTTCTCATCTCTCCTTTTAAGCCTTTTAAGCCTTCCCTGGACTTCCACGAATAATTTAAGACCAAAATTAGCCAAATCGGTCCAGCCGTTCTAGAGTTTTAGCGAGACTAACGAACAGCAATTCATTTTTATATATAGAGATTATGCGAAACATGAAGAGTTACGCTCTAAGAAGTGTCAAAAGGTATTTCGTAATTGGAATAGAGTTTAAGGAATATTCTAGCTACGCGCGGACTGGTAGGGTTGACTGACGGGCTCCGTCTGAGAGAATTTGCTAACGCAAGTCCTAACATGAGCAGTAGTACTTCACAGAATCTACCACCGGATCGGAATCGCGACCCACTGAGAAGACCCAGCGAAAAACTCAGTGGGCTGTGTCTATGCGATTGTGAGAAGTGATTTTTTTGTGATACCAAAACTATTTCGATGCCTCCAATGAACACTACTCTAACTCAAAATTTTCTGTTTTCACGCAAATCGCTTCAATATTTTAAAAGTATTACAAATCATTATTGATGGGCTTCGAAGCAAGAGTAAATCAGCTAGTTACACAAAAAAAACCATAAATATATCTGCAATAATAAAGATTTTATCAACTTTTTTCGTTTAAACGCTCCTCCTGTAAACCTACGAATTTGGAGTTAGCGTAGTGTTCATTAGAGGCATCGATTTATCACTAATTAATAATTTTTTTAATAATATGTTAGCACCAAAAATGTTATTTCTAATTTCGTATGTTCTTTACACTCATATAAAACTTTTATACATCAGAAACTTAACGTTCTTGTTAACAAGATCGGTAGATGCGCACGTTTGATGTTTGTCTTAGATCCTTGGAATTATCGCGAATAAATGTATACAAGAACAATGACCCGGTGCAAGTCTCTTGCGATACTCTATACTCTTGCGATACTATTGAAGTCGTTGTGGCCTAACGGATAAGACGTCCGGTGCATTCGTGTTGAGCGATGCACCGGTGTTCGAATCTCAGGCGGGTACCAATTTTTCTAATGAAATACGTACTCAACAAATGTTCACTATTGATTTCCACGGTGAAGGAATAACGTCGTGTAATAAAAATGAAACCCGCAAAAATGATAATTTGCGTAATTACTGGTGGTAGGACCTCTTGTGAGTCCGCGCGGGTGGGTACCACCACCCTGCCTATTTCTGCCGTGAAGCAGTAATGCGTTTCGGTTTGAAGGGTTGGGCAGCCGTTGTAACTATACTTGAGACCTTAGAACTTATATCTCAAGGTGGGTGGCGCATTTACGTTGTGGATGTCCATGGGCTCCAGTAACCACTTAATACCAGGTGCGCTGTGAGCTCGTCCACCCATCTAAGCAATAAAAAAAACCTCTCTCTGAAGAAAGACGCCGTTGCCCAGTTAGCGTTGTTTAAGAAATGTCATTTTCCACGCATTAAATTTTTTTCAAAACGAAATGATTCTTTTGTGAACCACGTCACCGACACGCAACAGCTAATGCGGCCTGACGTAACCGCATGACCGTCACGTATGTGTGAACAGAAATATCAACAAAACACGTAGTGGCCGTAGGTAGGACGTCTGCTGCTATCATACGACAGCATGGGTCAACACTGAGAGCAAATAGTAACGAAATTGGAAGATTCATAAATGTTTACTATTACTAATAGTTCGCAGTATCACAGAAGTACAGGGCTACGCTTCGACTATGCTCATATATTATACTAACTGTTACTCGGTCCAGAAAGAGTGTAAATATTTTTTTTCTAAGATGTCACGTATATTTTTTATAGACAATGAAACAGTTTCTCGTGGAATGTAATTATTTTTCGCGATCAAAGGTAGCCTATGTCACTCGCCTAACCTCAAACAATCAATAGCTTTTAAAAAAATCATGCCAATTCTTTGTTTTATTTAGATGAATGTATAACTAAGACAAACAAATACAAAAAAATCCACATGTGTAAAATTCATAGGTGAGATCAGACACAATGTGCTGGAAATGGTAGGTAGATCGGTATTTAAATTGATAGCTCATTGTTCTTCATAATCTGCATATGAAGTGCAAAAAAAATTAAATTACAGATTACCGCAACGCGAAAATTATGTCCGTAACATGGAGGTGAATGAAGTTAGCCCCTCAAAAAAATTTTTTTTTCCTATTTTATACTTATTTTCTATTAATTCGTTTGTTCATCATTTGTTCATGATTGTTCACTGTTAATAATTGTTTGTTCTGCATTTATTTATTTAAAAAATATATTTTAAAATATACCTACAAGTTAGCCCCTCTAATGCAATTTTTAATATTTTTTCATCCTTAATGACTCGTAAATATTCATTTTCGATTGTTCTTATATAAAACACGTTTGTTCTTTTTCGAAATTACTCGTTTTTTGTTTAATTTACTATTTTTATTAGTTGAATAAATGTATGCAAATATATGTGTACTGCGCATGCGTCAACTATTATGCCTAAATTTTCTACGCGGTTTTAATCGTGAAAAAAAAACAAATATAAATCCTGAAGGAGCAATTAATTGGTATACAGTTTAATTAAAAAAATTAAAAAATAAATAAATGAAATAATGTGCATTGGCTTTAAGTTAGACCAAATACATTTTTTCCATCAACCATATTCAACTAATACAAATAGTTAATTAAACAAAAAATGAGTAATTTCGAAAGAGAACAAACGTATTTTATATAAGAACAATCGAAAATGAATATTTACGAGTCATTAAGGACGAAAAAATATTAAAAATTGCAATCGGGGGGCTAACTTGTACATATATTTTTAATAATTTTTTTAAAATAAATAAATGCAGAGCAAACAATTATTAACAGTGAACAATCATGAACAAATGATGAACAAACGAATTAATAGAAAATAAGTAAAAAACAGGAAAGAAAATTTTTTTTGTGGGGCTAACTTCAGTCACCTGTAACATGGAGGGTAGAGGTAAGGAGAGCAGTCTCTGTGTGTGAAAAAGTGCCCGTTAAAATCTGCTTAATAAGGGTGGCGCTACAGTAGCCTCCGAGTAAATTTTAAAAAAGGCGCTGAAAGTTATTAGAATACGATAGAGAAATAAAAAAGGACGAAAGAACTGTAAGCACTACTAAATCACAAAAAGTATTTTATTTAAAGCTGATAAGAAAATGCAATCGATGTCTCCACGTTTTACCACAACAATCGTTTTAGGTCATATTGACGAAATTAGTTTGGACTACGTAAACATGTAAGGTCTTCTATATTACACTGTCACTAACTACTCTAGTCATTAAATATATGAAATTTCCTAACTCATCATACTTCAATCAGTTCATATCATACCCTGGGCCTATGCTAGCGCCATTCTGGAGGATTTTTGAACTGTTATTTAGTGCTGAAAGTGGGACACTTTTTCAAGCTTCTCCCATATGACGGTTCTCCTTACCTCTACCCTCCATAGTCCGTAATAAATAAATACAAAAATATACAATATTGTTGTATGATTTTCTACTCTCGGCTCTGTTTAAAGCTGTTGCCTACATTATTGCGTACAAATCTAAGACAAACGTATTGTGAGCATTTAAATAAATTCTCTTGTCAATCACTTGATTAATTGATTAGCCCGATTTCATTGCTATTGCCAGTTAGTGTTAACTCCACCTGGGATTGTTGATTAGAGATCTTTTCCTTAAAAACACGGAGATTAATTAGTAGAGTAGCGAATGTTTAGGAATGATTTTTTATTGCTTCGATGGGTGGACGAGCTTACGGCCCACCTGACGTCAAGTTGACACATATATCAGAATACTAAGCCCCGCGTCTTTTGAGCCATGTCGACATCTACTTCTAAATTTAAAATATGTACATACCTACTAATGAAATTTAATTTTATTTTTTATTCTATTTTAAATCAGATCCCTACATATGGTGAGTCCCGGCGAGATACCGGCTAGTCCCTAAATAGAACTTTATACACAAATACATTCGCCAACAGTAAGGCAACATGAAATTTGACCGTGATTGTGGTGTGATTAGCAAGGACGCGGGCGACGACGGCACGCAAGGTCGGACGTGTGTCTTCAAAAGATCAATAATACAATAGGGTAACGGACTGTTTTTGCTCTACGTAATTGACGGCGAAAACCGAACGAAACTCTGCTAAATGTTACTTCACTAATTGAGGCTTCGTTTGGGGTCTAATGATTGGCCAAATTTTGAATTCGTCGTCGCTCGTGTTTAGTTTGAAGGGGAAAAAAAAGGTTACATTAAATTTCATTTAGCGTCTTCGAATATAAATCATTAATATTTCCTGAGAACAGTGATTGAATGATTCGTATGATATAAATCACTGATACTTCAAGAGTTGGAATTATTTTATGAATTACATTTATTGTATTGTAGTTGACAATTTTGAAGGAAAAAAAGAACAAAATGCAAATCTTTATTTAAGTCATCATTATTATTAATATGTTACCAGGAAGGCAAGTCACAAATGGTCATCGGGCCCCGAATTAACATTCTTTATACTATGGGAATTAATTGTATAATCTATGCTATGGGAACCAGAGACTGATGTAAATACTTATTTACGTTTTTTTCTAAGGGATTTTATGACCCGGTAACTACGACCTTTAGGTCATGTCTTATTTCAATTTATATTCTTTTTTTTATGAAAAATGATAATATGGAGTGAAACGAAATGAAATTATGATTAATTTGAGACATTAATCAACTGAGATGAAATGAGATGTAGTAAGATGTAGTAAAATGTTGGTCATTTACGAAGATTTTTTCAGTGTACTTTTTGGAGGATCCCGAGAAATTACGTCCAGCGGTTTTGTTTCATTTTCCCACATTTGTGCACTTTCACAGATATTAAACAGTGCATAAACCACCGTTAAAACAAAACGCACAGCTTCACTTCTTGCGTTCCCGCCAAAAAGTCCTATTTACGTTTAAAACAAACACATACATAGATAATAAACATCCTGATAAAGAGCAAACAAACCTTTTCGTCTCACATAAGTAATACGTGAGAATCGAACCCACAGTCCAGGAGTCTAATCTAGTCTAGTTTAAGTCTGCTAACTATTGCACCAAATCATTCAATTGTTTAAACAAATTACTGTTATTGTTCTAAACAAATCATATTCTTATGTATGGCATTGAAGTTTCCAACAATAGGTGTTGTACTCAATGTGTAGTCAATGAACTAACATGACAGTGGGAAGTTTGACAAAGAATTACTTTTTTATGTTGTTATATTATGATTATTGTTGAATGTTTTTTTAATGTGTTCACAATAATTTAAATTACAAAGAAATTTTATTTTACAAATTTCGTCGCAACCATTACACACATACACACACATTCGAGATTTTTGATTTTTTTAATTTAAGATTTGAAAATAATGTTCAATTCAATAACTAAGTCTTGAAATTCTTTTTTTTTTTCAAAGATTTTTTGTCCTTTTATCGAGATTCTTAAGCCAAAATATTTAAAAAGAAAAATAGAATTATGTTTTAGGACCTTTTAGTTACCTACTTTGTTACTTAAACGTCTAATATGCATTTTGTTTAAGTAGTAATTTTGATATTCTGACGTGTTTCTGCACTTATTTTTATTTGTAACACGTTATTGCTTTTTATTGTCAATAATATTTAACCAGAAAATTAATTTTGAAGAAGTTGTTTGGGCAAATTTCACCTCTTAGCCAACTATAACTTTCAATATCATTCCAATAAACAGAGCGTCCGGTCTTCCGAAGCCGAAAGGAGAATAAAATACTACCCCCTCGGGAATGGAAATCTGTTCATAACCATGAGTGTATGTTGTAGTCGGTGAATCTGTACTTCTATATCTATACTTCCATACTAATATCATAGAGGAAAGATTTGTTTGTATGTTTGTATTGAATAGGTTCCGAAACTACCGAACCGATTTGAAAAATTCTTACGCTGTTTGGAAGCTACACTATTCCCGAGTGAAATAGGGTTACATAAAATCTTTTTGAAAAAAAAAATAGGGATCCTTACTAAAACTCCAATAATGTAACCCAAAGTGTAAAAAAATTACCTAAACTATTTTTTACATCGTATGCTCTGCGAAAACTATTGATGACAGAATAAAATAATGTACTACGACTTTGAAGAACACATTATTATTTACAAAAAGTATCGTGACGCATATGTCTAACTATTATAGTTATGCCGCAATAAGTTTTCTTTTATTTAAAAAAATTAAACAACGTCAAATATCGTTGAATTTTTTGTTAAAGACCCGAGAGGAGCCGGAGCGGGCCGCTAGTATTTTATAAAACCTGTAACGCAGCTGGAAGGCGCACCCCAGAGGCCATTGAACCCGCGCGTCAGCTGATCTTTTATAGTTTAAGAGAAAGTAGAAAAATTGTAAATATCGTTTTTTTGTGTTGAAAATTCCCAGCACAGCTCTCTGACCTGTTTTCGATTTTGGGATTGTTTATAGTAATCCCTGTATTCGAATTATAGCGACATATGCGCGTACGCGATAACCTATTTTGTTTAATTACTGGTAGAACGTGTTGTGAGTGCGCCGAAGCTATTTAATATTCTAATGCCTTTGAGATTCGATCGTAGGTTTACAGACTGCAGTAGCCGTTCAACTTGTCTCAATTTATGGATAAAAACTAATAATTATTTTAAAACGCACATGAAGTTTCTACAAATCGAACTAGTGAGTTTCTGTATATTATTTTCACAAGTCAGTCGGTCATAACTGGATTAAGTCGACAAGGTTATCGTGCAAACGGCTCCAAGCTAACAACTAGAGCATCGTACGATTAATCTCCGCTGTCCGGTTCGGGGGAAGGGTGACTTGAGAACGCATCTAATGCAATTTTTTGCACGCACACACACAATCCGGCGCGCTGTCGTTTGTTGTATCAACAAGAGGGGACTATGAGGCGATGTCAACGTCGCATACACGAATTATTTTTAGTAGAAACTATAACAGATTTAATATAGCTACCTCGGATCGGGAACGGTTTCGTCATTATAGTCTCACTAGTGGGCGGCAGGAGTCGCTGAGTCTCCGGCGACATGGCACTAGTGCACTGGTTCAACTCGTGTTTTTTGCTGTCACTGTTATTATTGATGCCGCCGCGCAGTCGCAGCGACGGCGAACCGTTAAGCACGTCCATCCGGGAGCGCTATCGACCAGGGGGGTGCAACTCCCATACAAAGGAAAAGAACATTCAACTAGCGTCATCTTTAGGAACCGGCGAGGTCATTTTTGAAACGTTTTGGCCTTAATGAACTAATAAACTCACTAGATGGCAGATACGAGTTCTGACTCAATAAAAAAGGTTAGCGTACTTTGAAGCAGTGCTTCCACTTTTAGGGAATTCTCTCTTTTTTAGGGAAAAATAGCTGATATTTTGGATGATAAAGACAATTTAAAAAATTCCACGATTTAGGATATTTCTGGGTAAAAAGCAAAGCCTATACTAGTAACTGTTGTGAATTTTAAAATAAACGATAATTAAAGTAAAACAATGAACATTTTATTTTATGGAGAGAATGACATTAAGTCGAGTTGACAAGTAAAAGAATAAAACAGAGTTGTGTATAAAAACTATAAAGAAGGTTTGATTCAACAGTAACCCTCTAGTAAAGTAAATCATAGATTAAGCCACTGCTTTTTTCTTAGGGATTCCCCAGAATCCCAATAAGTATAATCCGCCAAATTTTTATTTACCTGTTTTCGTTGATGTCACCAGAACTTACTCGTATTGTAATATACAGACAGGTACTTCATGTACCATGAAAGATTATCATGGTAATTTCATTTACGAAAACCTTGTAATTGTCATTTCACTTTTGCTAGCAGTTCCTTCTTCAAAGACTGAGGTGGAAAGATTATTCAGTGTTCTCAAATGTAAAAACTGACAAAAGAAACAGGCTTTCTAATGAAACCCTGAACGGCTTGCTTCATAGAAAGTTCCCAACTTTGCCAGCAAACAATTGCTCAATTTTAGAACCGAACAGTGTTAGGTTGCGTGCAGCAAAAGAATATAAAAGCAATGCGTCGACTTCCTTGAAAATTCTAATCCTATAGATCTATGATCTTCTGGGGGCGTTTATATTATATATACCTACATTAAATAATATGCTGTGGTTTATTTTCTGTATTTTATTTATGCTTTCTATATAAAGGATTTATGAAAGTTGTTTAGGAAATTTTAGGGATAAATTCAAAAGAAACTAGGGTAAAATGTGGTAAAAAAAACGTAACTGGAAACACTGCTTTGAAGTTTTCAAAATTCCAGGGCCGTAAAACAACCTCAAAAAAAAAAAGAGTTTTCAAAATGTCGTAACGCTTTAATTTTTTAAATCGTTTTTTTTTGGTCTTGGTGTGAGTTATTTTATGTTGTAGTATTAATTTAGAGCAACTTTTAGCTTTATGAGAATATTAGACGATTAGACATTGAGAAACTCTGTTTTGAATTCTCTTTAGACATAACTTGGCTCCAATACTTTTTTCTTCGTTAGCGTTTCGTAAGCCTGTGTAACTATTTTCATTTCTTACAGAAAGTTTATTATTAAAAATCAGCATGCCTCGAAGATCGAAAATGAAATGCTATTTCGGATGCCTTGATAACGGTGAGTTTACACTATTTTCCCGGTATATTATTTGCTAACAGAATTATTATTCATAATATAATTAAATGAATTAGCACCAACTAATGGTCCTTCCTATTTCTGCTGCCTAGCTATCATATATGTTAAGTTTTGATCAAAACAGTCGGTATTAAGTCTCGTACTATCACACACACACCTCAGATGATAAAATTGTCTCGAGTGGGTGGAAGTATTTATGTTTTGCAACTCAGCGTATTATATGCTTATTGTCAAGTGGGCCCGAACTAGTTTTTTGGAATGATCAATCAGTCATGCTTTCCTGTTTAAATAAAATACAGCACAATTGATCTCACATCCAAAGTTAGATGATGGCATTCACGTTTTGTTTCCTGGTGATTGATAACTAAGTTACACCAAGTGGTCTGTGACCACGTTCATCCTTCTACCCAATATAAAATAATGTTTTTATTTTTGTAGACAAAGGTTTGATAATGACAAAATTTTATGGAAAAATTATAAGGAGCACTAAAATGTCTGAAACATGAAAAGATTGATGCACTATATTTGAACCAGAACGTGTTATGTAATATATTAATTTGTAAGTATGATTACATTATCACTAAATTTTTCATGGTCGTATTTTTTCAATATTTGTTACATACTTATGATACTTTGTTTCTCCGTTTCAGAAGAGAAACTGATTCAGCAAGGAACGTGAACTCTCAAGGATCTTATTTTTTTTTAAATATGTTTATAATTTATAAATTAATAATTGAAATAGTTCATAAGAACTAAATTGATGCCAATTTTGTTTTAAAATAGGTTGTTTAGTTCTTATAGTATTACGTTTGAATAGTTATAATTAGTAAGTTAGTAATATATGAAAATACTGATATAAATTTTTGTAAATAACCTTTTGTAAATTCTACGAGAAGATGATTTTAATTAATGATCAAAAGTCAACGGTCTTCAAAAGCATTATTTGCAATTATTTAGATTAACTGTGGAATATATTTTTACTAAGTTGTGTTTTCTGTATGAGCAGATATAAATGAAAATGCCCAAACATGATTATGTTTCTTACATTTTCATTATGTGAAATCAATATGCTTGTGACTGAGTATATTAATAATTTATTAAAACTTAAGTGATAGACAGCAACCCCTATGGCACTGCTGAAGTTTATAAGCACTGGTGACCACTTATCATGAGCCGAGTTGCGTGCTCGTCTGCTGTTGAGTCCAATAAAAATTTTCGAAACCCTTTCTATTATTTAGATGTAATATTAATGTACATTTAATTTGGATTAAAAGATAAATTTACATTTTATGTTTGCATGTGTATGTTTATAATTCATTTGCATGTAACGAACATCAGTTTCTTTTGTAACAAAATGCAAACTAATGGTTTGTAATGAATGTAATTAACTTTAAGATGATTTTCTTTCAATCTGCTGTTTGTTTCATCTAGTATTACCAAATATAAGAATGCTAAGAATAATTTAGTATTCACTTTAGTGTGTGTATTATCTCTACAATGCTAGTTTAAATGACAATTATTGTATGACGAAGCATAGGTAGTGTTTATAGATGTAATATTTTCATACAAGATGATCATGATCATGATCTGTCACGATCAACTTTAAGCAAGAATTGCTATCGTTAAGAAACAAATTTATTTAATTTAATTCAAATTGTCTACTATGTTTGTAATGGAAAGCTGACATGTTTATATTTCGCACAAATGACTTAATTGACATAGAATGATTTGATTATCTAGACTTAATTAACTTTTAGATAACTTTCGATTTAATGTCAATAAGTACGCTAGTAGGATTAATCTAGAGGAATTATTGTTATTCGAAATTTTATACAATTGTACGTTCATACAATCTTTTAACAGAAAATTGTTTGTAATATAGGGAAATTAAATAGCTTACAGAGAATTACAGCTTTTTATTTTAAAAAACTGTTTTCTCTCTGTATGAAAAGATCTTATCGATTAGAATGCTGAACACAATCAAACATTCCTTAATATCTCATAAGTACTACCGGGAATTTCGGCGATTCTAAACGATAAGATTTTTTCATAAAGAGAGTTATTAAAAATATTAAAATTACTAAAAAAGCCACCTGGTGGGGGGTAGGGAGACTAATAATCGACCGTAGCGACGCCTGCTGGACCGGGCTTTAACTAAAGCAAAAATAAAAATGAGAGTTGCGCATCTATCTCGTATATATTAAGTGTATAATCTATGCTATCGACTCATGACTGAGCAAGCGAGCGCGGGGCGGCAAACTGCGCGCTGTGCCAGTTCAGTCAGACAGATTAATCTCATATCAATTTCTCAGCTGATACGAGCGCGCTATTGTATGAAGTTGTCTGGTCGTTTGCCGCCCAGGTATTCAAGTGCAAGGGCAGGATTGTGGCGTCATTCCGCATCACGCTATCGGCTGCTACATTTCTGGGCGATCTGCCATGATGCTCGCGCCCCGTAAACAAGTTTTGACTCTTGATTCTTATTGTCTAAAGTTGTATTGCAATCAGTCGCAGTTTATTGCGTTTGTGCAAACGTGACGTCTGCGGCCCGGCTGGGGCGAGCGTTCCGACTTTTTTTTTCCTACCTAAGCAGAGAGCTTTCAGAGGCTATTTCAGCGGAACCTTAACTAGTAGGTGAACTCACGGGGCTCAAACCTGGCGACGTTGCTAACACGAACCCTAGCAAGAGCCGTGCTTCGCAGAATCTACCACCGGATCGGAAACGCGACCCACTGAGAAGATCCGGCGAGAAACTCAGTGGGCTGTGTCTGAGGGTTAATTTACTCGTCGAGCCCTTCGTCGCAAGCGACGGGTTCGACGAGAACGATGACCGGTGCTTGAGGTAGATACTTAAAAGCACCGTTAGTGGATCGGGAGGATCTTAAATGACGTGTTTGGGGCGACGTCGCCTGCTTTCCATTCTGTCCACAGGATCGGGAATTCGTACCTTGAGTCATAGCGTGTTAATTGTATCTAATATTCATGATAATTCATATCGAGAGGTGAAAGGCTATTTGGTCTAAGCGACATTTTTGTAAATTTACTGGTGAGCCATTTAAAGTTTAAAATTTTGGACAAAATATCATGACAAAAAACTTCTTCAGCTATTTGAATGGGGTTAACATAATTGAAGCCCAATTAAGAATGTCGAATTATTAATACTAATACCATATAAAACGGACCGCTAATTACAAAGATAAATGTCGCGTACCAAGCGAAATATCGCTTAAGCCACCTTTCAGCTCTCGATGTATTGAAGTAAAATTATCACCATAATCAATATAATTTGAATTTGGTAAATGTGGAGTTTTTTTATATATATATCTATTCGCTCCGATGACCACTTAATTTAAGGTGTACCATGAGCTTGTCCATCCATATTAGCAAAAAAATTATATAAAAAGCTTTATTCATTTTAGTGGAATTTTTTCAAATCCGGTCCAAGATTATCCTTTTACCATTATTTTCATTGATCGCTAAATCACAGTCAACCAATTATGATTCTACTGAAATCCGGTAGCACACAGCCGAGTTCATATTTATTATAAACTAGCTGACCCGGCAGACTTCGCAGTGCCTCTATCGATAAATAAAAGACCTAAACTTTTGTATAAAATATACTTAAAACACAAAAGGAATCTGTCCGACGCGACGGGGGAACCGGACCCACATCAAAGGAAAAACAAAATTGTTATTTTTATTTAATTCCGAGCATTTTCATATTTATCTACCTTTTAAACCTTCTCTGGACTTCCACAAATAATTCAAGACCAAAATTAGCCAAATCGGTCCAGCCGTTCTCGAGTCCAGCGAGACTAACGAACAGCAATTCATTTTTATATGTAGATATAAGATATTTTAACTAAGCCTAAGATTTATATTTAATGATATAGACAGTGTTAACAGTTTGAAAATACTTGTAACTGCAGGCAGCTTGTTCCTGCTGAGAGAAAATACTGGAATAAATACTGGAAATACTGGAACTATACTTGAGACCTTAGAACTTATATCTCAAGGTGGGTGGCGCATTTAAGTCGTAGATGTATATGGGCTCCAGTAACCACTTAACAACAGGCGGGCTGTGAGCTCGTCCACCCATCTAAGCAATAATAAATAAAAAAAACCTACTGGAAGCAATTGACCGCAAAGCTGGTGCAAGGTGTAAACAAACAGCTTTGAGGATCGTACTTTGACAAGAGCTTGTCCAGCTATTGATCGGTGTGCTTAGTGTGAGTTGTTTAACATTCTCGATCGCGTAAAAGTTAACTCAAATTTGTATGGAGTTGGAACGTTTGCCTGCGTTTGCCGCTAGGGGCGCTGTTCTAAGTGCATACAAATTTGAGTTAACCTTTACGCTATCGAGAACGGTAAAAAACTCGCACTAAACACACAGGGAATATTGGTATGATCTGACTCATCCTAATTAAATCGAACCGCTGTAATCTTTCACAGTTGATTTCCAGAGATCATTCGTGTCATTAAGCATCATCAGGAATGACCTCCGTCTCACGGATTTTTCCAAGACGCTACGCCATCCTTCCTCAAACGAGGCTTGAAAGCAATCCCTGGGATTGTTGTTGTTCACGGGCGACAGTAACCACTCACTATCTAATTGGCCGATGCTCGTATATCTGGGAAGGCATAGAAATGAGATTTATGACTTCATGTCTCAAGGGTGGTTGAGCCGTTCATGATGTGATTGATGTTCATAGACTCCGCTAACTTACGTGAGCTGCGGACGCCAGTTCATTCCAGATATTCAAACTAAGTGGCCGAAGATATCTCTTAAATTGCTATGTCACAAACAACTCGTAAGCAAATGTAACCGGACAAAACTGGTGAATTTGGCTCCGTCGAGGTCGTTAAGAACTAGATAAGAGAGACTAGATAGCCTGGAAACTAGATCTAGATCGAGTTTTTCGACGTTTTTTTTTTATTGCTTAGATGAGTGGGTGGTACCTACCCGTGCGGACTCACAAGACGTCCTACCACCATTAATGACTCAAATTATAATTTTGCGTGTTTGATTTTTATTATAAGAGTTTCTCGCCGGATCTTCTCAGTGAGTCACGTTTCCGATCCGGTGTAGATTCTGCAAAGCACTGCTCTTGCTAGGGCCAGTGTTAGCAACACTCCGGTTTGAGCCCCGTGAGCTCACCTACATGTTAGGGCGAAGCTGAAATTGCCTTTCAAGAGTATGTATAGGTAGGAAACAAAAAAACCGATGTTATTAAATTCTCTCACCGTGGAAATCAATCATGAACATTTGTTAAGTAGGTATTTCATTTAAAAAAATTGATTGGTACCCGCCTGCGGGATTCGCAAACCGTTGCATTGCTAGATACGAATGCGTCCGGTGCATCTTATCCTTTAGGCCACGACGACGTACTCGAACACAAGCAGCATTTTCGAACGCAGCTTCGTTCTAATTCGACCACACGACTAGTCAAAAGCTCAGTGTGCTTAATGCGAGTTTTATAGCGTTCTCGATGCCGTAAAAGTTAATTCAAATTTGTATAGAGTTGGAACAGCGCCCCTAACGGCAACCGTAGGCAAACGTTCCAACTCCATACAGAGTTAACTTTTGCGCTATCGCGAACGTTAAAAACTCGCACTGAGCACACTGAAAATTATTCGTAATGTTATTTACATTTCACAACTAGGCTATTGTGTAGTATAATCAGTTGCCGAAGCGTGCTTCCAGAAAGAGTGTGCGACGCGGCTTG
The DNA here is from genome assembly GCF_030269925.1 of Bombyx mori. Taxonomy (NCBI): domain Eukaryota; kingdom Metazoa; phylum Arthropoda; class Insecta; order Lepidoptera; family Bombycidae; genus Bombyx; species Bombyx mori. Next base: position 14,828,031 of record NC_085114.1, on the reverse strand, counting down.
GCTCACGTACGCAGGTAGGAACCGAAAATCGACCAAACTAAGTTGAAGTTGTATACGCGTGAAAGCGACAGTCAGTACGCTATTGGGATCAGTTTAAAAGTGCGCTACGTGATTAAGATCGCGTGAACTTTGTTAAACTGTTGATATTCAACTTACTGATTAGTAAGAAAATTGATGATGAAATTCTTGCTAAAAATTTTAGTTCAATAGTTAAATACTCTGTGGTAAAAAAAAAATTATATAATTTGTGTGGTGATGCTTAGGATTCTTTGTTTTTTTTACTGAAACATCAATTAGATTAAAGGTCTTATATCCAGTTAATTGATTACTTCTGTTCTTATGGTTTCACGATTTCTTTTAGTGACGATTTATAAATTAATGTTATTTTGAAGATATTTCTTCTAAGAGTTACTGGTGATTTTAATAAATGTTAATTATGTGGTAAATACATTTAAACATTCTAATCATAGAACACCTAACAGTGTTAAATACTTGTACTGTTTATAATTTGGATCGTTTGGAGCCTCTGGGTCTGCGGAGGGACTTCGGTTCCCTCTGTATTTTGTACCGCATGGGGAGTGCTCTGAGGAATTGTTCGAGATGATACCAACGTCTCGTTTTTACCATCGCACCGCCCGCCACCGGAGTAGAGTTCATCCATACTACCTGGAGCCACTGCGGTCATCCACAGTGCGTTTCCAGAGATCTTTTTTGCCACGTACCATCCGGCTATGGAATGAGCTCCCCTCCACGGTGTATCCCGAGCGCTATGACATGTCCTTCTTCAAACGAGGCTTGTGGAGAGTATTAAGCGGTAGGCAGCGGCTTGGCTCTGCCCTTGGGATTGCTGAAGTCCATGGGCGACGGTAACCACTCACCATCAGGTGGGCCGTATGCTCGTATGCCTACAAAGGCAATAAAAAAATAAAAAAAAACTATGCGTACGTACGTACATTAAGATTCACTAATATCAAAGGATCATGATCGTTCTCTAGTTCGACAATTAGATATAAATGTAGTTGTTGCGCGCCTAGAAATTTCTCGAAGGTTATTTCGATTTATTAATCAATATTTATTTATTTAAAAGTTAGCCGTTGTCCAAAGAATATTTATTAATTTATAATTAATGCATTTTCGATTGTTAGCTGCTCAAATTATTTATTAAAAAGAATGTAATAAACGCAAGTATATAAATATTTAGTAGCAATCATTTAAAAAAGAGTTCACGCGATATGGAAATGTTCGAAACGTTTTTAAGTTCTATACCGAAAAATCGTTATGATTTTGTTAATGAACTCGAGATACCGGAAGTCAGCCTGTCACCTTACGTCTGGACTGAGCACGAAGACTGCTTGAGCACGTCTAGCGACAGCCTGCTCAACAGTACTGTCGATGACTCGGAATCCGCCCATCTGAGTCTGGACTCGAGCTTACCATTGTCCAGAGCTATGACTGACTCGGAAATCGACTATGGATGGTATAGACGGGTTAGTGTGACTTTTATTTCATATTTAGGTGGTAGGACCTCTTGTGACTGGAGGTAGGACCTCTTGTGAGTCCGCACGGGTAGGTACCACCACCCTGCCTATTTCTGCCTTGAAGCAGAATGCGTTTCGGCTTGAAGGGTGGGAGAGCCGTTGTAATTGTACTTGAGACCTTAGAACTATATCTCAAGGTCGGTGGCGCATTTACGTTGTGGATGTCTATGGGCTCCAGTAACCACTTAACAGTAGGTGGGCTGTGAGCTCGTCCACACATATAAGCAATAAAATTTTTTTTAGGTATGATGCGATATTTTTTTTTAAATAAATTGCTGACAGATGTCCCGTTTCGTGAGAAAACTGATTATTATTTTACTATATAGGTACTGTGTTATATATATTTTTTAAAATGTTGAAGAAGAGTTTTTAGCGGTAAGAAGTGTTCTTTAGCATTGCTGGAATATGTGACCCTGAAAAATCTGATGTTTTCCATAGAACTTAGCAGACTATTACTGGTGGTGGCATTGGATGTCTTGTGAGCCCGCATGTGTAAGTACCACAGCCCTGTCTATTTCTGTCGTAAAGCAGTAATGCGTTTCGGTTTGAAGGTTAAGCTAGCCGTTGTACTATAAAACTGAGACTTAGAACTCATGTCTCAAGGTTGATAGGGAATTTACGTTGTAGATGTCTATGGGCTTCGGTAAACTTATCGCCAGCTCGTCCACTCATCTAGGCAAATAAATAAATAAAACATAAATAAATCAATACAAGATGAGGTCAATGTTTCTGTTCATTGCAATAAGAATTGTAATAATATTTCCATTTAATGTACCCAGAAGCATGCTGTACGCCCATAATTACAAACTGACAGCGCTTAATTCTGATCATACTATGATCACATTAGCTAGCCTTAGATTAAGCTTTCTAGTAAAGTACTAGATACGTCTTATAATATTATGCGCAAGGTTAATTTAGAGTATTTTTCCTTTTTCCATTGTAACTGATATCTTCTGGTGAACTGGCGTTGTTCGATTTTATATAAAAGTCTACTATATTTTCTAGTTTACAACTGGGCAGACATAACAATTATATAAGGCCAAAATGAAATACTTAAATCACGGAACAAATAATTAAGGTACTCTAAGTACTTTTTTCTTTTCTTAAGGTAACTTTAATTATCTATTCCGTGACTCAAATCTTGGACACGATTGCAAGACGATACTCAGTTTATTGCAAAAAACGAATCGAGGTCGCGGGGTCAGAAGGACGACAACATCTTTGATTGTTTGCTAATCAACGGTCGATGTTATTGAACCAGTAGAGTTGTGCACTACGCGAGAATCTCTATGTATATTTAGCCGATGCTCAAATTTACAGCCAACCTTAATATAATCTTTCTTTTCTTTTTTATTCTACCCAAGCTTAGAGCCTTGAGTGGCTATATCAGCGTAACCTTAACTAGTAGGTGAACTCACGGGGCTCAAACCTGACGACGTTGCTAACACGAACCCTAGCAAGAGCCGTGCTTCGCAGAACATACCATATTCATATTCAAATTTGAATGCATTTTGAGACTTCAACGTTAACATGTGACATTAATTCTCTGTTCCTCTGATAAATGCTTAACATCAGGTGGAAAATGAGGCCGTATGCTTCTTGGCAGCATCCAATCGTTTTGCCATAAAACCGTACACGCTAAATTAAAAAACTTATGTTTTCTATGTTACAGTTGAAAAATAGAAATACGCGTGATCCGTGGGAGGAATTAAGAACAGCTCTGGACGCGTTTCCACCTGACTATCTGGATTCATTATGCAGGTATCACGAATAAGTTAACTGTAATAACAGAAGGGGAGTAAGGGGAGATCGGAATGCTACCTTCACCACCTTCATCGGCAATGGCGACCGAGCAATGGCGGTATAACCATACACACCCGTCAGGACAACCTGTACGGAAGAGGTGTCAGAAACCTTGGGGATCAAATATCCCCTAAAATGCTGGTGCAGAAGGCAACGGGAAACCACTGCACTAATTTCCCACGAGAGTCATGAGCAGGTTGTATCCGACTGATGCATGACCACGACCACTCTGTCAAGAGTGCACGAATAGGAAGAAGAATAACAGAAAGGGCATAGAAAAAAAAAACTTCAAACTTTTTTTGTGAGCATAGGTCGGAAATTTTCTTCGATTTTAGAAAGTTGTAGACACGTAATAAAAATTCGTCTATGACCACAAAAACTGTAAACAGAACTTCGAAACATCGGAAATAATATAATGACTTCTTCTTTTTCTCCACCTTATCCCACTAGCGGTAGGCAGCGGCTTGGCTTTGCCCCTGGCATTGCTGAAGTCCATGGGCGACGGTAACCACTCACCACCAGGTGGGCCGTATGCTCGTCTGCCTACAAGGGCAATAAAAAAAAAACTAGGTGGGGTCGGCACAGCTAATTTTTCTCTTCCATTCTCTTCTATCAGTCGTCATCTCAACACTCACTCCTTTCTCTCTCATATCGTCATTCACACACTCCATCCATGTCTTCTTCGGTCGACCTTTTCCCCCTCTACCTTGCACTACCATTTCCATACATCTCCTAGTCACATGCATCTTCTCTCTACGCATCACATGTCCATACCACGCTAACCGTCCGCTCCTTAATTTTTTGCTTACCGGGGCCACTTTCACACTTCCTCTGTTAAACTCATTCTTTATCTTGTCCATTCTTGTCACTCCACACATCCATCTCAACATTCGCATCTCTGCCGCATGCACTCCTCTTTCATGCTTTGACAAAATGACAAAACCAATTAATTAGTCATAAGCTATTAAAGAGAGGACTATTTAAACAGAAACAACATTTCTTTGTACGAGTTTCTAGGAAAAGAGGCCACAAGTAATTCCGTCATTTTCTTATCGTTAATATATGAAAGGCACTTTTTGTAAAATACAATGGATGCATTGTTAAAAAAGGATTATTGTCTAAACTTATCTATATATTAATACGTGAAGCAAAAACTTTGTATCCCTTTTTACGAAAATTGCGCGGACGGAGGAGTATAAAATTTTCCACACTTATAGAGAATATAGAGAAGAAGTGCACAATGCTAATATTTTTTTTAAATAACGCATAAAAGATACATTAAATCGATAAAGAAAATATTACACACACTACATACCATGTATTTGACGCACACACACATGCATACTATTTATTGTCAAACTTTATTTCATGGCGTCTGTTGTCAAATTGAGAATAGATTAAATATTGTTTGCCTTTGTTAATATTTTTTATAGTGTAGTCTTGGCGTAATTTGTGATTATAGAAGTATAAAATACTAGCGACACGCCCTCGCTTCGCTTCGGAAACATTAAAACACACATGAAACAAAAAAATAAAATAAAATAAAAATAAAAAAAAGTAGCCTATGTTCATCAGGGACAATGTCGGCTTCTAATGGAAAAATAATTTTTCAAATCGGTCCAGTAGTTTCGGAGCCTATTCGAAACAAACAAACCTTTCCTCTTTATAATATTAGTATAGACAATCATAATAGTGTACAAACTTACAATTCCAATTAATTATAGTCGAATTTCGACTACTGCGGGACCTCTAGTTATTATAATTTTACATGTCTGTTAATTTCAATAGTTAAACTATGCATTCATTTCAATGTTTTCCCTTTTTTTTATTTCCCTTCTTATTATTGCCCTTGTAGGCAGACGAGCATACGGCCCAACTGATGGTAAGTGGTCACCGTCGCTCATGGACGTCAGCAATGCCAGGGGCAGAGCTAAGCCGCTGCCTGCCATAAAGTACTCTCCGCAAGCCTTGTTTGAAGAAGGACATGTCATAGCGCTCGGAAAACACCGTGGAGGAAATACCCTTCAATGAAAATGCCGGCTAAGTTTTCATTTACCTTGTATCCAGCATCAAGATACTTTGATTTAGTTTATACTGTCAGGCGTTTTATTGAATGTAATATTGTAGTAAATAGACTGCGATTCCCGGGCTTCAACCCCTAAAGAACGTGTATACCATCCAAGTTGCAGAAATGACGTGCTGAGGCGGATGTAAGGCAGTAATACCACCTGGCTCGACATAATCTGCAGCGAGTACGTGCGAGGAAGCCTCAGTATTTTTTTTTTATTGCTTAAATGGGTGGACGAGCTCACAGCCCACCTGGTGTTAAGTGGTTACCGGAGCCCATAGACATCTACAACGTAAATACCACCACCCACCTTGAGATATGAGTTCTTAGGTCTGAATATAGTCACAACGGCTCTCCCGCCCTTCAAGCCGAAACGCATTACTGCTTCACGGCAGAAATAGGCAGGGTGATGGTATCTACCCGCGCGGATTCACAAGAGGTCCTACCACCAGTAAAAACCTTCCCTTCGTATGCCGCTAGGAGCGCTGTTCCAACTCCAGACACACCGATATTATTTAATAATAATTAATGCTTCGCGGCAGTAATTAGCAGGTTAATGGTACCTACCCGTGCGGGCTCACAAGCCACCCAGTATATCTGTTTAATTTTTATTTATTATGTTGTTTGTCCAGCAGAAGTCATATCAATATCAAAGGGCTGGAGCACTGTTGATCCATCAATTACTGCGACCCAAATGGATCTATTCAGGAAACAGATGACGTGTTCTTCTTCAGACGAGGCTTGTGGAGAGTATTAAACGGTAGGCAGCGGCTCGGCTCTGCCCCTGGCATTGCTGAGGTCCATGGGCGATGGTAACCACTTACCATCAGGTGGGCCGTGCGCTCGTGTCTGCCCACAAGGGCAATAAAAAAAAAGGCTGCAATTGATGATCTTTTATTTCAGTTTTCAAGAACCGTCATCGTTAACTACAGAAAGTGCTTACGTTCGCGACCGTGACATTCGGTACGATGAAGAACTGCGCATGAAGATGGAGAGATTCTTTGATGAAGAGTGTCGGGTGTTTACACCTGACGATCCAGGACTTTACGAATTGCAAGAGGCATTGGATGAAATAGATTTGCAGGTATGGGTACTGTGCCATTGTTTTCGACTGCTCTGGCGTAGACCGGTGTTATAAAACAAAAGAATGGACTGTATTAATACGATAGTTGTAATATTTGGTTAATTTATAAAAAGAGTAATAAGCAAGTGTCGCGAGTGGCGTTGCTGCACGAAGTCTCGAAGAAGGTGTAAATCCGCGACCCCGCGCCGCTGTCCTCCTCCCGGCGCCCGCGCCGCGCGATTGTCGATGTCCGTGCATCGACAGTCATAATCACGTCGATATCTCGCGCAAAACAGAGTGCTTTAGCTTGAAGGAAAACCTTAATACAATAAAATTCGTGATTTTGTCCTCATGTTCCAAGCAAAATAGCCAAAGCCAAAGTAAAGAATATACACATGAGTTTTATCTGATACATCAGATCGAGATAAGTCAGATACTTTCCCCACGGAAGGTATTGTGAATGAACTCTTTCAGTGAAGTTAACTTCTTTTGACCCGAATCTCCAAATTTCAAGGATTTCAGGACGCCATACCCGAACAATTATTTGTGGCGTAAAAAAAATTTGCTGAGTCTCTTTTTCTACGATCAAACAACTTTCACTTGTCAACTACATATACCTATCTACTACTATCGATTCTATCCTGGGAGTTAATAGTAAAGACAAGAGGTTCATCTAGGGTCAATAGTAAACAGCGTCTTAGTTCTGTTCCTGGAATAAAAGATGTCCATGGGCAACGGTGAGCTACTTACCATCTAGTGGACGAACGTGTGGTTGCAAGTTTTAAACGATTGTATTGGTGGCAGGGCGTATTGTAAGTCCACATGGGTGTATACCACCACCGCTGTTGCGGTTTTGCGAGGCAGAAATTACACAATACAATTAACACATTTTTTTATCGCCCTTGTAAGCAGACGAGCATACGACCCACCTGATGGCGAGTGGTTACCGTCGCCCATGGACTTCAGCAATGCCGGGGGCAGAGCCAAGACGCTGCCTACCGAAAAGGCGTGTTTCAAAAAGGTTGGCGTCGTTCACAATGTAATTGCCCACAAGTTCGTACAAAAATAGCTTAAGTTTAAAGCAGCTAATCCATTTTTTCAGAGTCTGGAATCCGAACTCAACAGCCTCGCTTCGATCGCAAAGTAATTTTTAAATATGAAAATTGAAAACCGATTTACTATTCATATCTCGTATGCACCACGATTTATGGATTGTTAACTAACGCTCATATTTTATATCGTCATTAGCAAATAACCAAACGCGTTGTGAGTATGTAGGTACGTACATATTTATCGTTTTGTTTATTTTGTAACAAACTTTATCAGACATGCATAGCAACAAACCTCAAATGTCAGTGACAAAATTAAAAAGATTCCTCAGTTTTATCGAATGCACTTTTGAACTCATTTTTATTTTTTATTTTTTATTGCTTAGATGGTTGGACGAGCTCACAGCCCACCTCGTGTTAAGTGGTTACTGGAGCCCATAGACATCTAAAACGTAAATGCGCCACCCACCTCGAGATATAAGTTCTAAGATCTCAGTATAGTTACAACGGCTACCCCCCCTTCGAACCGAAACGCATTACTGCTTCACGGCAGAAATAGGCAGGGTGGTGGTACCTACCCGTGCGGACTCCCAAGCCGTCCTACAGTGATTACGCAAATTATAATTTTGCGGGTTTGATTTTTATCACACGATGTTATTCCTTCACCGTGGAAGTCAATCGTGAACATTTGTTGAGTACGTATTTCATTAGAAAAATTGGTACCCGCCTGCGGGATTCGAACACCGGTGCATCGCTTCATACGAATACACCGGACGTCTTATCCTTTAGGCCACGACGACTTCAAATTTATATTCAATATTAATACCTTTTAAATTTTTTGTCATGATGCTGCCTCTGTTTGACTGACTCAGTGGTGCAGTAGTTAGCGGGCCTGACTGTTGCGAGGATCGTGGATTCGATTCCCACGTCGGCCCAACATACGCACGATGTTTCGTTTTCTTGGTCTGGGTGTTTGATACTGAACTGTCTTATGACGTTACCGGAGCTTATCGACATCACCTATATAAATGACGCCGCACAGTTTGAAAACATGAGTTCTATGTCCCAGTTACTGGCAATACCGTCTTTACCATAAGGGCACACGGGGCCCGTGCCCAGGGCCCCCATTCTCAGGGGGCCCCGAAAGACCGACAATTTCTCTCACACGTTTATTCTCAAAATATTTTTGTCGAGCACATTACACTTTTTTCACAAATCAGTAATACATATGAGTCGACTATTATCAAAGCCGGCAATGTGACTTTTGGACAATTATTGGTAAATCAGAAAAACGAATTATTGACTTTGTATTCCATTGGCAGTCACAAAACTCTTCTGAACGACATCTTAGATAAATAACAGGTTAACTATTAACCTTTATTTAATGCAGGTTTCGAACCGTATTCTTTGAAGGAGACGATTATATTCAAATCAATCTGTATTGACATATCAATAAATTTGAAAATATCAATACCTTTGATAATAGACGACTCATATACTACAAGACATATACTATACCTATAATAGAAGATTTTGCTCAACAGAAATCCCGAAAGAAACCGTTATCGAAATCGTAACCAAAAAACCAGCAGCATTATATTATCTAATATCATCAATTCTAATATCATTAATGACATATTTTATTATACTGTATTTGATTAAGTATAATAAATGGTCATACTCAGTTTTTTTTTTAAATTATAATTAGCTTTTTTTACTTTCCAAAAGGGTCTCAAATTCTTGTGCCCAAGGGCCCCGTCCTAGTTTAAAACGTCCCTAGTTACTGGTGGTAGACTTCTTGGGAGTCCGCACGGGTAAGTGCCACCACCCTGCCTATCTGTCGTGAAGCAGTAATGCGTTTCGGCTTGAAGGGCGGGGTAGTCGTAACTATACTGAGACCTTGGAATTCATATCTCAAGTTGGGTGGCAGCATTTACGTTGTAGATGTCTATGGGCTCCAGTAACCACTTAACACCAGGTAGGCTGTGAGCTCATCCACCCATCTAAGCAATAAATAAAAAGTTTTAATAATAAAACGGCTACCTTCCAAGCCGCGTTGTTGCTTCACGGTAGAAATAGCCACTTTGAGAAGGCGGCACGACATGAGAACCCTCTTGTCGTGGCCGCTGGAAACTACATACCCGATCCTGTAGACCGAAAAATAAGCAGTCGACGTCGCCCAAAGCACGTCATTACGGATCCTCCTGGTCCATTAACGGTGCTTTTAGGCACCACAAGCACCGGTCACCGTCGTCGTGACCCGTCGAAAGGCTCGACGAGCGAATTAACCCATAGACACAGCCCAGAGTTTCTCGTCGGGTCTTCTCAGTGGGTCGCGTTTCCGATCCGGTGGTAGATTCTGCGAAGCACTGCTCTTGCTAGGGTCAGTGTTAGCAACACTCCGGTTTGAGCCCCGTGAGCTCACCTACACACGTTAGGGCGAAGCTGAAATAGCCTCTCAAGGCTATCGCATAGGTAGGGAAAAAAAATAGGTAAAAATAGGCGGGGTGGTGGTACCTACCCGCGCGGACTCACAAGAGGTCCTACTACCAGTAAAATACAAGTAACAATAAAACAAAATTACATGTGAAAAATGCGTTTTAATGAAAATGATTTAAAACATCACAACAATTTCACCTCAATATTCTTCACTTTGTATTACATAAACTACTATAAAAAACGGATGTTACAAAAATATAATATAATACCGTTCACTGAAAAAAAGAAGAAAAAAAAATAAAAATATTTGGTATTGCATGAAATATTTTTTAAATATTAACAATGAGATTCGAAATAAAAAACTTAAGCAATAACTATCCGTGGACAATGTAAACACAACACTTAAACAGCTTCCCATTTTATTAAATGTTCTCATCTCTTGGAATGTTTCTATCCAACGCTAAACACGCAATTAAGTATTTAAAATAAAGTTATTTGATACTTACTGTATGTGAAATTAAACCTTATATATTGTAAGATAAAAAATTAATATCTAAACAATGGACTTAACGACCATAGAGAATGTGATTTTTTAATTTTATTGTACAAAATCAAATTGACATCCATAGATAATGTGTTGTGTTTTTTATATTATTGTACAAAGAGTTGCAGTATTATACGACACAGTTCCAAGGAAATAATTTTATGCGAACCAGCATTTATAACAATTGTTATAAAATTTATCGAACACTTTCATATGTATTGTTTAAATATTCAGTAAGCATATGCTTAATTAATAGTAGTAATAAAGCATGCGTTATAATTACCAAATAAGATGCAATTATATCTTGTTTTGAAAATATATTTTTAAGTCTTTTTATCAATCCAACAAAGCAAACATAGCTTTCGTCTGTGTGTGTGTATTGGGTGAGATCAGTATAGATAACCTATAAATCGATGCCTCCAATGAACACTACTCTAAGTCAAAAATTTTAAATTTTCGGTTTTCACGCAAATCGCTTCACTATTTTAAAAGTATTACAAATCATTATTGATGGGATTCGAAGCAAGAGTAAATCAGCTGGTTACACAAGCAAAAACCATAAATATATCTGCAATAATAAAGATTTTATCAGCTTTTTTCGTTTAAACGCTCCTCCTGTAAACCTACGAATTTGGAGTTAGCGTAGTGTTCATTGGAGGCATCGAAATATAATAATGGTACTTAATTTATTTGTGTACATTCACGCTTAACGACAAGCTTTTCATTGTCCTTTGCAAATGTTTTCAAATGCATTTTCAAAATTCGAAAAATATATTTCTCCAGCTTAAAATTGCATATTATTTCTTTATTTAATCCTACAACTTACGTAAACATAAAAGTGTATTCAATGTTTTCCTGTTTAAAGAAAATCAGTAACAGTAACTTCATAACATAAAATAAAACAAACAAAAAACAGAAAACTTATGTATGTATGTACCTACTCTTATTTTTTTTTTTTTTTTAAGAGATTTTATGACCTGGTAACTGAGACCTTTAAGTCATTTCTTATTTTAATCTATATTCTTAATTTTATGAAAAATGATATTATGGAGTGAAATGAAATGAAAATGATTAATTTGAGACATTAATCAACTAGGATGAAATTAAATGAGATGATATGAGATGAAATCTAATCTCAGTAAAATGGTGGTCATTTACTAAGATTTTTCAGTGGACTTTTTGGAGGATCCCGAGAAGTTACGTCCAGCGGCTTTGTTTCATTTTCCCACATTTGTGCACTTTCACAGATATTAAACGGTTAATAAACCACCATTATTACACATTTAAACCCGAAGAAACACTAAATAGACAAAATAAAACAAATCACACAACTTCACTCCTCGCGTTCCCGCCAAAAAGTCCACCTACTCTTATTAATAAAACATCACCACAGACAAAGTAACTTATAATTAAAAACCATAAACAACAAATAAAAATATTTTATCAACTGTAAACTGGCAAGAGATTCTAAACATAATACCATATTATTAACGATCACTATATAATTAAAATATTTATAATATTTAATGTTGTCCATGAGTTTACAATAACGCCGTATTTTTTTAAACTATAAAACAAAATAACTAAGGTAAACATATTCGAAACATTATCGGTTATACAATGGATTCGATTATAAAAGTGATACATAAATCAGTTTCAGGATCATATTTGTAAAATAACGATCAGAATTAATTTAAAAAAACACGTAAAGTCAGTCCGGAAATCAAATCATCGCGAACCGATATGCATTAAAAAAATATCAACAACTCTATTCTCATATTTTTCATCTTAATAATATAAAAAACCTTTGCAAATACAAACCCAAAATTTTAGTAACTTATCGCACTAAAACATGTTAAATTTTTTTCTAAAAAAAAACTATTGATTAAACTGTCCCTTATTTCCTAAAATCACTTTAATATAAAGCATTAATAATAAACTTAAGTAAGCGGTATCATTGGTAGATATTGGCAGAACGGTAACAGCATAAGGCCAATACGTTCTTAACAGACTGCCCATGCCGATAGTGACGTTCCGTAAATTTGTTTATGGCAACACCAAAAAATTAAGCATTAATAGATCAGTTGCTCTTCGAATTTTGTTGTGACACAATTAAAGAAGTGGTCACATAGAGAAACAGCGCATTTTTTGCTACATATAATTTTTTTGCGGGTGAACCGAATTCATTTTTAACATTTTGTAACAATTCCGAAACGTAATGTTGGATGAGCAAATTTTTTTTTAGTTTTAACAAGGAATATCAAATTTAAAACAAATAAAATACAATTGTTTAATATGAGTATCGGCGCAAGTCAAGTATTATGGACTTATTCAACGAATTACATTCCAACATTAAAAAGTTCTAATGTTTTCGGCACTTGTGATCCGCAGTCCGCATGATGTTTGGTTTTTAGATTAAATTTTATCTGCGCCACATAAAATTAAATCATCCATTTGTTTTCTAATTATACTTACTTCTTTGTTTGGAAGTATTGACGAGTCAATGTGACGTAAATAACTACATAGCTAATGATAAGTAAATAACGATATAAAAGCATAGAGACAGATCAACACGTTTCGCATAATCTGTGACCACGTCTTGTCTTTTTAGAAATTTCCTCGGTTTCTGCTACAATAAAAAAAAAAAACAAAAAATAATAATTTTGGAATGTTTCCTTTGTCATTAAATTTTATGCAATTTCTTACGATAAATAACTCCAGAATAATTTGTAATTCGCGAATATAACTACATAGATATAACTCATGCATCAAAGGGAGGAAAATTGTTTGCCCAAGTACTATTCATATTTTAAAAAGTAACAATCCGTATTGTAAATCTCACCCCTAACGCGTACAACCGTTATAAGTACATGGATACACTGGAAAACAATTTTAAGAATATTTGTTGCAAAAACATCGAATTTTAGCTCAAGATAAGTGGCCATACTGTGAATTTGGTTCTATTGTTTCGATAAAATGAATTAGTTTATTGAATATTTTGGTTTTTGTTTTCTTAACGCTTCTGATAACGTATCTCTGGTATTTGTCTTATTGACATCCGATTTTACTATTCGAATTCGTTTTCTGCACTGTTTATATTATGAATCGATACTTTTTTTACATACCTACTTTATTTTTCGATTAAAAAGGTGTTTCACTTTTCAAATCGATTTGCAATCGAACCTCTTTTCTTTTTCTCGTTACAAGATTTAAAGACCCAAATAGCATGGATCATCGCGTCAAGTCTCGTGGTGAAACTTCTCCCAAGTAAACATAACATTACTACAGTGCACGAACCTACTTTTGGCAGTAACAGTAACTTTAAAAATTCTCTGGATACAAGGCGAGAGAACATATGGGCCAGAACCAATTCATGCAACTATAAACTTAGAGGACCGTAACATAAGTTCAAATTTTCAACGGATTCAGTACGCATAATAATATCGGATTCATTTCTGTCTATATCCGCGTCTTTCTCGCAATAGATCGACCGCTAAGAATTATTAACACTAAAGCAACTTCTTAACATATTTTCGTTCTCCCAGTCTTAATTTTCTTCCACATCACAATATACAGCACTAAGCTAGCGTTCAGACGACTATTTTATAATAGTATAACCATAATCTACATTTTGTCTAGGAATCAAGATTGAACCCGTTTTTCTGTTCACGGATGCGCTTCAACTATTATATAAAAATCGCTAGGCATTCGTAATCGTTACGACAGACTGTTATTATTTCGAGGGGCTATTGGCTATTTGGTTAAAGCAACATTTTCGCAACTATCCAGAAGAGCTGTTTAGAGTTGGGAAAAAATATCGTAACAAAAAAACTTCTTCAGTTATTTTGAATGGGGTAAACTTAATTGAAGTCCAATTAAAAATGTCGAACTGTTGATGCTGATACCAAATAAAACGGACTTTTAATTAAAAAGATAAATATCTTATACCTTTCAACGAGTAATTTTTGTATATATATAATCTGAATCTCGGAAACGGCTCCAACGATTTTCACAAAATTTAGTATACAGGGGATTTCGGGGGCGATAAATCGATCTAGCTACGATTTATTTTCAGAAAATGCTGTTTTATTCGTGTTTTCAATAATCAACTTTATCGATAATCAACTTTATGACTCTTCCCGACATCTATTGGCGAATAATAATACTATTTTTCTTAATTGAGGACAACTAACCGCTTTAAAGACAAAACAAGATGGCGTTATCAAAAAAAAAAAAACCCGTGTAAAGCTCGGTCATCATCTAGTCGCGTATTAAACGAAATGTTGCTTAAGCCATAATGATACCAAACCCCTCGATATTATTATTTATTATAGCACTGTCTATAGCTATAACACATTTATTGTGTTTTGGTTCGATCTTTTACGACCAACCCGAGCTCTTCAGAATTTTCAATCATCGCATGACATAAATTCTAATGGAAGGAAATGGTTAGCAGCGCCCAAGCACCGGTGTGCTTAGTGCGAGTTTTTTAACGTTCTCGATAGCGTAAAAGTTAAGCCAGTTTTTTATGCAATCGGAACAGCGCCCCTAGCGGCAAACGTACGCAAACGATCCCATTCCATACAAATATGAATTAACTTTTTCGCTATCGAGAACGTTAAAAAACTCACACCAAGCACACAGATGACGTCGAAATCACAATTTAAATATTTTTCGTTCTTACCCAAAAAACCTGCGAACGCACTTTTTTATAGCAGAATAAGATAAGACAATCATACTAAGCCACGCGGGTTTGAAAAAGGCTTTCAGTTCAAAAGTCTACTGATTTTTTAGGAAGCAATTCCGAATGCCGAACGTGAATAATAAAAATATCAATCACTCCGTATTTCGTCTTGTCACTAACTAAAGTAATTGAAAAAACAGTATAATATGGAACGAACTTATGAATGTAAGCAACAAGTGAATGGATTGAATTGAATCTGTTCTATGATCAAATTGAACGCTTATTATAAATAGTTTTTTATCTAATTTATTTCTACTATAACATTACCTATACATTTATTTCTCTCTGTAGTTTTCTTAATTGAAATATCGAGTCTGTTTATTTATAAGATATTTTATCACTATAAACGTTAAGTGAACGAATGAAAGGAATGGAAAGATTGAGACGAAAGATTTCTTGTATTAAATATGTAGAAAGAATTAGATTTCAAAATGTTTCGATTGTGAAGAGTGTAATCACGAAAAAACGAAGAATTGATTAGTGTTAAGAAAAATAATTATTTGAAAATTTCAAGTTTAAAATTAAATTTGGAAAAAATTGTGTTTTGGAAGAAAAAAAACAATATGAAGGCTATGCTGACGTGTTAGTAAATAACTTGACCTTTCGGTTAAAAAGGTAAGACAATGAATGGGTTAGGAAACATTGAATAGAGTTGTAATAATTATTGAAAAACAAATTAGTGTGTTAGAATTAGAATTGTAACGAAAAATTATGTTTTTGATTGCTCGACTCTTAGAAAGTATTATCTTTAGGAACATTAGAACTAGTAAGCATAATTATCATTAGAATTACACAATAATGTATTTAAGCTATAATTTTACGATTCGATGTAGCGTTTTTGTACCAAGATTTGTTACAGCGAAGAAACATGTATTAGCAGACATGATTACGAGACGATTTGAGTAACTTTGAATCGTTCACAGATAGTTGTTTTGTTTAGATTTTGTATCAATTTACATGCCATATCAAGTGTATACGCAGGAAATTGTTACTTCTGATATCATTGGAGGTTTAGTAAGATTATCTTTTAGATTGTCTTTAATGTTTTATGTAAAAGGATATTATCTATACTAATATTATAAAGAGGACAGATTTGTTTGTTTGTTTGTATTGAATAGGCTCCGAAACTACTGCACCGATTTAAAAAATTCTTTCACTGTTTGGAAGCTACATTATTCCCAAGTGACATAGGCTATAATCTGTTTTTGAAAAAAATTAGGGATCCTTATTAAAACTCCAATATTCTTTACATCGCGTACCCTGCGAAAACTATTCATGATGGAATAAAATAATGTACTACGACTTTGTAGAACACATTATTATTTACAAAAAGTGTTCCGACAGCATATGTGTAACTATTATAGTTATGCCGCAATAAGTGTTCTTTTATTTAACAAAATAAAACAACGTAAAATATCGTTGAAATTTTCGTTAAATACCCGAGCGGAGCCGGAGCGGGCCGCTTATGTTCGTAATATTATGTACGGTGCTGACGTTTGAACTTTTGAAGGTAGTTCAATAACACAGTTCAGGCATCAGGACTGCGTTCTAAATCTTATTCCAACGAAACAAAGTTACTCAGATCGATATAAAAGAGCATGTACAAAAATAACGTTCTGTGCTCATAATTAAAATTTATGATAATTTTATAGACTAAGTGCGAGAATACTGATGGCCTTCTATGGCGAATAGATCACACTGAAATTTAATCATAATAATCTCTCATTTATTCTTGGCTTAAGAAATAACCCTAGTGGTTAACTTATTATTATAATATTTCGTGGATTTATTCTGCGCATACATTTTCCAAACAAGACTTTATAAACGTGAACGGTTCGTCTTTTTCGAACACTCGCGTTAGTGAAAATGTGCTTAGTGCGAGTTTTTTAACGTTCTCGATCGCGTAAAAGTTAACTCACATTTGTATGGAGTTGTAACAGCGCCCCGAGCGGTAGCCGTAGGTAAACATTCTATATAACTTTTACGCTATCGAGAACTTTAAAAACTCGGGACTAAACACAGATATATTTTAAATATAACGCTGAATTTGCGGACGGGCTAAAATTCCGCTCATTCATTGATAAATCGTTGAAAAATTGGCGCGACGAACAATTTTAAGCAATAATTTAGTATTGATTAAATCAGTAGAAATAATAAGGAACAAAAAAAATATTTCATTGCTCTAACAATAAAAATAAATGTAGCTTCATTAGTTCAGATTTTTGATCTTTGGAGCTTAGAAATTGTTAATGATAGCGGTTTTTTTAGAAATCTTAAAACAACCGCGCTTAAAAATTTCTAAGTTCAAATTAAATACATTTTTATTTCTGTACTAACATTTTTCTTGAAGTTACATACAGCCGAAAAAATCAGAATTACTTTTCGTCCCTTATTTTTTCCACTAATGTAGTTGTTTGATGGAATGAAGATCTATTCTCAATATTAATACAATGCCACATCATTCATCATCGATGATAATGATGATGACATAAGCGTGCACTTTTCGCCATATAAAGCCACCAGAGAAGAAATATAAAGTGCAAAACACGCCATTATTAATTATGAATAAGATATATTATAGTAATAATTAATAAAATTTACGATTAATTGACATATTAGCACGATGTACGCAAGACGGACGATTTTTTTTTTATTTTTTTATATACGATTTATATTCTATTTCTCGCATACGATGAAAGCACAACCCAACTTTAGAATTGAAGTAGCTTAACCAAAACATTTGAAGAAAATCAGTTTTATACTTTGAACCACTTATAAAGATGTATTCTATCAGTTTATAATATCAGATAAAAAAAAAATTAAAACTATATTTTAGTCTAAAACAGGACAAAGGTTTACTTTCCGTATCTTTTAAATGGAGCGCATAAGTACCTGAAGCTTTAAGGTTTGCGCTTTAAGGCTTAAAGAGTTAAAAATCGAAACTGAAGGATTACAATTTTTCAATTACATTTTTGGCGTTTACCAAAAATCAAAGATTTTGGATTAGGCCACTTCGATTCTAATGGTGCGAAAAGATGATTTAGGCATAGCTTTTGTTGATGTATGTACATGGTGTTACTTTTTATTATGAATATTAATTAACTCTATATGAATATTAGTTACTAGAGATAGCTACCGTGTTGTATCTGTTGCATCGATAGTCAGCTTTTAATGCGATCTAGGAGACAGATCATAGCCAATTTCAAGGACAAAGTTCTGATGCTTCAAGGGACGGATCATTTGAGCAGCCCGTGCTGCGTGGTTTATTGTGAGCTAACCAAGCACCCTATATAACAACAAATCGTAATTTTTGTAATCAAATCCTATATGGCTCAAAGAAGGGGTTTTAATCACGACAATAACACCACGTACATCCTACCTAGTTAATGCAATTTGAAGAATAAAAGACACGCAAAGGCAAGACGTAGAAGAAAGATTTAGAAATACTCGAAGAGGGAAATGTTAGGGGGTTTTTTTTAACTCTTATTTATTATTTAATATCTAAGGCTCTCCTGATATGCACACGCTTTGTATACAAAAATAAACGGCTCTGTAAATTCACAACAATATAAACTAGTTACATCGAGAACTTTCGTAACGGGACGGTGCGATGCGAGAACGTTCCAGCCCCTGACGCCACAAACATATAGTTTTCATTGTATAATCATTAATTAATTAACACTTTCGACATGCAACAGACTTATAAGACTAACCTTTTTTTTTTTTTTATTGCTTAGATGGGTGGACGAGCTCACAGCCCACCTGGTGTTAAGTGGTTACTGGAGCCCATAGACATCCACAACGTAAATGCGCCACCCACCTTGAGATATAAGTTCTAAGGTCTGAGTATAGTCACAACGGCTCTCCCGCCCTTCAAACCGAAGCGCATTACTGCTTCACGGTAGAAATAGGCAGGTTGTGGTATCTACCCGCGCGGACTACTATTACATACATAAGCATATACAACCTTGTCTTGTTTCCTTTTTGCATGCGACAAGTTAAAATATGTTTTTATTTTATTTTTTTATTGCTTAGATGGATGCCCGAGCTCACGGCCCACCTGGTATTAAGCGCTCACCGGAGCCCATAGACATCTACAACATGGCTGGAACATTTTCCCACGACCTCTCCGAGCTGTGTAGTATTTTATTTTGTTCTACGTCACATCTTAATGTAATATTTCATTACGAACATCTGCTTTTCCACAACTCAAACATCTTACAATGCATATATAACATAACATATATCATATATCAACCTATTTGGAAATGTTTTTTTTTATTTGTTTAGCCTTTAAACGCTCTGTTTTTTGTGTGTAATAGAAATATTTGTTCAGATATGAGAGGAAGAGAGACCGCTGGAAGATTGTGAATGTAGTCACTCCTGGAGTGGGCGTTGCTCGTAACCTGGTAGAGTGGTTTCTCATTAAAAACCTTCAGTTTTAATACCATCGTATTAAAACTGAAGTTACGATGGCATTATGCATTTCTCAGTCTCTTCTATGAGTATGACCCCAAAGTCTACAAATTCCTAGTTAGATCTGTCTTATCATTCGAGTCTTGTTGTATCTTGTCTATGTTGTATACATTTAAAGGCTAAACTACAAGTGTCTGCGTCGCGCCTTCAACGTTACGTGTGTGATGCGTTACCTACATAACATGAATAATATTTAAATTTTCTATTATAATATTGTCTCAACATGAACCTCGTTTTTAAAGCGGTGGACTAACACTCGTAAAGATAACGAGTTCCATTTAAAGTTTATCGAATGATTCTTTGCTAGACGGACCAAGGATCTTGTCACCGACCCGGATTTCTCGATGACATTAACAAATACGCATTTTTTTATTGTCTCTGTATACTGATGACCTATTTTCGCGTTCCCTGCGAAGGACTTTTTTGCCACAATTCCAAGGCGACTACTCGTTATCAGATAGACCGTAAGCTTGCCTGCGCACGATAGCGATAAAAAATAGACTAAGGCATATCTGATAGTGAGTGATCAATGATCATTGTAGCTCAAGGTCAACCGCTACCTATATATTCCGTCAAGATAAAGCTTGTCTCAAAGCTCCTTCAAGTAGAGTTCAATGACCGCGAGTACTCGTAAATGTAGTCCAGTGTTTGGTGGGTGCCGTTTAGAGTCAAATGTATAATTTAAGTTACTTTTGTCGATTTAATGACGTCATAACAGTTCTCGATAAACCCTCATGGAACACGCTGTATATATTATAAAGCTTGACACTCTGCACTACTGACTTATAATAATATTATACTAAAGTAATATTGCGATTTCCTCAACGCACCAGTCTCTATACAAAACGTACGTATTAAAATATACACGCATAGTTTCCTTAGCTTAATGATTGAATGACGAAAAAAAAAAAAAAACATTATTAATTTATGGAAAACAATAAATCACAGTGTCGAATCACGATTACGTTAAATAAAATTGTCATCGACGTAACGTTACAATGAGATCGCAAAATGTATTGCCGTACGCTAAAAATATATCAAAATAAATTAATCTACCGTCACATTATTCATTATTCGCTAAACAACTTGAAAACACGACAAACGGATAAGCAAAACTTTTTTCTAAAAATTGTTTTGTACACTGAATATAATATCTAAGCTTCCGTTTTGATTATAACAATAAAAAACTTTGTATAAATATGTATATCAAAAAAAGTAAATGCAAGCAATGCTTTTATTTACATTTTACAATCGAATAAAATAGAAAAAAAAGATCTTGGCGGAAAATCATTATGAATCATGATTCATGTAACGCGTTGACATTACGAAAAAGTGAAAATTTTACAAAACTAAAGTTTTTTCTCTCTCTCTCTCTCTCGTTGGTGGTTAAAAGCTTAAATGTAGATCGAATTATTTTCTCATTATGTTATATTAAGCATGACAGTAGCTTTTACCGGTAGGCATTTCGGTTTTTACCAAATTCTTTCCATCTTCTTTTTTCTTTATGATTGAGGTTTTACTGGTGGCCAGGAGGCCTTTCCAGTTTCACAAGGACAGGTGGACGAGGGTTCAGTCAGAAGGGACGGGATTTGCTAACAGCTACCCGAGCGCCTCCAAGAGAGACTTAACACCTCAAGAGTAGCTGTTTCGGGAATGAATCTGCTACCGGATCGGAAGTTTCCCATCATCAAGAGAGCGCAGTATTCAGAATTTTGAACTAGTCGATTAGTACTAAAACATTAGAAATCGAAACCACGCCTTACGAATCCCTTAGCCTTTGAGTTTCATTATGAGAAAATATTTCGTTTCAATAACTTACAAAGTAACAACAGGCTCTGCGGCCTTCAACCATTAGTCACTCTATCGCACCGATTCGACACACATACACGTTTGTCCTTTTAATTATTAACCAAATTGATATGTCACACATTACCCTTTCGCCAATTAAACAAACAAGTCTGATGAATTTTATTATCTGTGTCGATGGTCAGGTCTCGTCGCGAACTGTCAACGTCAAATTGACACAACTGTCAGTGGTGTATTTAAGGTTCTCGTTTGATTAATCTCGTGGTAGGCATATTCTTTTCTGGATATTATTACCAACCAGTCCCGTCGCGTGGTTTCGGAATGTAAAACGTTCCATTTTCCGCGAAATAAAGAGTTCCCTTTGTCACACTCTCGGGACCATAAACAACCGGCCGACTTGAAAATCCGTTACTACGTAAATTAAGAAACCATCGCATACATTTTCGTATTTGTTACAGCAATTATGTCACTTATGCAGTGTCACTGCGCAAACACAAACTGCACAAACTCACTTTTGTGCGAAATATCATCGAAATCTGTTCGGGACTAATTGACTTTTTTTTGTAGTATAGAAAAACAGATCATCAGTTTTAGATAAAAGGTTCAGTTTGAAAATCTCTCAACATGGAAGTCTTTGGGCCGCGAATAAAGGAAACTAGTTTAGTTATTAAAAAAAAAAACTGATAGATAGAAAAATTTTTAGACCATCGACATTTTGATTCAGTAACAGCAAAGAAGACAGATGCACGGGTATTCGCGAACTGTTCCCTTCGTTCTTTTCCAACAACCATAAAATACCACAAGGAACCAAGAACCATAAAGCAGTCTACGGTTGAAATGTTTATGCAAAACTGAAACAGGCATCGATGACGTCATCTGTTTCAAGAAAGACCCAAGATCATGATAAGAATCCTGAATCGGTGCGATACAGTATCCTAAGGTTAAGTATGGACGAGAATCAAACCCTCCTCGGCTTCCCCGGGCCCGGACACTCCGTCGACCTGATGATCGAGCCGCCGAACACCTCCCGCGGTCGAATCGGGTCCATTTCCATGAAGCCCGGATTCAGAATGATGTTAGGCACTAGTTCAATTAAATCCTGATCGTCCCCGTAATCTATTAGGTTTAGTTAGGTTATGTTAGATACGTACCGTCACCGTGTGCGTGTTTGTTTGTTAGTGTGCGTCCCCGCAGTCCAAGCGTGCGATCCAAGCGAGTGCGATAGAGGGGAAAGAAGAAAAAATCGAATGAATAAAAAACTTTCACTTACGTAACATACTCGGCATATTAAATTAAATATGCGGACATGCGTTCAAATAAGACGTTTTAAACTCGCTTCCACATTAATAAAATGGTCAAGTGAACCAAAGGCTTAATGCTAGTGTGCTGAATGATATTCGAAAAAATATGTAAAAGCGAGTTCAAATATCTATATATCAGCAAATTTAAATGTCATCATTAGGCCGATAAATGAAAAAATCAGAAGAACGTTTTCTTGAAGCACGACTCGTCAAAACTGCTTTGAAAACGCGATATTGTACACTACTGAAGCGTATCGATAAAAATGTATACTAAAAATATATTAGCTAGGTTATTTTAATAAGAATTAAAAGCTGAAAGTTTTAACTAGTCTAGTTAGAACTAAGTAATTAATGTATCTTTTAAATGTCAATCTGTCTCTATAGTCTTACATGCTTTTTTTTTGAGATTGTTTTACGGCCCTGGATGCGAGTCCTTATGAGCCCGTGTTGCTAGCGTATCGAGCGTACACAGACTGTGTAGTCTGACAACACAAATTAAATGTCACTTCTTATTAAGACCGTCAAGGGTTGTGTAAAATAAAATAGAAACTTCTCGACTGAACCTATTCGATAGTTACAATAATTATTCGAGAAACCTTATTTATTATACGTCTACTAATATCTGAATAGATTTTTCTTTATTGAATCTAAATTAATTTTTTTAAAGTAATTTTTCCATTTTTTTTAGAAAACACTATTAAGCAACTACTCATAGGTTATGTAAATTTAATTAAACATTCTATTTTTATTTTTAGCTATGAAACTTATTATTATTATTAATAAATCTGCCTGTATTTTCGAAGGAATGTATTAGTAGTAGCATAAAAAACAACATTTTTCAAGCTGTAATTCGATACAGCTCTTTCTCAATGCCTTGTGATTTCATTAGCGTATGACAGCCGAAGCAAAATTATAATAGAAAAAAAAATATCGATCTAGCAAAAATGCCTTTTACTTTTCAACCGACGTAAAAAAAGTTTTTAGTTCGATTGTTTTTATATGTAGATCGGTTTGTACAGGCATTTGTTCAATGTTGATGTAATTATTTAACCGACTTATAAAAGGAGGTGGTTATTAATTCGATTTTTTTTTCAAGTGCTTTGCCACGGAACTTTTTAGGGGAACCGATTTGACGATTCTTTTTTATTTTAAAAACTATTGCTTCTCGTGTGGTCTCATTTACATGCTATCGAGATCTGATCAGCAGTTTTGAGTTAGCCTTAATAATACATAATTAATTGAGTTCATCTACATTGATTATATTCTAATTTTATTTTGTGAAGTTAGTTTTTTTTTTGTAAACAAAATGTTGTTATTTTAATGTATCCTTCACGAATGAGCCCTCTATTGTAACACACTACTTAATATTATTGATATATTTATGTCAAAAAGTATTTTTAACATTTACCCTAATGAATTGTGGTTTGCTTAAATGCATTGTTGAAGTATATTTAGAAATTGTTAATTGACGCTCCGTAGCATTGTTGGTCCGTATTTTCGCATTCTATCTTAAACTAATTATAGCTTTTAGTGTAAATATTATTTTTATAATAAATACTTCCAGTGGTACATAATTATTAACCTTAAAAATTTAATAAATGAAATAGAACATAGTTTTTGCGAAACTCTAACGTCAGTAACGTCAACTGTCTATTTGACATAACCTGGAAATTTGGTTAGTAAAATTAGCAAACGGACAAAAATCGTTTCCACAGATTATTCAATCAGTATTCGCGTGACGCATATTTTACTTTTTTTTTTATATATCTAGTGTCTCTCAGTAGGTGGGAACTTCAGCTTTGTGTGTTGGAATCAGCACAGGAATGTTGATGATATTTTTTGGTAACAAACAAAAAATGCATCGACCACAGCACTGTAGTGGTCATAGAAGACCTTAATTTGTGTCAAATTGGGATTTTATAGTTAATTGGAAACTTAAAATTATTTTATTTGGTATAAATTTTTAAGGCGTTTTTTTTTAAACTTTCTGTCACTTTGAGCATAAATAATGGTAACTTTTTTTTTTTATATGTAAGCATAGCACCTTTAAAATAGCGAAGCTATACTTTTTTAAACCTATTAAATTCTAATACAAATTTTGGAAGTATAATCATAATTCCTTGGCACTAAATCCTTGTACTTATAGATATAATCATTATATTTAAATATTTTAAATAGTTACTGAAGCCGTGTTCAAAGTACATATATTTAATAGGAAAGTGCATAAAAACGTTAGTAAACATTATTGGACCATAATTATAATTGAAGTATTTAAGCGTATCTTATTTATTGCAAGTTTTTTGTCTTTTTTATTTTACTTTATAATGTAATATAATATCACTTTTTTTTTATAGTATTCTAACCGATTCTACATACTACACTAATATATTATTACAGAATCACTGCGATTCTTCTCTTTGTATTTATACATCTTGATCCACGTCCGAGCAAGTGTTTTAAAAGCTACTGACACAGCTGAGGTCCAACAACCAACTAAGTGAGGTATGCCATTGGCCAAACGTTTGTCCAATATCTCAAACAACATTCGATTAAATACGACTTTTGTCTCATGTCACTCAAGAAATTTCTTAGTGCTCAATGTAAAAAAAATGCAATGAGAAAATTTCATAAACTTAATTATTGTCATTCATGAGGGATGAAAGGCTGCTTGGTATAAGCGACATTCCGCTTAGTACGCGACTGTTATCTTTGCAATTAAAGGTCCGTTTTATTTGATACTAGTGGACCCGGCGAACTTTGTTCCGCCACAGGGTTTGTTTCAAACACATCAACTGGTCAACTTCAAAATTCTATTATAAATAACCATAGAATATATTACGTTTAGCTGTCAGTTGCGTTTTGTTATTACATATTAGTTGCGTTTTGTTATGCCACGTTTTATGACACGTCCCAATGGGAACGTGATAAAAAGTATCCTATGTCCTTCTCCTGGTTCTAAGCTACATCCTCACCAATATTCAGCCAAATCAGTTCAGCCGTTCTTGAGTTATAAATAGTGTAACTAACACGACTTTCTTTTATATATATATAGATTAGCATCAACAATTCGATGTTTTAAATTGAACTTCAATTGAGTTTACTTTATATACAAATAGCTGAAAAAGTTTTCTTGTTATGATATTATTTCTAATTTTTTTATAAACTTTAAATGGCTCTCATATAAAGTTGCCAAAATGTCATTTAAATCGAATAGACCTTCGATTCACTTATTAAATTTTTCAGCGAAATCGCGCCACAATCTTTATGTTTGAATTGTTTTCGATCGGACGAAAAGTTATTAAGACTCGAATCTATTGATTGAGGAAATATTTGATAAATGGAGAGGTCTTTTTTTATCGAATGCGTATTGGATAATGGAATTTGACGAGTGTATACCGCCGTGTGTTATTGATACACATGACTCAGCGCATTTTGCCTTTGGGACTGCACACACAAATGTTTGCATAGTGGCCAGTC
Source organism: Bombyx mori (assembly GCF_030269925.1). Lineage (NCBI taxonomy): Eukaryota > Metazoa > Arthropoda > Insecta > Lepidoptera > Bombycidae > Bombyx > Bombyx mori. The sequence continues at coordinate 14,801,723 of NC_085114.1, read as the reverse complement.
CGAGCATGGCCGCCATAAGCATTTTATTATTTATCTAATATCAATTGCTTCGATTTATTTTAATGCAGTGTCTACGAAATACTCTTAATGTAGAGTTTGCTTAAACTGTAATGCAGTATTTTTTTCCTTCATTATTTTGGTTTTCTTTAAGCCAGTCGTTGCGACTCTAACATGACACGAGGTCACCGTATTTATAAGTTATTCGTAAATTGCCGATTTATTGACACTAGTAAAGTCGTATTACGAACTCTACCTTCAGCCGAAATAATATTAAAATTTTATCTATTCAAACAAATCGAATTGAGCTATTGTCTTTTAGCTTTATTAATATTAGTCCATTTCGCTGTTGACTATTTAAAAATAGTTACAGTTGTGCTTTTTATTGTTTTGCTTCTTGATTATCCTATCTCTACGTTCACGTAGAGTCAATTTGATCGATATAAATTTTCTTTTTCCTTCACCACATATCATAGAATACATAGAACTACCGACTCTACAAACAAAATAGAGTAACTGTACCGCCAATTTAAAAGGCAATTGTTTACATACATCGTTTGTTCAGTTATCGATCGATCTTTACATAAAGTCCCGACCTTGTGTAATTTATATTCATAGGCTCTTTGCATTTTCTTACTCTACACACCTTCAACCTTCAGCTATATAACCTGCACAACACAAATTAGAAGACTGATTTGTCTTTACCCGCACTATAAGCATAGTCTGTTTAACCGCCGACTCTACATACGTAAAAGTAGAGTCATACGTATTAATATGTAAATGTTCAAAGCGTTCGCTTTAGTTTGACCACACGTATGGTCTAGTTTAAGTACCGACTCTATCTCCATACGAAGTAGAGTCTGGGCAGAGGCTGGCGCTATATGCGAGGCTCACCGGTGCGTCGCCACTCGCGGCAGAGCACGGCGCAGGTGCCGACCGCGAGCACCAGCAGCGTGCCCATCACCACGCAGACTGCCGCCACCCACGTCCTCGTGTCGAAGGTCTCGACGCCCTCTAGGAAGTGTTTGTACAGCTCTGCAGAAGACATAGTGCTAATTAATTATCTAGGTAGGTAGTGGCTTGAACCACTCACCATCAGGTGGGCCGTATGCTCGTCTGCCTACAAGGGCAATAAAAAAACCTAGATATGAAGTATTGCGGGTAGCTGTAACTTTTTTCTAGACGACCCGTTAAGATCCCTATGAAAACAAATTTTAGAATTGCATTCCATAGCACGCAATGGAATACATACAAGCGGACGCGCGGAGTTAACGTGTTCGTCTTCGATTGCGGGTTTATAAATTATATAAACCAACGATAAAGTTGCTTTCAGACTACCCTATAATATAATAACATATAGTATATAGCTCATAGTACAACAATATCGCGCACCATACATTGTTATGGACACGTTCACACTGTACTGTACTATATATTATTGGCTAAGTATACGTTGCTATACTATATGGCTCTATAGCATAGCGTAGTCTGAAAGCAGCTTAACCTTACATGACATTTTACGTAATTTAGTTAAAGCCCAATGCTCTCCACGGGGCCAAGGATCGCAGCAGATAGAGCACAATCGTACAAGAGATATTGATGAAGCGAGGGAGTCACGACCCTCAGTAATGAGGAAAACGACGCAATGTGGAGGAGGAGGAAAGGCCAAAGAATTGAGCTATCTACTAGAAGACATGGAAGCGATCTTGAATCTTGATCGAATAGAATTCGATCGCTCGAAGATCTTTATAAGACTAAAGGAGATTAGGGCCGCGGATTCTCTAGATTTGGATATCCGTTTAACATCAAGCTGATCTCAACCTCGTGTAGCATCTACGATATTTCAAAGCGTCGATGCATTTATTGTTTTCGTGTATTTGCGTGTGAGTTTGTGTGTGTGTGGTAGCGGTAGCTAGTGCTATGATTAATTTTAAGACACCACATATCAGGATTAGCTAACATATTATGTATATCGACGGGTATTTGGTTTAAGCGGCATATTTGCGACTTTACATAAGAGCCATTTAAAGTTTAATATTTAAAAAAAGTTGAATATCAGTAAAACGGAAAGGACATCGCCCACCAATCCACGAAGTACTGTTGTCTAATGTCTAATCGTATGTATTCACCTGCTTCCTGATCACTGTACAGGGTTGTAGCGAGCACTTCGACTGGGGGGCCCGGTCCAAGCACGTTCGTCGCCCAAACTCGGAACCAGTACGAGGCGTTCGGCTCCAAATGGTACACGTCGATCTGACGCTGAAAGAATAACAAAGATACCTGTTTTCATTTATTATATTATACTAGCGACCCTCCCTCGCTTCGCATCGGAAACATTAAACTTTATTATTGATAGTTGAGTCGCGCGCTGTTACCCGCGGTTATTGTCGTACCGCGGGTGACGCGGCGGGGCGAAGCTAGCCTAAAAAAAGTAACCTAAGTTACTCCTTATATCATCAGCTACCTGTCAGTAATATTCCGTCAAAATCGGTCAAGCCGTTCCAGAGATTAGCCGTATCAAACAGACAGACACACAGACGAAAATTGTAAAAAATGTTATTTTGGTGTATGTACTTTTGGTAGGACCATTTACTGGTGGTAGGACCTCTTGTGAGTCCTAAGTACCACCACCACCCCGCCTATTTTCTGCCGTGAAGCAGTAATGCGTTTCGGTTTGAAGGGTGGGTCAGCCGTTGTAACTATACTGAGACCTTAGAACTTATATCTCAAGGTGGGTGGCGTATTTACGTCGTAGATGTCTATAGGCTCCAGTAACCACTTAACACCTGGTGGGCTGTGAGCTCGTCTACCCATCTAAGCAATAAAAAAAAATATGTACCGTATATATATGCATGTAGTAAAAAGCGGTTATTTCAATATTACAAACAGACACTCCAATTTTTTTTTTCAATTCAATTTATGAAACCAATATAATTTTTTTTTGCTTGACAACATTTCTTTTTTCTTCTATGAACTAGAGAAACACTAAGCGTTATGGATATAAATTACGTTTTATCTATATTACGAGTCTGTTTTTTTATTTCTATTTTTATTGCTTAGATGGGTGAACGAGCTCACAGCCCACCTGGTAAGTGGTTACTGGAGCCCATAGACATCTACAACGTAAATGCGCCACCCGCCTTGAGATATAAGTTCTAAGGTCGCAGTATAGTTACAAAATTTATATTTATAGTGAAATTAATATTTAGGGAAAGCGTGTGTAATAAAACTTACCGAATTAGGACTAATGTGATTGGGGCTGATTGGCCTCCACGGTTCCAATGTCCCGTTGACTGGCATCGCCGATCTATACTGAGCGGTGAAATCTATGATGGGATGACCACCGTCTCCGGCCACGTTCCAGAGGATCAGAGCGAGGATAGTCGAGGAATGGACGGTAACGTTCACTAGAGGCGGGGGCTCCGCTGTGGACCATTATATTGAAGCTTAGTGGGCGATAAATCGATTATGAGGTGGTCATACTCATGGTCTTAAAGAGGTGGAACTCCCATCTAACAAAGTTCTGTAATGCTTTCTTTCTTGGTTATATGTTATGGTGTAATAGTTACAGAAAGTTTATTTATTATTGTTGCATAGATGGTTGGACGGGCTCACAGCCCACCTGGCGTTAAGTGGTTACCGAAGCCCATAGACATCTACAACGTAAATGCCGCCACCCTCCTTGAGATCTGAGTTCTAAGGCCTCAGTATTTTTTCAACGGTTGACCCACCCTTCAAACCGGAACGCATTACTGCTTCACGGCTGAAACAGGCAGGGTGGTGGTACCTACCCGTGCGGACTCACAAGTGGTCCAATCACCAGTAAAAACGTAATATGACTCTGCACGGATACGAGCCGCCAATCATACTTTACATTGACGAATTAGAAATTTTATTGAACACATTTCAGCGGGCTCGCTAGCGTCATGATGATGAGATGATAGAGATGATATAGATACACTGGAAGTTTACTTAGAAAAATTGGGTCACAATTTAAGCATCGGTATAGACAAATCACTCGGTACCAGCACAGAGAGGGTCTTATTCTATCTCCATGGACGCTTTGGTTGCTTTGTGGTGGGAGGAATAAGAACCGTGGTACCTCACATCATGAGTTTCATTAAAAAATATATTTTACAGTCTCAAAATAAGCTTAAAGTATTATTATCTATGGGTAAAAGAAATAGTGGATTTCTCCAACTAATTGTATTATTATATATTTGCAAATTATTTTTATAAATGAAACAAAATAATCGGGTCACATGACCTTGAGTTGTGACGTAAAAACATTTTATTGCGTGCGTATTTTAAGTATGCTCACACGCACAGACGTCACGTGTCTCAAAGGAAGACACTCGGCGCCTTAATTATACTAATTAATGAATAAATTTATTACTATGATAAGCACATTTCTTACGGCATTAGCGGGGACTAGAACAAAAATAATTTATACTCAAAAACGACTTAAGTTTATTAACATAACGATGAGGTCACATAATCAAACGCATTGTTTACAAGGCGAACATGAGCACACGCGGTCGTGGGCGTTTTGTTTTTATTACACGTACTAATTAACTAAGGACTTATAAGCCGCTTGATTATACCCACAAAAGAAAACATGTTTTGATATTGCGTCCGTATTGTAGTGGAAGTTGATTGGGAATTAACTTAACTAATGTTTTTAATCTTGGGCAGATCAGATTAGAGTATGCTTTATTGTAAATGAAAAATCTTAAATACGAGTCTGGAGGGCCGTCTTATCGATAAGAGCCATCTTTTCCAGACAACTTGATTCCAAGTGGACGAGAATCATTTCTGTTTTGATATTGCGTCCGTATCGTGGAAGTTAATTGGGAATTAACTTAAGTAATGTTTTTAATCTTGGGCAGATCAGATTAGACTATGCTTATTGTAAATGATAAATCTTAAATACGAGTCTGGAGGGCCGTCTTATCGATAAGAGCCATCTCTTCCAGACAACTTGATTACAAGTGGACGAGAATCATTTACTGGTGGTAGGACCTCTTGTGAGTCCGCGCGGGTAGGTACCACCACCCTGCCTATTTCTGCCGTGAAGCAGTAATGCGTTTCGGTTTGAAGGGTGGGGCAGCCGTTGTAACTATACTGAAGGTGTGTGGCGCATTTACGTTGTAGATGTCTATGGGTTCCAGTAACAACTTAACACCAGGTGGGCTCTGAGATCGCCCACCCGTCTAAGCAATACAAAAAAAAAATTCAAGAAAGAAATTAAACGCGACGTAGTTACAACTAGATAAATAAATAAACAATGTACACATAAATATGATATTTTACATATACATACGTATGTAATGAAAGCGGAGTTACTTTATTGTTAAGTTTTTCCGTGCTTGCGCTGTTTGTAAAGCAGTTAGAATTAATGTAGAATGTCAATAAAACTGCGGTGACCGAGATTAAGTAATATGAAGTTACAAAATTAATTTCCACATGGAATTGTGAACGAATTTACTATAAAATATACTTTAAATGTCATTTCCTTGTTTCTAAACAAGTTATTTTAGTACTAGCAGTAGATTTTTAGTTTTTCACACTGGCAACACTAAATTTGTTTAAAAAAAGATGAATGTCAATATCAGTTCTCTATGCCATTGCGATGTTACCAGATTTTGAAATAAAGATTTTGGTGTTCAAATCTTTTATTTATTTTTTATTTATTGCATAGATGGGTGGCCGAGCTCACAGCCCACCTGATGTTGAGTGGTTACTGGAGCCCATAGACATCTACAACGTAAAATGTGCCACCCACCTTGAGATATAAGTTCTAAGGTCTCAAGTATAGTTACAACGGCTGCCCCACCCTTCAAACCGAAACACATTACAGCTTCACGGCAGAAATAGGCATGGTGGCAGTAACCTACCCACGCGGTAGGTAAATCCAGTAGTTTTCGCCACAAAATCCCACATAATATATATACAATATATAACATGGACAAGAACAGAGACAGACCCCTATCGTGCAAAGCGATGCCACCCTAAAAGTCAACAAATACGTTACATAAACGTTTCACGTGTGTGTGTGTTCGACAAATGAATTTTTCATCGATCCGGCACCTCGCTATTTCCGGAATAGAATATATATACCGGACTTATTGACAACGGAAGACTTCAGAAGCGGAGAGGTTATTGTTATCTGTGACAGAATCAAGGACGCTCGAACTGTAGCCATCTTTGTCGACTACGTAGGTTGCATTGGGGAACATATCCTCAATGCTATGACATATTTTGGATGTGTTGGCATCGATTGAGTTTTGCTCTGGCCAAAAATCTTACAGATATGATACAATCTCTCATTTCATTATTTGTGGTAAGAGTTATCAGACAAAATTGCAACAGTTTTTCAATTCGCTGGCTAATAGAAATGCTCTTTTTCTAAGAATTTCAATATACCTTCGATATATAACCATTCTGTGTTTTTTTAACGAAGGAGTGTGATTTTTCATTATAATAATGCTAGACCTCACACATCTTTAGCCACTCAGCAAAAATTAAGAGAGCTTGGCTGGGAGGTGTTAATGCATCTGCCGTATAGTCCTGACCTTGCACCTTCAGATTTCCATCTGTTTCGGTCTCTGCAGAATTCTTTAGGCAGTGTCAGGTTAACATCACGAGAAGACTTCCAAAACCAATTGTCGCGGTATTTTGATCAGAAGCCCCAAAATTTCTATAGCAATGGGATCGAGATGCCATCTCGAATGGGACCTACAAGATGGCAAAAAGTTATCGAACAAAATGGTACCTACATACTTTAGTTAAATGTAAATAAACTATATTAAAGAATGTTGTGAATTTTCTTTAAAAATGCAAAGAAACTTTTCCCCGTCCTATTAATAATAATAATAAATAGCTGGGAATAAATCACGCACGATCATACGACCTCTAATTAGGTTTCCCTGTGTTATGGGTACCAGAGACTGGAATACATACTTATATATGTTTAAATATATACATATATAGATATTAAACAACCAAAGTGCAAACAAACGTCATCATTAGACGAATGTTTGTCCAATGTGGGAATCGGACCAACGACTGTTGGCGCAAAAGTCAGGGCCGCTGACTACTGCACCACCAATTCAGTTTGTGATCAAAAGCAAATAAATGGACAGTAAAATCGATGCAGCAATTAAGCTAGTTGCAGTGGGTAATGGAACAAATCCATATAGCGCACAATGGCTTGCACAAGAGCTCGGCTTGGAATGGACGTATCTAATCACAGTCATTACGTGATGCGACCTTCGGTGTTTTGTGATCCTCTTCAGGCACGCTATTATTATTGTACAGTGACCATGGTTTAATGTCTACTATATTCAAGCAAGTGCCGTATATTCCTATAATTGGTATTCATACTAGTAGCACAAGGCCCACTGAGTTTCTCGCCGGATCTTCTCAGTGGGTCGCGTTTCCGATCCGGTGTTAGATTCTGGGAAGCACTGCTCTTGCTAGGGCCAGTATTAGCAACACTTTCGGCTTGAGCCCCGAGAGCTCACCTACACGCTAGGGTAACGCTGATATAGCCTCTCAAGGCTATCAGCATAGATAGGAAAAAAAGTAGCACAAGTTGCTTACAGTCCAAATATTATTAAGTTATTACCGGATATCATAGACGACGCGAATGCAATCCACAAATTGAGGCATGAAATTGAAGTTAAATTTTAACTCCGATTATATTGTGTGATATAACAGCAGTGCAAGCTGAAAAAACGGTTATAAATAGACAGTATAGTGGGTAATATGTAAAAATATAGGCAAAATGTACGGACTCACATCTTACCGTATCACCAGTAAAACGTACATGCGAAAAATCGCTCTTTTCACCATCATTCATGGCCACAATACATTCGTTTATAGCAGACTCAATTCAGCGAGATTGCCATATAACTCACGGCGGGATTACTGAGCTCAGCTCAATGAAAAGTGGCTTGGGAGCCATTACAAGAGGGAGGACTTTTAAATGTATAATTTAAATATTCTCGGATCACTGTGAAATTCATACTCCGATTGTATCATTAGGGTTGCGACGTCCTAGTTTTGTGGACCTTTGAAGTCGTCTGCCCATCTATGTATAAGCTATCCACTATTGCTCTTCGTATAGCAAAAGAAAATGTCATTCAGCTCACAGTGTAAAACAATATTATGATTGACTTAAAACGTATAATCGCAAGCAAGCGATATGAATGTTCAAGACAATAATAGTAACGATAAATTATTATCTTGAAGTTCCTATTAGCAAGCACTATGTGTACACCTGACTGAGTTAATGTTGTTACGATAATTTATTCATAGTTTTTATTATCTTTTGTTTTTCGCCAAGTAAAAGTTTACATATGGGAAAAATAATTATTTGGTGGTAAATAAATTATTATTTTTAGAATTATGTAAGTGTATCTAAAAAAAACGAACGTCCTTTGTTTTAAAAAACAACAAACAGTTTTCGTGAATAATTAATTGCCCTACAATAGCTTTGACCTGTCTCTTTGTCTTATCTTGTGATATCTGTCATATCTTGTGTTTGGGTTTATTCTTTATGTAATCTGTTTTGTGATGGTTGAGAAGAGGAGAAGGTTGGTCTGAGTTGGGATGACTCAACTTGTCTGATATTAGCAGAAACGAGAGGAAATTGACTCCGAAAAATAGTTGCTTCTTTGAGGTGAAACCTAGATTACTGAGCATATTAAAGTTACATAGGTAGATTGTCTTTACTTCCATGCGTCTTCAATGTCTGTGGACTGTGGGTCATGATCTACATTCATAATTTTATCATCAACTATGATCTTCCACTTACTGCTGTCCTCTGCATCACGAAACGTCACAGAGAGTCGAAAAAATGTATTTTTGCCACTGCCCTTTTCGCAGAGTCTCAAGGAATTCTCCACCCTATCTGGTTATGTATCCGATTTATTAGATTTCTGTGCAGGACTATTGTGGGCAATTCTGTCATGACGCTATACCCAAAATAAATTGTAGCGATCGAGTTTTTTTTTTAGCAAACTAATGTTTCCCGGACGCACGAGGTTCGTATAGGAAATCGAATTCTAATGGTTTCATATGAATATATCATGATGTCTACTCACTTATAACCCGATTGAACTGTCGATTAGGAGGGGCTAACGTGACGTAATGAAGCGGCGACCTATTACGACAAATTGCTACGGCTTTTTTGGGTGTACATTAAACGAACAAAAATGTCACTCGAATTGCCCGCTAATGGAGTTTATGATGGTAGTAACAAAAAACGAGTGTAGTTTTTTAGTAGATTCTATGAAAGCCAGTGTAGAGTTGAGTTCTATGAAAGTCAGTGTAGGGTTGAGTTCTATGAAAGTCAGTGTAGGGTTGAGTTCTATGAAAGTCAGTGTAGGGTTGAGCTGTCAGTGATATCATAGCCGTATGAGGAAATGATTATCGTCATTATCATCATCTTAGCAACTAAACACAAATCTTATCACAAACACATTCATGTCACATTTTTAATGAGCTCACGACCATGGATATCTCGTTTGAGAGGACTCAATTGTATAGTACAGTGACTGTCCCATCATTCAACCCGGACGTATTGCTTTTTTGAGGTAGAAATAGGTATAGCAACGCTAAAATTGGAAAAACCTTTATATTATATATCTTTGGGTGGGGCTGACCATTAAACACCAGATGGCTAGCTGTCTCGTTAACTTACCTGGGCAGTGCAATGAAAATAAAACTACATATAATCTATCATCAATTTGTCAGTCAATACATTAGATGACTAGGTCGAAAATAAACTGACAGTCGGTATTGGATTTCACAGGTTTATGAACGGTATATTGAGCTTGTGACCCAGAGGTGTCAGATGTGCATCTTAATCAAGAGGTCGCAGGATCGAGAATGGATGCGTATAGCACAACACTGAAATGCTAGTAGCTGTGCGGATCATAATTTAGGTGAATATTAATGAGGAGGATGGATTTTCTTAAGCCCCCGTGACTGTATACTAGGCCTCCTAGATGTCGGTTTGGGAGCAATGCTTTCTCGTGATGGGAAGACGTTCTTCCCAACCCGTGTCGAAGCTGATTCGGCGCGGCGTTCTGAGGATACACGTGGCACACTCTTGGCAATCTCCTGACAACCTGCGCATCGAGGTGGTCTTCGAGCCAAGGGTTCTTTCGCTGGATCGACATTACAAGTTTTTTCTGCTTCTGTCTCGGTATAGGAATCAGACGTACGCGCGAAAATAGACATAGGTAACCTACAGGGCTTTAAAGTACTGCGGTCCGCTAACACGTAATAAATTGACAACTAGATCAACGTAGCGATTAATTAACGCTTGTTTGCTACCAAACTTATAAATAAAATAACATGTTTTCTGAACACTCACTTCGTACGGTCAAGTTGACCCTGTCGACATAATCTGTCTCATTTTCAAGACTGCACTCGTATAGTCCAGCGTCTTCGGTTCCTATCTTCTTCAGGAGCAGACTACCGTCAGCCTGCGACATCAGAAAATACGCTTTTAATAAAACACGGATTAGAGTTTGTATCGAAATCTCGAGGGATTAGGAAACGAGGATGGGTCTTCGGACATAAAGGACATTTATTTTTTTAATAAAATACGGATTACGTTTTATTTCTAATAAAAAGTATTATTATTATTATCATAACTTTAAGAATTCATGAAATTATCTACTTTTCGGATCTGCTCTAAATTGACAAAATACATTTGAGTTTTAGAGACATTGAGAGTTTTACAGGAAAAACTATTTTTGGAAATAGGAATTCTACAATTGCATTGGGCATAATGACATTTGAAGTAAATAAAGCATACATCGACTGATTCACTAAGAAATTCGAAAATCCTACATATTCATAAGTTGTTGCATGTATGTATGTAGTATGTTCCTTATAGTCTCTGAGATTGCTGGACCGATTTCAATAATATTTTCAGGAAATTTGCAGATTGGTCCAGCGGGTGATCTTGCGAACGTTTTATAACTATCGAATCTAAGTCAAATCAATGACCCGCCAGCAAAGCGGGTTGGGTTTTACAAGTCACTTATAAAATTAAATTTCGCAATTTCATTCATTTTTCTTCTACACTTTAATCGGTGTGTGTGTTTTTTTAAATGTAATAGTCTAAATTCCTGTTAGATTATCATGTAGTTAGAATAATGCGCCCCACGAAATTACTACCGGTGCTATACTGTATACGTCACAAGTATTACCAGTCTCATTCTAAAACCATGAACTGATGAATTTCCTTTAAACCAACCGCGATGTTAAGGAAACTTCAACGTTATGCAGGGTTTATTTTTTAAACACTCTAGCCGACAAATAAACGACGAAGTTCTGAAACTATTCGAAATGCGATTTGCATTCGCCTTAACTTAAAGTTGAAAATCGCAGAACCTTGTACATAGTTTAACTGCAATGAACTAGGTCTGCTATATAATTATCGCATATTTTATTTTAATGCAGACGTTCTATAAATATTCAATTTTTTTATAAATTAGAAGCACGAAGGTGAATTTTTAATCTTACTTCAGCTGTCGTGGCAGTAAATATGACTCGAGAAAACTGGGCATGTATCCAAAGCCCCCCGCATGAGACATACATGGTACCACTGGATGACGAGTACTCTCGATATAAAGCAGCTGTAGAATATTGATATTTCGACCTCAAATCTCAAGAATGGCGTTAACTTTTACGTCATTGTGGACTACATCTGTCAAGGTTTTTAATAAATAAGAATTCCACATGACCACGACTGCCCTTGCCCAGAGTAACCTACTATGATGATAATGGACCACGAAATAGACCGTGACGTTGTCTGATCACTTCACCTGCGAAAATGCCTCTGCTTGTGCCATTTCGCAGAAAAATGTCATAAACACAATAATTACTGTAGGAATATACGACAAAGGGAAGATCTTCCACCGAGCGGCTGATATTGCTCGGTAAACCGACGGTCCGAATGTTGTTGTTCGGAACTTGTATTGTAAGCGCTTTATCTTGAAAATGTCGTAAGCGAGATTCAGGCATCTGTCAAATATCTTGCGTTGTATGGTGGCTACCCGCCACAATTACTGAAGAATTTGGCACTTTCGCCTTCTAAGTCGTGTTTAAATCGCTAGTTTCAAAGTATCGGCCACCGATAAATTAGGGAATCAAATGATAACAGCTCTCGAAGGTCAGGGCTGTTGAAGTCAGACAGACAGCGGTCACGGCCGATTTAAAGAGAACGCAATACCGATGTTTAGGTGAATTTTTTGAGAGTTACTTTATACGGCGCCATTGGACGAGCCTTTTATTGGCTTTGTGAAGTGGTAACCGCCAGATACCTTGAGCCGCCACTTTTTTTTTTTTTTTTTTTTTTATGATTGAAAGTTTACTGGTGGCCCGAAGGCCTTTCCAGTTTCACCAGGACAGGTGGGCGAGCAAAGGCTCAGCCAAGAGGGGTGGGATTTGCTAACAACTGCCCGAGCGCCTCCGAAGGAGACCTAACAACTCAAGAGCAATTGTTTCGCGAATGAATCTACTACCGGATCGGAATCGCGACCCGCTGAGAAGATCCGGCGAGAAACTCAGCGGGCTGATGCATGGGTTAGGTTGCACGTCGACCTCTTTGTCGAGTTCGACGAGTACGGTTACCGGGGTCCCTAAGCCTGCCCCTAGTATTAGAGCTGAAGGCATCTAATGCAAAGGTTATTGGATCTGATGGATCCGTAAGGACGTGTCTAGGGCGTCGACGGTGACTGGCTCCTGCATGATCAGGATTCGGGGAGTAGTCAGCGGCGGCAACGATAAGGCGATTATCATGACGCATAGCCTTATCGAAGTATCGTTCCGACGCTGACTTCATGTATTTCCGAATTGATTCGAGGCCCAGGTCGTCGTGTAGGTCAACGTTCCTCACGAACCACGGAGCCCCGACAGCTAACCTGCAAAAGCGGGATTGTAGGGATTGGAGGGTGTCTATGTGTGTGCGGGCCGCGTGAGCGAACACCACACTCGCGTAAGTCATGACGGGCCTTATGCAAGTTTTGTAAAGTGTCACCTTGTTCCGAAGGGACATTTTACTCCGCTTACAGATCATGGGGTAGAGTCTACCGAGAATAAACGCGGCACGGTCACGGACTGATTTTATATGCGGGCGGAATGTCATCGATGCATCCAGGGTAACGCCCAGGTACTTGACCTTCCTGGCCCAGGGTATGGGTTGTCTAAAGAGAGTAATCGGGGGTGTGAGATTCCTCCTCCTAATCCGGGAGGAAATCCGTGTGGAGCTTCCCCTCTGAAATAGCACCGCAGTACTTTTCGCTGGGTTGATGTCTATGCGCCATTTTCGGAACCACTGTCCTAGGGCTAGGGCTGCGCTCTGAAGCTTCTTCGCGATTAGGGACTTATTTCTACTAGAATAGTAAACAGTCGTGTCGTCGGCGAATAAAGCTAAATGGGTCGGCGGCGACCGGGGAATATCGTTGACGAATAAGCTAAATAGGAGGGGTGAGAGGACAGAGCCTTGCGGGACTCCAGCTGTGAGAGGTCGTGGGGAGGAGCGGGTTCCCTCGACTCGATATCGAAAAGAGCGGTTCGACAAGAAGTCCCGTATGATGAGCACGAGACTATCCGGCACGCCCATGTTGAATAGTTTGAAAATCAAACCATTGTGCCAGACTTTGTCGAACGCTTTTGCGACGTCGAAGAAGAGAGCTCCCGTGTATAACGGTTTTGGTCGATTAAGCCCCACAAGAATGTGCTCCGTGAGGCGGTGCACCTGTTGAACGCATGAGTGATTTGTACGGAATCCGAATTGTTCATCGATAAGAATGCCCTTGGATGAGACGAAGTCTCTGAGGCGTTTGTAGAGCAGACGCTCATACAGTTTGCCTAGAGACATGAGGAGGCTAATCGGGCGGTAGCTCGTCGGATGATTTTTTGGTTTACCGGGTTTATGTATGCCGATAACGTCCGCTTCTTTCCACACCGCGGGAAAGATACAGTTCGCCATAGCGGCATTGAAAATAGATGCCAACATCACGATGAGTTGGACGGGTAGAAGTTTAATAACGCGGTTGGATATACCGTCGGAACCGGGAGCCTTGCGAGGACGTAGGTCTTTGATCAAGTCTTTAACTTCCATCGGGGTGACGGGTGGTAACGCATCAGAGGGTGGCAAGGAGGCTCTGCGTTCTACCTCACTGTCTACTAATTCTACATGAACAGGGTCCACGGATTGAGTGCTGGGCGTGCACTGGGTTTGCAATGTATCGGCCAGCAGCTCTGCTTTTTCGTCATCATCGAACGCCGCGAGTCGGCCTGAGGGGCCTACGAGGGGGGGCATAGTTACTACCGTATCCGATTTGAGAGTACGAGCTAAGCGGTAGTAAGACCTTTGGGAGGGCGCGAGTCCTTCTAAGAAATCAGACCATCTGGCATCTCGGACTTCGGCGATGCGAGACTTTACGTCGCGTTGTAGGGCACGCATTCGAATACGATTTTCCGCGGTAGGATACCTGTCGTAGGCGCGTATCGAGGCGTTCTTAGCTCTAAGGAGTTCCCTAATATCGTCGGACAATTTGAAGCGGTGAAGGAAGTCCTCCGCTACAACTTGTTTCGATGACCTATCTAATGTCGAGGTGATGTGTGACGTTAAGATGTCTATGGCTTCAGCGGTATCCTGAGGAGACGGGATAGAGTCCGGGTTAAACGGGAGCGATGGTGGATCAGATTCAGCCAGGCTGATGCCCAGCGTGTGCCAATCCACCACAGTCCTCGTGACGGGAACGGAATCGGGAGCGCGACCGAGCTTCATAACGACGGGACGGTGGTCTGAATCTAACTCTGAAACTACTTCGATCGAGTGTAAGAGCAGAGTTACGTTTTTTAATAACGCTATGTCGAGTATATCCGGGCGATGCGCGATATTTAGCGGGTAGTGAGTCGGGGTTAGCGGAGCGACGATATCGAAGGCGAGATCATCGACTAACGCGTCAAGCCGCCTGCCATTCGGGGTTGTGGTGTGTGAGTTCCACCTGATGTGTTTACAATTTAGGTCGCCCGCCAGAATGACAGAGCTCCCCATACCGAGCAGCGCCTCGATATCACTGCTTAGAACGATCTTATCCGGTGGAAGATAAACGGACGCGATAACGATCGGCGCGTGTCCCGTCAGTGAGATTCGGCACACTGATGCTTCGATATTAGCGAGCGCGGGAGGATCGAGCGGGACGCAATGCAGGGCTCTTCTATAGTAAATGACGGTACCACCACCACGGGCAGAGAGCCTGTCGTTCCTGACCATGTTATAGTTCGCGATTTTAGGGTCACGGCGCGCGGGCTTAAGTAGGGTCTCCTGCACTAAGAAGATATCAATTTGGTGGTCACGCAAAAAGTCAGAAACCTGATCACGTTGATTTGCGAGACCGTAAGCGTTAAAAAATCCTATCGTTACGGATAGGGGCTTTATTCTACTTATATACGCCATTGATTACCGGCGGAGTGAGGGGAGGACGTACGTATTTAATGACGCGTATACGTCGGCGTATTCCTGCACAACGGCGATAAAGTGTTGTGCAGTGGAGGCAGCGCGAATGGCGTCGCCCAAAGCGTTAACGCGCTCAAAGTTGATCGACTGAAAGAAGTCGATCGCTAAAGCGAGATTGTCGGACGCGGTCGGAGGGCAAGTCGCGGGAGAGGGACGAGTCGCGGGGGCGGGACGAATCGCGGAGGAGGGAGTTGTAGCCGTGTTCGTGTACGGCAGCGGTTTTGCCCAGGCCGAGACACTGGGCACCGCCGCCGGAACGAACGCTGGCTTAGCCTGCGACGCAGAGGGTGCCGAGGCTTTGATGTCTGGGCCGGAAGCTCGGAGGCGGTTTTGGCGGGCGACGCGGCGATTTATTTTAGGGGCTCGGGGGCAACCACGGTAATTCGCAGGGTGACCCTGTGTTCGACACAGGACGCAGCTAGGCGGTTCCGTCGCGGTTTTTTGGTCGCGAGCGCAGAGGGCCGTGGCGTGATCGCCCAAACACTTAACACATCGGGGGCGCGCGTGACAGTTACGGGAAGAGTGCCCGTACAATTGACAGTTATGGCACTGGCTAGGAGTGCCTTTTTTATGGGGGGCTTCGACAGCGATACCAGAGAGCCTACAGACGGTCTGTGTGTTAAAGATTTTCTTACCCTCGGGGGTAGGCTGGAGAGCGACTAGAACCATATTATATGGCTCCCTACCGCGACCGGTGTGCATACGGTGCACAGAATTCACTGGTAGGCTTTGTTCTAACAGGTCGGCTTTTACGAGCTCTACATCTAACTCTTTAGGGATTCCGCGTATTACAACGCGGAGTTCGCGCTCCTCCTGGAGCGTATACGTATGGAAACTTATACGCTCCTTACGGAGGTAAGAAGAGAGGGCCCTATGGTCGTCGGGTGTTTGAACCTTAATTTGAATGCCGTTCGCGAGGTTACGGGCATTCGTGAAATTTATATTTTTGGCCTTAAGGGCCAGGCAAACTCGATCCCAAGCTGCCTTCTCCTGAAGGATAACCGGGGGAGGGGTCTGGGTTTTATTTTGTGCCACCGGACGCGGCGACGGAGTGGCACGGGCTGGGGGCGCAACGGGAGTCTGAGGGCGGGGGCGCGACGCGTTCACGGCTTTGCTAATTTTAGCGGCCGCGGGAGCTCGAGACTCCGCGGCACGCTTCTTACCCTTCTGTACCAGGGTGAATCCATCCGTCGATGAGGCGGGGGCGAGGTCGACCTCCATGTCCGAGTCAGAGTCGGAGCACGAGGAGGCGGGTGCAGGCGACCTACGAGCAAGTGTAGGTGTTTTAGAGGGCGCGACGGAGGCCGCGGATGATCGCTCAGCTGAAACGATGGTCACGGCGGACGACGCAGCAGCTTTTCTCGCCAGTATAGGCGACACGGGAGCGGCAGGCACGACAGAGGCTGCGGTGCTCAATGCAGAAGCTCTGCACGCAGGTACAGGCGACGCAGGAGCAGCGAGCGCGGCGGAGTCCTCGAGAGGGCTCGCAGTGTGATTGGCCTTGAAGGCCAAAAACTCCGAGGCGAGCTGTGGGTGGCGAAGTCGGAGGAATTCCGCGAATACAGCGTCCATGATCGCTGAGTACCCAGGTGGGGCGGCCCCGGGTCTTGAAAACACTCGCCTTGCGGCGAGGCCCCAACTTCTCGGACCTGAGCGGTTCTATTGAACTCAGGTGGCAATGCGGCGCGATTACTACAGGACAAAGAAAAAGCACAACAAAACAGAAATTACGAAAAGAAACAAAACAAATAAATACTTGCAGGAAACCACTTTGTCGGCAGATGTACTACGAACACAGAAACAACAAAAGGAAACAAAACAAATAAAAACTTCCAGAAAGAGCACTTAGTCGGCAGATGTACCACAAACACAGGCCGCGCGAACAATGGCCGGGCTAACAAAAGCCGGGCGAACAAAGACCGGGCGATCGAGTGGACGATGAGCACGTCCGCACGTGACGGGTGCCTCTATCGGAATGAATGAGCCGCCACTTATCTTGAGACATGAGTTATAAGTGTCACTTTTGTAATACAGCTTTGCTGCCCGAAAAATTTGCTTTGTGATATAAATAGTCAGGATGGTGGTACCTATCCGTTCGGGCTCACAAGACTACCAGTAATTCCGCCTTTTATCTCTCACATTAAACTTCTTTATTTCTTACAATATAAATGCTATTAGTTAAATATTTTAATTCTGTTATAAATCAAAATGAGTGTTTGTGTGTTCGATTGAGGTTAATCTTTTAGAAAGTTTTTGTTAGCAAGTTTTCAACTACTGTATAATACAGGGTGGCCCATAAGTCCTTTGATATGAAAAAATTTTTATTAAAATAAAACTAATTACATTATGAATTAAATTTTTATTTACATAAAAAGCTTAAAAAACGGGAATTATTTTTTGAAAATAACATCTCCTAAATTTAATCCGTTGCGATCACGGCACTCTTGCAAACGACGTCTAAAATTGTCGATGACTGCGCGGCACGTCACTGCTGAAATGCTTGTCATTTCTCTGCGGATGTTTTCTTTTAGGGCCTCAATTGACCGCGGGTTTGTGTCGTATACTTTAGCCTTAAGGTAGCCCCACAAAAAAAAATCCATCGGGGTCAGATCTGGACTACGTGGAGGCCAGGAAATGTCTCCTCTCTTAGAGATAACTTTGCCAGGAAAAAGTTGACGGATAACGGGCATAGCAGTGTTAGAGGTGTGAGAAGTGGCCCCATCCTGTTGAAACCACGTCCTGGCATTAAAGCCTGAAAAGTTTTGCAATTCTGGTATGAAAAACTCTTCGATCATAGCCACATATCGCTCCGACGTAACAGTAACTGCGCGCCCTCTGCCATCGTCAAAGAAGTAAGGCCCTAGGATACCATGGGCTGACATAGCGGCCCAAACAGTCACTTTCGGACTATGTAAGGGCTTCTGATGCTTAAGTTTTGGATTGATGGGTCTCCAATAGCGGCAATTTTGTTTACTAACATGCCCGTTAAGATGGAAATGAGCCTCGTCAGAGAACATTATGTTATTGAAGGAAGTAAACCGATTCAACATTTCATTCGCATAATTTTGTCTTTGAATACCGTCAGTTTCCTTTAATTCTTGAACCAACTGAATTTTGTAAGGATGCATATGTAAATCTTTCTTCAAAATCCGTTGTAACGATGTCCTGGATACGTTTAATGCTCTGGCGCGCTTACGAGTTGACTGTGTCGGATTTTCGCGAATAGACTGTGTCACTGTGTCTATGTTTTGTTCCGTACGTGACGTCCTTGGGCGACCCAACCGCGGTTTATCTAACGTCGAACCGGTCTCCTCGAACTTAGCAACCCAGTTCTTAATCGTTTGAAGAGTTGGAGTGTCGTCAAAGTTGTGTAAACCTTTGTGTTCTCGAAATTTACGCCGCGCAACGGTTGCCGAATTGTCGTTTTTATAAAACTCGCGCACACAAAACGCACGGTCCGCTCCGGTAAAACGCTCCATCGCGACTAAATTCCCAGAAACCGAAGTTACTCCCCCCGCTTCCCCTGCACCGCTCACGCGCGCCCTGTTCGTTTTATTCAAATTTTACTTTTCAAAGGACTTATGGGCCACCCTGTAAATACATTGCAAGGGACAAAATATCGGAAACTTCTTATAATTAAATAGGATAAGGAGCCCGTTCAACAGCTATATTTACGGCGTAGACAGCTGCAACAGATATATATGTACGAGTATATGTATAATATGTAAATGAAGTTCTTTTGGCTATTGACTATATTGAAATTGCGCGCGCATTAACTTCGACAGATATAATAGCATTATCTATGGTGACAACATTTGACACTATGTTCTATCTATAATCAAAAAACTTCTCTCTGACTTTGTACACTGAAAAAGCAACACGGTTGAAAAAAAAAAGAAATATTTCAGATTGTGAAAAGATATTAAGTGTTGAAGGAGTTTGCTTTCAATGTTGTTTCTCTTTATACGTTACTAAATAGCTATAGTAGCTCTAAGCGTAAGCATAGCACTAGAAGTAAGTTATGTTTGCAAGACATTCATTTGATAAGATAAATTTCTCTTTACAAAGTTTGTCAAAGTTTCTCTTTACGAACACTAGTTTTTCATTTCAATAAAAAACATATTACATAGATTATTATAAAAATTCCTTAAAAAAACTGCCTTATGGTTAATTTCTTGAAAGTTTACAAACAGTTTTTTTTTTTGTAATTCGAGAGGCTCACGAAATCCGTTGACCCTCAAAAAGCTTGAGACCGCCTGTCTTTGTAAAGGATTTACGAGTAAAAGGAAAAATGGGGAGGACGGTAAATGCCTTCAAAGCTCCGTTTCATAGGGGCGTAGAGAGAAAGCTCGAATTCAATCGTACTTAAAGGATTTTCTTTAGGGAAGTTGTGTATCATTTCAAAATGAATAAACGCACACAAATAGAATATTACAATGGAAAACATTTAAGAAGGTCTTTTTTTTTTGTATCAAGCTATAAAGTATTAGAAACGCCCAGAAATAATTTTATTATAATGGCAATGAAGTACGTGAGATTAAGCCGTAAGATTAATTTTATTTATGTTTTTTTTTTGCTTAGGGGGTTGAACGAGCTCACTCTGCACTTGGTGGTAAGTGGTTACCGAAGCTCTTAGACATCTACAGGGTAAATGCTGCCACCCACCTCGAGACACGAGTTCTAAGGTCTCAGTTTAACAGTACAACAACACTACAAGTCCGGCCTCGCGTGGAGTACTGCTCCCATCTCTGGGCCGGCGCTCCCAAATACCAGCTTCTTCCATTTGACTCCATACAGAAGAGAGCCGTTCGGATTGTCGATAACCCCATTCTCACAGATCGTTTGGAACATATGGGTCCGCGGAGGGACTTCGGTTCCCTCTGTATTTTGTACCGTATGTTCCATGGGGAGTGTTTGAGATGATACCATCATCTCGTTTTTACCATCGCACCGTCCGCCACCGGAGTAGAGTTCTTCAAATGAGGCTTGTGGAGAGTACTTAACTAGGCAGGCAGGCAACGGCAGCGGCTTGGCTCTGCCCCTGGCATTGTTGAAGTCCATAGGCGAAGGTAACCACTCACCATCAGGTGGGCCGTATGCTCGTCTGCCTACACGGGCAATAAAAAAGAAAAAAACGGCTGCTCCGCCCCTCAACTTCAAACTAGTTCAAACCGAAACGCATTACTGCTTCACGGCAGAAATAGGGAGGGTGGTGGTACCTACGCGTGCGGACTCACAAGACGTCCTAACACCAGTAATTGTTCTAATTACGTAGTTATAACAATAAATTTGGCAACGAAGCAATAAAAAATTGTATATAACGTTAAGTTATTCAATTAATTTATACAAATAACAAGTCATTAACCAATATAATGGACGCCTGGGGATGTGTCATCAGAATTTATAACGAAGCTTGCATTTCCAATTCACAAAACGTTCCGCTCTACGAAGCCAATAACTTTAGGGCTATCAAATTTACATATTCACCAGTGTCTTTTTTTAAAAACGCCTATTCACTAAAGAAGGCCCATTTTTTTTAACTTTAGACTAGAATTAGTGATTCAGAAAAATTATTTCAAACTTATAATAACTGCACGCGTAATTAACCCCGTTGTCCGTGGATAATGTATGCGAGGTTGCACGCCAATATAAGAAAGATTAATTTAAACTAGTGGTCCCGCAGTAGTTGAAATTCGACTATAATTAATTAAATTTATAAGAAAATATTATTATGGTCCTTTTGTTAAATTCTATAATCACAGTTTTTTATTTTTTTTTATTTATTGCCTTTGTAGGCAGACGGGCTTACGGCCCACCTGATGGTGAGTGGTTACCGTCGCCCATGGACTTCAGCAACGCCAAAAGATTTCGCCAAGACTACACTATAGACAAATAATATTAAAGATAAACAATATTAATAACCTATTCTCAATTTGACCACAGACTTTTAGCAATAACAAAAGTTTGGCAACGAACAAAGAGTATATGTGTGTGTGTCAAATACATGGTAGCGTGTGTAATGTTTTTTTATTGATTTAATGTATTATTAATGCATAATTAAATTAAAATATCATTATGCACTCCTTCTGTATATTTTCTATAAGTGTGGGTAATTTCATTCTCCTCCGTCCGCGCAATTTTCGTAAAAAGGGCTACAAAGTTTTTGCTTCACGTATTAATATATAGATCATTACTTTTATTAAATAAATGTATTAAATAATATAATTTTTGACGGATGCCTGAATCGCACTAGCGATATTTCCAAGATAAGTTTGCATATTATATTCAATACCCGAGCAATAACATTCGGACCCACGGTCTACCCAGCAATTTTATTCGCTCGGTAGAAGATCTTGGCTTTGTTCTTTTTCTCCAAAAATACCTACATAATGCTTACTGAATTTTTGTCTTAGTATTGTGTGAAACTCGTGTCTATTATTTTTTTCGCTAAAAACTTTTAATTTACTTGACTGACTTGAGCTTCAAATGCATTTTTAAATAGACAATTTTCATTGAGATACATATATTATGTATATTCCAAAAAATAAAAAATTATAATCTCTTAGTACATTCACTAATTTTATCATATGTCATAAGGATGGGGTCGTCGTGGCCTAACGGATAAGACGTCCGGTGCATTCGTGTTGAAGCGATGCACCGGTGTTCGAATCCCGCAGGCGGGTACCAATTTTTCTAATGAAATACGTACTCAACAAATGTTCACGATTGATTTCCACGGTGAAGGAATAACATCGTGTAATAAAAATCAAACCCGCGAAATTATAATTTGCGTAATTACTGGTGGTAGGACCTCTTGTGAGTCCGCGCGGGTGGGTACTACCACCCTGCCTATTTCTGCCGTGAAGCAGTAATGCGTTTCGGTTTGAAGGGTGGGGCAGCCGTCGTTACTATAAATGAGACCTTAGAACTTGTATCTCAAGGTGGGTGGCGCATTTACGTTGTGGATGTCTATGGGCTCCAGTTACCACTTAACACCAGGTGGGCTGTGAGCTCGTCCACCCATCCAAGCAATAAAAAAAAAAAAAAAGTGTGTGTGTCCGCTCCGACGCACGACTGGAGTTTACTGGATATAAAAAATTAAACGAAACAATACGAGAAATAGTTCTATATTACGACAACACGATACACTACAGATTATTAACAAATTAACGAGACACAAAACAAACGACTAACAAATTTTTTTTTTTTTTTTTTTTTTATTGCCCTTGTAGGCAGACGAGCATACGGCCCACCTGATGGTGAGTGGTTACCGTCGCCCATGGACTTCAGCAATGCCAGGGGCAGAGCCAAGCCGCTGCCTACCGCTTAATACTCTCCACAAGCCTCGTTTGAAGAAGGACATGTCATAGCGCTCGGGAAACACCGTGGAGGGGAGCTCATTCCATAGCCGGATGGTACGTGGCAAAAAAGACCTCTGGAAACGCACTGTGGATGACCGCAGTGGCTCCAGGTAGTATGGATGAACTCTACTCCGGTGGCGGGCGGTGCGATGGTAAAAACGAGATGCCGGTATCATCTCGAACAATTCCTCAGAGCACTCCCCATGGAACATACGGTACAAAATACAGAGGGAACCGAAGTCCCTCCGCAGACCCAGAGGTTCCAAACGATCCGTGAGACCGGGATTATCGACAATCCGAACGGCCCTCCTCTGTATGGAGTCAAATGGAAGAAGCTGGTATTTGGGAGCCCCGGCCCAGAGATGGGAGCAGTACTCCACGCGAGGCCGGACTTGTGCTTTATAAAGCAAAAGCCTTTGTCCAGGCGTGAAGTACCGCTTCGCTCTGTTGAGGACTCCCAGCATTTTGGACGCCAACTTGGCTTTGCCTTCCAAATGACTCCGAAACTGGACATCGCTCGAAATGTCGACCCCAAGTATCCCAATACTCTCGGAAGGTTGCAGGGATACTCCTTGGAATTGCGGCGCCATGACAAAGGGGTCCTTCTTCGCAGTGAACGCGCAAACTTGTGTCTTTAACGGGTTGAATTGAACCAAGTTCAATTCACCCCATTTGGAGACTCGCCCCAGAGAGTTCTCCACTTCAGACACAAGTTTTGATCGTCTCTCTTGCACCACGCTCCGAGAGAGACTCTGATGGCCGATATATCGCGCATCCCCCGTGCTGTCATCCGCATAGCAATGCATGCCATCAATAGACAGCATGTCATTGATATACAGGATGAAAAGCGTGGGGGAGAGCACCGAACCTTGTGGAACGCCAGCGTTAATGGTCATGGTATCAGAACAGTCACCGTCTACAACGACCGTGATGCTCCGCCCATCCAAAAAGCTAGCGATCCACTTGCAGAGACCCTCGGGGATTCCGTAAGATGGTAGCTTCGACAGAAGTGCCCTATGCCAGACCCTGTCGAAGGCCTTCGCAATATCAAGGCTCACAGCAAGAGCCTCGCCCTTGCTCTCCAAGGCTTCAGCCCACCTGTGAGTAAGGTATACAAGAAGATCGCCAGCTGAGCGACCGTGACGGAAACCGTACTGTCGGTCACTGATCAGCTGGCGATCCTCCAGATACTTCAGGAGTTGTATATTAATTATTCGCTCCATCACCTTGGAAAGCAAGGAAGTTATCGCGATAGGCCTGTAGCTCGATGGGTCCGACCGGTCACCCTTCTTGGGGATAGGGTGGACGTGGGCAGTCTTCCATGAAGACGGAACCCTGTTAGCGCAATAAGAGAGGCGATACAAACGCGTTAGCGCAGGCGTCAGCTCAGGGGCGCACGTTTTCAGAACCACTGCAGGGATGCCGTCTGGCCCGCTCGACTTATGGACGTCCAGGAGTCGGAGTTCCCGCCTGACTGCACACTGTGTAAAGCAGATCTCCGGCAGGGAACTATCACACCGGAGGATGTTCGGTGGTGTGGCACCCCCGTCGTCCACAGTCGAGTTCGAGGCGAAGAGTTTGACCAGAAGGTCAGCCTTCTCTTTCGCACTATGGGCCAGACTGTCATCGGACTTGCGTAGTGGTGGGAGACTAGACCTGCAAAAGTTACCTTCTGCAGCTTTGGCGAGCGACCAAAAAGCACGGCTCCCAGAGGGATAGCTCTTCAGTCGCTCGCCAATTCTAGCAACGTGCTCCGATTTCGCCCTGGCAATAACCTTCTTGTAGGACCTGGAAGCGGCGTTATATTTCCGCCTTTCCTCTGAGATGTTAGGATCCCGACGTCTCCTAGCATCATCCCATGCAACGTATGCGGACCGCTCGAGGTGTGCAGCATCCCTGCTGGCATTGTTATACCAGGGTCTGCTGCGACCCCCAACGGGCACTTCAGAGGAGGGAATAAACAATTCCATCCCCTGGAGCACCACGTCTTTAAGACGGTCCGCACAGACGGCAGGATCAGCAGAGGAAAAGCAGAACCGCCCCCATGGGTAGGATGCGTAAAACTCACGCAATCCATCCCAATCTGCTGACAAATACTGCCAAACTCTTCGATACCTGGTCGTCGTTCGACGACTAGGACGAGAGAGTGGTGTGGCAGCACGGATAAGGCAGTGATCAGACGATCCAAGTGGAGCGTCGACCACCACACTGTATCCGGCTGGATCGGTGGTCAGCAGAAGGTCCAACAGAGAAGGCTCGTGCCCCTCAATATCTGGGACACGGGTGGGCTGTGTCACCAGCTGGGAGAGGCCGTAGGCCAAGGCGAAATCGTAGGCAGTCCGACCCGGGAGGTCAGTGGTTCTGGACCCCAACCACTCTTGGTGATGAGCGTTAAAGTCTCCAAGAACCACCACCTCCGCAGATGGGTACTGCTCAAGCACGCGGTTAGTCCCCTCTTGCACATGCTCTATCAGAGCTGAACCTGCATCACTGCTGTGGGACCTGTACAGGCACGCGTAGACTCGGGTACAGCCCCCGTGATCTACGCGCAGCCACAAGAGGGACAGGTCCCGTTGTTCGAGGCTTCGTAGACGGCGACAACAGACATCAGCCCGGACGAATACACACACCCCGGCTTTACGCAGGAAGTTGTGCTCCAATACGTAGCCGGGGTATTCAAGGTACGAAGTATCATCCGGAGCAGATATCTGCGTCTCCGTCAGAAAAAGAAGGGCAGGCTGCGCCGTCTCAAGATGGTGGTGTACGGCGTCGAGGTTGCTATGTAGACCCCTTACATTGCTGAAATCCACATTAAATGTGGAATGGGGAGTCGCCGACAAATATATGAAAATACAATAATGAGAGAAACGCGCGATCAGTACGAGGCTTTGTGGCGGACTGCCGGCGCAGCAGCCCGGCGCGCATTTCGTGTGACATGCGCAATCAGGCGCATAACGCATTTCGTGTGACATGCTAGTACGATTTTGGTCCCCATAATTTTCATACCCCGGGCCTATATATGTAAATCGATTCTAAAGGAGTAAACTCCAAAAACATATTACAAAATCCGAGACAACACTAAAAATCCACTATTTCATAACAATACATATTGTTAGATTTATTAACAAAATAGAGCCTTCGATAAAGCAGATAAAATGAATTTTAGCACCAAAACCAGCCTGTCTCAAAGGGCACTAAATAAACAAAGCAGTAATTAGCTCTGTTCTGTATTCACATTTCACAAAGGAGTCTTTGGTCTAGTCATTAGTCTACTGATAATTAATGAAGCTAATTTGCAAATTCCTGGCCACTGTCAGAATTTGCTACTTGTGAATTTTTTAGTATTCCGAACAGACGACCGACCCCACCATTCCCTTTGGGTTAACGAGCAAGTAATCATGATAGGCATCAAAGTGGGAATACTGTTGTGTAGCTTGAAATGGGAGGTCGAAATCTTAAGGGATACAGAGAAATGACTTCCGGTACACAAAATAGACGGGTATATAATAATATAAGTAAGTACATATATGATCCTGGTAGACCTAGTTACCTACCCTACTGATTTTACGGAATTTTGCGATTTTATTACTTGTTTTATTGCCCTTGTCGGTGAGTGGTTACCGTCGCCCATGGATTTCAGCAAAGCCAGGGGCAGAGCCAAGCCGCTGCCTACCGATAGTTTTACGTACTGTTTGTTTTATGCTTATCGAGAAGGATATTTTTATAAAACAGTGTAGGTTTGAACGGCAGCATCATATTATTATCAGGTACACTCAGTATTTAACCATCATTATAATCTCGAATTAAACAATACCAAATGTACCAAATACGTGAATCAGTTGTATGTATGTAATTTGTTTGTTATTTTTCTTGATCAAGCACCGATTTGTAAACATCGCTTAGACGTCCAGGTAATATAGACTGAGCGACCTTGTATTGGCGGACCTTGTGCTACGATCAATATCAAAATGCCTACGTCGGGTCTACGGTGGTAAATATTGATACAATATTTTTATTTACTAAAATAAAATTTAGAATTTCATGTGAGTTAAAGTGTTCTAACTTTACACTCTTCTTTGCTATCTGTTTTAGTTTTAGCTAGTAGAATGAAAAATATTGAATTTGTGGTTAACTTGGCTTGCAGTATTTCAGTAAATTCTATTGATTTATTTAGGATTTTTTTTTTTTTTTTTATTGCTTATATGGGTGGACGAGCTCACAGCCCACCTAGTGTCAAGTGGTTACTGGAGCCCATAGACATCCACAACGTAAATGCGCCACCCACCTTGAGATATAAGTTCTAAGGTCTCAAGTATAGTTACAGGTATCAAGTATAGGAAAGAGAAGTACTGAAAGGCACCATGACGGTTTGAAGATCGTCGATGGAGACCCAAGAAGACGATGGGTCTACTGCACTACGCGAATCTTACCAACGAACAACTGAATCACAGATGATCATACTCCTCAGATCACGATAATTTTGATCCAGGCAGGTTCTAGAATTTATCATATAGAGACACATCTTTGCGGATTTTAGATACCTAACGACCGTTTGACCGGGTATTCGAGAAATATGTTATCTTGATCCATACCGCCTCCGATACAATCGAAAGGGGGTTTTAGCCGGTTCAACTCCGACATGATCCGCCTGCGGTCTCGAATGAAGCGGTTACAGCCAGTTGGGATGTACTCTGCTAAGATGAGCTGTGATACTATGATTGCAAGGAAATGGTGGCATCATTCAAAACAATTTATCAATGTCCGTTCCAAGAAATATGCGGTATGCAACACAGTGGTGAAACGCTTCTCTGTAAATCGAAATGATACTGGCTATAGAATGTAATTTTGCGATTTAAAACACTAGACTTGTCTAGCGCAACTCAAACCGCTAAATTGTCTTTTATGGTCCCCTCCCTTCATCAAACGAATTAATACCAATCGAGATCTGAGACAATGAGTGATGTGACTAAAAATAGCTGGTACCGAAATTTATTATTAACTATTCGAACCAGGAAGGACCCGAATACGAATGATTTGTCAAATCCAATGTTTGCGGGTTCGCGTGTAGCGTGTTAAGCCGAACCACAGGGAAACAGGAAACGAAAGTTCCGAAGAAAAATGTTTATGAAAATAAGAAATAAAATTGGAATTTTTCGTGATAGTGCGGCTTTTTTTAGTTGCTAATACTCGTAAAGTAAGCCATTTAATGGAGCTGTTATCTAAATTTAACAAGGTATGATTTGGCAGTAAAATGTCTCATTGAACATACATTGTTTTTTTGTAATATACACAGGGGATTTTATCCATTAAAAAATTGGCGAAATGGATTGGATGAAAGGCGATTGCATGCAGCAGAGATGGGAATGTTGCGATGAATGTGTGGAGTTTGGGATGGTATGGACATGTAATGAGACGAGACGAAAATGAGATTGGTAAGAGAATGTTGACTATGAATGTGGAAGGATATAGAGAAAGAGGTAGACTTAAGAAGAAATGGATGGATTGCGTGAAAGACGATATGGGTAAGAGGGGAGTGAGCGAAGAAATGGTATATGATAGGATAGTATGGAAGGAAACAACATGTTGCGCCGACCCCAGGTGACTGGGAGAAGGACAGGATAATGATGATCTAAATTTAAAAAAATCTTTATATACTCCATAACTTGAGGTGAAGGCGCAATCTTATCATAAAATGAACAAAACTTTGTAGCTTTTCCTTGATATTTATGCAACCACATTACACAACAAAGCGCAAGATGTGCAGTTATACTAGATAGTGTTATCACTACCATACTCTAACGAGTACAATACTTATATTAATAAATAAATAAATAAATAATAATAAATAAATATTTACTAACAATCACGCCACGTTAACTGGTCCCGTGATAAGTTCGTAAAGAACTTGTCTTAGAGGTACCAGATAACGGATATAAATGTAAGATTTTTATTATACACATTCATATATTTAATATACATCCATAACCCTGGAAAAGACATTTATATTTATCATACAAATATCTTCCCTTGGCGGTATTCGATCCCGCGACCCCCTTGTGTAGTGACCATGTCACTTACCACCAGACGGCCGTTACTACACCAGAGATTAATATACAAATATTACAAATTTGCAGTTTAAAAGTATGGAAATACATGTTTTATTTACGAACTAAATTGGCAGATTGAGTGATATCACTGTAACTGTTAAGTTAGATCAATTTTCAAATGAATTTTTGTATTCGCACAATCAAAATCACCTCAAATATAACAACGTCAGCACCATCAAATTTTATATGCGATTTTCAACTTTATATAAAGACCGATGAGGGCAAATGTCTAATAATCCAAGTTTACTAAGTTTTATCTTAACGCGCTATTTTATTAATAGTTTATGTGTGTCCTATCTTATTAAATGCTGTACGTTCTATTTGCGGCTCACACGTAACAATACCGTATGGGAACGACGCTTGGACGTTGCAAATTGAACTAGATCCCCTACGGTCGAGAACTAATAGCTTCTATGACGTTGAGCTGTAAAGACATAGGTAATCGAACTAGGCTTTTGTATCCCAAGTCGTTTTAATATTCTGTTCATTTGTGACCATCGCTCTAGAGATAAGAACTATACAGCTAACCGTGAGCATCCATGAGGCCCTTACATGTTACGTAGGCTGTGATAAAATGGACACTTAGATTTCGGATATCAAGATCGCAGGAGGCATTCACTCTTAGAGAACTATACTGAGACCTTAGAACTCATATTTCAAAGTGGGTGGCGGCATTTACGTTGTAGATGTCTATGAGCTCCGGTAACCACTTAACATCAGGTGGGCTGTGAGCTCGTCCACCCATATACGCAATAAACACAGTAAACGCTTTAGAAGTTTTCCTTTTTTTCCTAGATATGCTGATAACTTTGAGAGCCTATTTCAGCTTCGCCCTAACATGTAGGTGAGCTCATGGGGCTCAAACTGGAGTGTTGCTAACACTGGCCCTAGGGAGAGCAGTGCTTCGCAGAATCTACCACTGGATCGGATACCCACTGAGAAGATACGGCGAGAAACTCAGTGGGCTGTGTCTATGGGTTAATTCGCTCGTCGAGCCCTTCATTGCAAGGGACGGGTTCGACGAGAACGGTGAACGGTGCTTGTGGTATCTAAAAGCACCGTTAATGGATCGAAAGGTTTTGCTGAGCTCGTCGATGGCAAATAGTAATTAATTCTTATCTACTTACAAGCTACCAATTTTTTTTAAATAAATAACTCGAATGATTTTTCAAATATTGAATAGCATCGTTTAAATCTGAACTAGGAGAATGTGTAAAATTAATTAAGAATTGGTACGGGTCATAAGAAGTTTCTAGAAACGCAATTTGAAACTTGTGGTTACGGGACAATAGATTAGGGTTGCGTGATCAGATCACACCAATCCTTGGTTCAAAATACGTAATAAAACGCGATGAGAATCAAAGGCTCTTGGAACATTATTATGCCGCCGCGTCCGCTAATCGATAAACGCCAATAAAATCTCTGTTCTTTTTAGTTTTCTTCTCTTCAGTACTATATTCGATCTTCGGAAGTCGCTCACACGATGAATACTAATAAAATTTTCGTAATAAAGCATTACATATGTACTATTCAGTTATATTCTTTACGAATATCGATTTAAGCCGTGGATTCTGCAGAAATCTTTTAACGTACCTAATGCGATCAACAATTCAGAAGCCGTATTCTATTAGAGGTGGAATAAAAGTTTGGCACGTGCTTTAAATAATAATATTACTGTAACTTGATGACTCGGAATATGGGGAATTGTGCGATTTACGTATGAACAAGACCGTTAATAGCCATGAAAGCTGGAAGAGTGAACTTTTCGGGCGATGTAATGATTGGAAGTGAGGAGTTACGCAGTGGTAGAGAGAGAGAGAGAGTCGTGAGCTCGCATGGGTCATGGGTACGTGAAAAGTTTTGTTATCTGGGTTCGGTGGGTACCTAAAAAACCATTTTCAGAAACAAGTCACCATTTTAAATTATATATAGTAAAATATGATGCAGGTGCGAAAAACCAATTCCTACAATTTCTTACAACATATACATGGCTCAAAATTGTGATTAAGGAAGTACAGACACACGCAAGACCTTCAAACATTGAACAAGACAAAAAAACACTAGTCACGGACGATTAACTCGACAATGTTAAAGTATAGGGAACGTCAGAAAAGACAAAAATGTTTCCAAACAATGATTTACATTGGACAATGCGCGAAAACCCTTTTTTTTGGTCAGGAAATCGCCGGACTTCCGCCCTCCACTGGGGACTGAGGGCGGAGCATGTCAGAGTCGAACTGACTCAACCTCCTGTCGCTCAACAACCAACGTCCAAACCTCGCATGAGACAGAACTCATGACAAGGCAAAGGGGGGAAAGTGAAGCGTTTAGTGCGGAGCACATCTCTCCTATCACCCTCCCCCTCGGGACGCCGAACTGGCGGTCGTCGGCGCCACGACCACCAGCCCTCTCGGTCGGCAGGCTATCCGAAGCCCGCCTAGATGGCGCCGGTTAGAGTGAGCTATCCTACGGAATACCCCGCTGGACCAGAACCAGGGTGGGTCGAGAATAGCCGGCCTTCCATCACCCGGATGCTCTTGCGTAAAACGCGTGCAGAGCAACTTGCACGTCGTCTTCTTAGGCCCCCCTCGCCGGTCCCCAGACCGACATGTGAGGGGGACCCGAAACACTTAAGAGGGCCAGGGCTTGGACGAGATCCGCCCTGGCCCCCGCTCGACGGCGGCGGGATCGTGCGTCTCTCACGCACCTCACCGCCTCCTTCTGCGAGATGGTGCACTCGCAGAAGTCGAGCATGCCCGAAAACCTTAAGAAATTCAATCTTAGTCGAAGTTCAATGAATTATTTACAAACAATCCGTCTGGCGACGTCGTCTGACGAATAGGCTGCGGCGACACATACATTCCGCAATCGTAAACGCTTTACAACTTTGAGGTGACAGTTCAAACAATGGTTCATGGAGTTTAAGTCTTGAGCGATATACATTGATTGAAGAAAGAAAGAAAGAAATCATTTATTCGCCAAGCATAGTGAAAATGAGTTATTACATAAGTTAAAAGTAGCGTGTAAGCTTTGTCATTGTTTGACATGCGAATTTTAGTGCAGTGCAAGATATTATAATATTATATAATTTACCATTAATTCATCCATAATTCAACTAATAATTAAAAATTCCATTTATTTTCAATGTCGTCCCTAAAAAAATCATTTATGTGATAATAATTTCCACTAATAAGATTATCTTTTATTCTTTTCTTAAAATGAAAATCGTCTAAATCTCTTAATTTCTTTGGTAGTTTATTAAATATCCTAACGCTCATACCTAGTATACTATTATTCTTTAATGTAGTTTTGGATTTTGGAAAACATATTTAAGAAGCATATTTAATACGTTACTTACTGTGTAAATTAAGAGAGCATTCTGGTGGATTCATTGTAGACAACGGCACAGCGAAGCTCTTAGCAATGGCCATTTGCAAATATGCTTATTCTATGTTCTCCGAAAAGAGGAGAAAGCATTTAAACTCGGTCATTGATCATCAATGGGGTGCTTCGAAGTTGTAACCTAAAGCTTTATTAGATTCTAATTAAAAATCTAGAAGGAGTTATATTGCATATGAGTTGTGTTTTTACTTAGCGATTTTACGATAATAATCGCTACGTCTCATGGATTAGACGGAAAATTTTCAAATACCGTTTGAATGTGAGTCATTTCTTGGTAAAGGGCGACGCACCCCCGTTTATAATGTCGTGCTGGGGTTGCAGCCGTGACTCATTCTAATACGACCAAGAAAATATTTAACAGGAAAACGTGATTTATTCCGTCTCGGACTTACTTATATCGGAGCTTTCTTCCTGATGAATATTTACATTGTTTTAAATCTATGGTTTATGTTCCAATTCAGTTAATTTTTATTTAAACAATGGCATTATTATTTACGTTTGTTCAATATTATAGAATGGCAAAAGGACCGTTGATTTTTTTTAAAAATCCAAATGTCACTGTCCAAAACGTTACTTTCGTCTGGATATTTGGAATTCTTGAGTACAGAAAACACACCAAGGCTGAGCCTAAGCGAAGATCTTTTTCTAAGAGCAAACTTAAGTA
This sequence comes from Bombyx mori, assembly GCF_030269925.1. NCBI lineage: Eukaryota > Metazoa > Arthropoda > Insecta > Lepidoptera > Bombycidae > Bombyx > Bombyx mori. The sequence continues at coordinate 14,768,639 of NC_085114.1, read as the reverse complement.
GCGTCGCGCTTTTTTTGCTTAAGTTCCTAAGTCCTCAGTAGGGGCGTGGGAAAACGAAACAAAGCCGCTGCACGTAACTTCTCGGGATCCTCCAACAAGTTCACTGGAAAAGTCTCAGTAAATGTCCACCATTTTACTGAGATTATATTTCATCCCATATCATCTCATATCATTTCATCCCAGTTGATTAATGTCTCAAATTAAACATCTTCATTTCTTTTTACTCCATATTATCATTTTCCATAAAAATAAGAATATAAATTAAAATAAGACATGACCTAAAGGTCTTAGTTACCAGATAAAATTCCTTAAAAAAAAGTATTTGAAACGTAAATAATAAAATTTAAACCCGAAATTAAGTCATTAAATTAATTTTAATCATCATCATTATCAGCCTTTATCTGCCCACTGTTGAACATAGGCATTCCCCAATGCCTTCCACAGAATGCAGTCCTCAGCCTTCGGCATCCAACGACCTCCCGCATCCAAACGAACCCCCGTCGTGCGCACTAAGTCGTCGGTCCACCTGGTTGGAGGACGCCCCACGCTCCTGGTACCCATCATTAATTCAATTATGTTTGCCAAGTCAATTGGATCGGCTACCTTGCCCTTAGGACCGGAACGTCTCAAATTGGGCGGAAAAACGAACATGAAAAACTTTTCAACAAAATACATTGAATCTTCAACAATCAAACAGGAAATGCGTTGCCGCGTAACAAATTCTCCCTTCGCCTACGTTCCGGTCCGACTGTCATGAGCGTGACCAATGAAAACCCCGCAACTAATGGACACCATTGTTGCATTGTCCACAACACAACCACGACACTACCGAGCAGTCGATGAGAGTAATTGCGGACCGGAACTGCTTTTAGAAGATGACAACGTTTGAAAAACTACGTGTGGTCCTCCGTGACATACAGGAAAACGATATTTATTTTTGTAAGGATTTTTAAGTAATTTTTGTTATACGATATAGAAAAATCAATTTTGTCACAGTCGGCAACAATGTCGGCACGATGTTTAGTGGCTGTTAACTATGAGCACAGGAAACAGATATCGCGTTTTCTAAATATAATTTTTAAACTAAAAATAACTTAGCCTTAAAGTGAGTGAAACACTAACACAAACTTTACTAGGGGCCTATGGGGGGTACCAGTAACTGCTTAAAATTAAGAAGACTATGATAAACGTCTGTATAAACGGTATAACTAACTTCAACCAGAAAAACGGTTTCAAGACTCCAAGTCAAGGGTCATTATTTATTGTCACAAGGTCTGTATTTATTACTATGTAGACTAGCGTATGGTCCACCTGGGGTGAGTACTCATCATCGGATATCAACAACGCCAGGGAGAAAGCCACGCTTCTGCATACCGCTGAGGATTACTTTCAAACTTTGTTTGAACTTCTTACATTTGGAGCTGTCACAGAATTGGGAAATAACAGTGAAGTTCATACCACAGCCGGATGGTATATGAAAAAAACGACAAATACAAAATGAGAACTAAACTCTTTTTCAAACTGTAAGTACCTACCGTTACTCTAACCCTACAGTCATATAACTAATCTAAGTATTCAAATTAGTTTCCACAAGTTAAGACCTAACTCAAATTATACCGAAAACTTAAACAGCACCTGCGCGTTAAGTTTTTCTTAATTTATTTCTGACACACGCTAGAATATTTAAGAACTTCGAATTGGTGGCGCGAGTGGAAAATGATATTTCACGACTGTTTGTAGAGCTTGAAATCTGAATTGGTACATTATTTTCTCTTCAATAAAGAGTTTTATTGCTATTATTTGTTATTGTGTGCTCTCTGTGTATGAGCAAAAGTTGTACTTTTAAATATATTTTTCTAAATAGTCATTTTATTAAATTGTTATTTTCTTGTACACGTGATACCTCTACTTATCTTGTTTCCATTTCAGGGGCCGCTGGTAGTAATTTCATCTATCCGATGATTTGCATGCGAAATAAGTTATTGTCCCTTCGTAACAAGGTTCTGCAAAACTTGCATACGTCCGGTCATGACCTATGCAAGTGTAGTGTTCGTTCACGCGGCCCGCACTAATTTGAAACCCCTTCAAATCATTCAATCCCGTTTTTGCAGGATAGCCGTCGGAGCACCATGGTTCGTAAAAAACGTGGATCTTCATAATGACATGGATCTGCTCTCCATCAGTAAGTATCTTTAGTCGAAAACCCTCTTGTCGTGGTGGCTGGTAACCGGATCGAATGGTCAACAGTCGACGTCACCCTAAACACGTCATTTCGGATCCTGCCGATCCACTGACGGTGCTTTTAGGTACCTCAAGCAACGTTCTCATCGTTCCCTTCGAACCCGTCGTTTGCGACGAAGAATCCGGCGAGTAAATCAACCCACAGGTACAGTCCATTGAGTTTCTTGCCGGATCTTCTCGTTGGGTCACGTTTCCGATCCGGTGGTATATTCTGCGAAGCACTGTTATTGCTAGGGCTAGTATTAGTAACGTCACCAGTTTAGAGCCCCATGAGCTCACCTACATGTTAGGGCGAAGCAAAAATAGCCTCTCAAGGCTATCAGCATAGGTAGGGAAAAAAAGCAAAACCTCTAAGGCGTTTACTGTGTACCTTCTTTTTTTTTTATTGCATATACGGGTGGACGAGCTCACAGCCCACCAGGTGTTAAGTGGTTACACTCAGAGTTCACTGTTTCAACGCATTTGAGATTTCAAAGTTTCAAACAAATACAATGTTCCAATACGTCATTTGGAACCGAATGATAGTAATCTAATTCTTCTACTATTCTTTACTCACGCAATGCAAGGTTGTTTGCGTGCAAACGAAGTGTGCGGGAGACTGCCCAAGTCGATTCATTTTAACAGAGCGACGAGTGAGCAAGAAAAAGGGCGAGAAAGAGATACCCAAAGAGATGAATGTCACATACAACATACAGTTTGTTAAAAGTGCACGTAAAAATGATAACCACGGCGCTTGCAAATTCATCACAATTAGGTCGTGTTTTGCACGTGATGTTCGCTGTTCGCCATGATTGTGTTCGCGCTTTATCCATATTTCAGATCTGTCCAATAAAACTTATCACTGTTATCAATGTTTACTTTACATATGCATTCACCATGACGGTCAACAATTTTATAAAATAGACTGCCTATGCCAGGATTCTTGGTTTTTGGTTTGGTTAGTCCAATATTGTCCAAAAATATGGTTATTTGATCACCACGTCCCCTGGAAACCCTCATTTTGTTTCTTTGCCTTCTGTACGTCAACATTAAAATTATCCCGTTTCTTCTTGATTTCATTATTTTTTAATTTTTTTATTACTTAGATGGGTGGACGAGGTCACAGACCGCCTGGTCTTAAGTGGTTACTGAAGCCCATAGACATCTACAACGTAAATGCCGCCACCCACCATTAGATATGTGTTCTGAGGTCTCCGTATAGTTACAACGGCTGTCCCACCCTTCAAATCGAAACGCATTACTGCTTCACGGCAGAAATAGGCAGGGTGTTGCCTACCCATGCGGCCTCATAAGAGGTCCTACAACAATATGGATATGGACCAATTTGGATGGTACCATTCTTAAGGTTTTTTTCGATTCCATGCGTCATATTTGTCGGTTTTGCTTTTGCGTTCTGGTGTCGCAGTATTCTAAGAATCTTGGTTTCAAAGATCGAATTGTGTGTCCACATCATTTTTGTGTATGTGATGGACGGTTATTAACTTTATTAACGTATTAGACATTACTAACTCTCGGACGTCGTCACCCGACACGACACGATGCACCAGTGCCGACGCGCCTGCGTTACAATTGACGAGCCCCTAGCCACGATGCGAGCTCGTGCATGAAGATCCATAATTATTACGTACATTAACTTTTCGCGGTGTCACAACAATATACGTCATATATCATAATTTACTAGACTGACTTCATTCTCAGTCTTATCTGTTTTTAAACGAGGTCTTCGGTTAGGTCTTAGCACTTTTAAAGAACACCTTTTAAAGAATTAAAACCATTCGAATCTAATAAATAAGTAGATTGAGATTGAATAATTTTTTTTCCATTATAGGCTTGCTTACGGCCCACCTGATGGTGAGTGGTTACCGTCGCCCATGGACTTCAGCAATGCCTGGGGCAGAGTCAGGTCGCTGCCTACCGCTTAATACTCTCCTCAAGCCTCATTTGAAGAAGGAAAGTCATAGCGCTCGGGAAACACCGTGGAGGGGAGTTCATTCAAAAGCCGGATGGTATGTGGCAAAAAAGATATCTGAAAACGCACTGTGGATGACCGCAGTGGCTCCAGCTAGTATACATGAACTCTACTCCGGTGGCGGGCGGTGCGATGGTAAAAACGAGATGATGGTATCATCTCAAACTCGGCACTCTCCATGGAACATACTGTACAAAATACAGAGGGAACCGAAGTCCCCCGGCAGACCCAGAGGTTCCAAACGATCCGTGAAAATAGGATTATCGACAATTCGAATGGCTCTCTTCTGTATGGAGTCAAATGGAAGTAGCTAGTATTTGGGAGCCCCGGTCTAGAGAGAGGCCAGACTTGTGCTTTATAAAGCAAGTCTTTGTCCAGGGGCGAAGTACCGCTTCGCTCTGTTGAGGACTCCCAGCAGTTTTGACGCCAACTTGATTTTGCCCTCTAAATTACTCCGAAATTGGACATCGCTCGAAATATCGACTACAAGTATATACTCTTGGAAGGTTGCAGGGATACTCCTTGGAAATGCAGCACCATGACAAATGGGTCCTTCTTCGCAGTAAACGCGCAAAATTTTTAATCAAAGGCAGATGATGCGCGGTGGCTGTGCTATGTTGTCATGATGGTGACCATCTTACCGATGTTCATGCTCCACTCCATCTTTTTTTCCCCTACCTATTCGCTGGTAGCCTAAGAGGCTATTCCAGCTACGCTTCTATGGGTAAGTGAGCTTACGGGCTCAGCTTGAGAGAATTTGCTAACACTAGCCCTAGCTAGAGCCGTGCTTCGCAGAAATTACTCCCTCATCGGAATCGCGACCCACTGAGAAGATCCGCTGAGAAACTCAGTTGACGGTCTCCTTCTACTTAGCAAAAGCGGATGAGAAGTACATTGGCTCACTACAATAGTTCTAGTAACTAGTTCTATGCGGCAGTGCAATGTGTTGTTATTCTACGTTGACATATACAATCCGGTGTTTGTGAATGAAACAAAGAAATACATTGGAATGAAGTTCTCAAGGGCGTTGGACAACGCGAACAAGCAACTTTCAATGCAACGAACGATAATGTAAGAAATTTACTATAATACAAAGCCTTTGTTGTTCGTTTAACTAGTTTCCTTATTATTTTAGATATTCATCTAGAGGAACTGTTTGAGATGTTGCTATCATCTCGTTTTTACCATCGCACCCCCCGTCACCGGAGTAGAGCTCATCCATACTACCTGAAGCCACTGCGTTTATCCACAGTGCGTTTCCAGAGATCTTTTTTGCCACGTACCATCCGGCTTTGGTTCATTCCAGTGCTCATGCTACCCTCCACGGTGTTTCCCGAGCGCTATGACATGTCTTTCTTCAAATGAGGCTTGACGGTAGGCAGTGGCTTGGCTCTGCCCCTGGCATTGCTGAAGTCCATGGGCTACGGTAACCACTCACCATGTGATGCGCTGTACGCTCGTCTGCCTACAAGGCAAATAAAAAAATAGACGAAGATCTCAATCCATGGATTCTTCGTACGTGTGTGGTTTCCATAGCGTTGCTGAGAGATGAATTTGAATAATGCCAGTGGACTTGAGACGCTGGTCTAGGTTTAAGATGCCCCTCCCTCGTTCTTGCATCGTATTCCTTACTGCTGAGGGTCGTGATCAACCTTCTGTATCACTTTCTCACGCACGATCTTTCTCCATCTGTTTTTATCTCGGCAGCGGCTGGCGGTGTGAAGGGCGTTGTGAAATGTGGAATCAAGGGCGGTGCGGATCTGGTCGGACCAATGCATGAGGCCCCTATAATTGCTCATAGCCCTCACCTCCATTCTCCGCATTCATTTGCCTTCACAAATTTGATAATAACGTACAATATCTATACTTAATATTATAAAGCTGAAGAGTTTGTTTGTTTGAACGCGCTAATCACAGGAACTACTGGTCCGATTTTAAAAAATTGAAAAATTTGAAAAATTTCGGTGTTAGATAGCCTATTTATCGAGGGAGGCTATATGCTATATAACATCACGCTAAGACCAATACAAGCGGAGCACCGATACAGAATGTTTCAAAATCGGGGTTTTATTTACCTTTTGAGAGCTTCCGCTGCGTGCGCTGCAGAAACTGTTAAAGTTTCGCTAAAGTAATGTATGACAGAATTGTTCCCCTTTAAAAGATCTACAAAAAAGTCCGCGACAGCATATGTCTATATGTTAAGGTTGGCTCACTATAACGTTTTTTATGCTAACCAAGTGTGGAAGTCCAGAGAAGGTTTAAAAGGTAAATAAATATGAAAATGCTCGAAATTAAATAAAAATAACAATTTTGTTTTTCCTTTGATGTGTTGTTTTTTATTTATCTACTGAGGCACTACGAATTCTGCCGAGTCAGCTAGTCTATAATAAAATCGAAATCGTAGTATGATTGTGAGCAATGTAGAAATTTTAATACATCAGTGTTTGGATGCGTGGGTACATCTTGCTGTATACAGTCCGCCCACTTGGGCCCACTTCTGCCCATTTACGTCGTAACAATGTCTAATAATAATGAGGACAATGTAATAATTGTATTCTATGACTTGGAATCCTGACTGTGATAATAAAAACATTTCATTAATTTTTAGTTAGGTATGTTATTGAACTAATTGAATCGGTGATTATGGGACTCAATTATGTTGGTCTTACAGATAAATTATCCTTCAAATGGTAACGTATAGTTCCTTCGCATTAATAATGTACAGGATGTACAAATCGACGGATATATTGATATTGTTCTATCAGCCAGATTCCGAAATATAACAATGCGACGAAATCGTGACACCTCTTCATATCTCTTTCTCTCTTATCTCTCTTTATATCATTTATATCTAAGAAACTTAAAATAATATTTTTGTTGTCTCGAATACGTGTTGGTTACGTATATAATATATTATTATGTTCAAGGTGCGAAATGAATTTATTCTCATTATTAAGTACAATTTTAATATGTATATTGAAATTTTAAATAAATTAAATTCTGTTGCATACATTTAAATCTCATTTTATGATTTAGAATAAATTATACAACATCTGTTACCATAGGTTGAGTAAAATTTTATCAACGTCAAAATACTTTCTGAAATTTAGATTTTCGGTAGTTTTTTTTTTTTTATTACAATATTATCAATATTGTGTATATCTTAGTTAGTGCGTATACAGAGGAAAATTATTATGATTCCGTATTGTCGAATGGTTAATTTCTAAATTTTGATTTTGCGGGTAGATTGCAACCGCGTATAAAAAACACAACACGATTAGACAGACATTCGCGCTCATCCTGCAGACCAAACGGTAAACGGTCACCGTCGCCCAAAACACGTCACTTCCGATCCTCCCGATCCACTATAGGTGCCTTTAGGTTTTATTTTTTTATTGATTAGATGGGTGGACGAGCTCACAGCCCACCTGGTGTTAAGTGGTTACTGGAGCCCATAGACATCCATAACGTAAATGCGCCACCCACCTTGAGATATAAGTTCTAAGGTCTCAGTATAGTTACAACGGCTGCCCCACCCTTCAAACCGAAACGCATTACTGCTTCACGGCAGAAATAGACAGGGTGGTGGTACGCACCTGCGCGGACTCACAAGAGGTCCTACCACCAGTAATTACGCAAATTATAATTTTTGCGGGTTTCATTTTTATTACACGATGTTATTCCTTCACCGTGGAAGTCAATCGTGAACATTTGTTGAGTACGTATTTCATTAGAAAAATTGGTACCCGCCTGAGATTCGAACACCGGTGCATCGCTCAACACGAATGCACCGGCGTCTTATCCGTTAGGCCACGACGACTTCAAAAAATGTGGTTGATATGAAAAAATGTGGTTGTTAGAATTTTCTAGAACAAACTGGAATCTTCAACTAAGGTTCTTTGCGATGGGAGACGTGACGAACCACAAAGCGACATTCTAGATATATAATCTAACCGGCTAAAACTTGAATCGCGCTAACGACAGTTTCAAGAAAAACTAGCATGACCCATAGCTGGTTTTTATTGAATAGTTCTCAAGAACCTCCAGACCGTCTTGCATACGGCCCACCTAATGGTGAGTGGTTACCGTCGCCCATGGACTTCAGCAATGCCAAGGGCAGAGCCAAGCCGCTGCCTACCGCTTAATACTCTCCACAAGCCTCGTTTGAAGAAGGACATGTCATAGCGCTCGGGAAACACCGTGGAGGGGAGCTCGTTCCATAGCCGGATGGTACGTGGCAAAAAAGATCTCTGGAAACGCACTGTGGATGACCGCAGTGGCTCCAGGTAGTATGGATGAACTCTACTCCGGTGGTGGGCGTCTACAGATAAATTAGATTTACTCGGTGGAAGATCTTCCTTGTGCATTGAATAACGATCGAAATCACATTTCCTAAATACAGTTAGTTCATCAAGCGCGTCGCTTTCAGGCAGCTATTAAAAAATTTGCGCAAATTGAGACATCCAATTTACACGATTGTCTCGGACGTTCGTCCTCACTACGGACAATTTTATCAATTAATAAAGTGGTCGATTCGTGGGAGAGCTCAAAATAACTTTCCCGTTTTGGGAGGATCGCGTCGTATCGTCAATTGTATTAAGGATTAGGTTTTCTAAGCTAATCCAGGGTCTTTGGAGCCGAATTAAAGTCGTCCAGTGAGCTATAGAATGAGATTGCTGTTTTTTTTTCAAACTATCTATTTATAACATTAATAGGTTTTTTTTTAAAAGAAAACAAAAACCAAGTTTTAATAGCCAACGGCTTTTGTAAACTTTGTGATCCTGGTAATTATCCGAATATTAGGCCTAAGTGATAAAATTATTGGATTACCATCGGAATGAACCGAAGGACCGATAGCAATCCAATAATTTTTCATTCATTTTTCATCAATTTTTCATTCATTTTTCATTCATTTTTCATTGATTTTTCAAATCCAAACTCTGAAAGATTTCGCTTCAGCGACTGGAATATTTTTATTGAGTTACCATTCATATTACTTATTCCAAATTTACTACGAGTGGAATCACGGGAAATTTTAGGAAATGTATCCAACCATTTTAAGGCATGAAGATAATTTTTAGATACCTTTCCAAATAATTTTTTTGTTTATGTTTATTATTGTTACTAAAGAAATAATTCAATTGATTAAAAATATTTCGAAGCGCAACGGAGTGAACATAATTGTATAATTCTCAACAGCAGTAAAACTGCAAATCAAGTACATTATTAAATAACGGTGAATTAGGTGTGCTTGTTAGTGTGTTTATCAGTTCTTTTTTTTTACAGACTCACATTGTGAGCATAGTCACTTCCACGTATTGTGCGTCGTATTTTTTCCAGTGTCGCTCAATCAATGAAGACGGACAGTCAATTAATTTTATCTTTTTAGTGGCTTAAGCGTTTTTTGCCCAATTATCTGCCAGTAGACTCCAGAGGCTATTCTGGATTTGCCTGGATTGACTGGCGAGCTCACCGTGCTCAGATTTGCTAACATCCACCCTAGCAAGAGGAGTGCTTCGCTAAATCGACCACGATCTATCGGAAAGGAAATCACGACTCACTTAAGAGATCCGGCAAGAGACACCTGACTGTGTCTGTGAGTTAAGTTGTACGTTCAGGAGAACGGTGACCGATGTTTGAAATAATTGACTGAGAGTGGATCTAGAAGATCCTAACACACAAATAAGCGTGGACGCATGTTGCAGGAACCGTAGGCAAGACTACGAATTCGAGAAATCATTCATCCTTTTCTAATGTTCGCTTAGAGAGAGAGAGATGGGGAAATTTTCCAAACAGGTTTTTTTTTATTCCTTAGATGGATGAACGAGTTCACGGCCCTGGTCTGAAGTGGTCACCGATGCCAATAGATATTTAAAACGTAAATGACGCCACCACGTCTATAGCACAACGGTTACCCCACCCTTAAAACTGAAACGCATTACTGCTTTAACGACGGCTGCCTCGCCCTTCAAACCGAAACTCATTACTGCTTCACGGCAGAAATAGGCAGGATGGTGAAAGCCGTGCGGGCGCACAAGAAGCCCTACCACCAGTAAAATACAAATAATCCGCTTACATGCACCTCCCAAGTGTACCCTCTACGAGTGTGTCCTTTCGCATAAGCCACAAACATCATACTAGCTATTCGCATTAACAGTTCTGTTTGCTTTTACTACTGTAGATAAGTAGTGGAGTTTACGACCAGGCTGGTGTTCATATTCTGAGACCCGCTACAGCGTGACTGCCATTAGCCTCCCAGACACAAGGTTCAACACTCATTGAAGATTGCACAAAGTGGGAATGAGTTGCTCGCTCCGGGCATTTCAATATTGCAATAATTGTTACGTTATTAATCCTCATTGTAAAAACGAATATTTAAAAAAATGTAATATTAAAAAAAAAACTAATTTAAAAAAAAAAGACGTGTCCGCTGAGTTTCTTGCCAGTTCTTCTCAGGACGGAGGCTAGTTTTTGTGAATTGGCCGTAGTTCTTTTTGACGTTCAACAAGTATGTACTTTCATTTATGTTGAATAAAATTTTTTTTATTTGATTTGATTTGATTTGATTGTATAACCGCTCTCTCACTCTACAAACCACTGAGAAATCAGCAAGTTAGTTTACATTTCATAAAAAAACCTGGGGATTTAAATACCATATCCGCTGAATAACATTGCCTTGCTTTATTGGGTCAGGGAAAAGTAAAATATTTGACATTTCTGTCAGCTGTGTCCACAAGTGTTATTTACTATTCTATATACATATTTGTTATATTAATTTTACGGGTCTAATTTGAGGCCTAATGTTAAAGTCGATATCATTAATATTAATAAATTGTTGTAATATTAATGTCTCAAGAACTTTGAAGTCGTCATAGCTTAAAGGATAAAAAGTCCGGTGTTTCGAACGATACAACGGTACCAATTTTTCTAATGAAATACGTACCTAACAAATGTTCACGATTGACTTCCACGGTGAAGGAATAAATTATAATTTGCGTAATTACTGGTGGTAGGACGTCTTGTGAGTCCGCACGGGTAGGTACCACCACCCCGCCTATTTCTGTCGTGAAGCGTTTCGGTTTGAAGGGTGGGGCAGCCGTTGTAACTATACTGAGACCTTAGAACTCATATCTCAAGGTGGGTGGCGGCATCACCGGCGGCATGGTTATAGATGTCTATGGGCTCCGGTAACCATTTAAAACCAGGTGTGCTGTGAGCTCGTCCACCCATCTATGCAAAAAAAACCCGTCCCCGTAGTTCTGTTGAGACTTCGATAATCACATAACACTAGGTGGGAAGTGAGTTCCCCCACGCGTATAAATCCGTAAAATAATCAACATAAGTCCGCCTAATATCAGCCTAAAGTCAGTCTTTACCTAAATGTGGCTATCAAATAAAGACGGGCACTAACAAGCTGCTATTGTCGAACAGATACCAGATCGAGCCAGTTCTGATCTAGGTACGTTGGGACCACACTGCACTCATGCAGTCGATTGATGACGCCAATCGAACTAAGATCTAGATTCTTCTATCACAAAAAAAAACCAAGCGTTTCGAATTGAAAGCTAATAATTTCTCTTTGTAATGTCAAAATAATAGCATTTTTTTAATAAATGCATTTGAAGGTATGTCTTCGTATGCTTTACTTATAACGGGAAGCCATGTTTTAATTTTTTTGTCAGTGTATCTGCTCCAGTTAAGCTTCGAAACTCTTGGAGCGACTTTGACGGCAGACAGCTGATGTTATCACAAATCACTAAGGCTATGTTAATACAAGTGCTATGAATAAACTATTTAAATTGTCTTATAAAATACTAGCGGCCCGCTCCGGCTCCGCTCGGGTCTTTAACAAAAATTTCAACGAAAATTTCTTTTATTTTTTTTAAATAAAAGAACACTTATTGCGGCATTATAATAGTTAGACATATGCTGTCGCGACACTTTTCGTAAATAATAATGTGCGCTACAAAGTCGTATTGCATTATTTTATTCTATAATCAATAGTTTTCGCAGGGCACGCGATGTAAAGAATATTTTAGGTAAAATTTTTTCACCTTGGGTTATTGAAGTTATAGTAAGGATCCCTATTTATTTCAAAAAAGATTATAGCCTATGTCACTCGGAAATAGTGTAGCTTCCAAACAGTGATATATTTTTTTAAATCGGTTCAGTACTTTCGGAGCCTATTCAATACAAACAAATAAACAAATCTTTCCTCTTTATAATATTAGTATAGAAGTATAGATTGAATTATAATTATCGTGAATATTGACGTCATTATTCAAACGTGTTCTTTGTTTATATTACAATCCTTACAGCGTCCTGAATTGTGAAGAGATTTTAATCAGCTGCATCTACCTTTTTTTACCGGATATAAAAAAAATTTTTGATGACATTTATAATAATATGGGTAAACTTGGATCCCTTGCATTTGCTGAAATTGCGAGAACAATACAGACAAATCTAGACTAATATATAAATATATAGTGGTTTTTATGATGTTCCGTTATAACTACTGCACAAAGCATCCGATTGACTTGAAACTTGGTATCCATGTAGAAAATACATGTACTTAATGGACAGGCTAATATTTATGAGTATTGGACTCCCTAATAATGACAATAAATAAATTAATTTTAAATGCCCAGCGAAGCGGACGAGTACGGCTAGTATTTAATCAATTTATCACAATTATTATGTATTAACCCGTCGATGGACTCAACTGTCATTACTAGCAAAAATGTCTCATACATTTTATTAATAAAATACTATAGTATTATATTTCCAATCGTGAATATGCTCCACATCACGTATAGAGGGTTTTCAATAACCATATTACCGAAGCCCTCTAACAGCATCGATTTCAGCGCCCAATTGAGGGCACAGGTCGGAGTGCCAATTTTATTCTAATAAGGAGACAGGAAGTCAAGAATGCCCGGATGGTATCAAAGATCTTAAACGAATAAGGAATAACATCAAAGAATCGTAATTACCAGTGAGTAGGGCTTATTTTGCGATCGGCACGGGTATATATTGTATTACCATTCTTCGTGTTCGCGAAGCATTCTTCGAAAGATGAAACCGCTGTTATGAGACTTAGATATCGTGTTTCAAGATAGGCATTCGCATTATACCGTCTATGGACTGCGATCCACTTAACACCAACGACCGACGACAACGTTACAACAAAACTCAACAAAATTATAATTTACGTAATTACTGGTGGTAGGACCTCTTATGATTCCGCACGGGTAGGTACCACCACCTAACCTATTTCTGCCGTGAAGCAGTAATGCGTTTCGGTTTGAAGGGTGGGGCAGCCGTTGTAACTATACTTGAGACCTTAGAACTTATATCTCAAGATGGGTGGCGCATTTACTTTGTAGACGTCTATGGGCTCCAGTAAAAAAAAGAAGAAAACGTCAGAGGAATAAAAAAATCAAGTATCGAGAAATAAAACACAAAGCAATACGGGTTCGTCGTTTGACAATTTAGTGCGCAAATTAAGAGTTGGCCGGTTCGAAGCGATCTAGCCGTGACGCGTGTACGGAGCAAGGTCGAATGAGTTAGGCCACACCGGACACGACCACCGGCCGCAGCTTTACCGTATGTTTTCGTGGAGAACAGATTTAAAAAAAAAAAACTGGATAGTACGTAACATGATTAGTTTTTTCTTACTTTATCTTTAAGCTATATTCATTTACTAAGTTTTGTACTTTTTTTTGCAAACCGTACTCTTTTTAAATCCTGTACTCTGAAAGTACTCATTGTTATAATTTCTTCTTTCGAAATCTTTCGGCATTTTAGATTAGCCTTTATCTGTGGGTGTAGAAGCGGATGACAGTATTTACGTTGTGATTCCTATGGGGACTTTTGACCATTTTATCCCAGGTGGATTGTTTTACCATAATTTTTTATTACTTAGATGGATGAACGAGCTTACAGCTCCTGGCGTTAAGTGGTTTCCGGAGCCCATAGACATCTAAAACGATAATGCCGCCACCCATCTTGAGACATGAGTTCTAAGGTCTCAGTATAGTTATAACGGCTACCCCACCCTTCAAACCGAAACGCATTACTGCTTCACAGTAGAAATAGGCAGTCTGCGCAATAAAAACATATAGCGACAGTTGTTCGAGGAAGACTGGTTCTTCCATATCTTCAGATTAATATCAGATATAAGATTATGCTAGGCCTGAACCGCGATTTCATCTGCTATTAATTGTCAATCCGATGGCTGTAGTTGGCAGATCGTGAAGCTTGCGTCGGCTAGAGGGTAACCAGCATCGATGTGGTAATAGATCGATGGTAACCAGTCACATTATAATCGTGGCGAGATACACTTTAAGCTAAGCTCCCACAAAATGATTTATGCATGCCGTAGGTTAAAAGTTCAATGACATTTAAGCCAATAATTTTTGTTTTTTGTTTTTGTTTTTATTTAAATTACCGATTTCCGTATTTTATATTGTTACACCCCATAGACGCAGCCCACTGAGTTTCTCGCCGGATCTTCTCAGTGAGTCGCAATTCCGATCCGGTGGTAAACTCTGCGAAGCACTACTAATGCTAGTGTTAGCAAATTCTCTCAGGTTGAGCCCGTGAGCTCACCTACCCGTCCGGGAATAGCTGCAATAACCCCTTGGGCTACCAACGAATAGGTAGGGAAAATAAAAATATTGTTACAAGGACTAGTAAAGGCGTTTTATCGTAATGAGATGTGAACAACCACTTTTCAACTGTAACACAGTACTTTGATGACTATTAGATTTAGACTATTTAGATTACGTACGTGAGAATTGAAAATAGAGTGAAAGTGCACAATTTTGCGGGCAGCGCATTACTTGATATTTTTTATCTGTGTATGTCGTGAGGGAGCCAACTCTTCTTGACGATTCTTCTCAATGGCGAAACTGTACTCTGGATCGATGCTATGCTCATTATATTTACATTACTACAGAGGACCTACTTTAAGTCATAGATACCCATTTTTTTATGTTTTTTTTTATACTTGCGTTGAAAAAGTATCCTATACTGACACCGACATCCTATCCTATCCATCCGGTACTCATGAACTTGTATAAAACCAATCTATTCTCTATAAGTTCATTACATTCAAGTGAGGTTTGCACAGGTGCATCGCATGCAATGTTTTGTTTTAAATTGTATGTAATCATTATAATGCAGTTAAATATAAGTACAATGCTTCTCTGTTGCCAAACGTCATTCACATTACAATTTGCATTACATATGATTTTTATTGTCGTAGTTTTTTTTATGCTTTTCAATTTATGTGTTTGTAGCGGCACGAGGAAACTGTGATAAAATGAAAGAAAACGAATAGAAGGCTGAATTGCTAACAATGACGTCACAAAATTACATTTAATTTTAATACAAAATGAAATACCGTTGTAAAGAAATTTTGGATCGTTTCGGTTCACAGCGAAAAAAAAACCTAACCTTGTGTTGATAATCTTACGTTTACATTAAGAAACATCCACTATTTTTTCCTATACCTCATTTTCGTAGCAGATATTGTCAGCTTAAAGCAAAATTATCTAGCCTATTTCTCCGAAGAAGAAGAAGAAGTTTCATGGATTTTTTTTTGGTCAGGAGGAAATCGCCGGACTTTTTTTTAGTTTCATGGATAGGGTAACTGTTCTATAATATGTTCCCTATTGTTTAAATGTTTGCCTTAATGGCCCTTTTTTCCTACCTAAGCTGATAGTCTAGATTCTAGAGAGACCATATCAGCGTAACCTTAACTAGTAGGTGAGCTCATGGGGCTCAAACCTGACAGTGCTGCTAGCACGAATCGAAAAGACGTGTTTAGGGCGACATCGACTGTTTACCATTCGTTCCGCAGGATCGGGTATGTCAAGTAACTAGAACAATCACGATAAATAGAAAAACGATTTTAGATTTTACCAGATTTTACCAGCCAGATGTTGGAAGAAGTCAAAGTGTGGAGACACTCTGAGCAGGTATACTCAGCGCAACATCATTGGAAAAAAGATATATGTTGAAGGATCGGTTCTGGTTTGGTCAGCTATTTATTATTAGGGTCCATCCATACGGAGCTCCGCGTCATTGTGAATGAGTCACTAACAAGGGCACGATGTGGAACTGAGCTTTTAGAAGAAATCCTATTGCCATTTCTAATAGGCAGATTTGTTTTTATGCATTTATAATACACGGCCCGACATTGTCGCCGTTGTTGTCGAATTAGGAAAGGCCAAAACTTGACGACAGGACGCGTCATTTCATTATTTTTTGTACGAATTTTAACAACTCGTATGACACCATGCGCACCAGGATTAGTTCAGTAACTCGCGCTAGGTCCCACTGTAAAATCTTCGAAAGATTGAAATCAAAGCTATGCTATGGAGCACAAGCGCGCTCGCCCGACCTAAGCCCCATATAGCATGGATAGGATATGCATGGAAAACAACTTAATTAACAACAACATCTAATTTGAGTGATCTTAAAAACTCATTATAGTTTTTTTTTTCCAGTTTCACCAGGACAGGTGGGCGAGCAAGGCTCAGCCAGGAGGGGTGGGATTTGCTAACAGCTACCCGAACGCTTCCAAACGAGACCTAACAACTCAAGGGCAGCTGCTTCGCGAATGAATCTACTACCGGATCGGAATCGCGACCCGCTGAGAAGATCCGGCGAGAAACTCAGCGGGCTGATGCATGGGTTAGGTTGCACGTCGACCTCCTTGTCGAGTTCGACGAGTACGGTTACCGGGGTCCCTAAGCCTGCTCCTAGTGTTAGAGCTGAAGGCGTCTAATGCAAAAGTTATTGTATCTGATTGATCCGTAAGGACGTGTCTAGGGCGTCGGCAGTGACTGGCTCCTGCATGATCAGGATTCGGGGAGTAGTCAGCGGCGGCAACGATAAGGCGATTATCATGACGGGCATTATAGTACAAATGGAACTGATCTTGCAAGATTTGGTGGAAGACAAAAATGTTTATTTCCTATAAAATCTGCATTTTTTTTATTTGTCTATATTTGCCATTTGATAATTTTATAGCAATTTTAAATCAATCCAATGAAGTAAAGTACAAAATAATAAAAATCATATTATACATACTTAATTGTCGTAAATATCCATTATAGTATTTAGTGTTAAAAAGTTTTTTATGTTTTCTTTTAAGTTTTGCAGTTTTATGTGTATTCATTTTGTAAAAATATTTAGATTTAAATTTTTCTTCCAAATGTTGTTAAGAAAATTATCACTATTTTTAATTACATATAGGCGAAATCAAACAGTTTAGTGCCTTTTTCTTTTGTAGTATCTATTGAAGATCTTTAGTATTGTCACAAAAAAATTGTCAAACACTTTTTTCCACCTGTACCAATAAAATTAATTTAAATCTTGAGATTTTAATGATTATTTTTCAACCACTGGGTAAACACTAGTTAGTACATTTTAATGACATTTAGCCTTTACATACAGCTATTTTACTACTAATATCAGATGTTTAAAAGCCTAATTACTTATGTAATAAATAAAACAGAGAAATTGGAAGTTGCAGTAATGTTTTTACTTTTTATGAGATTTAAAATTTGGTTGTTGTTAAATTTATCATTAAATTGTGCATAGGTTACATTTTTTTATAATAATATATACACAGAAGGTTCTTATGATAAAACATTTTTAAACGGCACGGAAACATTTTAATGGTAATTTATTTAATTACATTTTTTTAATTATTTTAATTACACATTCTATTCATATATTCTATACATTTTCCATCACTTAGTCTACATTTATTTTTTAATTTCAAAATCGTATAATAAAAGTGTTTTTTGTTAAGGTCAATTTTAAGTTTTTTTTTTGGACTTACCAAAACATTGTGATGAGTCTTGTGGCCCCTGTGCACCCATTGCACATTAGGGGGTGGTACAGTAAGGAGCTCCCCACACGGTATTGTTACGTTTATGGTTCCCTTGTCTGCAAAGACTTCACGTATGTTCACATCTTCAGCCCCGAGGAAAGAAAAAACTTGAACAAAAGGTTTTCAGTTTTATTTTTTATTTATTACACATAAGAAAACAAAAATTTAAAAGGTCATCTAATTATATATACAGAGACGAATTTTATACGTTCATGACTGTTCTTCCAGAAAACCACTGGTAGGGAAAATTGGTCTAGCATTTTAAGAGTAGGATATATTTACGTACAAAATTTTATTCCGAATTTATTATATTTAGAACTTAAATTATTCTGCGCTATATTATTTTTATGTTTCAAACAAGTTTTTTTTTATACTACGGTTAAAATATTTTATTTACCTTCTATTTCAAGGCAGAACACAGTGAACAATAATCGTCCGAAAAACATTATAATTCTACATTTAGTACCGCGTATCTTTTTTTAAAAAGCACTGATTTTATACTATAATAGATTCGTTATCTTTCCACTTTGATTACATCACATAATAATTTATCTGAAATACGAGAGGTGAATTATTTAAAAAATAATGATTTAACTAACGTCCAAACCAAATTGATACAAATCATAGACTAAAAATGTTGTCACAGTCACAAAGTGACGAGTGACGTTTATTTGGACATATTGAGTTGACGTAAAGCAAATGCTGCCAATAAAAAATCATTTTAGATTAACAAAAAAACTATTAGAGTTACTAAATAACTCTAGAATTATAACCACCATCTACCCCACAAGTTTTACAAATTCCGGCACCGTCTTAACCTAAGGCATTGTAAGTGACCTCTATATTCTCTACACTGAGTCAGCTTAGTGGGGTACAAGAAACCTTTCGCTTAGACAATACATAAGCCATAGGAATTTCTAATAATTAACAAGAAAATATGTTCAGTTCATGTTTCTCTCCTTCTAGATAAAGTCATTAAAATACTGCGTTCAAATTTTTATTAATTAATTTGGCAAAACAATCGTCTAGACTAACTTTAAAAGCGTTTAAGACGAAGGTTCGAGAACTGTTTCTCAGATAGTTAGCAAAGTCATATAATTGATAATATTTGTTTATATATGTTTTTATATGTATATATTTATGTATATGTATTTATTTAAGTACGAGTATTTGTATCTATAAATATTATGTATGTTATATATACACATATGTTTGAGTAATATCACCTTCACACTACACCTACCAAGCTTCATCTCTGCACTCCCCTAAGGTAGACTGTTAGAAAATGCCTATGGCATTAAGTCCGCCTTTATACTTTCTAGTATAAAAAGTTATAAATAAATAAATAAATAATATAATCTTTGATTTGCTGCCTGCCCAAAAATTCACCTACAAACTACAAAGCTATGAACGCCAGACCTCTTTTGTTTTAACAACCGATCATTGAGTTGAGCTGAGATCATGCTATGATTTAATATAGTTTTATTTACTCTCTGGTACTAAAATAAAATAAATGTAGTTGAAATAGTTTGGATCCCTTCACATACAGGAATTCTTGGGAATGAAACTGTGGATCAAATGGCTAAAGAAGCAACACATAGTGGTGATTGTGAGTACTACGCGAATGTAAGTCGTGATCTTATTCATAATATTAAACTTAATCTCGTATCAGACTGGCAAAAGCAATGGGAAACCTACAAATATCAATATTCTAAAATAAATCCTAGTGTCTTTATCAAACCTTGGTTTTATAAGTTCAAAAAATTCAACAAGCAAATAACTAGTGTACTTATCAGGCTTCGATTGGGTCACTTTTGCTCACCACAATTTTTATTTAAGCTAAAAATTAAACCTTCTCCTATGTGTAGTTGCGGTAAATCTATCGGTACTTTAGATCATATCTTTCTGGAATGCGCTCTTAATGTTGAATGCCCACCACTATATTGTTTACTAACTAACACTAACATCCCGTTCCCAGTTAATATGAACTATCTCTTAACATTCCCTAATTCTTAAAGTTGTAAATGCATTAGCTTATTTTATTTCCCGCAATAACATTAAACTGTAAAAATATTTACAAATTTTTCTCCAGTTCTCATTCATCTCATCTGCTACAATCTATATCTATCTATATCACTGATATTCTATCTACCTGACATTGGCAGAGTCATTCGTAAAAGAAGAGACTCGAGCCATGAAAAAAAAAAAAAAAAAAAAAAAAAAAGTGTGTGTGTCCGCTCCGACGCACGACTGGAGTTTACTGGATATAAAAAATTAAACGAAACAATACGAGAAATAGTTCTATATTACGACAACACGATACACTACAGATTATTAACAAATTAACGAGACACAAAACAAACGACTAACAAATATATGAAAATACAATAATGAGAGAAACGCGCGATCAGTACGAGGCTTTGTGGCGGACTGCCGGCGCAGCAGCCCGGCGTCACCTGCGATAACGCATTTCGTGTGACATGCGCAATCAGGCGCATAACGCATTTCGTGTGACATGCTAGTACGATTTTGGTCCCCATAATTTTCATACCCCGGGCCTATATATGTAAATCGATTCTAAAGGAGTAAACTCCAAAAATGTAATGAATGAAAACAAACCCTTGCACGAAACAATTCGTTTTGGATTCAATCCATCCCGCGGTGTTAATTTCTTTTTTGAAATGAAAATAATTGAAGAAAATTTTTGTAGAACAGTTATTAAATTCTTTCAGTTTATAATAACTATTAAGGTCACAATCTTGTTTTTTAAAAGATATGAAAATAACGTTCTTAAGATATAATCTCTATAGTTGCAATCTTCAACCTCGATTGTCTCTATTTCAACCACTATTTCAACAAAGTTCAAATTTTGATTTTCGTCACATTGCCTTGTTGACAAATGTTTGACTGTTATTTATATTGTCATTTTATTCTTTGCTGACAATTACCAAACAAATCTGTCAAAACAAATTGACTATGGTTTGACAATTCAAAAAGCATAGACAAAAAATATAGATTTTCTTGGATATGGCCGCTGTTTCGGCAATACAACATCTGTAATGTTTTGTAAATTTCATTTTTAAAATGAATAAAGTTTATTTTATTAATGCATAGTGTTTAGTGTATTCGGTTCAGTACTGTGATATTTGTAATGGATGCAGATAGCGAGATAGAAAAAAAGAAAATTGATGCAGTCCAAACTATAGAGACAATTCAGTCAATGATCGACGTTTCAGCGGAAAGACTTGAGGGTTTACGGACACAATGTTCCACAAGCGCCGAACTGACGCAGCAGGAGATCCGGACCCTGGAGGTAGGGGCCATAAATATGTATTTAAACAGCAACAGTGTGTTAAAGAGCGGTGTCCTTGAGTTTGCCAGTCGCAAGGCCTTCTGTTTCAAGGACTGCGTTACTCTCAAGGACTGAGGTGAATAGGTCAATACCGTATTACGGAATCAGAGCTCTACCTGATTTACTATAGAACTCAAACAACAGGGAAAAATATATTTTAAACATTCTTACTTACTTTGCTATCTATTGTATAATTTCCACAAAATTGTATTAGTTGCGTACGAGCGCCAATAAAATAAGCGCAAGTTAAGAATGATATGATGATATCATCTGCTCTTAAAAAGTGTTGTGTTGTTAAATCAATAGAATTTATATTGGCCCACTGACTGTCACTGATAAGATTTCATGATCACATATGTGTGATTGTGGATGTGTTACATATAGTAAAACACACACACACACACTCTAATGTTAAAGTCAGAAGTCAGTAATATGAAATTATTCTTAACTCTACTAAAGTATTCTAAACTTTCGGCTTATATCAATCTTATAATGCTTTAAGGTATATTTTGAAGCTTAGTTAATTTATAATAAATAGGCAACTAAATCGCCCAAATTAACAGTTTGTAGAAGCACCAATACTTGCAAATACAGCATTTGCAAATCATATATACAAATTAGTTGCTTTAGAAAGTTTAAGCTTTGTGAACCTTCTGTCTTAAATGTTGGCGGAAGCCACTAAGTCATAGAACCATCATCTTGCCTATTTCTGCTGTAAGAAGTCATGCATTTCAGTTTGAAGGGTGATCTCAAGGTGGGTGGCAGCATTCACTTCTGATGTCCATGGTCTTCACTAACTATTTTTTATTAAATAGAAAGTGAACTCATTCCCCCATGCTAGCAATAAATAAAAAAATGTAATTCAATTATAAATACAAAAGTTTCTTATATTAAACTGATTGGCATAAATATGCTTAGAAAGTCATTCATGTTTATTTGATTCAATGTTTGTGTGCATTTGTGTTTGTGCGCATTTAGTTTACAGACTCAATTCAATTTTTTATTTTAAATTTTTGGTATGTTGGTAGTGGTATGTTACTGGTGGTAGGGCCTCTTGTGAGTTTGCATGGGTAGGTACCACCACCCTGCCTATTTCTGCCGTGAAGCAGTAATGTGTTTCGGTTTGAAGGGTGGGGTAGTCGTTGTAACTATACTGAGACCTTAGAACTCATATCTCAAGGTGGGTGGCGCATTTACGTTGTCTATGGGCTCCAGTAACCACTTAATACCAGGTGGGCTGTGAGCTCGTCCAACCATCTAAGCTATAAAAAAAAAAATGTTGATTAAATTGAACATTATGATGCTATTCTATCAAGTATATGACTCTTAAGACAATGTAATTCAAGCTGAGATCCTTTAATTTACACAACCTTAATTTCTGTTTTATCAAAAATTGTTGAGAACATACATCTTTTCAAGACCGTAATTGTATTTATACGACAATTAAATATTTAGGTTATTATTTTTAATCGTATTCGGTTTTGTTTTCAGGGTAAACTAGTGAAGCACTTCTCACAGCAGCTAGTGATCAAAGCAAATTTGGATGATCAGTTGCGATTAAAGTTCTCTAATGTACCGAATCTGGCGAAATGGCTCAGGGTGGTTGGGCTTTCGCCTGAATCTATTGAGGTAAGTCAAAAACTCTAGTAATAAGTACTTGCTTTCATGACCAGTATCCTGCAGATCAAGTTGAGGTGGTGGGTTTGAGACTTAGCAGTGCTGCACTGCTTTGCTAATTTTTGTGGATACCAGTGAACCATTAAAAAAAAACGAGTAAATATAGCCTGTTACCAAATCTGCTACTCCTGCTTCTTGCAGACAGGTAGGTGAGCTCACAGGCTCGACCTGAGAGAATTTGCTAATACAAGTCCTAGCAAGAGCAATGCTTCGCAAAATCAACAGCCCGGTCTGAATCACAACTCATTGATAAAATCCGGGGAGAAACTCAGTAGATCGTGTCTATGATTAATATATCAACTGATTTAGTTGATGAGCGATTAGTGACTGCAGAGTATATTTTGTCTGTTTGATTTGGAATGTGTACAAGATTGACTCCAGTGATCTTTAGGCATCACACTCAAATCTAACAATATTTCAGGTGGTCTTATCAAGGGTATCAACATTGGAGAGCCTACGAGAACGGTCAGACGCCGAAATGCGGTTGATACTGGCGGAGGCGCGCGAAGAGGAGGTGCTCCGATTGTGTCGAGCCATGCAACGATTAAGAACTTATATGGGTAAACATTGATAGTTAAAATATTTTATTTCAACAATTTTATGTGATGTCTTAATTAATTTATCACTGAATTTGCTATAATCGCTAAATTTCTTTAATAATAACTGCTTTTACAGTTGATTCTCGCTTTTATTATTTTTGTATGAATTCGCCTTAATCCCAGATTAAATTATGTAGCCAATTTAATTTCAATTAGTACAATATTTAAATCACAACGAAAAACAACTGCGTCATGCGTCGTCACGAACATTAGTGTTTGAAACGTCAAAAACAATAAATAGGAGATTAAAACCATAAAACAATTTTTAATTACATTCAAGACTTGTGCGAGACTCGATGACAATACTTCATGTTAACTCTTATGTTAATATCAATTAATTGAGTCAGTCAATTATTTATTAGTTCAGTCCAGGACGAGTCAATCTGCTGTTGTTTCGGTGCATGTTGACACAGATGGCTTCTGCATTGGCTACAAGTGAACGTTGTTCGTGTTTGTTGTAGAGTCGTTGAGTCGCGGCGACGCCAACACGGAGCTCCAGCTGTTCTGGGACTCGTGGGAGCGGCACGTGCGCGCCTCGCCCCGCCCGCACCGCCCGCGCCACGAGACCCACACTGCGCACATCAAGAAAGGTACCTTACTGGTAGGGGCGCGTCACGGAGGCAGCGGCTTGGCTCGGCTCCTGGCATTGCTGACGTCCATGAGCGACGGTGACCACTTACCATCAGGTGGGCCGTATCCTCTTCTGCCTACAAAGGCAATAAAAAATTATCATGGCCGGACCATCCAGCCAGAGCTGGATTTACCTTAAGTGCCGTCCTGGGGCATTGTGAACTACACGTATATATATTTTTTTATGATTGTAGGAATACTCAGTTGGGCGAACAAAGGCTCAGCCAGGAGGGGATTTGCTAA
Source organism: Bombyx mori (assembly GCF_030269925.1). Lineage (NCBI taxonomy): Eukaryota > Metazoa > Arthropoda > Insecta > Lepidoptera > Bombycidae > Bombyx > Bombyx mori. The sequence goes on along the minus strand of NC_085114.1, from coordinate 14,744,019 downwards.
CAGCTGCCCGAGTCCCTCTACCTATTACCTATATCTTGTATTAGTTAAGTAAAAGTCCAGAGCATAATTAATGAAGAAAAAATACGTAACATATCGCTTATAGTTGGTAAAAGTGTTATGGTATTTAAAATCAAATTACCTACCCTACATGGTTTAGTTTTGGATTTTCAAATTGAATTATTAGATCATCACAATTTAAATGTTGAAGAAAATCTGCTTTCCAAACTTAAGATTGTTAAACTATTTGGCTCATTTTCGCTCATTGAAGTACGTAAGCAATCATTACCCTTTTTGACTATGAAAATGATAGGAGACTATTTCGCTGTCCTAGGCATTAGTCACCTAGTGTCCCATTGATGGCTGGGTCTAATAACGACTTGACGAGATTGGACAAAACAACATGTCAATGCTATTTGCTATTTTATCCGCTTCTCGATCGAATTGGCTCATGGTGAGCGATACGCGGGCCTGTGCAGTGTGGTGGTATGTGGTACCCACCAAATAAAAGCGTAAAATTTTTTTTTTTTTTGATTTGGTGTTGTTTTTTGTTTTTTTTTTGTTTATGTATTCATAGTTTGGTTCGGTCTATACTAACGCTTAGCCCACTGAGTTTCTCGCCGGATCTTCTCAGTGGGTCGCGTTTCCGATACGGTGGTAGATTCTGCGAAGCACGGCTCTTGCTAGGGTTCGTGTTAGCAACGTCGTCAGGTTTGAGCCCCGTTAGCTCACCTACTAGTTAAGGTTACGCTGATATAGCCTCTCAAGGCTCTCAGCTTAGGTAGGAAAAAAAAACCAACGCTTATAGTCGTAACTCCTTATTAAAAAGTATAATCGAATTTATCGTGCCTATAAAATCGTATGTAAATAAACGGGAATCGTACGCAAATCGTATGCGTTTGACGTCACTGTGGCACGCGCGGATAGCTCCGGTGGGTTTCCGTTCACTCATTTCTAATTCACAGCGACCCGATGACGTCACTGTAATCATATTCAAGGACCGTATTGTCCAACTGTAACAACGGTCAAAGCACCCATCAACAGCTTTCCGAATTTAGTCTCAATTCAGTCGGTCTTTGGTCTCAGATTTGATTGGTCACATGTACACGAACTAAATGTTCTATAATGATGTCTTTATGATATTCTTGTAGTGGGAAATGGAATGCCCCAGGTAGGTACGGGTATATCGGCAACAATGACAGAGACGGTATATTAGCTGGTTCATGATTTTACGTACAAATGCATCTATAAACCTTGTGAAACAACAGAGAGTCACAAAATCAACTTTTTATCTCAGGAAAATGCACCCATTTTCATTCTTTCTGAATTAAATAAATAAAGAAATAATATAATAAATATAATTATATTTAAATATAAAATAATTGTTTCTTTTGATGGTGTACATTTGTACAATAAAAATACTCTCTCTTTCTCTAAACTAGCAGACCCGGCAGATGTTTGTTCTGTCCTAAATATGAAAATTTCGAACGTTTTAATACAAATTAATAATAAGCGTTTTTTTACGGCCCGCCATATTGTGAATCTAAACTATTCTCAAATTACTGGAGCACACAAAAAAAATATCATAAAAATCGGTCCAACCGTTTAGAAGCTCGTATTTCTTTCTTCCTATTCGCTGGTAACCTAAGGGGCTATTAAATCCTCGCGCGGACGGTTAAGTGAGCTCACGGGCTCGACCTGAGAAAACTGGCTAACACTAGCAAGAGCACTGCTTCGCGGAATCTACCACCGGATCGCTGTCGTGATCCACTGAGAAGATCCGGCTAGAAACTCAGTGGCTTGTGTCTATAGTTTGCTCTTCGAAATCATCGTCCTAATCGTTGAATTCGTATCCATCGATCTATGTACAAAAAGGCACATTCACTTAGAGCAGCGATCGGGGAATTTTTATTATTATTACCCCAAAATATTTTTGTATAATTTGATATTACCCCATGGCAAAGAACAAAAAAAAACGAAATCGCTTCTTTTTACTATCTTTCATATTATAGCCCCCATGATCATTTTGAAAAGAAAACAATAACTAAAAATTTAACGATTCTAAAGAAGTTTCACTTCAATATATACTTTTTACTCACAAAAGTTTCATTTTGACCCCCCCGAAATTTCATTTTACCCAATTTGGGGTAATTTACTCCGGTTCCCCGACCGCTGACTTAGAGTGTAGGAAGTTATTTTGTCCATTAAAATTTTGACAGGACGCAATACTCATTTATTTACACATATCGTTAAGTTGTGTAGCGGAATCGATGCAGTGACGTCTTTCATATAAATGTCTAGACAGACTGAAATGTAAAACTTGTTTGACGTAGGTGGTGGATCATATTTCCGTTCACGTTTGTAGTCGAGCTCGGTAAAATGACGTCATAGCCATAGCCAACTAGATAGAACACCAAATTTGAAATTTTTTCGCTACCTTTTCTCTGGTAGTCTACGGGACTATTTCAGCTACGCACTGTGTTTGGACAATTCTGCAGTCGAACTCGGTGAAATGATGTCATAGTCATATTAGCTATAGCCAACTAGATAGAACACCATGTTTGAATATTTTTTTCCCTACCCATTATCTTGTAGTCTAAGGGGCTATTTCGGATACGCACTGTGTTTGGACACCTATGTAATCGAACTCGGTGAAATGACGTCATAGCCATATTAGCCATAGCCAATTACATAGAAAACCATAATATGGAAAAAAATATCTCTACCTATTTATTCCCTTGTAGCCTAAAGAGATATTCCGGCTACGCAGTCTGTTTGGAATTGTTAATGGCGTAGGTTCGTGTAACAGATTGAGAACATTGAGCATTTATGAACATAGTTCTCGCTAATGTTTGTTGGCAAACCAGTTGAGGACCACCCGGGTCTTAAAGGTGAATGCCGCTAAACCACCTTAGAGTAAAGTGGTGCTATCCAACCCTTTGGCCGAGAAAGGTTATAGCTTCGTCGAAAAATAGGGTAGGCGTTAGTAAAAAGTCCTTTTGAAGTGATGTATTAATATATTTAATAACATTTTTGTCATAACATTAACATTTATGTCTTTGTATCCACCTCGTAAGCATCCATAGACCTATATAGTAGGGACACGACATATTGTTCTATACGTACAATTGCTTATATAAATAGCACCCATTTTGAAGGCACATACATAAACATATATCTATCTCTTTCTTACTCAGCACTTTAACTCGCAGGAAAACAATATAACAGTATTTCAGTGCGTACATAAAATGAAACATGAATATACGTAAATATCTCCGTCTCCGTCTAATGAGGCCGAAAATCCGCCATGTTTTGCGCGCCAAATGTCATTGTCACGTCAGTTCGGCCGTCTGTTTTGGGTTGTACATTATTTATTGACTATGATATCGATTTAATATGATTGATTATATAAAATTTCATAATTTATCATGCTTAAAACATACAAAAATAATAATTAAAACGTATTTTATAGGATCTCAAGAAAGTCGATGTCCTAAAACTATTATCTATATGTATTTAAATTCATTATGGAGCCCTCATCCGAAAAATCCATTTTTCGGTCGGAATCTATTGATCATGACACTAATCATAAATACCACTTTAAAATATGTCATCAAAACATATTTAGACATTCTGTTTAGATATTTCGGGAAAAAGGCTACCGACAAAATCTCTTCGGAACTATTTAAATAAAATAGTTTTATTCCGCAGTGAGTAAAACACAATTGTAAATTTGTTAAATATTTAATAATTAAGTGATTTTAGAGAGGAAATCACAAGGAATGACGTTTGTAATTAATGAATAAATGTTCTGTATGTGTTTTTTTTTCACGCGGTCCCTTGATAAGGTTAAAATTTTAATCACTCTCAAGCGAAAGTGATTCAAATGGTGCGGCGCACCTTCCTTGGGGTGCGCTGCGGTAGTATGTTACGGACTTTAGAGTCAGCAAAACAATTAAAATAGATTGTAATAGTCTAAGAAAAACACGTACTCAAAATACGATAACATTTAGCATGCTAGAAATGGGCTGATGTCTTTGAACTACGCCATATCTTTATGTTTTGCGACAAACGACAACTTTATAAAATCAGTGTAGCAACTTTTAAAAATCATCATATCGTTTACTTGGCAAATTCGAAGGACGAACTTGTCTTAGATTTCACCCATCTAAATCATATCATATTTGCACATAACAATATACCTACTTACTTCCCATTAAAGTATAAATTCTACAAATAAATAATACTCAACAATATTTAAAATAAAATGAGCCAAGAACGTTTATCGATAAAACCTGATAACATTGAAATCTTTTGTACAGCACTAAAGCCGCCATGTTTTGTGGCCAGATGACGTCACAGTGGCACGAAATTTTGGTTGACGTTTCATTTCCATAGGTTTCCTACTTCATTGTAAGCATCTCACTACTCTACCCGTGGGCTGGTGACTTACTAATATATGAAAACTCCATACTGCGTCAGTACACTTACATGACCGGTATTTCAACGTTTTTTTCTGAACAACGCCATATGTCAAATGGATCTTAATAGTTGGAGTTCCAGCCTAGAGATGCATGTATTCCACGCTAGGTCAGACTTTTGGCATTTTAAAGCCAAAGTCTGTCGTTTACCAATAAAGAATCATACCATTTTAGATCCTGTAAGAGTACTTGCACCAGTTGATATTTGGGGTGTCGAGAGTCCCTTGATGGGATTGAGTGGTCAAATTGACCTGCCAAAGTCGCGACGTCGGTCGTTATGGTACCATAAAGCCTCTTGCTTCCAGGTTGCAAGACGTCTAAAGCAAATAAATGAATAATTGTTCTCAAATATACCGGTTGGCCATACGCGTTGCCAGAGTTGATGGACTCTTTATTGTTTCCAGGTGGTAAATCTCCAACGACACCGGTGAGCAAACGGAAGCAGAACGCCAGCCTGCCGCCTCCCGACGCTCCCCTCATCAAGTCCCGGTCTCACGAGTCGCAGTTGTCCGTGAAGCCCGACGCTTCGGATCATAGGCACGTACCGTTCTGAAGACAATTGAATTCTCTAGTAAAAAAAAAACTTTTACTGTACTACATAGTATAAAACAAAGTCGCTTTCTCTGTCCCTATATCCCTATGTATGCTTAAATCTTGAAAACTACGCAACGGATTTTGATGCGGTTTTTTAATAGATAGAGTGATTGAAGAGGAAGGTTTATATGTATAATAATATCCATTAAATAGTGGAGAAATACGGTTATTTTTGTTACTGTTGTTTCCGAAGCGAAGCGAGGGTGGGTCGCTAGTAATAGTATATAACGTAAAAAGGACTATTATCATTGCACAGGTGAACGAGATTAAGGCACACCAGTGTGCTTAATGCGAATTTTTAAACACCGATAGCGTAAAAGTTAACTCAAGTTTGTATGGAGTTGGAACGTGTGCGTACGTTTGCCGCTAGGGGCGCTGTTCCAACTTTTACGCTATCGAGAACGTTAAAAAACTCGCACTGAGCACACCGGTGCTAAGTGGTGATTGAAGTCCGTAGACCGCGTAAAGTGTTATCCCGCCACTAGCCTTGGGACGTGTCAACTGTATTGTGTAAAGGCTGTTCTAACCTTCGAACCGAAATGCGTGATCCCTTCTCGGCATGATCGTGGTACCTACCCGTGCGAACTCATAATACGCCCTGCCACCAGGAAATGCATATTTTAGTCGCCTTTTACCACATCCACGGGAGGAAATGGGGGTGTTATTATACATTGACCTCCTCCAGTCAGTAAAATGATAATCGAATTAAATCATTGCCTACTATTCTAGTACTACCGTTCAAACGTTTTGTTAACGTATATACGAGTATATAAAGCTTTTAAGCGCGGTACATTTCTTGCTATACACCAGGTATCTACATTCAATAAATATATTTATTGAGATATCCAAAATGCTTAAAAGTGCATGTGGAGCATGCCTATAATTCAGTGCTTTTGGTAGAAGCGAAATTATAAATTGTGTTTTGTGATCTATGACCGACCTGGGTTCGTGGGTCCTTCCACTGTATATTATAAATTTGTTAGTCAATATGTCCCAGTTCGTTTTTGGCATTATTATAAGTTGAAGATTTACGGTTATCTGTTTTAAAAATATTTGTCTTCGTGAAGTCATAACGGATTCATAATCCCTTTAGGCCTACATAGGAAGAGTAACCGTTCATAATAACTATATTATACCATAAATCATAGTCCAATAAACTGAAAGACTTTTTAAAATGATTGCTTTATATTGACAGTGACAACAGCCAGTCGTCAGCGGTAGGAGGGGGCAGTCCCCCCGCGTCCCCGCACGAGCCCGAAAACACGCCGCTGCATCGGCCGCTGCACCAGTACAATAACCATGTCAGTATACTGTGATGTGTATAGTATCTATAATATCGAGGGGCAAAAGTTGTTGTTTCCGAAAGAACAAATGCGCCCCCGCAACACATACGCTTCAATTTTTAATCATCAGTTTGATCTAATTGTTGGATCAAACAAAAATACGAAAATTTATATTTCTTCAAGCCATTTGATTTTTCATTAAACTTGATCAAAATGTTCCATAAACATTCATCCCAATTGGATCAAACTGTTTGAACCAGATAATTTGATTAAAAAAAAATTTTATTGCTTAGATGGGCGGACGAGCTCACAGCCCACCTGGTGTTAAGTGGTTACCAGAGCCCATAAACATCTACAACGTAAATGCGCCACCCACCTTGTGATATAAGTTCTAAGGTCTCAGTATAGTTACAATGGCTGCTCCACCCTTCAAACCGAAACGCATTACTGCTTCACGGCAGAAATAGACAGGGTGGTACCGACCCGTGCGGACCCACAAGAGGCCCTACCACCAGTAATAGATAGTAATTCAAGCCATTTGATTACTCACTCCTCCGTGCGTCGTATTCCTCAGTTTTGAGGGTCGTGACCTTTACTGAGCACTTTTGTTAGGACTATGTTCCTCCATTCACTCCTGTCCTCCGCGCAGTGGATAGCGACATTGATGATGGATTCCAAAGTAGTCTTAATCTGATCGGACCAGCGCATGGGACTACACCCCCTAGGCCTCTTTCCTTCCATTTTGCCGATAATGAGAAGTCTTTCGAGATTGTCACCCCTTTTCCTCGCAACGTGACCGAAAAACTCTAAAATCCTACGTAGGTAAATGGTGGAGAGTCTTAAGATTACTCACTAAATTTGATCAAAATGTTTGAAACGGCCAATTTGATCAAATTATTTGAACGTATAAAGCGGCCATAAAGAAGTATTCACTTTGAACGTTTTAATCTCCATCGGTGATGTTAGACGACGCGGCGCTGCGAGCGGTGTCCGGTCCCGAGCCGGGCGGGCGGCGAGGAGGCGGAGCGGGCGCGGGCGCGGGCGGGCGGGCCGCAGCCGGCGCCGCGCACGCCGACCGTGAGCCGCTGCATGGCGCACGACATCGCGCACCGCTTCACCAAGACCTTCAACATGATCGCCACGTGCGACTACTGCGACAAGCAGATGCTCTTCGGCTCCGGCCTCAAGTGCAAGGAGTGCAAGTTCAAGTGTCACAGGTGACCGCTTACACGATACTGTACCCGTCTAACTGGCGACGCACCGTTTTGATATTCAAAAGATATCCTTGTGAACAGAATCCAAATAAGACTTGGAAGTGGCTTAATACAACATTATTGTTTTTTTTTTGATAAATGTCAGTAATGTTATTGAAGAATTTGTTAATTTTTTCTTGTATGATTATAATAATTTAAGCCTTAAAGCGCATATCTTAAAGCTTAAAATATGCGCCCGATTTAAAAGAGACGGAAATTTAAATTTAATATTTTAATTTTATAAAGTGATGGAATACATGTTTGTAAGTCGATAAAAAGTTTAAATTTTTTTAAACTTTTATAATAGTTCTAAAGGTTCAGTTCAGTTCAGGCTCAGTTCAGTTCTAAAGATACGAAATGACAAGCATAATTTAAAAGTACTTGTGTGAAAGAGTGGGCGCATGATGTTGTCTCTTTCGCACTCTCATACCGCAACGTCAGCGACGTCATCAAAATATACTTGAATTCTGTTTGAAGTTAGCGTGTTTACGTTTACGTAAGTTTGCCGCTAGGGGCGCTGTTCCAACTGCATACAAATTAAAGTTAAATTTTACGTTATCGAGAACGTTAAAAAACTCGCACTACGCACACAGAACTTGTTTTGGATTTAAAAAACACAAATAGGATTGCATTTTTAGCGTGTATGTAAAATATAGTTGAATTGTTGTTTGATGAAGGCTCTTGTACGATATTAGTCTGAAGTCAAATAAATAAATAAGTAATTAAAATTTTGATCTCGCGTTTCATGATGCGTAGTTGCAACTACATTGTCTATGGGATTCAGAAACTTAATTCTAGATAGGCTTGTTTATATTAGTGGCAGTTAAAATTACAGTTAATTGTTAATTTAAATGTCAATCTGTATAGACTGTAAAAAAAGAAAATTTAATTCCAGTTTTATTATTGCTGTTTTGTCAACAGGGATTGTGAAAGTAAGGTGCCTCCTTCGTGCGGCCTGCCCCCAGAGTTCGTTGTGGCGTTCAAAGAGAAATTCCACAAAGACGGTCAGTCTTGTTGTATTTAGAAAACTATATATTGTAATTATTTATAATTTAATCTTTTCAGAGAGGAATTTGTAAAGTTTATTCTTTGCATTGCAATTTGTTTATTTTATATTGAAAACAATTAAATAAGTACAAAAATTAACAATGATACAAAAAATTAACTATTTAATAATAAAATAAAAACTTCATATATTATTATGTCATGTAGCTTAGAATTAAATATATAAATAATAATTTGCAAAACGTACACATACATGTGTGCCATTGTCCCGGAAGAAGTTAAATAGCAATCGTTTAAATGTCAACAACAAAAAGAAGACGTTTTTGTCGACGGTACTTTTTACTACGGCGTGGCGCTACTGGCCCAAAAGTCAAATGTTCGTTTAGCACTCAGTACCGGATAAACAATCCTACTGACTATGCTTAATGAATCAAATGACTAGGAATTTTCATTCGTTTCGCGGGCGTGTACTCCGTTTTCGTTGGTAACGTTCACGAGTAGCCCGCAGAAGATCTCACGGCCCATCCGGAGTTAAGTGGTTCCTGGAGTAAACGGACATCACAAGCGAACACCTCTAGATATGTAGTCTCTCTGGACACGTAGTCGAAGTTTTTTATTTTTTTTATTGCTTAGATGGGTGGACGAGCTCACAGCCCACCTGATGTTAAGTGGTTACTGGAGCCCATGGACATCTACGACGTAAATGCGCCACCCACCTTGAGATATAAGTTCTAAGATCTCAGTATAGTTACAACGGCTGCCCCACCCTTCAAACCGAAACGCATTACTGCTTCACGGCAGATATAGGAGATATCTTATTATAATTAGATAACTAAGTGAGTGCGCTATAATAGAACTGATATAATTATCAGCTGGGATCTGTAATCGGTCGTTCGTTGTTTAACAAGTACTTAGTCCTTTTATTTTTCTTACTAGTCGTAGCTCATCTAAGCAATAAAAAAAAACACGGGACTCTAATCTGTAGACGTTGCTAAAACTAGTCCTAGCAAGAGCAGTGCTTCACAGAATCTACCACCGGATCAGAAACGCGACCCACTGAGACGATCCGGCGAGAAATTCAGTGGGCTGTGAAACTGAATGATGCCTTGAATGATCTGATTGTGTCCGCAGGGGGGTACAGCTACACGCGCGGCGCGGGGCTGCTGGCCTCGCTCACCGGGCGCCCGCGACGCCGCCACCGCGCGCCGCCCGCGCTGCACCACGCGGTCAGTACACCACCACCACCAGCCCATCCAACATTCCCCCTACTATACGTACTCTACACGTTTAAATGAGGCCATCATTGCAAAATTACCCTAAGCTTAACATAGTTGGAGATAATGAGGTTTGAATTTACTTTTACACTGCTTCGTACGCAATAACAATACCCACAAAAATAATGCTTACAAGGCCATCTATTATCTGTGGACGAAACTAGGGATAGGCCGGTTTTGAATCAAAATTTATTATATTTGAAATAAATTGCAATATACAAAAGCACGAATATTAAAAATTATGAGCTAGGCCACTTTTGTGCTGACGACCTCAAATATACACATATTGGATATCCCGAGAAAGAGCTAATAAAACTATTTCTGAGGTCTTATTGTGATTTGTTGGTTGATTGAACCTCCGATTCTCTGCCCAGAAGGCAAGTCACTCGCATGTAGTGCCAAAAATTTGGAAGAAACGTTTTTTTTGTCGCATTGTTAGAATAATTTCCTTTATATTGCTATAAATGCACTAAGCAACAAAATACTCTGATATAACTCGAACTAAAATGTATTGTCCTCCAATTTGGGACGATTATCCAAATAATAATTCTAGAAAATCATTTTTTGTTTCCGTGTCATAACTTTGTCATTATATGTGTATTAATTATTTATGGCTGTGGACGCAGGCCGGCAGCGGCGCGGACTCGTCGTCCAACAACTCGTCGTGCAACAGCTCCACGCCCTCCTCCCCCGCGCTGCAGCCCGCCGCCACCCCGCAGCCTGCCCCCCTGCCCGCCCCGCACCCGCCGCACAAGTTCCACTTCCCAGGTACGGGAGGCTATATTGTAAGGCATAGTGCCCGTAGTTTATCGGTTTCAATTTTTTTGCATATATTGGTGGATGAGCTCACAGCTCACCTGATGTTAAGTGGTTATCGAAGCCTATAGACATCTACAACGTAAATGCCGCCACCTACCTTGACATACGAGTGCTAAGGTCTTAGTATGCCCCGACATTCAAAACGAATCTCCTTCACGGCAGAAATAGGCTGAGTGGTGGTACCCACCCGTGCGGACTCACAAGAGATCCTACCACCAGTAATTACGCAAATTATAATTTTGCGGGTTTGATTTTTATTACACGATGTTATTCCTTCACCGTGGAAGTCAATCGTAAACATTTGTTAAGTACGTATTTCATTAGAAAAATTGGTACCCGCCTGCGAGACTCGAACACCGGTGCATCGCTAGATACAAATGCACCGGACGTCTCATCCTTTAAGCCATGACGACTTCAAGATTCCATTGAGATCAGTCTCGTGTCCGAGACTGGTGGTTTCCGAGCGCTGGACAACACCAGAAAGTACCCCAGTTCGTTTGTGTGTCGGTTTATGTGTCACACACCACTTATGCCTCATTAATTTCGTACCAGAAGTAAAAACCCCCGCGTCGAGTCCGAACCACCCGACGATCGCGCAGTCGCCTGCCAAGTCGATAGCGGAGCACAAGGAGGAACACACGAATAGTAATAAAAACGGTACGTACGTTTGTAGCGACAGACACCCCCCCAACCCCCCTCCAAGCAAAATTAGCTACGGGAAGGATGTCGTGTGCCGTCACGTAAGGAAATATCATGCGCGATCGGCGACGTATCCTCAATGTTTTGTTGTATATAATTAATAAATCACTATACGTGTTGCAGTGGAAGATTCAAGGAACAAAAAAAATTGTAGCAAATGCCTAGTTTTTTGGATGTGAACTACGAAACTGTTTAGCGTCAGCGGTTTTCGCGTAACCTTGAGAACAACCCACCATTTTTTTTAGAATTTTTTCTTGAACACATAATTTTCTTATTTTTTTTTGCCAATAGTCTAGTGAATGACACTCTCTGAAAATAAGGAACCTCGTTGTTGCGAAAGGCCCGCCGGACGCACATGTACCGTTTCCCCTGCCTTCATGCTAGGAATAAAACATTACTAGTGATCGAAATCTGATTAATTCACATTAAAAATCTATAAAATACATATTAACAATTTTCATAGCTCTGTTATACTCACGCGTGAGGATCGATAAATTATCCTCTTTAAATAAGCTTGCTTGAATACGTAGTTACAGTTATTGAATTTGTGACGTGTTGTTGTCCAGAGGTCACCCGCGAGCTGTCCCTGACCGGGTCCGGCTCGACGGACAGCGGGGTCCGCGCGGACTCGCTCGACAAGCACTCGAACGCGCGCTGGCCGCGACAGAACAGCGTGAGTACCGCTCGTACAGTCCGCCCCCACACACGGGGGCCGCGCGGCCGCCAGCGCACTACTGGGGGTGTGATGGTCAGTGTGACTGTGAGACCTTAGCGATGCTCGTCGGGTACGGTGGTCGATGGAGGATAGAGAAAAACGACTTTTTATCTCATTAACTGTACAAGCCTTCAGTGAATCAACGGGCGTTGCCATAAATACAAATTTGCACATATTCATGCATATATATTAACTAGCAGACCCGGCCACACGTTGCTGTGGCTAAGGTTTTTGTTTCTAAATAACACGCGGCCAGCTATGCTACCAAAAATTGACAAAGTAAGAACAATTGGATTTCACTGTATTGCGTTTACTACGAAATAAATTTCACTTATACTTTAGCCTCAGCAACACGTGGTGTTTATGCCATTAAATTGTAGCTTATGTGAAACGTTGGTATTTTTAACACAGCGCCATCTATGAGATATTAATGTCAGACATTATTACGATTGTGTGTAAAAACTGATTTAAGGCGCCATCTGTTTTAGAATTATGAAACTTACAATTAATAACAAAAATTAACATAAGAAATCATTTTATTGTTAATTAATAAATATTGCGACCATTAATCTAAATAAAATCATCCTATCTTTCAAGTTGCATCAAACTGCACACGGTGTGCAAATTTAATTTAAAATCTATTAAGCAGCTTAGGAGTCCATCGCGGACAAACAACGTGACACGTGATTTACATATATTAAGATTTGTATATACGGATTGTTTTGAGAAATTGTAAAGATGCGTCATCTACTGGTATTATAGTAACTCCCGCCACTGGAGCAGAATTCATCTTCAATACCAGAAACCGGTACATACCCTTGAGGTCTGTAATGGACTCCAAGTTGTTTCATCCTGAGAAGAAGCCTCAGCTGATGATAAGAAACAACCCATGTGTACTTTTCATTTTAACAAGTACATGTTTTGTGAGCGCGTAATTAAATCTAAGCTTATTCACTTACATGACATGAGACCGCGGGGTCGTTGACCCCGTGTGAACTCTGATGATAAATTGCGATACATTACGTGTTATAAGCATAATAGTATGCATGTGTTTATTTTGCAGGAAAATGAAGTAAACTGAAAAGTTTAAAACAGACAAACAAATAATTGAAAGTATGAAGATAAAAGTATTTCATTTAGTGAAATTAAAAAAGTACAAAAATTTCATAAAAGACACACATCTGCAATAGAGCTTATAAATTATGTATACGTTAATTATAAATGCGTTTTTAGAAACAAGAAGTGATATCTTGTTAAAAAATAACATTGCCCTCCAGAGGGGGTTCTTCAGGATCAATCTTTAACAGTGAGGTTTATTCACACTTAAGATTCTATGATCTAAATACAATTCTATGATATTTAAAGTGAAACCTTCAGGATCCGTACAAACGGTACGGACTTAAAAAGCACGCTGAATCCAACCGACAGACGTTTCAGTTTGAAGGGTGGGGCAGCGTTTGTACTATAAAAACTGAGACCTTAGAACTCCTATCTCAAAGTAGGTGGCGGCATTTACGTTGTAGATGTCTATGGGCTCTGGTAACCACTTAACACCGGGTGGGCCGTGAGAATGTCGACCCACCTAAGCAATAAAAAAAAAAAAAAATTGAGAGCCATGTAACTTTTCCGTATTGCTTTTTGTGGGCAGCGGCAACTTACCTTCACATAACAAAATCAAAAAACGTTTATTAAAATAGTGACTAGTGAGGGGTCTTACTCAATTTACCGGGCGAGTAATAGGCGTGTAGCTTACGGGGCTCAAACCGGGTGTGTTGCTAACACTGGTCCTAGCAAGAGCAGTGCTTCGCAGAATCTACCACCGTATCGGAAATGCGATCCACTGAGAAGATCCGACGAGAAACTCAGTGGGATGGGTTTATGGGTTAATTTACTCGTCGAGCCCTTCATCGCAAGCGACGGGTTCGGCGAGGACGGTGACCGGTGCTTGAGGTACCTAAAAGCACCGTTAATGGATCAGGAGGATCCGTAATGACGTGTTTTGCATGACGTCGACTGTTTTCCATTCGGTCCGCAGGATCTGGTATGTAAGTACCAGCGGCCACGACAAGAGGGTTTTCATGTCGTGCCGCCTTCTCAAAGTGGCGCAATGATGCCGACTGTAAATACTTACTGACAGAGTCAAGCTCATCATGGAGATCCACATTTCTTAGGAACCATGGTGCCCCGACGGCTATCCTGCAAAAGCGGGATTGAATGACTTGGGATATAATTAGCACAGTTACTATTCAATAAAGATGTAGACGTCGAGTGTCAAGGATAATGGCGGCATTCATTGCGTTTTCCAGGTGAGCCTTGAGGTCGTTCCCTTGGCTTACAGACCCTGCTCAACGTATTCGTCGAACTCGGCAAAAAGTTCGACGTACAACCTAACTCATGCATCAGCCCGTTGAGTTTCTCTCAGGATCTTCCCAGCGGGTCGCGATTCCAATCCGGTAGTAGATTCATTCGCGAAGCAGCTGCTTTTGAGTTGTTAGGTCTCCTTCGGAAGCGCTCGGGCAGCTGTTAGGTAATCCCACCCCTCCTGGCTGAACCTCCGCTCGCCCCTATCCTGGAAACTGTAGAGGTCTCCGGGCCACCAATAATCCTTCAATAATAAAAAAGGTCATTCACCCGACCAAGCGGATTGTCGGAGTAGCCGCAAAGCATATAACAATAGTGTAGTCGCAGAGCTCCCCGCTCAGTACTAATTAGTCATGTCATTGATAGTGTCCTTAGATAAGGGCACAACTTGTTACTGATTTATTCTCGCTGGGCAAAGCGACCGCTCATATTCTTACATCTCTATATATAAAAATGAATTGCTGTTCGTTAGTCTCGCTAAAACTCGAGAACGGCTGGACCGATTTGGTTAATTTTGGTCTTGAATTATTATTAGTGGGAATCCAGGAAAGCTTTAAAAGGTGAGAAAATATAAAAAAGCTCGGAATTATATAAAAACAAACAATTTTGTTTTTCCTTTGATGTGTCGCCTTGATGGGTCTTTTATTTGTCGATTGAGGTACTACGAAGTCTGCCGGATCAGCTAGTTACTAATAAATTTAATATGTCAGCGCAACATCACTATTTAAACTAAAAATAGTTAAATTTAACTGGTTCCTTGATGTTACGCATGTAAACAAGTGTTTAAGACGGTATTCAGGAGAATTCACGACTAAGCTACCCCCACTTTCTGCTATAAATACGAGTGACTGTTATCGCACAAAACGTTCTCGTTAGCGTAGAAGTTAACTCAAATTTGTGTGGAACTGGAACGTTTGCCGCTAGGAGCGCTGTTGTAATTAACTTTTACGCAAGTATGAGTTAACTTTTACGCAACCGAGAACGTTAAAAAACTCGCACTAAGCATACTGGTCCGAAGAGTGGGTCGCCCGTTCCAACTTTTTTTTAATGCCCTTGTAGGCAGACGAGGATAGGGCCCACCTGATGGTGAGTGGTTATCGTTGCCCATGGACTTCAGCAATGCCAGGGGCAGAGCCAAGCCGCTGCCTACCGCTTAATACTCTCCACAAGCCTGTTCTGAAGAAGAACATGTCATAGCGCTCGGGAAACACCCTGGAGGGGAGCTCATTCCATAGCCGGATGGTACGTGGCAAAAAAGACCTCTGGAAACGCACTGTCGATGAACGCAGCGGTTCCAGATAATATGGATGAACTCTGCTCCGATGGCGGGAGGTGCGATGATAAAAGGGAGATGAAGATATCATCTCAAACAATTCCTCAGAGCACTGAGGCTTAAATTTCATGAATCAAAGTAAATTGGACCTCGCCAAGTGCAACAAAATTAAAGTAATATGTAAAAAAAATTGTTCTCATTTAACTGACTTCTTAGCATCGTTGTGCTATCAACCCATATTTTACTAAATCGATTTTGTATTTTCCCATTTTAAAGCATTTATCGTATCCACAGTCGATATTGGGTATGTAACTCTGGGCATCGACTGTATTTAACATTCCCGCTGCGATAACGGCCGACAATAATTGTAATGATAAACAACTCGAACAATAATTATTCAGTCGTAGAATTATAATCGAAACTCGCACTAGTGTAAAAACAAAAGGGCTATTTATTAGGTAAAATTGCGGGTAGTTCGAAGGATTTTGTTAATTAAATTTAGTTACGAATATGTAAACAGAATAGATTAAAATTTGTGTAGGTATTTATAAAGTTTTGCATTATTTCATAGTGAGCTTCTGGTTGAGTTTTGTTTTGTTGCATTTTTGATGTGTCCAAATCTTGTTTTGTGACAAAAGCGATGATCCGCCACCGACGTCGTATGTTTGAGGAAGTAAGTAATTTATTAATGAACATTTAAATTGTATTATTCAATTATAAGGCCGCTATGGATAACGTATTTTGTGTTTCGGACATGAGTTATAATACTACATACATACTACTACTCCTACTACTACTTTCTCAGTACCTAAAAGACCTGTCCTTGTGAAACTGGAAAGGCCTCCGGGCCACCAGTAAACCCTAAAAAAAGGTTTCATATATAGGCATATAGACTCCAAAGAGGCAAACATATTTTTCGTAGATTTCTTCAGCAGGAACGCGTACCCTTGTGACTTACCTGGTGGTTAATATTATAAATTGTAAGGCATATTTGCATTGCGGCCGTATTGTTCGTATTGTGGTGACCCTAATTGCACTGGTACAAAATACCCAGTAACTATACACGGCCCTATGAATAACTGATACTAACAAAATAAAACTATCATTTAATTTTTAACATGACATTGTTATACCGTTTTTGTGCAAAATTATTGTTAATTGCAATTTATGTATTTTAAGATCAATGATCGTATAGGTCGACTGCAACAATAGTTTAGACTATTGAAGCGAAAGTAATAATATTATTTTGTTATTATTTTACCTCGATACGTGAGCAAATCATGTTATTAGGTTTTCTTGATGATGGTGAATGTATCGTAAAAATATTCATTCGCGTGAATAAGCACAGGTCAATTAAAAAAGAAGCTACCAATGATATTAACTTTTTAATTGACTTCCAATGAAGGCTTTCTTCGTTATGTACGTTTTGTATTCGGGATCATCTTTTAATTTATTTATTTGTTGCCTATTCCGAATATGCAACTTAGGGACTTTGAAAATGTTGAATTTTCTGTGTTACCAGATACACGGACTTGTCTACAAAACGTACCGAGAACAGAAGTCTGATCCAATAGTGCAGTAGACATTGTCACTAACTTTTTTGTTTTTTTTTATTGCCCTTGTAGGCAGACGAGCATACGGCCCACCTGATGGTGAGTGGTTACCGTCGCCCATGGACTTCAGCAATGGCAGAGCCAAGCCGCTGCCGCTGCCTATCTCTCAATTAGCCGATTGTTAATCATCAAAAACGTTTAAACTCTACCTGAACAGACGATCAGGCATTATTAAAATTAACATTTTTTTTTTCTACAGTTGTCGATGAAGGAATGGGACATACCTTATGATGACGTGAAGATATTCGAGGTGATAGGGGCGGGCAGGTTCGGCACCGTCTGCCGGGGCAGCTGGCACGGAGCCGTCGCCGTGAAGCTGCTGCACGTGCTGCCGCTCAGCGACGACGGTTCGCTGCTCGACACCTTCAAGCATGAGGTATCCCCCCTTACGAACCGGAGAAAACCCTTCAAGTACACATGAAACACATCGCGCCTTTAGAATAATAGAGATCCAACACAGAAAATGTATTTTTTTTCGGAAACATCAAATAAAGTTTTCAAACCGAAAAGACGGAGTGAAAGAGACCGATGGATAAGTTTGTCTCTTTTTATGCTACTTTTGATCACAGACATCTACAACGTAAATGCGCCACCCACCTTGAGATACAAGTTCTAAGGTCTCAGTATAGTTACAGCGGCTGCCCCACCCTTCAAACCGAAACGCATTACTGCCTCACGGCAGAAATAGGCGGTGGAGGTACCTACCCGTGCGGACTCACAAGAGGTCCTACCACCAGTAATTACGCAAATTATAATTTTGTTGAGTTTTGTTGTAACGTGTGGACGTTGTCGCCGCTCGTTGGTGTTAAGTGGATCGCAGTCCATAGAGGCTGCTATTTTGCGAATATCAGTGTGATCAATAAATTTTTTTATAGATTCTTGGTACAAAATTGAATGGGAATCGAAAAATTTGGCAATTGATTTGAACAAGTTACAGACGGACTTGGTATTGTGGGAGTGAGGAAAGTGAAGCTATTGGAATTAGTTAATAATAAAATGCCTTAAACAAAGATAAAACAATATGTTTTTGGAACTTGAAATGTAAGGCGTACAAAACGCCGAGGTCGATGACCGCCCACTATACGTCCCGTAGGCATCGTACCCATAAGGACAATTTTTTTAACTCTGATTTAGTGTCACGCTTCTATTTTGTGTAGTAAATTAAAATTTACTCATCATTAATGTCGATTAGGTTTCAATATTCCGGAAGACCCGTCACGAGAACCTGGTCCTGTTTATGGGGGCCTGCATGAAGCCGCCCCGGCTCGCGATAGTGACATCATTGTGCAAGGGCATGACGCTCTACACGCACATCCACCTGCGGAAAGACAAGTTCACCGCCAACAAGAGCGTGCTCGTGGCGCAGCAGATCTCACAGGTGAGATTGTTGGTTATGAGTCGGCGATACTTTTTTTTTATTTTTTTTTATTGCCTTTGTAGGCAGGGGGGAATAGGGACTAGGGGTAGGTTTTTACTGGTGGTAGGACCTCTTGTGAGGTCAAACGAGTAGGTACCACCACCCCGTCTATATCTGCCGTGAAGCAGTAATGCGTTTCGGCTTGAAGGGCGGAGCAGCCGTTGTAACTACACTACCTTAGAACTTACATCTCAAGGTGGGTGGTGCATTTACGTTGTAGATGTCTATGAGCTTCAGTAACCACCTAACACCAGGTGGGTTGTGAGCTCGTCCACCAATATAAGCAAAAAAAAAATTTGAAGGGTTCTCTCACCGTGGCCGTTCGTCATAACCCACTCAGAGTCGCTGGCGACGTTTACCTTGCGATATCTATGGGCTCTGGTAATCAGCTAACACACCAGGCTGGCCGTGAACTGTGTTCATCACAAGTATGGTATAAGGAGTATCGCATAGTGAATAGCATCTGATGTTACAGCATTAAGAAGTTTTTGCGTAAAAGAGTACCAGAAATCCTTGATTCCTCAAAAGATTCCGCGTTTAAAATACGAACCAGGGTATCATTCAGAATGTTCTCGACGAAAAATTGGTTTGTTTTTCACAGGGTATGGGCTACCTACACGCCCGAGGCATCATCCACAAGGACCTGAAGACGAAGAACATATTCTTAGAGAGCGGGAAGGTGGTCATCACGGATTTTGGTCTCTTCAGCGTCACTAAATTGTGCTTCGGGAATAAGTTAGTAGAGTTCAATCAAGACTTTTTGACGTGTCAAGCTATGTTAATTGTTTTAGTTTTAAGAATATAGTCTCTCTTATGAATAAACGTGTACTGGCTGTAGTTCATTAAGCTCTCACTGTATGTGAAAGAGCGCTGTTTGTAGAGAAACATAATCACTGGATATGACATCCAAATGACCATTGAACTCTCAGGAGTTTTCTGTCATTGTACTGAGAGATTAAAATCCACTACCTCATCGAATACCTGTACGGTGTGGTCTCATCTTACAGCATTTCCATTTTATTTCACTCTTCGTGCAACAGCAACGGGTTTTGGTTGGCTGTATGAGCTTCGATCCCTTTGCTTGTCCAATAAACCAATAAAAATACTAAAACAACGCAGCTCTACTCACTACGCATCTATTCGAAGTGGTGAATGGGACTTTTTGGCAGGAACGCGAGGAGTGAAGTTATGTGATTTGTTTTATTTTGTCTATTTAGTGTTTCTTCAGGTTTAAATGTGTAATAACGGTGGTTTATAAACTGTTTTATATCTGTGAAAGTGCACAAATGTGGGAAAATGAAACAAAGCCGCTGAACGTAACTTCTCGGGATCCTCCAAAAAGTCCACTGAAAAAGTCTCTGTAAATGACCACCATTTTACTGAGATTATATTTCATCCCATACTATCTGATCTCATTTCATTTCATGCCATGTTTCATATTAATCGACTTCATTTCATTTCATAATATCATTTTTACATAAAAAAAAAACATTAAAATTAAAATAAGACTTGACCTAAAGGTCTTAGTTACGAGGTCATAAAATCCCTTAAAAAAAAAAGAAGTGGTGAATAGACTTGTATCCGCAAGTCAGTGCGGCGCAGTGCGTTGTACAATGGGTGCTCCGGCCATTTAGAATCGGGGCGCTTAAACTGTCCCGCCCCAGGACGGACGACTGATGCGTGTTGTTCCGCAGCGCCCGCGGCGACAGTCTCGGCATCCCGTCGGGCTGGCTGTGCTACCTGGCGCCCGAGATCATCCGCGCCCTCCGCCCCCACGCCTCCCTGCTCCTGCCCTTCTCGAAGGCCACCGACATATACGCTTTTGGGTGTGTATTCATGTTCTTGTTTTATTTTTCATTTCTTAGTATGTGATGCTCTTTTAAAGTGATCACTGGGGCGCATAGACGTCAATCTCAGTCTCAGTTTTTACAGTAAAGCGACCGCCCTTCAAACCGAAACTCATTACTGCTTCACGGCAGAAATAGGCAGGGCGGCGGTACCTACCCGTGCGGACTCTACCACCGGCAAGGAGGGGTCTAATTCAGGTGTAATTAGAGAGAGACCTAAATAGGATGAGTGGAGAGTACTTAACGGTAGGCAGCAGCTTGGCTCTGCCCTTGGTATTGATGACGTTCTTGAGCGACGCTAACCACTTATCGTCAGGTAAGCCGTATGCTCGTTTGCCTGCAAGGGCAATAAAAACATTACTACCGTCAAATAAAAAATCGTAGATTTGGCTCGAAGGACCATCACCATATTCTTTAAACAAAAACATGTCTAATTATACTATTTAAAAAAAAATACATTAGATTATTCTATTTACGCAATTTAATTATACTGTCCGTATTTCAGCACGGTTTGGTACGAGCTCCTTTGCGGTGAATTTCCCTTCAAGGGCCAACCTCCGGAGTCGATCATTTGGCAAGTCGGTAAGGGCGTGAAGCAGTCCCTTGCGAACATGCAAGCTTCTAGGGATATAAAGGTAAAAAGTACTTATTTGTATTTAAACTCAAAATGAAGGTAGTTTTTGAAAAAACTTATCCTCGGAGCAATATATCGTATATTATGTTTTCCAGCCCGCAATCTACACGTAGGCAGTCACACAATGTGTCATTGACTCCGCGTGACTGCTGATATTAAATTGCATTACATTGCGCGCTGTAAAAAAAAAACAAAAGTCGAAACAATTTTTCGGTTTCGGGTTCTTTATACCCGGTTTTATTATCCGTGCGTAATAATCTTATCATTATTCTAACTAACACTAAGTACACGCGATAGCTGAACCGTAATTGGATTGCGAAACGTTATCGGAAGTTTTCTTTTATTAGCTTACGGACGCGGATGAGTTCAAGGCCCAATTGTTGGTAAGTCGTCTGTAGATGAAACACGGCAACCGTGCATGTCCTGTCCACCCGTGTTTTGTAGACAATCATGAGGTAGTGGGGTTTTCATTAACGTGATAAAAGAAAAATATAGAGAAAAAAGGATCAAAGATATCCTTAGTTTCTTAACTATTTATGCCTTACTAGGTATTCTGTAAACGAAATCGAATTTCTGTAGCGAAATTGGAAATTCACCATAAAGTCTTAATCACTTAGAGTTGTATCTGTGTCAGTTTTCAAGCTGCAAATCTATTTAGTGGAAATAATGATTTAAAAAAAAAACGAAATATGAATTTTTCAACTTAATGTTGATCACTAAACATATTTGCAGCTGAAGCAGTGGAGTTAAGATTTGCTTAATGAATAGCGTTAGTAATTAATTTAATTATTTTATTACAACGCCATCTGTTGTAAAGGAACCATAGTAGAGTTCGTAGTTCGAGTAGAAGAAAAAGAAACTACTATCTTGTCAAGAAAAATCTTGTCAAAATTTAAAAGAAGCTCGATTATTTCTTTGTTTCCGAGAATTATTCGAAGCTTAAGAAACGGGAAACATAGAAATGTTTGGAAGATTTTAGAAAGAAAAGTATTTTTTTTTATCTCAATACGACATTCTAGATATTGCATAGTTACCATAAATATTACGGATCGTGCGCACATGACAGAAATAGTTCTGCGAAGCACTGCTCTTGCTGGGGCCAGTGTTATTAATATTTCGTTTCGTGTCTTTTCTCACAGGACATCCTGATGGTATGTTGGTCGTATCGTGCAGCTGACCGTCCCGATTTCCCGTCTCTCCTCAACACTCTACAGAAGCTTCCCAAGAAGAGACTGGCGCGCTCTCCATCCCACCCCGTGCACCTGTCCAGGTCCGCTGACTCGGTCTTCTGAGGAAGACCTCCCCAGTGCAACTCGCCGGACTTCGGGCGCTCAGTGCAGTCGGTGCCGAGATACGTCGCCTTCGAGATCAATCTATGAGGTTCGGTTGTGCGACTCTGGACACTAAGTTCACCACGTTAAGGTCTAAAACGGTCATACGTTCAGAAAGAAATTACTATGGAACCGCCTTTAAATCGGTGTCTCATTTCAGTGATAGTTTTACTTAAGTTATGATTTGCCCATGCGATTCTTAACTCTAAGTAAATTGAATCGAGGTGGAAATTCTAGATCCTTTATCATTATTTACCGAATCGAACCACTTTGAGATTGTGCATAATGGTCTATTTAGCTAAAGAACTGCTTCAGAATCTGTCTCAAACAATTCCGATTGATATCAACTTGAAATAATTGGAATTTATTAAGTGTTTCAAATTATATTGAAGTAGTTTTGTTCGTGTATGTTTGGGTATACACCCAAATGATTTTTTTAACTTGTCTTTTGAAATAATTTAAAGGCAACGATAATTATGTTACATAACATAGTTGTTTCATTGGAATCAAATTTCAGAGTCATTTTTAATAAGTCTTTGAATATTATGGATTTGAAAATAAGTACTTGTGTTTTATATCAAAATCAGAGGCAATGAATTCTAGACCCTATTGACTTGCATATAAGTAATTGTTTTGTATCAAAATCAGACATAATCAAATGTTTCACCTGAACTTCTTCGTTGAATTGTCAATTGCACAAATTAATGCGAGACTGTGCATCTTAAAATTTTGTCAATGCCTCGTAGTCACAGTTGAGGTAGACTGAATTGGAGATCAAGTCATAATAGTTTTTCCATGTGATTCTGAACCCAATTTACAAGGAAATACAGTCGACTTGTTTGGCAATTTCAGTTTTAAAGAAAACCAAAGCCGGAGCTACTGTATTAATTTTTGTTATGTCAGGCAATTTTGGACCTTACGAATTACGCCTCCAAACTATAATTTTATTATATTGCACTCTGTTTTCCTTACAATACAGCTACAGTAAAAACAATTACAAAACGTATGGACGTTAACTGAAGCTGTTTTTGAGTTAATATGTATAAGCACTTCGACTTTGAGATTATCGCTAAGGTTCACCACAAACTTACGGTCGAACAAACTGGGACTGCTGCCTAAAAACGAAACGTAAAACGAAATGTTCCTAGTCTAACAAGACGTTCAGTAAAATAAATTAGAATTTTATTTTAATTGAAGGACGAAGCATTATGTACTAATTATTATTTTCTGTATTAAAAAAAAAAAACGAACTATCCAAATAGTGTTTTATATTGTTATTTATGAACTGAAGAAATTTATAGCAGAACATGCTATTAGATAGTAGGTGAAGAATTTAAATGTGTTAAGCTTAAAACTCAGTGTAACCCGAAAACGTATTGCCCATGTGAAAGTAAATAGATTTTATCTGATAAAATACCCACCCAAAACATTGTTTTGTTAATTGATGTTGGAAGTCAGTCCTTTGGAATGCATTACTCACTACAGGAACTAGCGGAATGTACGTACCAGAGCACTGGCTCAAAATAGGACTTATGTACCTAAAAGTACATACTACTTAATTAGGAAATTTAATATTCTGATTATTTATTTTTTCTTCTAAGCAAAATTTTATTTCTAAACATACAACATATTTATAACTTGATAATTAAAATCTGAAAAAACCAATAAACTCATATATTTTTTTTTATCAGATAAAACTTAATTGTTATTACAGATTTTTTGTACTTTGAAGAAGTTAACTCCCAAATTTATCTTTCCTTTAAGATGTAATTGCATTCATATAACAAACGGGTTAATGATACTTAGTGTATATTAATAAATATTGTAAAATATGTAATAAAGAACTTTGTAAGTATAAATATCTTGATCTCTTTTTAACAATAGAATTAAATTATATTTTGATATTTAATTATTGATTAAAAGAAAAAAGATACATGAGAATTGACTGCTTTGTTAATATGAAAAATTTAATATAATAATATGTAAATAAATGTGTACAGTGTTACGTATTTTATGCTGTGATTCATATTCTATAATCTATAGCATTGTTTTTTTAATACTTTTGCCTCGATCTTTAACAGAAAGTAGAAAGTTGAGTTAGTGTAAATAAAACTTATTGTTGTTTAATTAAATTATAACATACATTCAATGGAAATTAAACTTGACCTATAACTCCAGTTTGAAGTTTGGGAATGTCAATTGTTAAAAGTCAAAGTCGAACACAGTTTGACCCATACAAAGTTAAAAAACTTGTTTGTTCTCACCTTGTAACTAAAATAGTTTAAAAGAAAAATTACATACTTACTTTAATAAATTGTTGTTAAAAGACTAAAAAATAATTGAGATGGAATTTAAATAAATTCACCATTGCAGGAACGTGTTGAGAAATAACATAAAAGTGGAAATATATTAGAAATAGTGAAAAATAAGGGTATTATTTTTGCTGAACGACCAACTCAAGTTTGTTGAATTTACATAAGAAAATATAGTTAAATTAGTCTTAAATTATAATTAAAGTGTTCCGATGATAATGTAAATATTGTTTGATTCTGTGACTACATTTTTAAAGAGTTCTGAAGTGTAAAATCTTTTAAAATAAACAGCAAAAAAAATAAAAACCTGTACGAAGACTTTGGTATTATGTATATATTGTGGCTTTGTTCAAATTTAATATGAAATGTATTTATGTCATAAGTATTGGAATGCTACATGTCCTGAATACATGTCCATAGCAGTTTTCATTATGTATTGAGATTTCAAAATTAGATTAGCATTTGCCAAAATAAAATTTCCATCACTGTTTTAGTTTTGTTTCCTTTACGGGATCTGCTTGTAGTCTACATATATGCAAAATGTCAATTGAACATTAGTCAGGTTCTCTCATTGAATTTTTTTCTCAATTCGACTGGGTATCCGTAAATGGATTCCCTAGGGGGTTCTCTCATTTATGTTCAATCTGAGAGCTGACTTCCTTTCACCACTAGAAATTGAACATGTGAAAATTCTGTATGATATTATAACTTTATAAATGTTTTCCTTTCAAATGGTTTTTCTGGGACCCAGAACATGAAACCTTTAAATTTTCTTAATTGAAGATTTTCTAAATGATTTAAGTTTCTTAAAAAGAAAACAAATTTCTTTAATAAGGTTTTTCATTTATTTTAGCTTACATGACCTGCGAGTAAAACTGCTATGTTCTTACACATACTTTTAATTTCATCGTTACTCAAATATTCTGAGCCCAAAATCGCGTTTCCTAGAGCCAATGTCTCTCTCATAGTGTTTGCTTTGATCCAAATCCTTCCATTCATGCCAGCTGCTAATTCAAATGGCCATTCGTTCTTTAATGAGTTCAATAATGGACAATGTGGGTTTAATATTTTTCTGATTAAATTCAAAGAGCATTTGAATACGAATCCTTCTTCTAATACTCCTAGTCGGCCTTTTTTTCCATGCGAATCAACGCACACAAGCTCTGGTTCCATATCTTTGCTTGCGTTTAACATTTTCGCGTACACAACATCGCCTGTTTTGATTGCGGGACGGTTTTTCTTCGTCGCTCCTTCGAACGACAGATATGACAGCGATGCGGCACAACTCCCCCCGACGTCCACACGGAAAATATCGCCCGCTTTCTGTACCACGGTACCGATCACATTTTCACCTCTAGAAGGCACATAGCGCTTCTGATAATTGTCCACCCAGTATGTATTTGGTGTTCGTTTCCGTAATACGCCTGGTTTTGTTATAAAAACACCGTTAATTTCTTTGCGAAGTCCAGGACCTAGTAGAACTTTTCCTTTTTCGCCAGCCGCCACGATCTCTGGACAGTGATCTCCAGGTAAAACTACATCATCTATTGAAACGTTCATGATATTTTTGTTCTATTTTAGTGAGAATTATAAATGAACACACAAATAAATACAAAGCCCTAACCTCTAAAACAGCAATGTTTATTTGATTTGATTGGTCCATCCAATAGGCAAAGAAAACATAGCGCATAGGTACCTACCAGTTAAATCTTATGCATTTAATTGTTGTATGAAAAATGAAATTTAGGCGAAGGAAATAAAATTAAGTAATGATAACATTAAATGTGTTGAGCCGAAACCAGTACCCATGTATGTAATTCTGATATCCATTGAAATAATGCTGACTTTAGGTTCCATCACAGAATACCATAATATGTCTAGGAAAGCTGCGTAATCATAGTCAAATAAACTAACTTCACTTCATTTCATTCATCCACATCATTTTCTATAGAAATATACCACAATATTTAAAAGATAGTATATGGTCTGATACTTTTGCCTTTCTAGATGAAAAAATACAACTATTGCTATTACTTTGACACTTTTGACAGTTGACTAACTCGCAGTGCCTAGAGGTTTGCACATGTTCGCTGTTTACATATCACCGAAAAACTAATTCGGAGTATTAGTTATATTAAAATGCCCGCAGTAATTGAAAATGACGTAATAAAATACAAGGGCAGCAATTACTTTCGTCAAAGATTGCTACTTTCGACTCTCAGTGGGCGTGCTATTAAAATAGAAGACATTCGCAGTACCAACGATGACCCGGGTCTTCGGGAATATGAAGTCAGTTTAATTCGGCTACTGGATAAAGTGACGAACGGTACTAGAGTCGAGCTGAGCGAAACCGGTACTTCAGTATATTACCAGCCTGGTATACTGATTGGTGGACAAGTTAATCACAACTGTTGTACCCAGAGAGGGATAGGTAAGTGGTCTTCAATAAAGTTTCTACTCACGTCAAATACGTTATTAGGAATGTAGTTTTCTAAATTAGAAGATTATATATTAGTTTGATTACAGCTGGAAATTCAGACAATTCAGCATACACATTCTCCTGATAGCTAAAAGCATGGAGAGTCTAGTTCAGTGGAGCAAGGCATGGACATAATAAATATTGTTAATATATACTATAGGATGGGATAATAAATCTTTTGTCAGGCATGCAACCGTCTAGGAGAGTCCAGTTTAAATACTAAAATAAGTTTTGACAGAGTGAGGACGCCTTGGTTGTTTTTGAAAGTAGTTTTAGTGACATCAGCTTGACTGATGTAACTATCTAAACTAAATCAAACCATACCATGGTCTGAACATTAACTCAGCATTTAAATACTTCCTGTTATGTTCATCCTCGGACTGACAAATTGAAATTAAAAAATAACCTTTTTAGGTTATTATCTTGAAGTTCTACTAGCCCTGGGACCATTCTGTAAGGAACCTTTAAATGCAGTCCTACAAGGAGTAACCCACAGTGACCTAGATGTATCAGTGGACAAAATAAAGACGGCAGCGCTACCTGTGCTCCTTAAATTTATTCTTGTCGATGATGGCTTGGATCTGAAAATTGTGAGAAGAGGTTAGTTTTGATCAAAGTTATTTGTTAACAAGTAACATGACTTCCTCTAGAAACATTGCTATCCACCAGTGAGATTTGAAAATATAGTTTTAATGCAGTGCCCTAAAGTAACAATGAGTTCCTCAAAAAGTAAATTTGATTAGATAATCTCTTAAAAATGTCTATAATATTGAATTTTAATCATCAAAATTATTAAATTTTTCAAAAATAACTGACGTTAAAATTTTCATGAATCAAAAGTAAACAATGTGTTTTTTCATGTTGTTTATTAGGAGTTTAAAGGAATTAATTATGTTAATGTTTTGTGTGTCTCCACCTTAACTATCTGCTATTTTTTTAAATGACACATGACAAAATATGTATGTAAGTGGGTTAATAAAAAAATGAATTTTGCAGAAAACTGATAAAATTTGTATTTAGGTATTTTTTTTCTAAGCGGCCGTCGTTTTTGCATATTATACTGTGACATTGGCAAAATGCCTAAGGCGTTGGAGCCAATTTTGTTTATAAAAAAAAAGAAAGGCTAATATCTGATATTTCCTTTAAAGAAATTTACAATAACTTGTCACCTATATTACAGGAGCACCACCATTAGGGGGAGGCGAAGTTGTTTTTAAATGTCCAGTCAAACGTCATCTCCGACCTCTACAGTGGACCAAATGGGGTCTTGTGAAGAGAATAAGAGGAATAGTGTATGCTTTAAGGGTGTCTCCTACGATGGCTAACAGAGTTGTTGAAGCTGCTAAAGGGGTGAGAAAATAGTTTTTGTCCACTATAAAAGATCAAAGAAGATGAGCCTAACTAGTGTTTTTTTCTATTATATTATTTATCGGTTAATTAGTTTAAGTAGTATCAAGTGGTTAATGGACCTATATACCTAACAACTCTAATTTTGCCACACATACATAAGGGCTAGATTTCAATTAACTAATATCAGAACTATCGAACCTGTAAATGCATTACTGAGTGGTAGTAATAGGCAACGCATTAATAGGCAACGGGCCCGCTTACACACTACAATATTTTTAGATATAAGGATGAGACTATAAAGTAAGTTGATAACAAATTTTTTACGTGACAACGTCATATAATTCGATGGAGCCGGCTGCACGCACTAAAAACATGACTCATGCGGCGTTACCTCGCTCTGAGACGTTCCATTTAAGGCTTGAAGTGAAAGCGAGAGCGCGCAACGAGCGACAATATCTATCAAACAAATAAAATTAAAATTTTCTTTTGAAAAATGAAACCATTCCATCAGTATTTTCTTATGATGTTGTCACTCACATTCAACTATCATCAGTAAACCGATTTTACAGACAACCGATTTTTTTGAATAACATGTTACATTCATAGACTTTCATCAGTTGTAGGCCATTCTGTGATGTATTTTCTCCAATTATAATGAATTTACTAACTCATATTTAAGGAATTCATTATGTGTCTTCCTCTGCAATTCTATAAAGGGGTCACTACATTTAGAATCTTTATATTTCAGGTGATGCTTAATTTTCTACCGGATGTCTACATCAACACGGACCAGTGTCGAGGGTCGAACGCTGGCAAGAGTCCGGGTTTTGGAGTCAGTCTTGTTGCTGAAACCGATGAGAAAACCTTTTATTGTGCTGAAGCAGTAAGTGTCAAGTGTCAAGTTTTACTGGTGGTAGGACCTCTTGTGAGTCCGCGTAGGTAGGTACCACCGCCCTGCCTGTTTCTGCCGTGAAGCAGTAATGCGTTTCGGTCTGAAGGGTAGGCAGCTGTTGTAACTATACTGAGGTCTTAGAACTTATATCTCAAGGTGGGTGGCGCATTTACGTCGTAGATTTGTATGGGCTCCAATAACTACTTAACACCAGGTGGGCTGTGAGCTCGTCCACACATCTAAGCAATAAAATATAAAAAAAAGTGACTACTCGACTACTGTTTGAAAACTGAAAATGTCTTGTCTTGATTGATTTGTCATAACAGAGGATCAGAACCTGAATAGACTTCTGGACTAAGTTTCTGCAAACATAGCAACTCACAACTTGTCTCACAGGAGTTGATATAGTTATCTTAGTAGGTTCTCTGACAATTTTGCAAAATGTTCGGAGATCTTGTTGTGGCGCTCTATTGTTTGATCAATTGGCCCTTTACGAACTATGTATTTACATTAAATCAATGACTGGGATTGCCAACAATATTGTAAAATCTCATTTATAATTGAATATACAATTTTGAAAAGGGCACATGTCGCATATTTTGTCAAATACGTTTTTTCATATACGTGTAGTTTTGAGGCTTACCTACACCCATTTTATAATTCCAGTAATTTTCAATTGCTAATTAACGCTAAAATATATCTCAAAAGTTAATATTTTAAATTTTACACTGCTTTAGAAAATAATTAGTTTTTTTTCATTTCCTGAACATTTTACATTTTCAGAGATGTGTCCTTTTCGAAATTGCATATTCAATTACATGGTAAATCTAATTATCTTAATTTATAATTTAGTAAGTAGTTCAGCAGAGGAGCTTTTGACTAAATCCTGACTCGTTTTCAGAAATCAGTTGAAGGAGGTAAAGGTGAAATTACATTGCCAGAAGATATAGGCCAGGAGTGCGCACAGAAGTTACTGGACGAGATATACCGCGGCGGTACTGTGGATTCCGCCTTCCAGTGGCTGCTGGCATTGTGGATGGCGCTCGGACAGAAAGATGTCAGCGAGTGTATTGTAAGTACGCAAAGTCTCTAATGGTAACGCCCCCAAAGATAACCTGGTGGGTTGTGAGATCGTCAACCGTCTAAGTAATAAAAAAATATTACACACTTTCTCAATGGGTCTAGTATTTGTGTAGTTTAATTTTTATTGCTTAGATGGGTGGACGAGCTCATGGCCCACCTTGGTTACCAGAGCTCATAGATATCCACATTATTGTTTCACAGCAGAAATAAGCAAGGTGGTGGTACCTACCCGTGCAGACCCACAAGACATCCTGCCGCCAGTAGTAACAGATTAAACAATATTATTTCAGGTGGGACCCCTTTCAGACTACACGATATCATTTCTCCAGCATTTGAAGGAGTTTTTTGGAGTGATGTTCAAGTTAGAAGTCCAGCGAACCGACATCGATGATGAGGCCTCTGATGATGAAGATGAGACGTCTGTAGCTCAGAAGATCAAAATGACTTGCGTCGGTATTGGATATGTCAATATTAGTAAACGTACTTTGTAATAGATAACTATGTTGTTTTATTGTATTCATTTTATTTATTTTATTTTACTGGTGGTAGGACCTCTTGTGAGTCCGGACGGGTAGGTACCACCAGCCTGCCTATTTCAACCCTGAAGCAGCAATGCGTTTCGGTTTGAAGGGTGGGGCAGCTGTTGTAACTGTACTGAGACCTTAGAACTTATATCTCAAGGTGGGTGGCGCATTTACGTTGTAGATGTCTATGAGCTCCAGTAACCACTTAACACCAGGTGGGCTGTGATCTCGTCCACCCATCTAAGCAATAAAAAAAAAAGTACTAAATTTCTCGGCTTGAAAATAAATATTTTTATTATTATTATTATTTTTAAGTCGAAAAATGTACTTTATGGAAACATAAGTTATTGTAATACTGTATCTGGATGTAATAACTCCCTTTAATTAGCTTTAACTAAGTATTTTATGTAACGAGATCTTTGGGACGTTCGATTAACTTGAAAAATCACACAGGCACTAAGGACATCGCTCTAATATCCGTACTATGGAAAGTAGAGGTAAGGAGAACCGTCTCTGTGTGTAAAAAGTGTCCGTTAAAATCTGCTAAATAAGGGTGGCGCTACAGTAGCAACCGGGTAAATTTAAAAAAAGGCGCTGTGAGTTATTAGAATAATGTAGAGAAATAAAAAAGGACGAATGAACTGTAAGCACTACAAAATCACAAAAAGTATTTTATTTAAAGCTGATAAGAAAATGCAATCGATGTCGCCACGTTTTACCACAGCAATAATTTTAGGTTATATTGACGAAATTAGTTTGGACTACGTAAACATTCTTGTATATTACACTGTCGCTAACTACTCTAGTCATTAAATATATTAAATTTTCTAATTCAGCATACTTCAATCAGTTAGCAACTGCTCAATTCATATCGTGATTTTTGAACTATTATTTAAGTTCTGAAAGTGGGACATTGTTTCAAGCTTCTCCCGAGACAGTTCTCCTTACCTCCACCCTCCATAATCCTGACCAATATCAACAGATAAAAAAAATATGAAATGAAAGATTCGGTTAACTATTTAAGCGTGTTTGTTTCATTTTTAAACTAATATAATTATTTATTACATTACTCCATAGTGCTTTAATTACTCGGGTGGCTAAATTTGATAACCATTATGAAACGTATGAGCAATACCAGAAAAATAGTGGTGGAGTGTAGTTAATGTAACATTCAGAAAGAAATACAAATTTTAAGTCTCCTTTATTTCCTTAACGATACATTCAGTGACATTCACATTCCTTAAAACTCAATAAGGCACATTCTAATATTTATAAAAAAAAAAAAAAATTAATTTTATTTTTAAACTATTATAGATAGGTAATACATAATTTAACATAGTATAAACACTTACTTATTAAAGGTAGTAAAAAACAAAGAGAATTAACAGGTTCCTTTATACTACCCGACATTAATTAGATAAGAATCTATGATTTATGTATTTTTTACAACAATAAGTAACTAGGTACCTACTTAAATGTATTCTGAGTGTGCTGTTGAAACTTTTGGAAAATTAAAAGTTAAAAATATACTAGTTCTTTTTATGTTATCTAAAAGACAGCTAAATTTTTTAACATTGAGTATCATAATGGCAGTGTAAGTTTACTGAGAAGTATCTGTAGCTTTAAGAAATAATTTCATCCAAAAGATGTTTTAAGTAATAGAGTTCATTTTCGAAACACTTTCGCGTTTCTTTTCTGAGGTCGTTTAGGACTTATTAGAACTATAAAAAGTAACAGTAATATTTTGACTTAGAGTAATTTAAAAATAATTGACTGGCACAGCTTAATAATTGAACTTGTTAACTCAATTTTCAATAAACATTTTTCGAAAAAAAATGTGATTGATAATATGAAAGCAGCAGTTAGCAGCATGTCGTATTGTAACGTTTACATGTTTCGCATTAACGATGCAAGATTTGTGTTTGTGCGAGCAGGACAAAAAATCAGATTTCTAACTTATTAGAAGCTCGTAATGTATACAAACAAACATACCAACCGTAGTAGCCTCTCACGTGCACTATTCTGCATGTATATTTTTATTCAATAAAATATTTATGGATTTAATTACTTTTATTTAATGTCATTAAAACAAGTTCGCTTGAGCAACGTCGTGTTTTTAAAATTATGAAATGGCGCGACGTCATATGACGGCCTCTAGATTATCATATTTATTTTATCTTAACTTCTTTGGACGTCTATTTTATGGGAAAATTCCTATGGCGCATTTACTTAGCGCCACAACACATTCAATTTTCATAGATGACACGCCGCGTTCCTTAAAATAATCATCGATTCATAAGATGTATGTGCGTATTACGGCGGGACGTTTTTAGACGTTGCTAAACTTTGTATGGAAAAAAGGTGCGCCCCAGTAGCAATAATCAGAAATCGTCTTCTCGCATTCGGCTTAACATGTGATATTTTTAATATTAATCTTTGCAACACTTATTTTTTATTTTTTTCCAGTTAAATTATCTGTCTTAAGTAAGATACAATTATTTATTAATTTTGTTAATAGTAGTCAAAACATAGGTAAACTAAAAAAAAAACTAAAACTAAGATAAGCTCTTTTGACAGTATTTATGAGAAAAATACTGGTGATACCAAATGATTCCGCATATTAACTCAATTACGAATATTTTTGGAAATTGTACACTTTTAATGCGAAAAGACGAAATAAGGTTGCTCACGCGAACGTGTTATTAGAACTTATAGATATGCATTTTATCTATTAGACAATTCATATAATGTATTCAATTTATAATTTTGAAAAGATTCAAAATAAGCCCTCCAGTCGTTTACATTCTTTAAATAATTCAGTTTTAACACTTTATATCAGTCAAATATGAAATAGATATCACAAGTCATCAGTAATAGAGTATAAAATATAGAAAAAAAGGAAATTTTTGTGAAACACATTTTGATCACAAATATATTTTTTTGTTACTAAAAATAAATAATGATTTAACACAATAAGATCGTTCATTAAGCGCGTTACCGTTAAATATGAATTCGACACATAAATTGCAATTAAGTACACTAAAAAGAAGTAAAACTAAATTTTATAATACAATTATGGAGGGTAGACGTAAGAAGCATCATCTTGTTTAAGGAGATAAGTTGAAAAAGAGTCCGCCTGTAAAAAAAAGGTAAGATATTGTTGGAATACTCGCCGAAATACCGGTATGGTAGGAAGTGGAAATGATATAAATATACCAATTTTAAACGGAAGTGAAAATTATAAAAATATACTAATTTTAAACAGAGTTAAGTACTTATGTTGTATTGAAAAATTTAATATTTTTTGTGACTTGTATAGTTAAAAATATGCCGAATTTACCTAAATCTCAATTCAATTTTTATTACTATTTAAGTAGGAAGGTTTTCTTTACTTCTTAATTTAGTGTCCTACTTTAATAGCTTAAGGCGCTTTCTAAAAACAGTTTTGAAAATTCTTTCCACTTACTCCTACGGCGCCACTTTAATTGGCTCGCTTTCAGCGGACACTTACTGCAAGATGGTCCTTCTTAGGTACTTCTATCCTCCATAGATAAAAAATTTAATTAATTTGTAATTCCAAAAACAACATTTCTGTGTTTTTACTTTATCGTACCACGGTCTATGAACGATCGCCCGTACAGCCTAGTTTAAACATCCTTCTCATCACAACCCAGGCCGGCTGACCAGTTACATATACCGCCGACGGGATCGAAGCTGAGGCCTTTAGGACATATGTACTCCCAGGCTACGATTGTCTCTCCTTCCATACGCGCACACGATATGAACTTCTTACAGGAGGTCGGGTGAGGGAAGTTACCCACATCTAAGCATTCGATTGTACCTGGAAATATGAGAAAATGTTTACAAGTCTCATTATTGGGCTCGCTGCGGAGTGCTGTTAATTATGTGTATACTAGCTGTACCAGTCCGCTTCGCTGGGGATTTAAAATTAACATTATAATTTTTCACCCCCACAAAGATTCTCATCATTATCGCCCCCGCAACAGGTGTAGGGAGTCCAACACTCATATAATTATTAGCCTATCCATTAAGTAGTGTATTTTCTACATGGATACCAAGTTTCAATCAGTCAATCGGATGCATGGTTCAGTAGTTATAACGGAACATCCGTAAAAACCACTGTAGATTTATATATTAGTACAAAGACACAAAAATCAGAGGGTTTTCATTCAAGGAGACCTTTTAAATTATTATGACTTTAACGCCGATACCGAGTGAATTCGGCCAGAAATTTAGGGTTTGCTGTTTTCCAATATGGGTATATACACTTGCTAGGTCACACGTTAGTAAGCTCTTCAAGACTATGAGCTCACCAACCAGTTGGGAGCAGCTGAAAGAGCCTCTCCAGTCTACAGTCTACCATCGGATCGTAATCGTGACCCACTGAGCAAATTCGGCGAGAAACTCTATGAATATATATGGGTTAAATATATATATATATGTGGTGTGGTGGTATATAAATAGATATAATATGTGGGTTAAATTGTATGAAATTCGTCGTCCAATGCGACAAGTTTGAATTAAACTGACGCGAGATGAAATCTTAAGACTTTCAATAATGTCTATCGTATGCCTATGAAAATTGTAAATGACTGTACCTTTCTCGTGTAGAATCACCTTCGTACCCTCGGCGTACCGGTTGGCTACTTTCTCGTCGCTGTCATCATAATAATCATAGTTCACGATGGGCCTGTAAGTCCTCACTGGGGCTCTGGATATCTTCTCGTACAGCTCAGTGGTGGTCCTGGGTCGGACCGGAGTGGACGGTTTGACCGTGGTGGAAGTGGTGGGCCGGGCTGTCGTAGTTATTCTACGTTGGATCTTCTTTCTGAACACTTTTCTTGGTTTCGGCGTCGT
This sequence comes from Bombyx mori, assembly GCF_030269925.1. Taxonomy (NCBI): domain Eukaryota; kingdom Metazoa; phylum Arthropoda; class Insecta; order Lepidoptera; family Bombycidae; genus Bombyx; species Bombyx mori. Next base: position 14,707,905 of record NC_085114.1, on the reverse strand, counting down.
TACAGGCGTTAGGTACTGGTATTCTTCTGTGGTAATATTAGAATGATTAAAAGACAGATCTGTGACCTCGTTTTTGACATTTTCATGCCTTCAATATAAATCAAGACAAGAGACGGAAGGATGCAATTGAAAACAAAAGTTTTTTATTAAGACACTTACCATCATAAGTCTTAGTAACAGGTGACTCCAGAAGATAATCCCTCGTAAAGAACGAAGGCTCTCGACTGGCCGGAGAGTAAGTCACCGTCGAATAACCATAATTCTCTGTGCCGTACTTCTCGCTGGACCCTGGTCTTCTACTGGAAGACCTCGGAGACACTCCAGTGTACCCTGCATTTACAACACTAGGAGACGAAATCCTCTGCCTCGAAGTGAAGCCAGTTGGGATCGGACTAGCGAAAGTCGAAACTTTGGGCGAAGTGAAATCGGTTGGGTCCTCAAAAATACCACGAGTCGTTTCGAGGTACTCATTCGTTATGGCCGGGTATGGCGTGCTTGAGTATCTACCTGAGCCTCTGCCCACGACAGTGACAACACCGGGAGGAGTCTCGCTTGAATCAGTGGTGGTGGTGGGCCGATATCTGGCACGGCCCGTTTTGGGTGTTTCGAATTCCGTCGTAGATTCGCGAGAGTTCTCCGTCGTCAACGTAGAGTATCCGAACGTTGAGGCTCTGGCTGGGACATACTTGGGCCTCTGCGTTTCAAAGCTCGTGGTTAAGCTCGGCTCGAAATCAGTTGTGGTATAACCGGTCGTGTAGCGCGACGTGAATCCTTCGGGCACGTTAAAACGGATGTTAGTGGACGGTGTCCTGGTCTCTTCGTTGGCTCTGGCTAAAGTCCCCGTTGTCTTGGGCTCGTAAACCGAAGTTAGTTCACTGGAATCCGAAGTAGTTGATAGAGTCGAATAACCAGCGAACGTGTTTATTGACGGATTCGTGACTTGGAAGTCGGTTGTTCTTGTTGTTTCATATTGTGTAATTCTGGTGTCTGGATTTGTCGTTTGTGTAAAATCTACATTAGATACTGTGTCTCTAAGTGTGGGCGTGCTAGGATACTCCTCGTAAGGTGTCTTGTCCGTGAACTGGTTGAACTGAGGGCTGGTGTATTTGAATGATTGCGTTGTTCTTGTGGTCTTAGCTTCGTCGTCATAGTTCTGTGAGACCGGCAGTGGCGCGCTGAAGAGCTGGTGAGCGGCTATTGCTAATGCCGTTTCTGCGTTGAAGTCTGTGAATAGGTAAATATGATTTACAAATTGAAAAAATCAACAAACTTCTATCGAGAACGTTAAAAAACTGGCACTACACACACTGTGCGTAACGTGAAATCCACTTATAGTTCACATTTTCAAAGTGAGCAGTGAGTTTGTTTGCAATTTGGGAATTTTTTACGCAAAAAGCGCTTAACGCCAGAGGACGTTGATAAAATATTAGGAACTAGCTTTTGCCCGCGACTTCGTCCGCGTGGAATAGTTCACAAATAATGCTTTATTTTAGAAAAAATTTGGTTAGCATAAAAAACGTTATAGTGAGCCAACCTTAACATATGGACATATGCTGTCGCGGCCTTTTTTTTGAATCTTTTAAAGGGGAACAATTCTGTCATACATTATTTTAGCGAAACTTTAACCGTTTCTGCAGCGCACGCAGCTGAAGCTCTCAAAAGGAAAAAAAACAACGATTTTGAAACATTCTTTATTGGTGCTCCGCTTGTATTGGTCTTAGCGTGATGTTATAATATAGCCTATTCCTCGATAAATGCGCTATTGAACACTGAAATAATTTTTCAAATCGGACCAGTAGTTCCTGAGATTAGCGCGTTCAAACAAACAAACTCTTCAGCTTTTTTTTTTAATTCGTAATTAGAGCCATACCCTTATTAGGTTAAGTCGGCTCTCTTCAGCTTTATAATATTAAAAATATAGTATAGATTAAGCTCTAGTAATTTGTTTCCTATAGTACCTTCAACAGCAGTCGTTTTGAATTCAGTGGTGGTTTCCAGGTCCCTGCTCTTCAACTTGAGTAGGTCGTCCAATTGATTCTGTTTGAAACTTGAACTGTATTTCTTGCTCTGTCTCTTGTTCTCCTCTTCGTTTGTCGCTGACGGATTCTGGTCTCCCGGCGACTCCTTCAAAGTCACTAAAGGACGACGTACTTTGTTATTCTTTCTTGTTCCACGTTGTTCTTGATTTGGTTCTTCAATAGCATCTAAGAATAATAAAAAACTCTTATTAAATCCTTTTTCATCAGATTTTTCCTACCTAAGCTGATAGATAGCCTTGAGAGGATATGTAAGCGTAGCCCTAATGTGTAGGTGAGCTCTCGTGACTCAAGCTTGGAGGCGTTGCTAACACTAGCCCTAGCAGTGCTTCGCAGAATCTATCACCGGATCGGAAACGCGACCCACTGAGAAGATACGGCGAGAAACTCAGTGGGCTGTGTCTGTGGGTTAGTTTACTTGCTGAACCCTTCGTCGCAAGCGACGGGTTCGATGCGAACGATGACCGGTGCTTGAGGTACTTAAAAACACCGTTAGTGGATCGGGGGAATACAAAACGACTGTTTTAGGATTAATGTAGTATTTATATTGAAGACGTTACATTTGTTTCACTTTGTAAAACTGACTCATTCATTCATTCATATCATATCAATGAGTCCGTCATTCGAGGACTTCATCCCTCTTTATGACGATTGAAAATATTGGTTGTCTGTAAAGTCGGTTTACGGACGATAGATTTACGTGATAGCGTCATTAGCAGAACTATTCGAACTGCTAGGTCTGACGAAATGCGAGATGAGAGATAAATGTGTCACAAGCCATCGCTTGGGCCGATCGTGCCTCTCTATCGCTTATTCCGCGTCTCGCTTGCACGCTAAGGCCCAGACGGAACGTGACACTTTTTCGTGCGTGCAGCCGGTGTTCATCGATTTTTAAGACGTTATCACGTCACTTGTGTATCTACAGTAAAGTTACTGTTGACAGCGGAGATACCGTGTTAATAAACTTACTCTGATTTCTGTATTGTAATGCGTGAGGTATTTTTATAATAAGGACCAAAAAATCATCTCTTTTCCAGTTCCAGTTAATAAAACCTAAAGAGAAACCAACCTGTATCCCCTATATCCTGTAATGGTTCAACATCCAAGATATCTTCAATGGTTGTTGCTTGGCTTGTGGTAGGCGAGGCGGTAGTCGGTTGGGCAGTGGTAATTGGGTTAGGGGTGGTGGTGGTAGGCGTGGTGGTGATCCTGGTAGTCGCTGTCGGTCTCCGCCGGTTGGCTATGCGCAGCGGACGGCGGGTAGTCGTTGACGTGGTCACACTGGTCGTCGATAGAGTGGTAGCTGTTGACAATGATAAGATAGGTTTTCCTTTTAAATGAATGATCAGTTACGTAGCATAATCTAATCATTGTTTTAATTTAGAAGTGTAGCTACATGAGCGCCTAGTAATAAATCGTGATGCCGTCATTTATCTTGAGACATGAGGTCAAATTCACAATTGTAGTACAGCTGTTCAACTTTAGAAGCCAGGCGAATGGCTCCGCAACAGTGATAAGCAGGGTGTAGACACCTCGTCGTGGCCTAACGGATAAGACGTCCGGTGCATACGTGTTGAACGATGCACCGGTGTTCGAATCTCAGGCGGGTACCATTTTTTCTAATGAAATATGTACTCAACAAATGTTCACGATTGACTTCCACGGTGAAGGAATAACATCGTGTTATAGAAATCAAACCCGCAAAATTATAATTTGTGTAATCACTGATGGTAGGACCTCTTGTGAGTCCGCACACAGGTACCACCACCCTGCCTATTTCTGCCGTGAAGCAGTAATGCGTTTCGGTTTGAAGGGTGGGGCAGCCGCTGTAACTGTACTGAGACCTTAGAACTAATATCTCAAGGTGGGTGGCGCATTTACGTTGTAGATGTCTATGGGCTCCATTAAAAGCCGCCGCCCATCTTAAGAAAGAAAGCCGACTCTGACAAAATTTAAATGAGAATATCATTACAATGTAGGTAGTCAAAGCCATGAATCACCAAATATGAATCATTTAAGACCACACAAAAACTACTTACTGAGACCTTAATACTAATTTAGATTAGACCACACGATCAAAATCCATTTGCCTAGAAAAAGTTTTGAGATGACGGACATAAAAAAATACAGTCTAATTGTAGTCCCCTTTGTTGAAGCCGGTTTAAAACCTCATTTTAATTCAGTGCATCTCTCGCAAGATAATTGAATTAAAAATTCATCCACGGACTAAGATAATCTCAGCAATGAACTAAGATTGTTAGATTCGCCGTCGGAGCGTGACACGACCGGAACACGAAGCCGCAAAACGTTTACAAAACAATGAATCATTTCGGTAAATAAGCACAGATTATATTTATCTTCATTGTTTTAAATGCATATCGAGCTATTGTTTTTAGGTTGGTAATACAGAATTTTAATGGGACTTCCCACAACTAAGGTGTCTTGTTGTTATCACCGCAAATTCTCCTATTTCTGCCGTGAAGCAGTAATGCGTTTCGGTTTGTAGGGTGGGGCAGCCGTTGTAACTATATTTGAGACCTTAGAACTTATATCTCAAGGTGGGTGGGTCATTTACGTTGTAGATGTCTATGGGTTCCAGTAACCACTTAACACCACGTGACGTGAGCTCGTCCACCCATATAAGCAATAACAAAAAAAAACGTTTTTCTACTTTAGACCTTGTAAATACGTTCCTTAAAAAAAAAGAAATTTCATAACAATTTGAGAACTACTGAATGTTACATTGATTAATGTTATTAACATATATTATATAGGCAGGTATACCAGAAACACCTATATAGCATGTCACTCTAAAATCAATCTTATGGTGTAACAATGTTGATATTAATTTACGAAATCCATTGCGCCGCGCCGTGTCCAATAAAGCAATTGGATCGAATTAATCACAACAAATATTATCGTAATATATGGGAGACTTGCGTAAGCATGTATACCGTAGACGTCAAATACTTGTTCGACTTTTGTTTGTTTGTTTTTTTTCTCTGTTAACTCTTGGAACGCGAAATGTCTCAATCAGAGCGTGGGACGCCAAATGTCTCTGAGTTTTGCCAATAGAAAATTTACTTTCCCACGTAAGCGTATTATTTGTGTATTTCGCAATGATTCCTTTCAAACATCCTATAGGGGTTTTTCTTTTATACGAATTATTTGATTCGAAGATTCAAAGATCAAGCGGTTAGCTGTTTGTGCCGTAAATACAGTAATGAAATCGTAAATTCGTAAAAGTAATAGTCTCGGTGATAAAAAGAATACGATTGTTTTTTTTTTTTTTCATCTTTTGTATTACAGCTAAAGCTCCATAGTCGCACTTATTTCATTCGCGTTTTCATTATTCGCGGATTAAGAAAATGCGACCCAATTCCTATATTCGCGGCTAAAGACTTATTTATTTGCGGATCTAATCGGTACATCGGTCATATACATTGATAAAAATGATTCCAATATGTACGTATCCAACCGCGTAACCTTTGTAAACGCGTCGCCAAATGCACTTAATATATCAGTAAAATAGACCTTATTACAATTAACCTATTTGTATGTTTTTATTTTGTCACCTACGAACGTATCCCCTATAATTCAATTAAATAAATTACAATTACATATTCAAGGTATACGCGGAATATTTACGGAACATATACCCCTCTAATAAAGTGCTTCACTGGAACTTAATTATTGGTTAGACATGATATCGAAGTCTTAGCTGTTTAGGTGGTTAGGGTTTTTTTTTTGGGCGGTCGGTTCGGTTGTGTTCGGTTCGATTTCTCTGCTCCCGTAAATAAATTAATTAAAAATAAACTAACACTTCATAATATCATTAAAACATATCAAAGTAGTGTTAAAGGTGTATAAATAAGTAAACTATATTATAAATAGTGCTTTAAAACGTTATTTAATTGATTGTTAACGTTATAATATTGCTTGGTGAGTGTGTAATATTTTGTAATTTGAGGGTAATCTGACCGGCAACTTCGTAAATTTTCTTTACATATTTTATTGTAATTTATTTTAAAATGATGACTCGCAGCATCAAATCTCGTCAGGTTGATGAACAGCTTCGTATTGCTTTAGAACAATTAAAAAATACTCGCGAAAAATATGATATACTTTTACAAGAAAGTGAACAAAATGAAGAGGAGATGCTGTCAGTCATCTCTAAGAATACTGACCTTAAAAAACAATTGTCTCACCTCTTCATTGAACACAGTGAAGCTCTTGAGACCAACCAGAAGTTGCAGGATACGATTAACACCTTTTCTCAATGCAGTGATGAATTTTGTGATTCATTGAAAATCACCGCTGAGTTGAGACATAAATTGGCTGAGGCTGATGATTGTATTTCTGACTTGCGGTCAGAGCTATGTAAACTTAAGGAACAGCAGCCTCAGAGCTTATATTCGGAACTGGTTAAGAGCGAACCCTCTTTGGTTGCTGTAGATACTGCCTTTGGGCACTGAAGCGCCTGAATAAGGTGCTCGCGGTGGAGGCGGCCACAGTGGCCGCGTGGGCGCCGATGCCCGCGCGTCTAGTGGACGTGGAGTCGGAGGCCGATTGGTTCCGGGGTACGATGCGTCGCGTCTGCGATGCTGCGATGCCCCGGGTCAGCGGCCGCGCTCCACGTGGCGGTGCGTATTGGTGGACGCCCGAGATCGCACTCCTCAGAGAGGAGTGCGTGCGGGCACGCCGCCGAAGCGCCCGCCACCGCCGTCGCCGTCTTCGCGGTATGGATTTCGCGGAGGTGGCGGCCCGCTTACATGCCGACTGCCGTGAAAAGCAGGAGGTTCTGCGGCGGGCCATCGGCGAGGCCAAGTCTCAGAGCATGAAGACGCTCCTGGAGACGCTCGATCAGGATCCCTGGGGGCGCCCGTACCAGACGGTACGCAAGAAATTGCGACCGTGGGCGCTCCCGGTGACGGAGCGTCTCCAGCCTCAGCAGCTGCGGGATATTGTCTCCGGGCTATTCCCGCGGATGGAGAGGGACTTTGAGCCCCCCTTCATGGGCGTGCCGCCACGCCTTGACGTGAGCGGTGATGCCCCTGCTGAGGTGGTTCCTCCGAGCATATCGGAGCAGGAGATTCGTGCGGCCGTGTCGAGGATGCGGAGGAAAGACGCGGCCCCCGGCCCTGACGGTGTTCACGGTCGGGTTTGGGATTTGGCCTTCGGTGCCCTTGGGGACCGGCTCGTGCGGCTCTTTGAAGCCTGCCTCGAGTCGGGGCGGTTTCCAAAGCAGTGGAAGACGGGCAGACTTGTTCTGCTAAGGAAGGAGGGACGCCCTGCGGACTCACCTGCGGGGTATCGTCCCATCGTGTTGCTGGATGAAGCGGGAAAACTGCTCGAGCGGGTGGTGGCCGCCCGCATCGTCCAGCACCTGACGGGAGTGGGTCCTGATCTGTCAGCGGAGCAGTTCGGATTCAGGGAGGGCCGCTCGACCATCGACGCGGTGATGCGCGTGCGCGCCCTCTCTGATGAGGCTGTCGGCCGGGGTGGGGTTGCACTGGCGGTGTCCCTGGACATCGCCAATGCGTTCAACACCCTGCCCTGGTCGGTAATCGCGGGGGCGCTGCAGTATCATGGCGTCCCTGCGTATCTCCGTCGGCTGATCGGGTCCTACCTCGAGGATAGGTCGGTCGTGTGCACCGGGCACGGTGGGACGGTGCTCCGCTTCCCCGTTGAGCGCGGTGTTCCACAGGGGTCGGTCCTTGGCCCTCTCTTGTGGAACATCAGCTATGATTGGGTCCTGCGGAGCGCCCTTAGCGCTCCTCTCCCGGGTCTAAGCATAGTTTGCTACGCGGACGACACTTTGGTCGTGGCCCGGGGGAAGGATTTGCGCGAGTCTGCTCGTCTTTCCTGCGCGGGGGTGGCCTTCGTCATCGGCAGGATCCGACGGTTGGGTCTGGAGGTGGCGCTTGATAAATCCCAGGCCCTGTTGTTTCACGGGGCCCGGAGAGCGCCGCCTCAGGGGGCCCACCTCGTGATCGGAGGCGTTCGCGTCGAGATCGAGGCAACCGGGTTGCGGTACCTCGGTCTCGTACTGGACGGTCGTTGGAGCTTCCGCGCTCACTTTGAAAGATTAGGTCCCCGACTGATGGCGGCTGCCGGCTCGCTGAGTCGGCTGTTGCCGAACGTCGGGGGGCCTGACGTGGTAGTGCGCCGCCTCTACACGGGGGTGGTGCGGTCGATGGCACTGTACGGGGCTCCCGTGTGGTGCCACGCCCTGACCCGTGACAACGTTGCGGCGTTGCGACGTCCGCAGCGCGCGATTGCGGTCAGGGCGGTTCGTGGATACCGCACCGTCTCGTTTGAGGCGGCGTGCGTGCTAGCTGGGACGCCTCCCTGGGACCTAGAAGCGGAGGCGCTCGCTGCGGATTACGCGTGGCGATGCGATCTCCGCTCCAGGGGGGAGCCGCGTCCCGGCGCGGCGGAAGTTCGAGCGCGGAAACTTCAATCTCGGCGTGCCGTGCTCGAGGCGTGGTCTCGCCGCCTGGCGGACCCCGCCTACGGGCGACGGACTGTCGAGGCGATCCGCCCGGTCCTCTCGGACTGGGTGAATCGCGACCGAGGACGTCTCACCTTCCGAGCGACGCAGGTGCTCACGGGACACGGCTGTTTCGGTCGCTACCTGCACCTCGTCGCCCGGAGGGAGCCGACGCCGAAGTGCCACCACTGCAGTGGCTGCAACGAGGACACGGCGGAGCACACGCTCGCGTACTGCACCGCTTTCGCGGAGCAGCGCCGCGTCCTCGTTGCAAAAATAGGACCGGACTTGTCGCTTCCGACCGTCGTGGCTACGATGCTCGGCAGCGACGAGTCCTGGCAGGCGATGCTCGACTTCTGCGAGTCCACCATCTCGCAGAAGGAGGCGGCGGAACGGGAGAGGGAGAGCTCTTCTTCCCTCTCGGCGCCGTGCCGCCGCCGTCGAGCCGGGGTTCGGAGGAGGGCGTTTGTCCAGCTCCAGCCCCTATGAGGAGGCAGTCTCCTCCCGGTGATGGTCACGGGGCGACCTAAGGGGGTTGAGGCTGCGCCGCACGCTACCGTCACTCTAGCGCGCTGGCACCAGGAGGACGGGACGGCGCGTCGGCGGCTGCGGACTGCGATGCGGTCCGCATTTTCGTCGTCGCTGTCGTCGCCGAACATACTGTTGAAGAGCAACCCGGTCGGCGGTGTATCGCGTTCCGACCCGGCAGGCTGGTTCTGGCCCAGCGGGGTATCCCGGAACACCAGCGGCACCGCCCGGGCGGCCTGGTAGGGCCGCCGTACCGCGGAGACCGACGTCGTTGGTCATCGACTATCGCCTCGACGACCCGTCGGTCGGGCGTCCTCGGGGTGGCGCCGCGTGTCTGGTTGTAGTGTTGACCGCGGGAACCCCCCTACTCTGAATGGGTTCTGACCCCGGACGGAGATCGGACGTCGGGTGTAAGAGTGCAGGGGAGTCGTTTAGTGGGTGGGCCCTAAAATCCTTGGGCCCGCGATCTGCTCTCAACACCTGCAGGTCGTTGAGTCTCACATACCCCGCGCGCCCCCTAGGCGCGGGGACCTCGTAGGAGGTTCGGCCCCCGGCCCGAAAAAAAAAAAAAAAAAAAAAAGATACTGCCTTGAATTTTGACATAACTACTATTGATCTGACTGGTAGTGATGCAGAGACCTCAGAGCGCTCCCAGTTAGTTTTAAGTAAAAATAAAGTAAGGAAATATGTTAAAATTAATAAATTAATATATAAGACTCAACGTAAATTGAGAAATTACAAGTCTCAGGATTACATCAAGCTCATTTGCAAGCAAAGAACTTCACTTTCACACCAGGTTGCTGTATTGACTGAACAGAGTCAACAAATTCATCACAAACACTTGGAAGAAATAGAATGTTTATCTACACAAATAAACAATTTAAAGTCAAGTTTAGAGAACATTACATTAAACTATGAACTAGCACAGAGGGACATTAGTGAGCATGTGTTGGCAATGGACAATTTAATTGATACTTGTAATTATAATCAACAGCGTTTTGACTCTTTGACAATGCAGTACGCTGAATGTAAATGCTCTGCATCGGGTTGTCAGGAGCTACCACATGTTGAAATTCAAAAACATAATGTGTCTACTCTTTCAGTGCTAGAGTCTCAAAGCAATGATATTATGAAGGCAGCACCTATCTGTATACCTACTACTGCATCTTCACAAGATTCTAGAGAAGACAAAATTAAAATTAAAATTTTTAGTGATGAGCTGGGGAAACAGATGGGTGTGGCATTACATGACCTTTGTTTTGGACAACATGTGATTAATTACTGTATGCCAGGTGCTAATCCAGCACAAATATTTGATAAGATTTTAAATACCACACATTGTCTAAACACTGTCATAATAATTATGTTAGGGAGGAGAGAAAATGTTAACCAAAAACAAATTTTGCATTATGTTGAACAAGTTAATATGTTAAATATTAAAAAAAATATTATGTTCACTTTTCCTTACTTGCAAGACTTACCGACAGAAAACAAAATTAGATTTAATATTAATAATGCAATTTATAATGCTTTTGATAATAATAACTGCACCTTGACATCCAAAAAATATGCATTTAAATTAATAGACATAAATAATATAATAAATTTTAGAAATTTAAGGACATCAAAAAATGACTTATTTAAATTAAGTAATAAAAATTTTAGACAAGTAGCAACATCGCTACAGTATTTTATACACAATTTCCTAGCTATAAATTTAGCTAAAAAAATACCTGCTTCTATTGAGCAGGAAAAAAATATGACATGTTTTAAGACTTTGGAATCTGCTTCCAATTTAAATTAATTAATAAGACAAAGGAGTCACACTCTTGCAATTACAAATCAATTAATACAACTAGATTATACCCATCAAAAGACGTTAACGTTTCAATTATTAACATATTCAATTTGGTGCATCAAAATTTACAAGGAATGATGGGTAAAGAGCTAGAAATTGAAATGTTTTTAAATATGCATAATATTAATGTATTCTGTGTTACTGAGCACTGGTTTAGAAATTATGAATTATTGTTTAATTTTGATGATCACCAGTTGTCAAGTTCCTTCTGCAGAGAGAACGCTATTCGCGGTGGCTCACTGATTTTCGTTAGTAAATGTTTGAAATGTAAGGAACGAAAGGATGTAGTGGCCCTCTCTGTTGAGAGAATTATTGAAATTTCCTGTGTTGAGCTTGAGCACCTCATTGTTGTCTGCGTCTACAGACCTCCTGATGCGTTATATGATTCTTTTGAAAATATTTTGGAAAATGTATTGCTGAAGCTTTCTGTTTCTAATAAACAAATTTTTGTATGTGGTGATTTTAATATTAATCTTTTAGAAAACACAAATACCACTATTAGATTCAGAACACTGTTAAAGTCATATAACCTCCCAAACTTATTTTTAGAGCCTACTAGGACAACGACCACATCGGCAACATGTTTAGATAACATATTTACAAATGTAACACCGATTAACAACAAAATTATTAATCAGTTAACATCAGATCATAGTGGACAATTTGTGTCTTTTGAATCTAATATCAATTCTATAGATAAAAATACTCTTGTGATTGTTCCTATTAATAAAAAACGAATTGAGAAGTTTAGAAATAATATTAAGCAAGAACATTCAGAAATTATTTATAACCATAACCCAAATTTGTCATACCAGAATATGTTTGAGAAAATTAATTTGGTCTTTGCTGATGTATTTATTCCTAAAACTGTAACATTAAAAAACAAAACAGTGTTCAGCGAGTGGGCCACCACCGGAGTGTACAAAAGTAGAAAAAAGTTATATGATCTGTACTCTGAAAAAGCCTATAATAATGATGAAACATTTCATCAATATGTCAGGAACTATTCAAAACTATTTAGAAAAGTTTGTTTAGCGGCAAAATCTTTACATTTAAGTGATTTAATAAAAAATGCCCCTGACAAGATAAAGATGACTTGGAACATCATTGGTAGAGAAAGTGGAAAAGTCAGAAATAGCCACCAAGAATTCTCATTAAAAATAGATGATAAATTGCTAACTAGTCATGAAGATGTGGCTAATGCTTTTGAAAAGTTTTTCTCTGACATTCCAGTTTCAACTACCACTTCTCTAAATTCATCCCCCACAGCAGCTGAAATATTATTGCATAAACATGTCAACAAATGTAATGAAATTTTTAAATTTAGGAAAATTAATTCAAACAATATTATAAAAAGTTTTAATAGCCTTAATGTAAAAAATACAGCTGACTTGTGGGGAATATCAGTAAAGGTTTTGAAGTCTGTAATAGACATTATTGCTCCTCATCTTGCTAGTATTTTTAATGATTGTATTAGGTGTGGTGTATTTCCTGACTTAATGAAACATAGTAAAGTGATTCCTCTTTTTAAATCTGGTAGTACTGATGACCCCTCTAACTATAGACCTATTTCAGTACTCCCTACGTTGAGTAAAATCTTTGAAAAAATAATTTTGACACAACTTTTAGAACATTTTAATTCAAATAACCTGCTTCATAATAAACAATTCGGGTTTACCAGGGGTCGCTCTACAACTGATGCAGGTGCTTATCTAGTCAAAAATATTTTTAAATCTTGGGAGGAATCACATGATTGTCTTGGAATTTTCTGTGACTTATCCAAAGCATTTGACTGTGTTGAACATGAAACATTGGTGAGGAAACTACATCACTATGGTATTAGGGATGGTGCATTGGAACTTATTACTTCCTATTTATCAGGACGGATACAAACAGTAGATGTGAAAGGTAATAGATCTTCAGGTACCTTGTTGAAAATGGGTGTACCTCAGGGTTCCATTTTGGGTCCTTTTTTATTTCTAATATATATAAACGATTTACCTAGTTTTATTGAGTCCCGACACGAGGTCGTATTATTCGCAGATGATACATCTTTATTATTTAAAATTAAACGACAATTACAAGTCTATGACGAAGTGAATGATGCGATTTTCGTGTGTGGTTCATTGGTTCCGTATCAATAACCTATTATTGAATAGTAAGAAAACTAAATGTATTAAATTTACTTTAAAATGTATTAAACCATCTTTAAATGTGAGACAAGTGGATAGTGATGTAATTGTTTCTGAGGAATCATTGGAGCTTGTTGAGTCAACCGTATTTCTTGGTATAACAGTGGACTCCAAACTGCAATGGGGACCTCATATTCATAAATTGGCGAGTAAGCTCAGCTCTGCAGCATACGCAGTAAAAAAAATTAGAATGTTAACAAACGCGGACACGGCTCGTTTAGTTTACTTTAGTTACTTCCACAGTGTCATGTCCTATGGCATTTTGCTATGGGGCAATGCGGCCGATGTAGAAACGATATTTATTCTGCAGAAAAGAGCTATACGCGCTATTTATAACATGCACTCAAGGGAATCCCTGAGGGAGAAATTTAAAGAAATTAAAGTTCTCACTATGCCATCCCAGTACATTTTTGAAAATTTGATGTATGTTCGTAAACATATTGAGGAGTTTCCTAAAAAGTCGGACATACATAATAGAAATACTAGGAACAAACACAAGCTTGTTGTGCCGATGAGTAGGTTACATAAGATAAGAAATTCATTCGGGTGTTTGTCTGTGCGCCTGTACAACAAAATCCCACAAGATGTTCAGAACCTACATATACATAGGTTTAAGAAAACTGTTAAAGAACATCTGTGCAATAAAGCTTACTATAAAGTCAATGATTATCTAGAAGATTGCACAAAGTGGGAATGAGTTGCTCGCTCCGGGCATTTCAATATTGTAGTAATTGTTACGTTATAATACTCATTGTAAAAAACTCATATTTAAAAAAAAATGTAATATTAAAAAATTAATAAATAATAATTGCTTATTAAAAAAAAAAAAAAAAACATGCCCGCTGAGTTTCTTGCCAATTCTTCTCAGGACGGAGGCTAGTTCTTGTGAATTGGCGGTAGTTCTTTTGACGTTCAACAAGTATGTACTTTCATTTATGTTGAATAAAAATTTTTTGATTTGATTTGATTTGATTTGATTTGATTTGGTAGGACCTCTTGTGAGTCCGCGCGGGTAGGTACCACCACCCTGCCTATTTCTGCCGTGAAGCAGTAATGCGTTTCGGTCTGAAGGGTAGGGCAGCCGTTGTAACTATACTTGAGACCTTAGAACTTATATCTCAAGGTGGGTAGCGCATTTGGGTTGTAGATGTCTATGTGTTCCAGTAACCACTTAACACCAGGTGGGCTGTTAGCTCGTCCACCCATCTAAGCAATAATAAAAAAACACAACGGCTTTCGACTAACCGATTAATTAGCGGCCCAAATACCTAGATTTGGGTAGGTACATACCCCTGCGGGCTAACAATGGCGCCTGCGAACAAATAATATCGTAAAATATTAATATGTTTGTTTTTGTGACGCGTACAAATTACGTAAGCCACGAGAAAGTATTGAAATATAGTGGACCGACTGCTTTCACTCATCTCTCGAAGCTGATTTGCGAGATGCGGTCCGTTAGTATTATAATTATGTTTGTGTGAGACCCGTACGTACGATATTTTGTTTTCTTTTTAATACGCTTTTGTTAGCTTCAGAAGTATGCATGTTAGTATGTAACGGAATCTTTGAACATGATTTTGACCCCCTTAAAAAAGTCAGATTAACTCGAAATTTGGAATACTTATTAAAGACCGATGACAATAGAATATTTAAAAATAAAATAAAAAAAAGGAATTAAATAATCAAAATTTAACTAAAAAAATATTTAAAAAAACTAACAAAATACGTTTTTATAGAAAATCCAACTAAAAACTAGAAAATACATTTTAATAAATTTGAATAAAAAATAGTGTAAGAAAAAAATATTTTATTGTAAAAAAAGCGTGGGGTGCATGGTATCAGTAGGTATAAATATTTTATGAACAGATATAGAGTAGAAGGGTTATTTTGATAATATCCTGAACAGCGCCTTACTCTTCATTATGAAATGTGTATGATTTTCTTTTTATTTTATTTTTTCTCCAAATTAATTAACTGATTGACATAATGATAGCTAATATTGACATTATTATATATATAATTATGTGTTTCTAATTCATTTCCTTTGTATATTTAATTAATTGAATTAGTATATTGTTCATTTTCTATTTGTATTGTTGAACTGTTTGTGTGCTGACTATTGTATTATTATTATTTTATGGATTTTTTCTGAAATAAATGTTTTATTATTATTATTATTATTATTATTTAATATTAACTAGGTAGGAAGGCAAGGAATGTTTTTGTCGAATGCTAATTAGGTACGATACGATAATATTTGGACGCGTTATGAGGCCGCACGGATTTGTGTAGGAAGTTATGCGATTTTGTTTGATGAGTAATACAAATATTTCTATTCCAGCTAGAGTACTACGCAATGTAGTGTTCTAACTTGGGCTTTCGTGTAACTAGCGCTCGCAACGTGATATTTTACTACGATTACTTACGAGAGAATGCAAACATAAATCTTACCTACCAAAACAAGTTCAGGTGAAAATTAAAATTTTACAGTTCTATTATTATCTGCTTTGTTTGTTTTTATGGCTGGTGTCGTAATAAAGACAAGCATACAGCCTATCTTGGAGTAAAGGGTTATCTCAGTATATAAGCATAGTGTTTAACGCAGTGATTCCCAAACTTATTTGCCGTAAGATACTTAACGATTTCCAAACTTGAAACTAATTATTTATATAATACTAATTAAATATATGTACAAATATATAATAAATTTACTTTAATATCCTGATTAGTATTAAGAGGCTATAAATATTTTTTAAATGAATAATTAGTTATTTCTCTCAACATGAGAACCACCGTCGTTATCATAATAATATACAATAAATACTAGTTAAAAAAAAACTATAAAACAACTATATTTTTTGGTTCGATTTTCTATAAAAGCGTGCTTTTTAGTTCTTATTAAACTTTTTTTTTTAATATTCTAAGTAGCGTTATCTATCGTAAATTATTCATTAATGTACAATTCACGCAAATACATGTTTTTTGCTAAGTGAAAAAAAGAAGGCGCTCAAATGAATTTCTTGTTTTGATTGTCGAAAGTAATAAAACAGGTCTAACTGCTTATAATATTGAATTGCCTTTTTTTTACCTACGCTGATAGCCTTGAGAGGCTATATCAGCGTAACCCTAGCGTATAGGTGAGCTCACGGGGCTCAAACCGGAGTGTTGCTAACACTGGCCCTAGCAAGAGCAGTGCTTCGCAGAATCTATCACCGGATCGGAAACGCGACCCACTGAAAAAATCCGGCGAGAAATTCAGTGGGCTTGAATTGTCATCGGTCCTTGATAAGTACGCCAAATTTCAAGTAAATCCGACGTTTTGAAGGCGGTCAAAATCATATTCAAAGATTCCCCTACATACTAACATGCGTATGAAGCTAATAAAAGCGTATTAAAAATGTCATTCCGCACAAAGTTGCTGGAAGACATCGCTCTAAGCGACAACTCAGATTGGAGCAGAAGCTCGAATTGTCTTTACCAATTTTCTGTGTGAATTTTCGATGCTACAACACAGAATTATCTGCTTCTCTAGCGAGTCTCGTCTTGTTAGGTGAAAGTTCTGGGTCAGAGGTACAGCGAGCCTTTACGCAACAATGAGATGAGCGTGGAAAGTTGAACACAATAGGGGCATCTGGGAATGTTTTCATTCATGAACATATTTTCGGAGATAAAGTTACATAAAATACTAATGTTACGTCAAAAATCCCTAAAACATAACCCAATTGCTATAAGACAAAAAAATTTTTTTTTAATGATGGTTCGAGATCTTTTTCTTACAGAGTTAGCATGGTCATCTAATTTTATTTAAGTAAGAGTGTTTGTATATATAAATAATATGTATGTTATATACACATATGTTTTAGTAATATCACTATCACACTACACCTACCAAGGTTCACCTCTGCACTCCCCTAAGGTAGACTGTCAGAGAATGCCTATGGCATTAAGTCCGCCTTTATACTGTCAAGTATATAAAGTTGTAAATAAAATAAATAAATAAATAATACCGGTGACGGATCATATATGACGAAGCCGAGTAGGTTATCTACATTTAAAATATAATTACTTCGTTAAAAGCGGTGTCGTTAATATTGCCAACATCGTTTTCCGTCGGTCATTCAATTGGTCAACCATAATGAATCAAATGCGGGTTTCATACAAGGCGGTCACCATTTTAATTTAATTATTTACGCTTGAAACATTTTGAAATTTAGTGACTAGTTTTAACGAGCAAATGTTGCAATGAGATGAGGCTTCAACTAAACAATATCTATAGTGCGAGTTTTTTAAGGTTCTCGATTGAGTAAAAGTTAATTCAAATTTGTATGGAGTTGGAACAACGCCCCTAGCGGCAAACGTACGCAAAAGATCCAACTTCATACAAACTGTGAGTTAA
Organism: Bombyx mori; assembly: GCF_030269925.1. Taxonomy (NCBI): domain Eukaryota; kingdom Metazoa; phylum Arthropoda; class Insecta; order Lepidoptera; family Bombycidae; genus Bombyx; species Bombyx mori. The sequence continues at coordinate 14,690,402 of NC_085114.1, read as the reverse complement.
CTTTTACGCTATCGAGAACGTTAAAAAAACTCGCACTAAGCACACTGAGCGTCAGATCCTAGGTGAAATAGAAATTAGAAACGGCAAGAAGGCGGGTAGCGATACGCTGAACGAACGCTTTTTAAACAATATTTGTAATAAAACACGCAATGTAAATTAAAATATAACAATCTTTTTATTCCATTCCATTTTGGGTTATAACCTTAGGCAACACAGAACGCCGCGACTCACTTGAGATATGAGCTCTCAATTGCGCTGTATTTACAATATTGGCTCTGTCCCTCAAACTGGAATAATTGATTCGTGCCAAAAATAGGAAGGTTTAGGATACCCAACCGTGTCGGATCATCGTTCAACACCAGTAATAATGCATACTAGAGGTCCCGCAGTAGTCGAAATTCGACTATAATTAATTGGAATTGTAAGTTTGTACACTATTATGATTGTATTTTATACTTCTATAATCACAAATTACGCCAAGACTACACTATAAAAAATACAAAGACAAACAATATTTAATCTATTCTCAATTTGACAACAAACGTCAAGAACAAAAGTTTGACAATAAATAGTATGCATGCATGTATGCGTCAAATACATGGTATGTAGTGTGTGTAATGTTTTCTTTATTGATTTAATGTATCTATTATGCACTATTTTAAAAAAATATTAGCATTGTGCACTTCTTCTCTATATTCTCTATAAGTGTGGAAAATTTTATACTCCTCCGTCCGCGCAATTTTCTTAAAAAGGGATACAAAGTTTTTGCTTCACGTATTAATAATGCATATAATAAACGTTCTAAGTTTGGTGGTGTCGAAAAAACGAAGTTATCCAGTCATCGTGAAAGTCTTTAGTCATGTGCGTGCTGTTTTTGAAGTTATTTTGAACCCCGACGCGTTTGCATCAGCCAACGCGAACGCACCGGATGCTCCATTGGGTCACACGTACCTACTCATATGATCATATTATCGTTTGTCTGCATTTCAAGCTAATTAAGGAATTTAATCTCGTTTTTGGAAGGGGTCATAGACGATTTCTATAAAAAAATCTAAATGTTTGATTTTTTTTTTTTTTTTTTTTTATTGCCTTTGTAGGCAGACGAGCATACGGCCCACCTGATGGTAAGTGGTCACCGTCGCTCATGGACGTCAGCAATGCCAGGGGCAGAGCCAAGCCGCTGCCTACCATAAAGTACTCTCCGCAAGCCTCGTTTGAAGAAGGACATGTCATAGCGCTCGGAAAACACCGTGGAGGGGAGTTCATTCCAAAGCCGGATGGTACGTGGCAAAAAAGATCTTTGGAAACGCACTGTCGATGAACGCAGCGGTTCCAGATAATATGGATGAACTCTGCTCCGATGGCGGGAGGTGCGATGATAAAAAGGAGATGAGGGAATCATCTCGAATAATTCCTCAGAGCATTCCCCATGGACCATGCGGTATAAAACACAGAGAGAACCGAAGTCCCTCCGTAGACCCAGAGGTTCCAAGCGATCCGCGAGCGCAGGACTATCGACCATCCGAACAGCCCGTTTCTGTATGGAGTCAAATGGAAGTAGCTGGTATTTGGGAGCCCCGGCCCAGAGGTGAGAGCAGTACTCCACGCGAGGTCGGACCTGCGCTTTATAAAGCGCAAGTCTCTGTCCAGGCGTGAAATACCGCTTCGCTCTGTTGAGAACTCCCAACATTTTAGAGGCCAATTTGGCTTTACCTTCCAAATGACTCCGAAACTGGACATCGCTCGAAATATCGACCCCCAGAATCCCGATACTCGCGGAAAGCTGCAGGGATACTCCTTGAAATTCCGGCGCCATGACAAAAGATTAAATAAAAGTGCCTTCTGAATTACGTAATTAGGTAGCTCCGATTACGTATAGAGACACACCCGTCAAGCAATACGCTACCTCACGCCTGGACAAAGGCTTTTGCTTTATAAAGCACAAGTCCGGCCTCGCGTGGAGTACTGCTCCCATCTCTGGGCCGGGGCTCCCAAATACCAGCTTCTTCCATTTGACTCCATACAGAGGAGGGCCGTTCGGATTGTCGATAATCCCGGTCTCACGGATCGTTTGGAACCTCTGGGTCTGCGGAGGGACTTCGGTTCCCTCTGTATTTTGTACCGTATGTTCCATGGGGAGTGCTCTGAGGAATTGTTCGAGATGATACCGGCATCTCGTTTTTACCATCGCACCGCCCGCCACCGGAGTAGAGTTCATCCATACTACCTGGAGCCACTGCGGTCATCCACAGTGCGTTTCCAGAGGTCTTTTTTGCCACGTACCATCCGGCTATGGAATGAGCTCCCCTCCACGGTGTTTCCCGAGCGCTATGACATGTCCTTCTTCAAACGAGGCTTGTGGAGAGTATTAAGCGGTAGGCAGCGGCTTGGCTCTGCCCCTGGCATTGCTGAAGTCCATGGGCGACGGTAACCACTCACCATCAGGTGGGCCGTATGCTCGTCTGCCTACAAGGGCAATAAAAAAAAAAAAAAAAAAAAAAAAAAAAAAAAAAAAAAAAAAAAAAAAAAAAAAAAAAAAAAAAAAAAAAAAAAAAAAAAAAAGTCAACATTGCTTTGTCGAACACTTTCGCTACTTTTCCAATAACGAGGCCAAATTTTCGTTGCTTCTTCTCATCTAATTAAAACATTGGTAGAGCAACAAGAGCAGCGCGCGGCAATGGAAACAAAACTTTTGTAATTAGTACCTACCGTCAAACAAGACTGACTGAGTGATGTACAACTAAGAAAAACCAATCGGAACATATGTAAAATTAATACTTCATTTTTTTAATTACATAGATTTTTACTGGTGGTAGGACCACTTGTGAGTCCGCGCGGATAGGTACCACCGCCCTGCCTATTTCTGCCGTGAAGCAGTAATGCGTTTCGGTTTGAAGGGTGGGGCAGCCGCTGTAACAATACTGAGACTTTAGAACTTATATCTCAAGGTGGGTGGCGCGTTTACGTTGTAGATGTCTATGGGCTCCAGTAACCACTTAACACCAGGTGGGCTGTGAGCTCGTCTACCCATCTAAGCAATAAAAAAAATAAAAAAAAAATAGAAGAGAAGCCTGGTGATGAATCGTTACCGGAGCTCACAGACCAGCCTAAGCCCCCCCCACCCATTTTGCGACATGAGTTCTAAGTTTTGTAGTACTGTAGATACCAGACGTTGCATTAGGAAGGTTTCTTTTTATTACCATCCTTCAAAGGCATTCTATATAAGGTACTATATTAAGATACATCCAATTACTTTAAAAAGCTACATACAAATTACAAATACAGATGGATCACAGAAGTAACGCGGCCACCGAACTAGATCATTGGCAAACCAATCATCATAAATTAAGAGTTATCGAAAGAGGTGTGCGGACATGGATGTAATATATATGTGACAACTAAGACAATCTGATGAAATTTTAGCTAAAGTAACTCTAGTAGGCATCGAATTTCTTTATTTATTTAAAAAAATATGAAAATATTGTGGTTTCTTCTCTCATCTCTTTCTTGTGGTTGATCTTCGATCTGATTGAGACTCCAGTTTAATGCAAATGATGATTTTAACTACATGGTTATAATAATGGCTTCCGAAATTATTGTATTTAATAATGATGGTTCAATGTGACGCCAAGTCAGCGCAAGTAATCGCAAATATAATTTCGGACGGTTCTACGAAAAAGGGAAAAATTCTGAATAAGATAATACGTAATCGTGTCGCGCTTATGTTGCCGCTACAGTTTTATTTACTATATAACGTCTATGGAATTAGCGAAGCAATTTTCAGCAATGACCGTGAGTGGTTTAGCGTCTCAGCGCATTCGTTCAACTCGCTTATTGTACAACTCAGTAAACATAAAAGTGTATTTTATTACAGAGAAAGTCAGCGAATCGAAATCGAAAGTAATTGTGATTTTTAATTGGTTAACGGTAGCTTTAATCTTTGTTGTATTTAGAAATATAGTAGCGCACGTTGATCAGCGGCGCTTTTGAATTGAAGGGCCCATTATTATAGAAAGAAGATCTTGTACCTAGCGAGTGAAATTGCTTGGTAGACCGACACGGTTCAACTGTTGTTATTGGGAACTTGTATAAATTCAAATTTATCTTGAAAATGTCATTAGCAAGATTCAGGCATCTGTCAAGCATTTTGGGTTATATGGTAGCTGCTTGCCACATCTCCAAGACCGGAGGTAGTGGCATTAAGTTTGCGTTGTCCGTTCTGAGGTTAGCTTGCAAGTGGCAGTGCTGCTTGAAGTATGTGGCGAGTTCAGACTGAGTTTGAATGCTGCGTCAGTGCCAAAATAGTCCATGTGATGAAGAGCTTCTACGCCTGAGATGTGTGGCTTCAAGGATTAGGTCATGGGCTGCGATGGTCTGAGCGAATTTTGGTAGCCGTTTTTATAATTTGTGGAATACAGGTATTCTGCGAAGTTCTATCGCGAAATATCATATATATACCTACCATGCATTATCTCTGCACCACCCTATGGTCGACTGGAAGAGAATGCCCATGGCATTAAGTCCGCCTGTGTACAAGTTTTGTTTTGTGCATAAAGTATAAATAAAATAAAAATAAATAAATAAATATCATACGTTCACGTTTGAAGAGTGAAAGGGTTCTGAAGGAAGGTATTTCTGTATTGCTTTGGTGAGGGAACTTAAATGAAGTTCAAGATTCACTTGGTGTTTAATAGTTCAAAGAATTAATGGAATAAATATCTCCACAGACCTTAAGGTCGAAAATAACTGACAGTCACGTATAACTGGTATACCAATGCTCAAACTGGAACGTGTGACTGCTAGGTGACAGAAAAGATAATTTTATCTACACGTGCGAACTCATGTAACGCCCTACCACCATTAATTACGTAATGATGTGATTCCAAAATGGCGGAAGTCATCATTTTTTTAAATTGCCCATTGCTCGATTTTCTTATGCTCTTATATTATCGATACACACCTTAAACCGATCGTTCTCGGCCAATTTTATGTGAACGCTTGTTAAGCCATAAGCCGTGATCGTTGCGTTCCTAACAACCAGTCGCGTGATGTGATTGCGAAGGTGATAAATCACGTTGGTCATGCTTTGTTTGAACGCAGTGTTTTTATCACGATCACCCGATGTCAAGTGATTACCATAGTGGACGTCAAAAAGCGAATTCCACTACCCAGCGGTAGAAATAGGCAGCATTGTGGCGCCTACTTATTCGGGTCACGATAAACCCTACCACTGTTAATAGAGGATCAGTTTGACGGCCTCATTAATAAATTTAATATATCGTCGCTATCAAACCAAAATCTGCTATGTGCAAAAACTCTATTTTGATTTAACGAATTTTTTTGTACAAAATTTTATATGAAGGTGAATTTTTAAGAACGAATGTTCAAAGTGATTCAAATGAAAGCTATAGATAAATAAATATTAAAGCTATAGACACAACAGTTTTTTTTATACGGTAGATAGGGCTGTGAACTATACGAAAAGGTCAAAAAGTAAAAATCTCAAAAAGTGCATTCTTTTTTCCAAGAATACATCATCCAAGTTATGTTGTTTTTGCATTGACACAGAACAAAAAAAAAGGAGTTAAACGAAGCGAATTTAGAATTTTAAAAACTAAGAAACTCTTGTATAGTGATTAAGGAGATTTTATGGGAAAACAGTTGGTTTTTCAAACAATGTACTACATATTCTATGTTACAAAAGTGAGGTTAGACAATTTTTCCAGGACGCGATACATGTTTGGTGTGATTACAAATATACCAGTATACACGTTGCGTGTTCGCGGAATTGTATCAAAGACGACCTAGTTTTTAAATGGCTTAACTCAACAAACTATTTACGAGGCGTTTTGTAATAAAAAAAACCTTGATTTTTTAAAAATCAAATCTTAATTTACGATAGCGGAAACACTCTTTCGCGCCATTTTTTGTTTCGAAATTATTGATTTTTGACACAATACTCGTAATTTAAAAATATAACTAATATAACATATGGCAATTAATACTGTAAATTAATACTGAATAAATAGTTTCAAAAAATAAGAAGTAAAATTATGTACCTACATAATAATAAAATTCACTGAATCTTTTTTTTAAGGGATTTTATGACCTAGTATTTAAGACCTTTAGGTCATGTCTTAATTTAATATTTTATATTATTATTTTTATGAAAAATAATATTATTTATATTATATTATTATTATATTATATATGCCCCCCTAAGTCCTACCTTACGTCCGAGTCGACCATCAGACCACGTGGGGGGCGGGCAACGTATACTATATAAACTTATACGGCTAACAAGGCAAAGGCAAACCCAGTAAAATGGAGAATAATTTGAATAATGAACGTATAGGGCCGCTGCCCGGGGGCGATCGCCGGGGCACGTCTGTAGCTGGTGGCGGACGTGGCAGAATGCTAGCCAGCGACTCACGACGTACCGGCTGGTCGGGAGTCGGGGACAGGGGGGTTTGGGGTAGGTCTCCAGATGCTACAGCCGAAGAATTTAACGATGTTGCTTTGCGGGGTAGGGATATGTCTCCCACATGCTCTGCCGGCACATCGTCATCGACCACAGGTTCTATTAACGATGACGCAAGAAGGAAGTGGTCACGAACCGAATTAGATGAACTTATGTTTTGTTTTTATCTAGCCAAAGCAGGAGGGCCTGGCTATATAAAACGATTAGAAAAGATCTTTAAAGACCGAAATTCACACATCACAAAGTTTAAAAAATTCACAGGAACTATCCAATCAGGCACGAAGCATATTATCACATAATTACATTTCAAAAGAAGTCCTTGAAGAAATTAAAAGTAAAGCAGAACAAGCGTATCTATTACCTGACGTGTACAGTCGTACTGCCTTGCCAGAAACCATCACACAGACAACAGCAAACACTCTACCTGAACCTATTTACACCGCCGATTTACTACATCAAGAAAACTTCACACAACAGACACAGCACATTCACCCACCACCAAATACTGACACTCAAGAACAAACCCTTACATTCACTCAAATAGAACCTACTACACAGCTTACGGATACGATAGCGGACGAAGGAAATGAAATAGGTGAGGTTGTAGTCGATGAAAACCAAGATCCACTTGTGTTAGATTTTTTGCAAATACTAGCAGAAACTAAAGAAATACCCATTGACAACAGAACTTTCTTACCGAAACCCAAATTTAATAAACATTTTATAAAAAACCTTCAAACAATTAACAACTACATACCCACCTTGCTCGAGACAAATCAATTATTACGCGAAATAAATGACGTAATCTACGCAGCTGCTAAGACATTGATAATTAATAATAAACAAACACCTTATACCCCACCCACCATGCAAAAACCGAAACACGAACCACCGTGGAAACGTAGACTGAAACAAAAAATAGAAGATCATAGAAAGGAATTGGGAAGGTTGGTAGAAGTAAAAGCAGGTTCTAATAGTAACAAAATGAGAAATATCAAAAATAAACTATACGAGAAATTCAAAATTCACAATGATCAGGATCTAAATAACACCATTGAGATACTAAAACAAAAAGTTAAGGCTTTAGCAGGTAGACTTCGCAGATATGACGAAATAAACCAAAGGAAAATTCAGAATAAACAATTTGCTGAGAACCAACACAAATTTTTTAGGTCTCTGAATAGCTCGCAACACAATCCCACACAAATCCCTTCTCAGTCGGAAATAGAAAACTTCTGGACGACAATCTTATCAAACCCAATATCGTACAACAAAGAAGCTCACTGGATAACACAAATAGCAAATTCATCAAATGAAATAGAGGAACACACATTTGAAGAGATAGATGTAGGAAAATTGAGAACCGCGATCCGAAAATCCCAGAATTGGAAATCACCAGGAATAGACAAAATACATAACTATTATCTCAAATACCTCACTAGTACACACAAATATATAGCCAAACTATTTGATAGGATAATTAAAGGTACCGAAGTCATAGATAGTTGGTTCACAAGGGGCCGAGTTGTTTTAATACCTAAAGACGAAAATACTCAAGACCCGAAGAACTGGCGTCCTATTGCTTGTTTGCCAACTATGTACAAGATTTTAACCTCCATAATAGCCAATGAACTCTACAAACATTGCGATAAAAATAACATCATAGCCCTGGAACAGCGAGGTTGCAGACGCGGGGCACGTGGCTGCAAAGATCACCTCATGATCAACAAAGCCATACTGGAAGATGCACATAAATGCCAGAAGAATTTAAGTACGGCTTGGATTGACTACCGGAAGGCTTTTGATAGCATATCACATGAATGGCTACTCAAAGTACTTGAGCTCTATAAATGTCCACCCGTTGTCAGAAATTTTCTGAGGTTGGTCATGCCCATGTGGAGTGTGGTCATGACGGCTCGCGGTGCGGACGGATCTGTAACCACTGAACCTATATACATCCGACGAGGAATATTTCAAGGTGATTCACTCTCCCCTCTTTTGTTCTGTCTGGGTATCAACCCCATCTCCCAAATTCTCAACCAATACCAATTAAAAGGATATACACTTAAAGACAATAATATAATAAATCATCTCTTATACATGGATGACCTGAAAATTTATTCGAACAGTAAAACAAACCTTAAAGTTTTAATAGATAGTGCAGAAATCTTTACAGGAGATATAGGCATGCAATTCGGGCTAAAAAAATGTAATATTCTACATCTAGTCGCGGGTAGGAGAAAAGAACATCGCGGTCGAGGGCACGTTCTGCTGAGCGGAGACGAGTTCAGGCACCTGAGATTAGATGAGAAGTACAAATACCTAGGGATAGATGAGGCAGGCAAAATCGACCACAATGAAGTCAGGCAACAAATACAAAAAGAATATTTCCGTCGCGTCAAATCCGTAACAGGATCGCAACTCAATGCACGAAATATCTTGCGAGCCTTAAATATATACGCTGTACCGGTTCTTTTGTATACATTTGGCATAATAAATTACAAAACCGCGGACCTCAAGAAGATTGATGTAAAGACCAGAAAGATTTTAGCAATGAATAAAGCACACCAACAGAAAGCAGATGTAGATAGGTTATATATACCGATCGATCAAGGTGGAAGAGGGCTAACAAATCTAGAAACACTATACAAAACACAAATAATCAAATACAAATCATACATAGAAACTGAAAAAGATCATATACTTAGAGCAATAGTGGAACATGATAAAAATAAAAGTAAATATTCAATATTTAAAGAAACACGATCAAATCTAAATGAAATAGGATTACAGCAAAATGAAAAATATACAGACAAAGAATTAAAAAATGCAGTAGTTAAGACAAAAATAGAGATAATAAAAGCGAAACCGCTCCACGGTCAATTTTACAAAGCAGTACTAGAAAAAGAAAATATCGACAGAGCCCAATCCTTCCAATGGTTCAAAAGGCAACCGGTGTCTCCAGCATTGGAATCAGCCATATTTGCAATTCAAGATCAGGCAGTGGTGACCAGACAACATGAAAGAGACATAATGAAACGCCAAGTTGATGGTAGGTGTCGGTTATGCTGCATTAAAGATGAGACCACACAGCACATTGTCTCAGGATGCGAAAAGCTTGCTGGCACTTATTACACCAAAAGGCACAATAACATAGTGCAATATGTTTTCTGGTCGCTAGCTAAAAAGCATGCGTTTCAGGTCTCCGACCTGTGGTGGCGAGAACACCTTACGCAGCCGCAGGTTAGGGAGAATGAAGGTGCAAAAATAATGTGGGAGATACCGGTTCAAACCGACGTTACAATAGTTCACAATAGACCAGACATTATTTATATAAACAAAACGGACAACAAAACATACCTCATAGATGTAACAGTTCCCTCAGACTACAATATAGGAGCAAAAGAAATAGAAAAGCTAAGTAAATACCATGCACTCAAAACCGAAATAACCAGATTATGGAAAACACACACAGAAATAGTACCAATAGTAATAGGAGCAACCGGAGTAATAGCCAAAAGCCTACAGAAATACTTAGATAAATTAGATGCAAACATCAACCCACACATCATGCAGAAACAAGCTGCCATACACACGGTCACCATCATCACGAAAGTCTTGGGGGATACGGTCTTCGTAGGAGGGGAAACTGAGCCACCCTTTCCCTGAGGGTCTCGGGGCGGGAGCTCAGTAAACCGAGCCTAGAGCTCGAGTAGAGGAACAATAATAAATATATTAATATTATTATTTTTATGAAAAATAATAATATGGAATGAAATTAAGTGAAGATGATTAATTGGAGACATTAATTAACTAGGATGAAATATAATCGCAGTAAGCTGGTGGTCCTTTACTGAGATTTTTTTCAGTGGACTTTTTGGAGGATCCCGAGAAGTTACGCCCGGCGACTTTGTGTTTTATTTTATCTAAGCCATGTGGTCCATGCCACCCATAATCGAACACTGTGGAGGAACGTCACATATGGTCGCGATCCTCTGCAGTGAGGGAACTGTTATAACCCTAGTATGAATACTATTTGGGTGACAGCCCTAACCAAGCTGCACGATCAGCATTCCCGAGCTCTCCAGTTCCGTCCGCCCCGCGAACGGCCAGTCTTCTGCCAACTCCCGACGTGAGCGGTCAAGTCTTCTCCTATCCTCCGACCTGAGCGGTCGACTCCCAATTTTAAATCAGTGCGCGTGACTGTCATCAGACCTCCATAACTTTGTATTTAATTTTTTTAAATCGTAAGTAGCGAAACCCGCTATAACAGAACGAGGAAGACTGAATTGGCATTTTCAAATTTTTGATTGGCAAAGTATGCAGACGCGAACCTAAGTTATCGTACGGCTACTATAGTTCCGGGAGATCAATATCAAGCTCCAGGGAGGACTCTGTTCCAATCACGTTCGAAGAAGGACTTCTAGAAACTTCTTAATAACGAAAACTGTTTGTTTATAAAACTTTTTTTTTATATTAAGATAACTTGTTTGATGTGTAAACAAGAATGAAATAAAACGAATATTAAACAAGTATTGCTTGATGTTTTCGAGATTTTTTTTAAACATTCTTTTCTTAAGGATGGAAAAGCGTCGGTGAAATATAATCGGTTAACTTTTTTTATTATGAATGAGGGATTACTGTTTGGACAGAGACCTTTCCAGTTTCACTAGGACGACCGGTCAATTGTGTGGAATTATTAATAGAACTATACGTAGAAAGCAAACCCCCCCCCCCCCCCCCACCGATAGGTACCGCCATCCTCCTATCTTCTGTCGCAAAGCCGTCATACAATCACCATTTAATACCAGGTGAACTATCCTTGTCTGGCCGTCAATAGCACGACCGCCATCGTTTTCGGTATTTCTCCACAAACTACTTCCAATATGTTCCATAATGTTACTCTGATTTCGGCCTAATATCTACGTAACTATTTAGGACTAGTGGTCCCTCAGTAGAGGAAATCCGACTGTAAATATGTAATTGAAATTATAAGTTTAAACATTATTATAGTTCTATTGCCAAAGACTATGCTTTTTTAATCACAGATTTTGCGAAGGCTTCCCTATAGACAAATAATATTAAAGACAAACCATATATTATACGACTTTAACGATAAACAAAACAGTCTAAATGCGTGTGGGTGTCACATACATGGTAGTATGTATTGTTTTTTTTTTCACTAATGTATTTTTTATGCATAATTAAAAAAAAATAGCATTGTGCACTCCTTCTCTATATTCTCTATAAGTGTGTGAAATTTCATACTCCTCCGTCCTTGCAATTTTCGTAAAACCCCTTTTTACGAAAATTTACACGCTACTACACGTATTACTGCTATACTTATTACTGCTACACGTACATATTATATTATATAGATTTAACTAAAAACAAAGTCTCCAAAATATCCTTCGTAAATCCCTTCGTAATGTACAAGGGTTTTTCAATAACAGCCACTACATAATAATCCACACTCCATTTTAGTGACTAGTAAGATATTTTTATTGCTTAGTCACGTTTATTAAGCTAGATTATCGTAGCTCATAAAGGTTTAAGGATATTACTATTTGTAAAGGTCGATCGAGTGGCCGGTGCCAGATTTCCCTTTGCTCCTATTAAAACCTATAGATATAGACATTGACAAGTTTTTGTAATGTAATGTAATGTAAGTAATGGTTCCTCTATATAAAAAAAATGTATGCGTTACAAATGCATTAAACAAATAACCGTGGGAAAATACCTTTACCTTTTGTTACTTATAAACAAATTTAATTTTCATCGTCAACTTTTCATTATGTATGTTTTATAATATTTTGAATAAAAAATAATTAAGTGAAAAAAGCCATTATTAATCTCGGCTTTAGACGACAATAATCTGTATTCTCAAAGACTTACCATTCGCCCCACCAGGCTTCCGTCTGACGAACCTATTAGGGGGCCTCTCATTCCGTCGCGGGGCTGCGGTGGTGGCCGGCCGTGTCTCGTTCCGTTTAGTGTATTTAGAATCTCCACGCTGAACCTTTTCGATGTCCACCTCAGGCTGTACGACTGGAGGTCTTGTCCGCCTCTGGAAGGTTCGTTTTGGCAGCTGCGAAAAAAAATGACGGTTAGTTTTTTTTTTGTATTTTGTATAATCTGGATCGACCTAAATTGACAGAAAACAAATCAAAATTCGATTTCAAGACAAATTTAACATTTTTAAATATAGCAATACTAACATTTGTAAGTTTAATATAATATTATTATAATCGTAAAGAGAAAAATAAAATATTGACATTTTTAAACATACTACGCTATAAAATTTTCTGTACAATTATTTACAAAAAAAAAAAAAAAAATGTCACACGGTGTCAACGTTTCCATTGCGGTCGTGATTTCATACAATAAGAATGTTATATACCTATTCTGAGGATTGTGTTTGTAAATACAAACTTTTTATACTTATAGGCATACATAAATAATATTAAATTACGTTTAATCGAATTCATTTAATATTGTTTGTTGTGTAAGCAATTATATCTTGTTAAAGCTACATAAAGTATAATTTATCTTGGCATTATGAATTAAACGTTGATCAAAGTAATCTTTGATGTAAAATGGCGCGAAAATTCAACTTGTCTTAATTTCCTTCTTTTTTTAAACTTTCAATAACTGACGCATACAACATTTTGTTTACTAAAATTATAGGATTGAATTTATTACAAATTACTAGCTAGCTGTATATTGCCGCGGTTTGTTTTGAGTATAATTAGCAACGAATTACAAAGAAGGTCACAGTGCGTACGCGTGATTAGTAATACTTGAGAATGCAATGCTGAGCTTGGTTTGGTTGCGGTTTTAAAATTACCTGACATGAATACTAAATATAAATAAATTAATTTATTAAAAAAAACATTACATTAGGAATAAGCGTAGGTATCAAAATACTTTTTTTAAAATTATCGATCGCAAACATGCTTAGAATTGCTAACCATAAGTTTTTTTTATTTATTGCTAAGATGGGTGAACGAGCTCACAGCACACCTGGTGTTAAGTGATTACTGGAGCCCATAGACATCTACAATGTAAATGCGCCACCCACCTTCGGATATAAGTTCTAAGGTCTCAGTATAGTTACAACGGCTACCCCACCCTTCAAACCGAAACGCATTACTGCTTCACGGCAGAAATAGGCAGAAATAGGTGGTACCTACCCGTGCGGACTCACAAGAGGTCCTACCACCAGCTTTATGTAAATTAGGTACATAGGGAATTAAAATTAGAGTATAGTAGATTGTGATCGCACATAAGCTTACATTCATTGACGACGCATATTCTCGAAGTTAACACGCCATTTGTTTTCAAGATCATATAGGTTGATTATGAGGTAAATTAAAGCAGCAAGTTTAGGCTTTATTTAAATGAGTCTTCAAATATTTACTGATCAAGGTCCAACCTACGCAACGTGTGCTATGTAATTTATATGTTCAAGTTTCACAATAATCTCATGGTATTTAAATACATAAATAGTAAAATTTGTCATTCCAACGAAACTTTTAACGTCTGGCTTGAAGAGGTACTTTACAAGTTTAATATATATATATTGAAGAAATTGTTTTCGGCGTACCTAATATGAAACTTATATATTGTTATTTATCTATGGGACAGCTGATAAGCAATGAGATTGCGAATACAATACCTCGTCTCTCAAAGTGAGGTCTATGGGCTCTGATAACCACTTAATACCAGGTTGTACGAGTGCTCATCCATTCATTCATTTGCAGAATATAAGATAGGAATACAACATATTATTACAGAGATATAAGCATATTTCGTATTTGCCGGCATATTGCTTCATGCTTCGTGTTTTTTTTTTGTCAAACGGAGACATGTACAATATCTAACAAATTGAACACACCAAAATTTTCGTGATACTCAAAATAAGTGTAAACAACGTTATCTGTAAAGTACCTATTTCAAATGTCTAAAATATATTCGTAAAAATAATTATAATTTATTTTATACAGTACATAGTCCAAACTAGTAACAATTTTTTTTTCTTTCTTTTAATTAGTTAGTGAAAATTAATACAGACATAGAATAACTAAACAAAAAAGAGAAAACCAACTAATTGTAAAAACAGAAAACGCGTCCCACGATCGATTTTGGGCACGCTGCTTTTGGCGCGAAACTACGAATAACGCGCCGCGTACAGTGACAAGAGAAGCGGGCGTGATAGCGGAATTTATAATTTCAAAAAAATAATAATAATTCAAAACAAAACTTTACTTGTTGCGACACTGTAATCATTACTAACATTAGTTATACATATTTTATAACCATGGTTCCGAAAAAGAAGATGATGCCTTCACTTCACTTTTTTCTTTTAATATCTTTTTTTTATAGAATATGTCTTGGTTATTTATAAATAAATATTTCTTCTTGAAAAAACATTTATCTTATTCAAAAAACACTTAACAAAAACGACTGAGGTTTGTTTTTTGGGAGCTGCAACGGATTAATGGCATTTCAAATAATTTCAATGGGGAAAATTGCTTTGAGATACGGGCAATTTAACATAAGAGCACGGGTGAGTCCGCACGGGTAGATACCACCGCCCTGCCTATTTCTGCCGTGAAGCAGAAATGCGTTTCAGCTTCAAGGGTGGGGCAGCCGTTGTAACTATACTGAGACCTTAGAACTTATATCTCGAACGAATTAAATTCGTATGGCGAGGTGCCACTGTATCATGTTCTCTATAAGTCATTATTAATAAACATAAAAATATATATTTCACAGGTGTACTTTTTTTGTTTATCGCGGACCCGCTCATGGAATCACAAAGCATACCTACCTTGAGACATGAGGTCAAAGCCTAATTTGTATTATGTAAGGCCTGTCTTATCGTTCAAGCCATTTCGGGATTGATGGTATCTAAGCGGGCTCACAATACCTTCTATCAACTTCGAGTGGATCCCTTAGATTCCTTTTCCCCAAAAATGGGATGATGCGAATCTAGACCGAGAACACAGTAATTTTTTTTCCTACCTATTCGCTGGTAGCCTAGTGCTGGCTAAATTCGCTGGTACCTAAGTCAATTCACGATGATCATACTTTTTTTTTTTTTTTTTTTTTTTTTTTTTTTTTTTTTTTTTTTTTTTTTTTTTTTTTTTTTTTTTTTTTTTTTTTTTTCCTACCTAAGCTGATAGCCCTAGCGGCTATTTCAGCGTAGCCTAACTTTAGTAGGTGAGCTCACGGGGCTCAAACCTGACGATGTTGCTAACACGAACCCTAGCAAGAGTCGTGCTTCGCAGAATCTACCACCGGATCGGAAACGCGACCCACTGAGAAGATCCGGCGAGAAACTCAGTGGGCTGTGTCTGAGAGTTAATTTACTCGTCGAGCCCTTCGTCGCAAGCGACGGGTTCGACGAGAACGGTGACCGGTGCTTGAAGTACCTAAAAGCACCGTTAGTGGATCGGGAGGATCCGAGATGACGTATTTTGGGCGACGTCGACTGCTTTCCATTCTGTCCGCAGGATCGGGAATGTAGTTACCGGCGGCCACGATGAGAGGGTTCTCGTGTCGTGCCGCTTTATCGAAGTGGCGCATGGACGCCGACTGCAGATACTTACTGATGGACTCTAAGTCCAGGTCGTCATGGAGGTCGACGTTCCTGACGAACCACGGGGCTCCGACGGCTATCCTGCAAAAACGGGATTGAATAATTTGAAAGGATTTTAAGTGTATGCGGGCCGCGTGAGCGAACACTACACTTGCATAGGTCATGACGGGGCGTATGCAAGTTTTGTAGAGTGTCACCTTATTTCTAAGGGACATTTTACTTCGCCTACATATCATCGGGTAGAGACGTCCTAGGATGAAGGCGGCACGATCGCGTACCGTCTTGATGTGGGGGCGGAATGTCATCCTACTGTCGAGGGTGACGCCTAAATATTTGACCTTCGGGGCCCACGGTATGGGCTGGTCGTACATCGTGATTGGGCGAACGGCGGGGGCGGGGGTGTTGACGCGCCTAGTCGGGAGAGGGATGCTCAGCGTGGTGTTCGGAGGGCGACCCCTTTTGAAGAGCACCGCTGTGCTTTTCGTGGGGTTAATGTCGATGCGCCACTTCCGGAACCACTGTCCCATGGTGGTAGCTGCGGTCTGAAGTCGTCGATGAAGCAACGCCTTCTTCCTACACGAGTAGTAGATGGCGGTGTCATCGGCGAAGAGCGCCAGATGGGTCTCCGGAGACCGGGGTATATCATTGATATACAAACTAAATAGTAACGGGGAGAGGGCGGAGCCTTGCGGGACTCCGGCTGTGACGTGACGGGGCCGGGAACGCGTTCCCTCGACTCGATATCGGAACGAACGGTTCGACAAGTAGTCTCGTATGATGAGCACGAGTCTGTCTGGCACTCCCATGTTATACAGTTTGTATATCAAACCGTTGTGCCAGACTTTGTCGAACGCCTTCGCTATATCGAAGAAGAGGGCTCCTGTCGGAATGGGTTTCCGCCTGTTCAGCCCTAGTAAGATGTGCTCCGTGAGGCGGTGCACTTGATGGACGCACGAGTGTCTGGCGCGGAATCCAAACTGCTCGTCTATAAGAATTTTATTCGCGGATACGAAGTCCCAGAGGCGTTTACGAAGGAGCCGTTCGTATAGTTTGCCTATCGCCGGGAGGAGACTGATGGGGCGGTAACTCGCGGTTTCGTTCTTCGGTTTGCCCGGCTTGTGTATGCCGATAACGTCCGCTTCTTTCCACGCCGCGGGAAAGATGCAGTTCGTCATAGCAGCATTTAATATGGTGGCCAACATCGTTATCAGTTGGGCTGGTAACAATTTAAGCGCGCGGTTGCGGATGCCGTCGGAGCCGGGAGCTTTCCGTGGTTGTAGGCTATCGATCGCCTCCTTGACCTCGGAAGTGGTAATGGGGGGTAACGCGTCCGAGGGCGGCAGGGAAGCTCTGCGCTCGACCTCCCTGTCGACGAACTCGGTGTGTTCGGGGTCCGCGTGTTGAGTGCTGGTGGTGCACTGCTCTTGCAGTGCATCGGCCAGCAACTCTGCCTTGTCATCGTCATCGTAAGCCGGTGGTTGGCCTGAGGGGCGTACGAGAGGCGGCATAGTGGCTATAGTTTCGGACTTGAGGGTCCTAGCTAGTTGCCAGTATGCTTGGTGAGTGGGCGCGAGTTCTTTTAAATAACTATCCCAGTTTTCGTTTCGGGCGTCGCTCAAGCGGGACTTGACCTCCCGCTGTAAGCGACGCATCCGAGTCCGGTTTGAATCCGTGGGATATCGATCGTAGGCCCAGATTGCCGCGTTCCTAACTCTAACGAGGTCCCTAAGATCGGGGGAAAGTCTGATGCGGTGGAAGCAGTCCTCCACATCAACTTGCTTTGAAGATCTTGTGATCGCCGTCGAGACGTGATCAGTGAAGATGTTTATGGATTCGACGGTATCCTCGGGGGATGGAGTTGAATCCGGGCCGCAAGGGAGGATTGGTGGAGCGGTGTCAGCTAAGCACGTGCCCAGCTTCTTCCAATCCACCATGGTCCTCGTATCTGGTTCGCGGTTGAGTGGGCGACCGAGCTGCATGACGACAGGTCGGTGGTCTGAGTCGAGTTCTGACATTGCCTCGATGGAGCGTAAGCGCAGAGTTACGTTCCTCAGCAGTGCCAGATCTATTGTGCTCGGACGACGCGCGGCGTTGTACGGATAGCACGTGGGGGTCGGGGGGTTGAATACTTCGAATGTGAGGTCGTCTATGAACGCGTCGAGACGCCTACCGTTCACATTCGTGCGATGGCAGTTCCACCTAGTGTGGTGGCAATTTAAATCGCCTGCCAGGATGACCGCGTCCCCCATACCGAACAGTGTCTCGAGGTCACTGCTCAGGAGGGGTTTGTCAGGGGGGAGATAAACGGATGCGATGACGATCGGCTGGTGTCCCGTCAGCGCGATGCGGCACACTGACGCCTCGATATGTAAGAGCGAGGGAGTATCGAGAGGGACGCAGTGCAGGGCCCTCCTATAGTAAATGACAGTCCCGCCCTTGCGGGCGGAGAGTCTGTCATTCCTAACCATGACGTAATTCGCGACTTTGGGGTCGCGACGCGAGGGCTTTAGGAAGGTCTCCTGCACCAGAAGGATGTCGATGAGGTTATCGCGGAGAAACTCATATACTTGATCGCGCTGACGCGCGAGTCCGTTAGCATTATAAAATGCTAACTTTATGGAACGCGGTTTTTCCCTACCGTTGCACGCCATTGATTACCGGTAATCAAACCAGCGTGCGCTGGACGGACTCGATGACGTCGATGTACTCGAACGTCGCGTTTAGGCGGTCTTCGGCCGTGACCGCTCTGCGCATGGCGTAGGCGAACGCACGCATGCGGTCGATATTTATCGCGGCGATATAATCGCGCACGATTGAGAATTCGTTAACGGCAGGCCGCGCGGGGCCGGGGCGAGGCGCGGGACCGGGCGCGGGGGCGGGGCGCGGCGCGAGCAGGGGCTGGGGTGCCGGTGGCTTTCCTGCCAACGTGAGCGGCAGCGGTTTTGCCCACGCGGAGACGGTGGGCACCGGTGCCGGCACGAAGGCAGGTTTCGGCGCGCGGGGCGCCGAAGTCTTTGGGCCGACGGTTTTTGGAGGCGCGTTGGCCAGACGCTTCCGCGGGGCCTTGGGGCATCCGCGGTAGTTGGCTGTGTGGCCCTGCTTCTGGCAGAGCACACAGCTCGGTGGTTCAGTCGCTGTCTCTTTGACCCGCGAACAGTCGGCTGTCGCGTGGTCGCCGAGGCACTTTACGCACCGATGATCATACCTTTATCTAGATTGTTTAAATATGACATTTTCATTTCTGTCAGAACACAGATACAACAAAAACCAAATATGTACACCGAAGAACAAGTCTGTTGTGTTGGTAGCTATGACTCACGGTTGCTATTATAGTTGTAGAACTGGTTAGTTTTATTTATTTGATCTTAGTTCTTATTATTGTATTCATTAGCACGTTACTTAAACGCAAAAACACGTATTGTTTTTTTTCATTTTTTGTCATTGTTCGTTTGTTTTCGAGCTATATCTTCAATATATCGAAGGGTAAAGGGCTATTTGGTTTAAACAACGTTTTCGCCACTTTACAAGAGAACCATTTAAGGATTAAAATTTGGAAAAAATATCTTAATAAACTATTAGACTGGGACTAATTTAATTGAAGTTCGATTAAAAACATCGAATTGTTGATGCTAATACCAAATAAAACGGACCTTTAATTACAAAATATCGCTTAAGCCAAACTGCCTTTCAATCCTCGATATGAAGAATTCGTGAGAAAGGTCTTTATTAAAATCGGAGCGAAACAAAAATGTAATGGAAGGTGAAGCCTCAATTACAACTAATAGCGTTTTAAGTCTATTATTCTAATGAATATGAATAGGATGAAAGGCGATCGTATGCAGCAGAGATGCGAATGTTGCGATGGATGTGTGGAGTAACGATAATGGATAGAATACGGAATGAATATGTTAGAGGAAGCCTGAAAGTGGCACCTGTGATAGAGAAGCTAAGAAGTGCGCGTTTGGGATGGTATGGACATGTGATGAGACGAAATGAAAATAAGGTTGGTAAGAGAGTGTTAACTATGAGTGTGGAAAGAGATAGAGGAAGAGGTAGACCTAAGAAGAAATGGATGGGTTACGTGAAAGACGATATGTGTAAGAAGGGAGTGAGCGAAGAAATGGTATGTGATAGAGGAGTGTGGAAGAAGAAAACATGTTGCGCCGACCCCAGGTGACTAGGAGAAGGGCAGGACAATGATTCTAGTGAATAAATAAATGATCTATCATGCAACTGTAATAAATGTTGGAATTAGTTTATAACAGGGTAAAATAAATAAATAAAAAGTAAAAATGAATAAAACGAAATTAAAATCACATTAAAATTTTTAAACAAATGCTTAGTAGTTTTTTTTTAGTTTTTGCTGGCATCACACATATTGCAAAACATCAATGATTTAAGTAAATACAAATAAAATAAAAATATGATCGTTTGTCCGCATCAAATACCATTAGCCGTTGTTTTTTCAATGGTAATATAGTTTTAAATCGTTTTTATTGCCGTTTCTGTGAAAGTTTTCATGTTCTAGTTGTAACTATTAAAAGCTTCAGTTTATGTCAGGTGTCATTGATAAGCATAGATCAGCCGACGTACTACGCAATGAAGACGTTAGAATACGTTAGCGCGGCAGATGCCAAATTAATTCCTTACAAGTTCATCGCGAAATCGAAGCCAGTTCTCCATCTTGACGTATAAAACTACAAAACCTGTCTACTTAATTGTAGTCTGTGTAATTATTAGGAAATTATTTCCTAAAATTATAGAAATTTCTAAACTATTCAAACTCTATACTACACTAACAACAGCCATCTTCGAATAATTTTAAGCATTTTTATTTAGTGTTTTTTTTTCGCTTTTCGCAAGACTTAGACATAGTTAAAAATAATTTTACCGTTGTACTTTCATTATTCTTTACGATTCAGTCTTCAATGACCACGAAACATGTAAAGTATCCGTGAGCTTCAGAAATAATGTAATAAGCATTAAATCGTTACTGTTTTAATATTTTTAATTTTATAGTCGTTTTCTTATGAAGATGTTAGAATAAGAGTGACGTTCAATAATGCTCATCCAATATTCACCTAACCGTAGGTATGAATGGAAAACCAAGCCCAGGGCTCCCGGCGACCGCGACAAGCCGAAATAAAACGCAATACCTTTATATCTTCTCGTAATTATTAAGAAACCAGTCAATAATTGCGTTCGAAGATCCAATGTTGTTCACCTTGAGAGACACAGAGTAATCTGTGTCGTGTCGCGTTTGTAAATATTTTATTAATAAAACGTTTCCACGCGAGCACTAATTGTCCATTCAGTTGATTTAACATCTACGGATATAAGTTGTGATTCTGATTTTGAATCTGTTTTATGATGGCGTGTTGTTAATGTAGGAATTGTGTAAAGGAAAAACAGGTTAACAGAGAAAGCTATTTTTTTCTGCCCACCTAATGGCCAGTCGCCTCGAGGGGTTATTCTGGCTTCAACTTATTTGGCGAGGCTCAGACCGAGAGATTACGCAAGCGTTTGCCCTAACAAGAGCAGTGCTTCGCTGAATTTACTACAAGATAGGAATCGCGACCCCACGGAGAAGATCCGGTGAATTTAGTGCCTATGAGCTAGCTCGTCTGTCGCATCCGACGAGTTTGACGAGAATGGTGACGATATTTTCAATTTTTTTCTAGTGATAGGACCTCTTGTGAGTCCGCACGGGTAGGTACCACCACCCTGCCTATTACTGCCGTGAAGCAGTAATGCGTTTCGGTATGAAGGGTGGGGCAGCCGTTGTAACTATACTGAGACCTTAGAACTTATATCTCAAGGCGGGTGGCGCATTTACGTTGTAGATGTCTATGGGCTCCAGTAACCACTTAAAACCAGGAGTGCAGTGAGCTCGTCGAAAAAAAATTTTTACAAAATCTAGTGAAACTACACTTTTGTTTTACGGAAAACCGCATGTAACTAATCGAAAATATAACCGAATCGGCTACCTCCTTTTTATTCAATAAAAAGCCAACAAGATTGGCAAAGACTTCACACGCGATAGCACTGAGGACCCATTTCATTCTCTTACGGGATAAGTCCTATATAAAGAAAGTATTAATTTAAGGAAAATATTTAATTTTTATCAATTCACGGAGTTTATTAGTTTCGGGTGGAAGTGAAGCTTTCATAAGTATTCTATCTCATTCTCTCACAGGCAAAATGTTATATCTCTTTTTACTGTCGCTTTTTGAGTGACATTGCCGTTTCGTCGAATTAAAAATATCAACGGCGTTTCAGTAGTTTTTACTGCAAAAGTTATACTTTCTTTATATAGGACTTATCCCGTGAGAGAATGAAATGGGTCCTCACTTCTATCGCGTGTGAAGTCTTTGCCAATCTTGTTGGCTTTTTATCGAATAAAAAGGAGGTAGCCGATTCGGTTATATTTTCGATTAGTTGTATGCGGTTTTCCTTAAAACAACAGTGTAGTTTAACTAGATTTTATAATTTTTTTTGGACGAGCTCACTGCCCTCCTGGTATTAAGTGGTTACTGGAGCCCATAGACATCTACAACGTAAATGCGCCACCCGCCTTGAAATATAAGTTCTAAGGTCTCCGTATAGTTACAACGGCTGCCCCACCCTTCAGACCGAAACGCATTACTGCTTCGCGGCAGAAATAGGCAGGGTGGTGGTACCTACCCGTGCGGACTCACAAGAGGTCACTAGTAAATTAATATATCTAAATGAGCATTACGCGGAACCCAAGGGCATAGTTAACAATGAAAAACAAGTCTCATTTTATTATACGCAATTAAAACTTTTAGACATACCATAAACAGAATCTTTTATGTCGACTATTATTACAAAACACAGATTAAAAGCCATCAAAGCTCAACATAGAATACGTCCCACGTTCGATATCGTCACGCGATCTGAAATCACTTGAATACAAAATCTTTTGTAATATTCCAAAGTTGAGTTTACCTTGAAATTTGCATATTGAAATACGCGTAACGGAAATCATGCGGATAACGTGGCGATTTGGAATTTTTGGTATCACAGATGTTGGTTTATTTTTCGTCCGGTTACCGAACTGTGATGTTCGCGCGTCAATATTGGACGCGCGTGGTGGTACCAAACTCCTACATAATAGCAACAAATAAATAATTTCTTTAATTTGAAGGGTTATTCTCATATATCAATGAGATATGTAAGGGAATCTATGTTTGTATTATTCCTTTCGCTGATGTCTCTCATATCCAAACAGGTCTTTTGTTGATCTTTAATTAGTTTTCCACGAACGTATGTTTTGATGTAACCTCATACAATTGCTCTCTGCAAAAAGTTTTCAGGGAAGAATATCATTTGATATTAAGTTTTTTTTTAATAGTAATGTTCAAATAATGTATATAGTTAAATAATATTTATATAAAAGTATCTGGTGTTTCTAATAGTGCTGAGTTTTCGATACCTGCTAGTAGCCGTAACAATTTTGCGCAAGACTTGTGGCAAAAAAAAAACCATATAAGTTGAGAAATAGAAAAAAAATGTTGCGACAAAATTGGTTTTCTAATAAATTGCTCGTAGATTCATTAACGAATTCACGGCGAATTTATTTATTAATTCAGTACAATAAATACTACAATGAAAATGCCACGCAATAAATACCTAAATAAAACACACAAATCAATGTCAAATTTGACATGTGTCAATGCGATAGTGCTTCAATGGCGTATGAATGAATTACGCAGTAACCTTTAAATTATACGGATTTAAACGTACGTGACCGAATGGCCAAGTTTTTTGAACAGATGCGATTTAATTATACAGCGTCTGTCCTTGTAATGCTCGATTGCCGTGAATCAACGTTGAGGAATTTAAATGTATGGTATTAATTATTATTAGTAGAAATGTTTCAGGTCTTTTATTATCTACTGTATAATAAGTGCGATGCAACCAACCTAAGTTTTTGTTTTATTTTGTCCACTTGAACAGCTAAAGACAACGTAGCCCAAACAGCCTATTATTGAAAAACTGAAGTCAGCCTTTTGGCGGGAGCGCGAAGTTTTGCCGCTTTTTTTGTTAGCCCGCTGAATTCTCAATAAATGAAAAACATTTTATTGAACCCTTATTTTATCTAATCTCATCTCATTTAATTTCATCCCAATTTATTATAGTCAAATATATCAAATAAATCAACTTCAGCTCATTTCGCGCCATTTCATTTTTCATATAACAGAGTATTTTATTTAAACATAACATTTAATAATGTCGTAGCTATTGAACAGAAATTAAATTTTAAACAAAGCTCTCAGGTAAATGATTGTCAATTGAGTTTTTGAAAATGATTGAGACACCAATGATATTTTCGGAAGAAACTGAGAAACAAAGTCTAGCAATTTTGTCCTACGTCTCTTTCATACAAAACGAACCAAAATTAATATCCGGCCAGCTACAATAAAGCTACAGCTTTAGCCTTAATGTTTCTACGATACATTAAATGGCATCAACAGTTACTTTTTGTAGTTCGACAAAACAAAAAGATGCACTTAAAGTGAGCCTTCCTTCATACGGAGTCGGTTGAGGCTGCCAAATCAGTATAATAATCTGGTAAAGTGTGTACAAGAAGCTAAATAATACCTACATGCCGAATTGATTACCAGTCGACCTTGTGCACCGTACACGTAGGAATGTAGCTGTAATCACATGCGGCCTCGTCGTATCCACATGGTAACCATAGGTTTTACGAAACAGAAAAAAAACAACGCAAAGGATTAAAAATACTTTGACAGTTTAATGTCGAGTTTTTTGACGTTTCGAAGAATTAAAATTGTTACCTACATATGTAGTGGATGCGGACAATAAAGGTAGTGTTGCAACGAAGCAAACAATTTAAGTTCCTTAAGACGTACTACGTTAATTTCTTTGTGTCAATATTTAGTTGTTTAAAATTGTGAATTATTATATGGAACTGACAGCATATGAAAAACGTCAATTTTTATTTTATTTTACTTGGTCATTATTCCCGCGATCATCGAATAGCATGAAGGAACAGATATAAAATCAATGTTTTTATTTCCTTTACCCACGTACCCACGTAAAGAAAAAAGGTTTATTTCGTAATAATTCCTTGGTATAAAATGAAATTAACTATTAAAACCGAATTGGAACACAGATTAAGCAATACATGTTTTCGTTACGAACAAAAAAAAACCCAATAGAAAACAAACAAAAAGCCCAAACAAAAAGCCAACAACAAAAAGGCTATTAAAAAAGTATTATATCGTCAACAGTCGTCAGTCACGTGCGAATGTTACAACAGCGTGTATTCCACTCATGTCCAACCTTGTACCACATTGTAATAATGTACATGTTTGTTTTATAAATAACTTAAATTGGCGTCTTCAATTCTAATGCGTTGACTGTTGATCAAATTTGTAGATTAAAAAGTACTTTTTTGTATTGTCTATGCTGGTGGAGAAGCAATGGGTTTAAACGCAAACGTCTCTCTTGTTTTCTGATCGATAATATATTATAATACTACAATTAACGTACCTATGACCTAAAATATAATGAATTCCGTAAAACTAAAAACTACGACATTCACACGAAACCACCATTCATCATCTCTTATCATCTTGTTTCTGTCTCTATATTAGTCTATGTTAACCAAAATACTAATGTAATTTTAGTGTGTTTGTAAATAGTTTCTTAGTGCTTTGATAAACAATAAACTAAACTTATTTTATTTTATTTTGACTTAGGTACAGAATCAGAAGAGACGTATTTATAGTTAGGTAATCTATACCTACATACTAAAAAAGGTTATCTGTACACCGATTTATTCGGCCGGTATAAAAATTAAACATCCCTCTTTTAACTTAAAAATAGCGCGATGCCGCTTTATTCATAATAAAACCTTTTCTTCTTAAACAATTGACAAATTACGCAATGAAATCTTATATAAAAATCTCGTTTTTCTTTTTATTCTCATATACAATGTATGAACTAGTTAATTTATTATTAGTTACGATGTACATTTACGATGCCTTTTAATCTACGACTCATGTAACAACACAACAAAAACTTGTTTATATGTAAATGTTGGTGGAACGTATCCGGATCCTGTGTCTTTTATGTTTCATTAATGTTAATTACTGAATATAATCGTCCACATATTTACATACATAATCATTTTGTTTTAAGTAGTCTTGACTTACTAGTTTTAAGTAGTAAACACTCTAGTTAGTAATCTACTCTTGTTTTAAGTAATCTTGACTTATTGGTGGTAGGACCTCTTGTGAGTCTGCACGGGTAGGTACCACCACCCCGCCTATTTCTGCCGTGAAGCAGTAATGCGTTTCGGTTTGAAGGGTGGGGCAGCCGTTGTAACTATACTGAGACCTTAGAACTTATATCTCAAGGTGGGTGGCGCATTTACGTTGTGGACGTCTGTAGGCTCCAGTAACCACTTAACACCAGGTAGGCTGTGAGCTCGTCCACCCATCTAAGCAATAAAAAAAACTTATGTAGTAATGACCATTCTTCATAGGTACAAATTTGAAGTTACAGAAGACTTGAGACATCGTCGAGACGCGTGAGATTTTTTTCGTTTCTTTTTTTAATATGAATATGAATAAACTTAGCTAAATGAAATAATTGAAGCTACTTATTCCCTTTTGTAAGGTTTACAGTGTTTCATTGTAAAATAAACTGACTACAGAACAGTATGAAGAAAACAATTTTTATAAATCTCGGTGATCTAATTAAATTTTATTCAAAATTTATTAGGCAATTACAAGTAATAATATATCAATACGTCAAAATACATTGTTGATATTAGCCTTTTCGTACAAGATTGCCCGTTAGCGATCGCTCGAAAAATTAAAACGCTTGTTGTGCATTTGGCGCATATAGTATGTATAATATATGTATTATTATAGTATATTGTGATAATAATATTTATAAGTAGCACTAGCTTTTGCTCGCGACTCCGTCCGCGTGGAATAGTTACTTTGGCATAACGCTAAATTTTACCCCCCACTTCATTAACGTAGAAAGTGAAAATATTTTGAAACATTCTATATTGGTGCTCCACTTGTATCGGTCTTAGCGTGATGTTATATAACCTATAGCCTTCCTCAATAAATGGGCTATCTGACACTGAAAGATTTTTTCAAATCGGACCAGTAGTTCGTGAGATTAGCGCGTTCAAACAAACAAATTCTTCAGATTTATAATATTATAGCTGTACCCGTCCGCTTCGCTGGGCATTTAAAATTAACATTATTATTTCTCACCCCCACAAAGATTCTCATCATTGACGCCCCTGCAACTGATGTAGGGAGTCCAACACTCATAAACATTAACCTATCCATTAAGTACATGTATTTTCTACATGGATACTAAGTTTCAAGTCAATCGCATGCATGGTTCAGTAGTTATAGCGGAACAACCGTAAAAACCACTCTAGATTTATATATTAGTACTAGCTGACCCGGCAGACTTCGTAGTGCCTCAATCGACAAATAAAAGACCTAAACTTTTGTATAAAATATACTTAAAAGAAACAAAAGCAATCCGTCCGACGCGGGACACATCAAAGGAAAAACAAAATTGTTATTTTTATTTCATTCCGAAATTTTTCATATTTATTTACCTTTTAAACCTTTTCTGGACTTTTACAAATAATTCAAGACCAAAATTAGCCAAATCGTTCCAGCCGTTCTCGAGTTTTAGCGAGACTAACGAACAGCAATTCGTTTTTATATATTATATAGATAATATTAATAATTGACGACGTATTTGCGTGAAAGACGTATATGTGTAAGAGGGGAGTGAGCGAAGAAATGATATATGATAGACGAGCATGGAAGGAGTAAACATGTTGCGCCGACCTTAGGTGACTGGGAGAAGGACAGGAGAATGATGATGATAATATTAATAATCGACATCAAAGATAGAGAAAGATATTTAATATGCATGCGGGATCACAGTATACATTGACAGTTCAAAGATACGCGAAATACTTTGACATAGAATTTCATTCACGTCGCGCTATCGGATTCCGGTCGCGCCTCTGTTAGCGTAATAGACCGGTCCGGAGGCGGTCAGGTGTTTGTGGTACGCACATTGTCCGAAAGATAATTGTTTTGTTCGTTGTTCGAATATCAAGACGGAATATATTCAAAAAACAAACGGATTAAGTTCTTTTTTTTTTAAAGCAATTGACAATGATGTTTAATTCAATACTTATCTTTGCTTAGATACATACGCTTGACTATCTATAACATTTATAAAGAAATTGTAATGAAGATATACAAAATTTTTGCTGTAGGTATTTATAATTTATTTCATGAAAATGTATATTAAGAATCATATTTTTATACAATTTTATATAAGTATACATCACAACAAATGATATAGACGCGTCTGCATACATTACGTTTTGGTAAACAATGCACAAACAAATTAGTAAATGCAATACAATGACATACAGAATGTCATTTTGGAAAACCGGTGAAACGATATTTTTTACCGCAGATTACGTAAGTGAATTATTAGATAACATTAGCGTTGGTTAGACATCTCATTTGACGGTGAAAGCTGATTTCTCCGGCTGGATGCTGTGAAACCGGGCACGTCGGTTTGCTTAAGCACTCGCTCGATTTGAAGTTGCTTTTCCTTTAATACTTTTTCCGTTCGCAAAAACTTCGCATTTGAGAAATACGCGAACGGGCCAATGATCAAGATTGTAACGAATACTAGTTTAGGTGTTTGAGCTAAATAAATACAGGAATACCAAAAGACAGGTTACCGAGGGCGTTGTTGCAACAAATAAGCTAAACAAAAAAAAAGTAACAGATTAAATGTTGACATTAAAAAAGTCGCGATTTCAACATTTTTCTTATGCTGTAAAAGTCAGATGAACGGCTAATCGGATGTTAAGTGGTCACTAATGTTGGAGGAGGAGATGAAACATACTAAACATATACGAACACTATTTTAGTAGAAAGTAAATCCGATGTTATGCTTGCGGTTTTGATAATTATTTAGCTTGTACTGTAGACGGTGTACAGTACTGTAGAGATGGAGAGAAAGGATATAAAGAGGACGTCAAATATCACAAACGAATAGCTAATAACGAAATGTTTCGCATCGCTGACAATCAAGTAAAAAAAAAAAACAAACTCCTGAGCGCAGGACTCATTTGACACTGTTAGACCACGAATGTGTTTAAAAAATCATATTAAGTGATTAATATTTTTGCACAAAGCATTGTTCATAAAACTTACAGAATTCTGTTGTCCACATTCAACCGTACAATCGAGTTATTAATTTATACATTTTAATATAAAATAAATGCAACACAACTAAAAACAGTTTTACGGTTTTGATCTACATTTTATTTTACACTTTTGACGACCGACGACTGACAATGAGACTTTTGGATAAACAAAAAACATGCGTTTTTTTTTAATTTCGGATAATATAAAATACGTGTTTATGTCGCATCAACGTATCTTGTAAAATTAACGACGATACTTAATTTCTTTATCTTGTTACAGATGATTCTGGATGTGACCTGAATTGAGAAGATCATACCTCCACAAAGCTATGGAGGAAGATCAAGAAACTAGGAAGATGGCCGTATTTTTCAAATAGTAGAAGAAAAGCAAAATGGCGCATGGCAAATTGGAGGCAAATCATAAAAAAAAATTTACAAATAAATTTATAGTATTTTCTTCAGTTTTCGTGTGTCATACATATATTTAAAGCTACTTTTACGGTATGATCTTGCGTTACAAACTTTAACCGTCCGTAAACCACGAAAACTGTAAACTGTCGGAAATAATAAACAATATAGTAAAAAAACCCAGCAAGATTAGATAAGCCGTAAAAGTAGTTTGAATTAAATAAATTCATTTCAATCGAATTCAACTTAATGAGTTTTCTTCTAGTTTCGAAGGTTGTGGTAACTCTAAAAATGAGTTAAATTCGTAGCGTTTACAGTACGATTGAAATGTTATATGATTTGATTCGATTGATTGATTCCGTGGCCAATCATGCTAAGCCATTTCGGGATGTGACAACTTAAAAAAAACTATAACGCCGATAAAAAATTTGAGTAAATGAAGAAAATATAAAACTATAAATCCGAGTTAGAACTTTGAATGTAAAATAAACGATTCAACTTATTGGAATTGTAAATAAAACAGATCAATTATCGTCTTTTCTTTAATGTCCTAATCCTTAGTGTTATCTCCTGCATTTTTCCTTTCAAAACTTTGACGCTTCTTCCTAATCATTAGTATTAAAAAAATATCTGATTCTAAATAGCATAAAAGCCATGATATGCTTAGTTTGAATACGTTGATTTTAATATAGTCGAATCTGAAGTGTTTAGAGCACAATAGCTAACGGGCTAGTTGTTAAATAAGTAAATTTCATATTACATAAATCGTAAATGTATTATAACGTGCATGTGTGCTGCAACAAATTTATTAAAAGTTAATTAAATCAAACAACAAAATAAAATGAAATGGCTATTTCTTGTAGTAAAAAAATTTGGCTTTATGGGCTCATTTCTTTTACCTGTCAAATGAATAATTCAAACAAAAACGTAATTAATGCTAATCCCTTAACATTGGTCAACAATTTAATGACCCTGACTACATTGTCCCACTCTTTGTCTATCCAGTCTTTTTTTGCTAAATATACCCAATGACCTTGTCTCATGTGAGTTTCTGACACCCGTAACACAGGAGAAAATCTTGACTCTCTGGGTCGTCGTATTTCGTATGCTCGTTCACATTCTTATGAAATTTAACCCATAGACACAGCCCACTGAGTTTCTCGCCGGATCTTCTCAGTGGGTCGCGTTTCCGATCCGGTGGCAGATTCTACGAAGCACTGCTCTTGCTAGGGCCAGTGTTAGCAACACCTCCGGTTTGAGCCCCGCGAGCTCACGTACATGTTAGGGTGAAGCTGAAATAGCCTCTCAAGGCTATCAGCATAGGTAGGGAAAAAAATGAACTTATAACAATACGAATAAAGAGCAGGATGTATGGCGTAGGTAGTTTTTGTTCTAGGTATACCTACATCACGATTTGGTCGTATGTAAAGATACCTTGAGTTCTTATTCGACATTAAAGCCGACGTCATAAAGCCGGCGCGGGTGTGAACAATTATGTATATACACATGTTTTAACGCGTGGGAGTTTTCTAATTAACATTTTAAATGAGCGTACAAAATGGATATTGCGTAGAATTTAATCTCAGGTACCTACATATTTTTTTAAATCTAATTAAGAGCTTCATACAACAATACAAACTGTCGGTATTGTTGGAGAACTAGCGAGTCAGTACGGTGGCACCGTTCTGCCTATTTCTGCCGCGTAATGCCGCGGTCCGGTTCGAAAGGTGAGACCGTCATCATGCAATCAATTGCGATTTAGACTTTATGTCTCACGGTAGCGGATTATCGCAGGCAGGCTTTACTTTCAGCTTCGCAAAAAAAATTATGTAATTTTGAACAATGTGGATAAAAAAACAGAAAGGAGCACACACAATGCGGATAGAAGGCTAAAGTCGTATCTATATCGAGGGGTGAAAACTTGGCTTAAGCAAGCTTGTTTTACTGGTGGTAGGACCTCTTGTGAGTCCGCACGGGTAGGTACCACCACCCCGCCTATTTCTGCCGTGAAGCAGTTAATACGTTTCGGTTTGAAAGATGGGACAACCGTTATAACTGTACTGAGAGACCTTAGAACTCATATCTCATGGTGAGTGGCGGAATTTATGTTGTAGATGTCTATGGGCTCCAGTAACCACTTAACACCAGGTGGACTGTGAGCTTGTCCAACCATATAGGCAATAAAAATAAAAATAAAATCGTATGATTACACATTTTATCCTTATCTGTATGGTGGGCGCCCCTTTAAAGGTATCTCACTCGATTTGTTCGGAATTACGCAATTGTAAAAGGATGGTTTGTATAGATAGTCGTTTGTGGAATAAAGCAGAGCGGTGTATGCTTTAGGGTTGCCACTGCTTCATTAATTACGAAATATTAAATTTTTATTTTTCATTCAGTACATTTAAGTTTGGTTTTAATTGTCCGATGAATTATTTCGTTTCTTTTTTTCTAAAATTGATAGAATCTAATATTTTAAGGATATATGTATGTAAGTACAATATGTAATCAATAAAATCAATAAGATAATAATACAATACGCTAATTGTATTGAATTAATATAAAGACCAGGACAAAGCCTAGTCACTATTTCTAATAATTATAAATTATGAAATAATTTAGTTTTTTTATTTTTAATATTATTGTTACGAGAATTATTCCGCCAACCCTAATCGAAAGAGATGGTATAATCTCACAGTATATTGCAACACAGTTTAGTACTTCAAGCGTATTTCAGTCAAAGTACCTTTCTAGATTCTACCAAGGTGGATAGAATTTGTCTTTCGATTCTATTGATACCTGATGTGGTGAATTCCTAAAATTATAGGCAACTAAAATTTCTTCTACTAATTATTTTGCTGCTTCTATGTGTCGACGAGCTCACCACCCACCTGGTTTTAAGTGGTTACCCTAGTCCTTAGATATCAACAAGGTAAATGTCGACACCCACCTTGAGATATGAGTTCTAAGGTCTCAGCATAGTTACAACGGTTGCCCCACCCTTCAAACCGAAAAGCATTACTGCTTCACGGTAGAAATAGGCGTACGAACTCACAAGACGCCCTTCCGGTAAAATCATAATAATAATTATGAAAATGACAATAATTAATAATTTTGAGTGATCGGCAAAATAATGTGTAACATTGAAATTTCTTCAAAAATGTTGACTGTGGAATAAATAATAAATATATGTATACATGGCTTATAATTATATATACATCCGGTCACCGTCCTCGTCGAACCCATCGCTTGCGAGGAAGGGCTCGACGAGTAAATTAACCCATAGACCCCACTGAGTTCCTCGCCGGATTTTCTCAGTGGGTCGCGTTTCCGATTCGGTGGTAGATTCCGCGAAGCACTGCTCTTGCTAGGGCCAGTGTTAGCAACACTCCAGTTTGAGCCCCGTGAGCTCACCTACACGTCAAGGAGAAGCTGAAATAGCCTCTCAAGGATATTAGCATAGGTAGAAAAAAAATATATATCTACATAACATATAAGCCGTCTTTTAAGACCCATATACGTCGCATTGAATAATATAACACACCAATTTGGCTGAGGCTAGAATTCATAAAGTGAAGGGATATTCTTGTGGCTGTATTCATACTGTAGCACGTATGCGCTCTATATAACTAGGTCGATTAGTCGTTGAACCGAAAGTTAAGTTAACACATTCTGTTAGCATATCCCTTGTTCGGATTTTTAGTTGGGCAGTACACTAGTGACTGACTGTGGCTTCACCCGCTGTTTAGGATTGTTTTCCTTACTCACATAAGTGGAAAAGTTAGCGATCCACCTTATGTTAAATGGTTATAGAATCCATAGACATATCCATTGACAATGTAAATGCATGAGCTGTAAGTCTCAGTTATTACAGTACCATGCCCATTCTTCAAATCAAAAGGCGTGTATAGGTAGGGTGGTGGTGCCTACTCGTGCGGACTCACAAGACGATCTCTTTTGTCCCTACCTTAGAGGCTATTACAGCTACGCCCGGACGGGTGGGTGAGCCACGGGCTCAACCTGAGAGAATTTGTTAACATTAGCCCTATCAAGAGCAATTATGCTCTACCAATTATAAACGTTATGTGGGAGTCAATGAGCATCGCCTGAATGCCTATGCCTTGGGACCCAAGACCGAAATCACAATTGAACTAGCACATTTACTGTCCTATCTATTAAAATAACTGTCTATGTATCCATTTGGTGAACTCCGCGATACTACTGGCGAGTAACTTTATATTCTGAACGCAATACACTCCCGAACCGGTTCTTAATATCTTATTTTGATTTTAAATTGAATGTTTTATAATATTTATATTAAAACTATTTTACTGTATACTATACTAACTAACTAGTATATACTATACTAACTTTATATTATATTAAATTGAAAGTTTCATACGAAATTCAAAATTAGTGAATATTAGGCCTGTATAAAGGACGTACGAACCGGTCTATTTTATATGAGAGACGAGTTGAAAAAATGCTTAGCTGTAAGTAGTAAGTGGTGTGATATGAAACCAGCAATTGTAAATGAGGAGTCCTAGAAGCGTCAGCATGCTACTTCGACAAAGCGGCACGACACGATAATCCTCTTATCGTTGCCATCGCTAATTATCCGATTCAGGAGATGGAGCACCACAAAGCCGCCGTCACCCGGAACATGTCTTGTCGGATCCAACTTTTATTTTCTTATGTAGGAAAAAAAATAGTGTACTGAGTTGAAAAATTTAATATTACTACTTTAGAGCGGACTACGTTACTTAAAGAGTGGACGGTTAGCGTGGTATGGGCATGTGATGCGTAGAGAGAAGATGCTTTTTTATGTTTGAATGTTTACTGGTGGCCCGGAGGGTTTTCCAGTTTTACCCGAACAGGTGGGTGAGCAAAGGCTCAGCCAGGAGGATTGGGATTTGCTAACAGGTGCCCGAGCGCTTCCGAAGGAGACCTAAAAACTCAAAAGCTGTAGCTGCTTCGCGAATAAAATGAAGAGAAGATGCATGTGACTAGGAGATGTATGTAAATGGTAGTGCAAGGTAGAAGGGGAAGAGGTCGACCAAAGAAACTATTAGATGGAGTGTATGAATGACGAAATGAGAAAGAATGATTGAGTGTTGAGATAACGACTGATAGAAGAGAATGGAATAAAAAAATTCGCCGTGTCTACCCAACCTCGTATAAGGTGGAGAAAAGGAAGACTATTTTTGGCGCTGTCTTTCAAATTACACCACTTGTTAAATTGGCGTTACCCGAATGGGTCGTTTTGCGGCGGATATTTTGTTATTCACATATTTTGACCCCATTTATTCTGTTAATTATTAGTTTATGTATGTTGTGTAGTAGTTATTTATCTCAAATATTACACTTCATGGTTACGTATCATATGTCTGAGTGTTTGGCAAAAACAATTCCTCCTTTCTTTTATGAGCCGCTGTATCTGACGAAACACCGCGTTTTCTCGTTATAATATAATTGCATTTTTGTGAATCATCAAATTCATATTTCAACTTTAGCGGCCATTGTTTATTTTTTACTTAAACAAAACGATAATTACTGTCTAATTTATGGATAGGAAGGCCGAAGCACGTTTGATGTATTGTTGGCGTGAAGTATTGGGTAAGTATGATGAAAAGTAGTATCTATAAATGAGTCGACTATTATCAAAGCCGGCAATGTGACTTTTTGGACAATTATTGGTAAATTAGAAAAACAAATTATTGACTTTGTATTCCATTGGCAGTCACAAAACTCTTCTGACTGACATCTTAGATAAATAACAGGTTAAGTATTAACCTTTATTTAATGCAGGTTTTGAACCGTATTCTTTGAAGGAGACGATTATATTCAAATTAATCTGTATTGACATATCAATAACATTTTTTTGTCCAAATGCACAGATTGCCACCTTTGATAATAGACGACCCAAATACTCGTATCAATAAATAGATTTTATATTTAATAGCCAAAGAACTCCATGTTCAATGTAGGTAAAACCACAAAGAGCAAAAAAAAAGTTTTTGAAATGCATATTTGTTTTTATGTTGTTATTATATCCTAACAATAGTCAACGCTGATTATAAATTATTAATGCGACAATCGGCTTATACACGCGTCTTGCATTCCCACCGTTTTTCACAAAAGCTTCGATTGTTCAGACGCTGTCAATTAATGATTTTATGACACAATAAACTTTATAATGTTGATTAGCTTGAGAAAGAGTTGTATAAAGAAAGCCGTGTCATCGGCGAGTTCTCTGGCGTGAAGTTAAGTTATTGCCTGCAAATGTATTTAATTATAAACCAAGCAAACTTAACACTTATTTAAAAAAAAATACGAAGGTTGCCATTTATCGAGTTTTGCTTTAAATGAATGTAGTTTCTAAAAACTTTAATAAGTTTAGTACCATCTCCATCTATGGCTCGCGAATAACGAAACACTTACATAATAATAATATGTGTTTGAAAATAGTTTTACGATTAAATTTAACGTTTTTATTGTTAATAAATTATTGCAAATTACAAATATGTACTTTACTGTTTTACTGCGAAGGACACCTGATATGTCGTCTACTTTTTATTAAAAATATTTCTAGACTTCTATCTCATTTCACCTAAAACGAATTAATATGACCTTGAGGTCCGTCAGCGTGTTTTAATTGGATCTTCTTTTTCACGATGTGGTAAACAATCAGAACAATATCTATACTAATATTATAAAGAGGAAAGATTTGTTTGTTTGTTTGTTTCGAATAGGCTCCGAAACTACTGGACCGATTTGAAAAATTCTTTTTCCATTAGAAGCCGACATTGTCCCTGATGAACATAGGCTACTTTTTTTTTTTGGTTTCATGTGTGTTTTAATGTTTCCGAAGCGAAGCGAGGGCGGGTCGCTAGTTCTCTAATAAAGTTAGTATTTTGTTTATTTCAATGGATTCGCGCACCGTACGGTATAAATCTGTTTGCTAAAGCAAGTTAAGAAACTAGTATTTAGATTATGTGATATCTTATAAAAACTTTTTAGGTTAGACAAAAAAAACCTTTAACTTCATAAACAAATGATCGTGATGTTTTTTTTTTTTTGATAAGAACCAGTTGTCTTAGTTGTAAAACTATAAAACCTTGAACCATATATAGATAACTACACGCGTGGGCTCAGAAAACGTGCGACCAC
Source organism: Bombyx mori (assembly GCF_030269925.1). NCBI lineage: Eukaryota > Metazoa > Arthropoda > Insecta > Lepidoptera > Bombycidae > Bombyx > Bombyx mori. Next base: position 14,653,466 of record NC_085114.1, on the reverse strand, counting down.
CGGTAACTGTTTGATCTTATTTGGTATCAGAGATTCTGCAGGCCAGTCTACCTTTTAAGTGAAGGCCCTAAGTTTGAAATCTTCTTCGTTCACCGCTCGCACGAAGCTTGCGACATTTGCGGTGGACAGGATTATGCAAACATATTGATCTAGGTAGATGTCGTCTAAAATTATCATTCTATACTAATATTATAAAGAGGAAAGATTTGTTTGTATTGAATAGGCTCCGAAACTACTGAACCGATTTGAAAAATTCTTTCACTGTTTGGAAGCTACACTATTCCCGAGTGACATAGGCTATAATATTTTTTTTAAAAAATTAGGGATCCCTACTAAAACTCTAATAATGTAACCCAAGGTGTAAAAAAATACCTAAAATATTCTTTAGATCGCGTGCCCTGCGAAAACTATTCACGATAGAATAAAATAATGTACTACGACTTTGTAGAACACATTATTAATCACAAAAAGTATCGCGACAGCATATTTCTAACTATTATAGTTATGCCGCAATAAGTGTTATTTTATTTAAAAAAATAAAACAACGTCAAATATCGTTGAAAATTTTGTTAAAGACCCGAGCGAAGCCGGAGCGGGCCGCTAATTTAATCATAAAAGACGGTCGCATTTATACAGGGTGTCGTTAATTCTTTCTATTCTACGAAGAAGCTGTCGTTACGGTCTTGAGGACGCTCATTAGTACTATCCACTATTGTTTCAGTTGGGAAATCTTTCCCAGATTTTCCACTTCGACATTGCAATATTAATTGACACGGGAAACGTTAGTGACAAATTATAGTATGTTACATTTTTAGTGGAGTCCTACAAATTGGCTTACGTATATTATTATGTCTTATTAGGTTGTCGTAAGTAAGATAAAGCTTAAAAAGGTTTGGCATTTGGTAAAAGCACCTAAACGAATCAGCTAGGTTTTGTTAAAGTTCCTTTCGGGTCTGTCTTTCTTTTTGTTAGGCGATGATTGAGTTTATTCGGTCATTACAGAAGTATTTATTATACATGGCATCCAATTTAAATAAAGAATTTTGTATTGAATTGATTTGTACGTGAGATTATATGTAAAAACATAATAAACTTCAATGATACCTAAAAAATCTTTAGGATCTCCTAAGAGTCACATCTTAGAGTCAAGATTACATTCGAATTTTTAGCCAGATTTTTACCATTCGACAACAGAGATCGCTGCGCCGATGTAAGAGAATTTTTAATGGATTCGAAAAGTCAAATTTGTGTCGACGCTTGAATTAAACCTACGAGTATTACGTAACTTAGTACTTACCTTAGTTGTCCAATTTCAAGGGCTATTTCTTTGGAGATAAACTAAGCATTGAAAACACCGGGTACAACAACACAAGTAGCAGATAAGCTAAAATAGCGTAGTACTAAAATAACAAAAATGTAAACGCTAAATTTTATTACAGAACCTTCATGTTTTATTACAATAATTCATTATAAAAATGAACCTAATTCCTGCACTCGTATTTACAATATTTCGAATACTAAATACACACTATACAATGTAAAATTAAATGTTTTTTTTTAAATAATTCTACCCTAGTGTTAACCTATGACAAATGTTAATAATGTCTTGTATTTTACCAAATATTTAGATAAATTTCATAGAATATACATTTTTTTTGGTAAAAATCGTAAACAATACCTAAGTTAAAGCTATTCGAAGTGTTAATGACTATAATGGAAACGTTGACGGAATAAGTCAATGAAGACATCCAATTTTATAACGGATAATTCAGAATAGATACCCAAACATTACAAGATGTGTTTTTACTCCATCATTTTAGAAATCAGTCGGGTAGCTTTGGCCAGAGAAACTGGTTGTAACCAATCAAACTTGACAATGTAAAATGGAAGAACCACTTAAGTGTCGCCACTGCTCTGTGTTGTGGCTGTAGTTTTTCTCGGTACAAAAGCCGGTCTTTGGAATCCGGGTCTTAAAGATTTTATGAAAACTCTCCTTTCCGTTGTAGCTCTTGGTGTTTCGGTTGTATATGACCTTGTTGTTGGTTTTATGTCTCCCGTTTTCTTCTTAACGTCTATTGGTACATTTTGTTTTCTGCTAGACGAAAACCTGGATTTTAATGGCGTAAAAGTGGCCGTCTTATTCGTTTTCTGAATCGAATTGTCTGATTGTGTTGCGTTAACTTTTTTTGTCGATCTCGGAGCGGGCCTCGTGAAGTTCAACGGCCTGATTATTGGTCTTCTTGGAAATGCAAATTTACCCTTTTTAATATCAACAGCGGATGATGTTGTTGTTTCTTCTGTGATCGTTTCTGTTGCCGAAGTTGCGTCTGTTGTGGAAACGATTGTACTTGGAGGAGCAGTTGTTGTCGTAGTAGCTTCGGTTATCATTTGGGTGACTAGTAAATCTATTAACGGACTAGTAGTAATCAATCTTTCAACGGATTCAGTTGTAGTGCTCGTCGTGGAAACATCTGCTGGTGTAGTAGAAACCTCTGGACTGGGCAAAATCGAAATATTGATTGGATATTTTACTGTGGATTCTTCTGTAGTAGGCGCACCGCTGAATTGTTGACCTTTCGCAAATGTTATAATGCTGCGTCCAGTCTCTGGCTTTAAAACCTTCAGCTTAACTATATTGACTGTGTCTTCTTCAGTTGCAGCTGGGGCCGAATAAACCACAAACGGTTGGTTTGGGTCATTAATTACTTTCCTCGCAGTTGGTGTTTCGGTTTTAAAAAGTCCTTCTAAGGGTAAAGTTGATGGATACGTGAGCATTGATCGGGGTGTAACTATTTCGAAATTTTTCGCTGCCTTTTGTTTTTCAGTTTCGTAAGCAGCCGGTACAAATTGCCATTGAGTGTAGGTCTCGTCCTGTTCTTTGTCGTCATTTTTATCTTCATTTACGTAACTTAGAAAGTCATCTTGCTGTAAATGTTCCACGCGGTCTTTGTCAGTGATATCTTTGTTATGTCTGTATGCTTCGTTTATACTCTCGGAAGCTACTAGATTTTCCCTTGGTATTTCGAAATAATTTAAAGCTCTGGCGTTTCGCGCTTCATCGATTCGGATCGGGTTGTCAGGTGGATTTGCGACTGGGTAGACATGACCAAGCTTAGTCAAATAAATCGGAATTTCGTCTTCGACAATTTTAATAAGACTAAATCTGCTAACCTCCCCTATTTTGTCAACAACTGGTTGTTTTTCCACAACAATTTTTCCTTCTTCAATCCGCGTCGTTTCATTGTTTTTATTTACACGGTGCTTATCTAATTTGGATGACACCTCAACTACTCTGCTTATGGAGAATAATTTATCGAATTGCGTCTTAACAATAGGCGCTGCAGTTGAAGTAGTTTCAGGAGTCATTTCACCAGTAATCGATAAAGTAGTTGATTTAGCAGTACTGGTTAATACAGGAGGTTCATATACGGGTCCGGTTTGTGTGGTAATTGTAATCTCTGGAACAGTTGTTTGGCTTGTTGTGCTATCTTCTAAGTAATCATCTGTGTCTGTCATTACTTCCATTAGTTGAGTCGTTGTTTCATTTTCCATAACATTCGTCACGAAATCACTGAATCTATTTAAGTCCGATGTAGTGTTCAGAGTTTCTGTTGCTGATAAATAATCATCGTCAATGTCAGTGGTAAAGTCGGTCTCTGTTATACTAGAAATTGTTGTAGTAATATCTTGTGATAGTTCTGTAGACGGTTGATTTTCGTTTTTAGGTGCAACTTCGATACTTGGCTTTGGACTAGAGACGGGACTATTGTAACCGATCGGAACATTTTGTACTCGTTTTTTTGTATCATTAGATGGCTTAGGGCTTCCAAATCTAGTAAAGACACCGCTTCGATTTTGCGAAGAACCAAATAGACTGGGTCTGGGTAGCTCAGTTGTTGACGTCGTTGTTCGGAATGTATTCGAATTTATAAGTCTGGGCTTGAATGGCGTTCTTTTAGTGGTAGACGAGAACACATTTACTGGTTTAGCTTCGTCAACATCTTCTTCTTCGTCTAAAATTTCCTCTGATTCGTCTTCTTCGTCTAAAGTTTCCTCTTCATCCTCCTCTGGTTTCCTAGTAAATAGTTGACTGGACGGAACGAAAGCAAATGGATTTTCAGGCTCCTCTTCCAAAAGTTCTTCATCGTCAGTGTATTCTTCCTCATATTCCTCTTCTTTCGGCGTTGTACTGACGGTCGTGAATGGTTTCCTCGTGAAAACTTTAGAAGAGAACGGTCTTCTACCTGATGGTCTAAACGGTTCCCGTTCAATTGTAGAAGGGCTGGTGTAAACGCCGGGGTTATACTTGCGGCTGAATATTCTACTGCTTGCGATAGTGGCTGCTGCAGTTGTTGATGTAAATAGGCGTTTAGGTGGTCTGTAAGGTAACCTTGTACGGATCGAAGACGACGGTGTTGATAGAGTTGTACTTGTTGTTGTAGTTTCTGGTAGGTTTTCTTCAGATACGGTGGTAATGGAATCCACTAATAAGTCTGATGATGCTATAGTCGTGGCATCTACAGATATGGTTTCGTTACCAGAAATATAAAGAGATGTTTGTTCCGTTTCATCTAATTTTGTTTCTGCAGCAGGAACAGTAGGTGTTGTACTTGTTATTTCAAGTGCCTTTTCATAATCATTTGTACTATTTTCATCTTGCTCTTTGTTTTCTGGTTTTATAGTTGTAGTTTCCGGTTTTCTAGGAATTTCCTGTGGTGTATCGTTCGTTTTGACAATTTCAGTTTTCAATTCTTTTTCATCATCTTTAAGATTTTCAGTATCTTCGTTACGATTAATCTGTTCATCATTTACGGTTAGTGTAATCGGTTCAGGCGTACCTTCTGTTTCAAGTTTTGTAGGCGAATTTGTAAATGCTGATTCAGTTGTTGCTTTAGTTTTCTCTCCATAGTTAACTAATGGTTCTGGAGTTTGATCGTCTATAAATGCCGTTGTTGCTATTTTTGGTTCTTTTTCAACTGGTTTTATTTTCTTACGAATTATCTTTCGAATCCTTGGTATAGCTGCTGTTGAAGTTATGACTTCATCGATTTCAGGTGTAGTTGTTGTTACTATTGGTTTTCTTCGGATTATCCTAAATCGCTTTCTTCCCGACTCATCAACAGGAATTGCTTCTGAATTATCTGTAGATCCTGGAGTTTTGACTTTTTTAATGATAACCCTTCGTATTGGCGTCTCTTCAGTATTTTCTTCATTAACTTCTTTTTCTTCTATAGTCGTTTCTGATAGAGTTATGTCATCATTTTTTGTTTCAGTTTCATCATAATCTTCGTTTTCTTTATCGATAGGTTTCTGCGTCGTTGATTGACGTGTTGGGAATGGTAGTTTTCTAGCTTGGATTAAAGGAGTTCGAGGTATTGCTGAAGGTCGATTTCTTCCAAAAGCTAATCGTGATGGAGTTTTAGAAGTGACTGGTTCGACTTCGTCGTTGTAATCATCATCTGGCGTTACAGTTGTGGAAGTAGTCCGAGCGAAAGGCCTTGGAGTTAACCGTCCGAATGTGGGCCGCCTCTGTCCAGCTGTCGAACTTGTGACCGAAGCTTGGGAGGCTGGTTCAGTGGTTGAATTAAGTGTAAATCTGCTACGACCTCTGGACGCAAAATCAGGTCGTCTGACTTCCACTGTTGCTGCCGATGCTTCGCTGTCTGCTATCGCTTCAGCCACAGTTGTCCTACCGCGAAAACGACGTTCAAACCTCGGAGTGAAACTCTTCCGAGGTTCTACTTGAGTTTCTATGTCAACAGGTGTCAATGATGCAACTTCGTCTGTGTTTATACTCGATACAGGAGAAGCTGCAGCAGGTATTGAGTCTTCATTTTGCAACGCTCGTGCTTGGAACCTACTTCTATATCTCCTACCAGTTTCTCTGTTTGCCTTAGCCCTGTCTACCTCTCGACTGTCAGGAGTTGTTGACCTAATTTTACGTGACAGCAAAACGTCTTCTTCAGTTTCAGAAGAAATTTCGTTTTGACTTGCTAGCGGCCGGCGACGGCGGAAAGCGTAATTCCTTGGACTCACCTGAGTTGAGGACACAGGAGTTGATGCAGTAGTGGTGGTGGTGGTGGTAGATGTGGAGCCTCGTCTCCTAAGAACTGTTCTACGTGGTGGGATGGACGAAGGCGCCGCTGTCGTTGTCATTGTGGTGGTGGTAGTGACCGTTGTGCTTGTTGTCGTAGGAGCTTCTGCAGGCTCAGTAGCTTGGGCCAATGTGGTTTCAGGTACGGGGTAATCGATTTCGGAGTTTAGAGAATTGATCAGAGAGGATATTTGGACAGTGAGAACTGTAGTGGGTTCAGGACTGCTGGGTTCTTCAACTGGAGGGAGGGTTGTGGACCGAGCTCTTGATGTAAAGGGTATGGGACTAGTTGATTCTTCGACTGGCGCAAAAGTTGTAGAGCGAGTACGAATTATAGAATTGTATTGTGGTTGAGAAGATATTTCTCTCTCCAATGCAGTTTGACGTGAATCTTCTTCTGATTCTTCAGCTTGGTATCTGAAAAAATTACTATTGTTACAAAAATTGTGCAAAGCTTAATCAAGGTTTTTTATTACCAATAACAGGGCACAGCCGTCAACTGGCAAACACAAGTTAATAAAGGTAATGCAGGTCACATTGAATTAATATTTGGTGAGAAACTAAAAGTCTTTGATGTGAAACGAGTCAATGGTCAACTATCGGGTTACTACCGGTATCGAATTAGTACTTTCGTTTTTATTCCTATCGTATTGGAGATTTCGACTCCGTGGGATCATAATTTCGGTCCGAACGGGTGCTCATTGCCAATGAAATAGCAGAATTTGTAAACTAAGGTTATTAGAATAGATATTTTTCATCTCTGTTTCTTCATTTATGAAATTAATTGATACCTATATACTTGACTGCCTCGATGGTGCAGTAGTTAGCGGCCCTGGTGTTGCGCTTAGGGTCGTAGGTTCGGTTCCCACACTGGGTAAGCATTCGTGTGATGAACAGGTTTTTTTTTCTGTAGAGCCAGACGAGCATACGGCCTACCTGATGGTGAGTGGTTATCGTCGCTCATGGACGTAAGCAATTCCAGGGGCAGAGCCAAGCCAGTGCCTACCGCTTAATACTCTCTACATTTCGCACTTTAATACTCTTTGCACTTTAACTGGGTCTTTATTATCTATATACGTATATATTTAAACGTATATACTCGTATAAGTATGTATTCCAATCTCTGGTACCCATAACACAGGGAATCCTAATTTGGGTCCGGATGACCGTGCGTGATTTGTTCCTAGTTATTTATCATTAACTTACTGCACTGTCGTGGTCTCCTCTGTGGTCGGTCGCTGGCGTCTTATAGTGACATATTCGGGAAGGTTCTCTTTACGTGCGTTCAGAACGTCCAGTTTACTTAGCGAGCTCGTCACGGCCGGCTCTTGGCGTTCAAAGAGGGCATTTCTGGAACAATTAAGCAACCACATTAAAATCATTACGAAGAGGAAGAGGTAGACCTAAGAAATAGTGGGTGGATTGCATGAAAGACGATATGTGTAAGAGGGGAGCGAGCGAAGAAATGGTATATGATAGAGGAGTATGGAAGGAGAAAACATGTTGCGCCGACCCCAGGTGACTGTCACTGAACTCCTCCTAAGCGGCTGGACGGATTTGAATGATTTTTTTTAGTATGCGCTTGGGTGGCGCCCTGGATGGTTTAGATTCACGAATCAGCCTAGCAGAGGACGCTGCAGTCGGTATCTAGGCTATTTATCTTTCCTAGAAATAATTTATATGGCAAAACAGTCTGCCAGGCCAGCTAGTTTTCATATAAATTTTAAGGTAGGAATTTACGCAACATACCTGGAAGCTGTATCATCGGCGGGCTCTGACGTAGTAGCGGTGGGTCTGCCTCTTCGGATGTTAACGTACTGCAATGGTTTCGCCGTCGTTCCCACTCTGCCCGATGATTCAGCCGGTCTGGCTCTGATGGGCTCCGGAATTTCTTCTTCATCTTCCTCCTCTTCTTCCGAATACTCGCTCTCTGGTTCAGCTGTGGTCGATGTTGATGGACGTTGTCGATTGATGGTCACGTACCTGAGTGATATGATCAATATTTAATTATTACACCCGTCCGTAAGAGTGGGACTCAGGCAATGTTCCTAATTATAGACCGATATTTAAATTTGGTTTCTTAGGTGAAGATTTTGAATCCATTTTCTATGGTCTGCCCTATATTTGGGACTATATCTATAGTAAGGGAGATTCTTTTATCTCCGTCCAGTTAAGTTCTCTTAAAAACCTCCATCACTAATTACATATAAGAGATAGAGAGAGATACAGGTGGCAAAGAAAGACTTTTGATTGAACCCATGACAAAATCCCTTTTTAATTTTTTTTATTCCATTTATGGGTGTACGTCCGTTTTTACTGGTGGTAGGACCTCTTGTGAGCCCGTACGGGTAGGTACCACCACCCTGCCTATTTCTGCCGTGAAGCAGTAATGCGTTTCGGTTTGAAGGGCGGGGTAGCCGTTGTAACTATACTGAGATCTTAGAACTTATATCTCAAGGCGGGTGGCGCATTTACGTTGTAGATGTCTATGGGTTCCAGTAACCACTTAACACCAGGTGGGCTGTGAGCTCGTTCACCCATATAAGCAATAAAAAAAAATTACTCACTGTGGTCGGTCCTTCCGCGGCAGTTGGTCTCCGTCGGCGGCGAGCTCCCCACCCTGACTCTGCGGCGCTCGGCGATTGTTCTCGAAGACGCTGTTTTGGCTGTACCTGACAATAAATGCAATGTGGAAATGAGTTTGAAAACATATCTTAAAACTAATTATTCGAATTTGGATCTAATTGTCCAAACATTTAAGGTTTGATATCGCTTGTTTCTGTTGTCCTTGTACTATTTCCGAAGGTTTGTCTGTATTTTCCATAAAATTACGGTAGTTATCACAATATTCAGTGTACCGTCGCTGTCAAACTAAAATCTGCTATGTGCAAAAACTCTATTTTGAATTAGTTAACGAGTAAAAACATTTTCGTTTAAAATTTTATAAGAAAGTGAATTTTTAAGAACTATATCAAATGAAAGCTATAGATAAATAAATATTAAAGCTGTAAACACATAACAGTTTTTTTTATACGGTGGATAGGGCTCTGAACTATACGAAAATGTCAAAAAGTAAAAATCTCAAAAAGTGCACATAGCAGATTTTGGTTTGACAGCGACGGTGTAGTGAATATTGTGCTAACTACTATAATTTAACTAACTTATTCTTCCCACGGGTTCTCTCCAGAACTTTCTGGTAAAGCTTCTTGTTGAAAGATGAGGGAGTGGTGGTGCTGGCGCCGTCGGTGCTGGCCGACGCTTCTGACAGGTGCAATTGTTTCTCCAGCTGTTCAATGCCACCTGGATATATGAACAGGAATAATTTTAAATTATTTTAAATTTAAATTATTTTTTTCTGCTATGGTGGTATATACTGGTGGTAGGACATCTTGTGAGTCCGAACGGGTAAGTATACCGCTTCTGGCTGAGCTCTTGCTCGCCTACCTGTCCTTGTGAAACTGGAAAGGCCTCTGGGCCACCAGTAAACCCTCAATCACAAAAAAAAGATAAGTACCACCACCCTGCCTATTTCTGCCGTGAAGCAGTAATGCGTTTCGGTTTGAAGGGTGGAGCAGCCGTCGTTCTGTTAAAACTGATACCTTAGAACTCATACCTCAAGGTAGGTGGTGGCATTTACGCTGTAGATGCCTATGGGCTCCGGTAATTACGTAACATTAGGTGGGCCGTGACCTCGTCCACACACTTAAGCAATAATAATAAAAACAGAAAAAAATATACCTATTCAACTGTTTTAATTAAAGGCATGAACGCATGAAGTCGAACGAACTTGTAAAAAGTTGTCAGAGTTTTCCTCTCAGCAAAGTATGAAGCGAGTTCACAATTGACCTTTATTTGTATATTAATTTGTAACTTTATAAGAACTGAATAGATTATAGGAAGAATTGAATTTCGGATGATGACGCCAAAAAATCGCCATGCGGCTGAGAAAGAACATTACGAACCTAGAAAAAGTTGGGATTTTGAAATTGAAACGTGAAGTCGCTTTATGAGGAATTTAGGAGGAAGAAGGAAATTGTGCTGACTTTGAATACGTTAAAGACTTTGGCAATTTGATTTAAGTCGTCGTTCCCGGACCAACAATCACGTGAACCCACTGAATTTCTCGCCAGATCTTCTCAGTGTGTCGCGATTCCGATCCGGTGGTAGATTCTGCGAAACACGGCTCTTGCTAGGGCTAGTGTTAACAAATTCTCTGAGGTTGAGCCCGTGAGCTCACCTACCAGTCCGGGCGTTGCTGTAATAGCCTCTTATTATACGTGATAGTTGTTCTGTGATCAACCATGTATAAGGTGATGACCATGATCGTGTTAATTTTGTACATTTGCCTTACAGCTCTTTCGGATGAGCACACGGGTTAGCAGTGCGGACACTCACCGACTTTCTTGATGAGGTCAATAAGTTCCTTGATGACTTTCGGATCCTCGGCGTCATCGAACGTGTCTTCGGAGACTTCATCTTGGTATTCCTCATCGCTCTGAAAGAATTACACTTTTTATTTTCTATCCTGTCGATACTGATCCAGGATATTACAGCGAACTTTTAAAAATAGTATATTGTAAGGAATACCCTACAAAAAGGGTATAAAACCGGCGCGCAGCTCCGTCACCGGCGCATTCGTCGGTTGACATTCGTCGAGAGAACATCGTTCAAAGACTTTAAGTGTTAATTTAGGAAACACGAATTTTATAATAATGTTGAGGGTACAATGCCTATAAATAGCAACGCCTTTGCTCGAAACATTCATTCGATCGGCGGCGTTCGTGAGAGAAGGTAGTCGTGGACATGGTGTGCGTGAGTCATTGTCTTAAGTCTCTGTAAACTTGTGCAAATTGTTATTTTTTTTTAAAATGGTTTTTCTTCTGATTCCTAATATCAGAAGTGGGACTCAAATAGCCCACAGTAGCGTAAAACTCTGAACTTTGTTTTGTTTTACAAAGACTGCTTACTTTGATGCTTTCATACTTTATTTGTTATTTTTCTTGTGTGATTGCAAATTTTAACTGTGATAATGAGACATACTGAAACTCCTAGTACACGGAGGCGACCGTCTCGAGATGATTCTCGTAATCGAAAACGATATTATGCTTTCGCGATCACAGAGATGATAGACAGAATCGCGATACGAACGATGCGCTCGCGCACGATAGAACCTGTCGCGACACGTTCTAACGATAAGGCGCACGCTGAACAGACCACCGATATTCTACGGACAGTTACGACTCCCATGTCGAATATCGTTGGTTCGCAACAAGGCCACGTAGAATCTAGTATCCCTGGTTCTGAGGCGTCTACCCTCGCCAGTGCTTTGATAAAACTTTAATAGTGATACGGGGCATAATGGGCCCTCAGGTTAGAGCCGCGAACACTAATCTACTCACGATTTGATTTAATTTTTAGTGGAGGTCAGGTTAGGCCGAGTCCTCATAGGATTCAGGCACTAAATGAGTCACCAGTGACTCGTAATGTCACACAGGTAGATAATTCTTGAGGTTGACTGCATACTTCCGAAGGTGAATTCGGGACTATGTTGGCAAAATGGTCAATTCAACTTTTGAGATTACAGCTCATTCTGAACATCACAAAACGCAAGACGACAAACATCCGCCCTGCAGCTTCTGGTAGAAAAGACGCCACCACACCTGTGGTGAGGACTCTAATTGGTGATGTCACGACTGAGGTGTTTCGGAGCCGTTAAGTTCTTCGAGAACTAGGTCGAGGTAGAGCTCATCAATTGGTACCACGGAGTGAAAAGCGACATGATGTTCGCGTGGACGGGCACCGACGAACAGCAGCCGTTTTTAATGTCGATAATCTTGTTTTGGTAATAACTCAGTCTACAGGAAATCTAGATCCGGCAATCTGTGAACCTTACCGAATGGTGAGGATGGTGCCTCACGGGCAATGCCGCCAGCTCGGGCCCCTCGATGGCTCTTGCGGCAGTAGCTCGCAAGCGACGTGCCGGTAGCTGCGTAATATCGGTCGGCAGGTAAACTTGATTCTGGCATCCGTGGCTCGTATAAGGTTGTCGAAATTCTACCCAGTGGACGCTATACCCTACGGCTGCTCAACGGCAGTTATGGCAAAGCTACGCAAGCAGCTGCACAATATATGGTGTCGTGGCGGGGCGAGTGGACCCCTGAGACATGTGCTGCCTTCTTTGAGAATCAGTAAAGTTAATAATGATCATTGTTCACAAATATACGTATTCCTATGGTGAACCTGAAGGGTGAGCTATAGATGATTGCTCTCTAGTTACGTATCCCTCACTCGGAGTCACGGTGAGATGCCTCAATACAATCGGCCTAGGCTTGCGTATTGAGAAGCCTCGGCACGTTTGAGTACGGTCGGCGTGCCGGGAAGCTTCACACGTTTGAATACACTCTGCGTGTGGAATGCACTCGTGCGTTACCATCTTCGTACGAGTGGGTCTAGGACCATTTTACGTATCCCTCACTCGTGTGATTAATCCTACACGGTGAGATGCCTCAAGTATTGAGAAGCCTCGGCACGTTTGAGTATGGTCGGCGTGTCGGGAAGCTTCACACGTTTGAATAAACTCTGCGTGTGGAATGCACTCGTACGTTTTTAATATGATCTTCGTACGAGTGGGTCTGGGACCATTTTACGTATCCCTCACTCGTGTGATTAATTCTACACGGTGGGATGCCTCAATACAATCTGCCTAAGCTGGCGTATTGAGAAGCCTCGGCACGTTTGAGTATGGTCGGCGTGTCGGGAAGCTTCACACGTTTGAATATGCTCTGCGTGTGGAATGCACTCGTACGTTTTTAATACGATCTTCGTACGAGTGGGTCTGGGACCATTTTACGTATCCCTCACTCGTGATTAATTCTACACGGTGAGATGCCTCAATACTATCGGCCTAGGCTGACGTATTGAGAAGCCTCGGCACGTTTGAGTATGGTCGGCGTGCCGGGAAGCTTCACACGTTTGAATACACTCTGCGTGTGGAATGCACTCGTACGTTTTTAATACGATCTTCGTACGAGTGGGTCTGGGACCATTTTACAGGGATCACTGGTAACCAAATGCAGAAGACACTTAACGAAGGGCGACGCATACTGGCCCTTGGATAATAACAGGAATATGCGCATTAAGAATGATTGTGCTACTGCGCGCACTGCTCGCGTGCTGCTGCCTACGCGCGCTCTCTTACTTCTGGCGTGCATACTGCACGTGTTGCTCGCGTGCCGCTGCCTATGCGCGCTCATCTACTTCTGTCGTGGATACAGCACGTGCTGGTCGTGTGCACACTGCACGTGATGCTCGCGATCCGCCGACTTCACGGTGCCGTACGACTGGCAGTGACGCAGAGGGCGATGTCGCTCGATCTGTGGCCCGCTGCTTCACTCGTTTGGGACTATGATGCCTTTGGTCCATTAAGCCCGACGCAGGGAGTCACGAGTAAGAAGTAGTTAGTTTGTAGTCCTGCTGAGCTACTTATGCGCTCTGCCTGCATTTTCAGGATTATCTATCAGGACGGTCGAGCGGGACGCCCGCCACACGTGGTGCAGCCTCACATCGTGGTTGCAGACTGGAGCTGAGACGGCTGCCCTACCGAACTTTCGGGAGGCGCGGACCTAACAAGATCTTTCGCACGCTTCCGCATCATCGTTACGAGTAGACCCCAGTTATGTGGTCGAGGACGAACCACAGTCAGGAGAGGCCGTGTAAGGAATACCCTACAAAAAGGGTATAAAACCGGCGCGCAGCTCCGTCACCGGCGCATTCGTCGGTTGACATTCGTCGAGAGAACATCGTTCAAAGACTTTAAGTGTTAATTTAGGAAACACGAATTTTATAATAATGTTGAGGGTACAATGCCTATAAATAGCAACGCCTTTGCTCGAAACATTCATTCGATCGGCGGCGTTCGTGAGAGAAGGTAGTCGTGGACATGGTGTGCGTGAGTCATTGTCTTAAGTCTCTGTAAACTTGTGCAAATTGTTATTTTTTTTTAAATGGTTTTTCTTCTGATTCCTAATAATATTGTCATTTGTCCTTGATACGTGCACAAGATTTTATGTTAATAGGACCTCTGGAAGTCAGTGAAAATTACGTTTAAAGATTCCGTTACATACAAACAAACATACATATATATATATAACAAGCTAATAGAAAGTGTTAAAAGAACACGCAGACAAAACGGTCAAAATTTAAAGCTTTACGATTGAACTCGCTTGAAAGCTCGTTTGTATCACTACTTGTCTCCCCTTCAAGTCGCAACACAATAAAGTTTCATGGCAAAAATAGGCAGAACGATCGTTGTCCTAACCACAGTCCAATCTCTCAGTACTCACTTCTAAATATTCCGAATTAGAATTGCTTGATAATGGAAGCTGTTTGTGAAAAGTGGTATTTTTTTATTATGATAACAATATTTTTATTGCCTTAATAAACGACCTGAAGGTCGAATGTAATAGTAAGTGGTTATCAAAGTTCATTGGCATCAACACTAAATACAGCTAACATACTAACACTACGCAAAAAAGGAAAACAAAATCGGTTAACAAACAGAGGAGACAATGATGCTGTTTTGTCTTTGCCTATTTATTTGCCATTTATATACAGGCTGCTCGATTGGGAATCGGGCCTCAGACCCACCCACTACCGACCCCCGGACACCCACAGTAGCACCTCAGAGTGTTAGATCGCAAAACCGGTATAAACTAGACCAATTCCTTGGACATATTTTCTTCATGTCCTCGGGTTAGATAGTGTGTTCTGAGAGGACTGAGTTTCTTTGTCACGTACAGTCGTACAAAACAGTCGTATAGTATAAAAGTACAGTCGTGCAGTATAAAAGTACAGTCACACAGTATGAGCAGCCCCACCTCCGCACACCTGCACATTGGATCAGAAGCGAGACCCTCCGGAACTGTCTCTCAGTATCCTGGACTTGGGTGAATTTAAAAAATTACCTCAGGTTCAGGCGCCGGGGTTGTGGTGGTGGTAGTTCGAAACAGCAGGGAGTTCCTCGTGCTAATCTTAATTGGTTTCCTGGTAGTGGTGGTGGTCGTCGTCGTGACGGTGGTCTTTGTCGTGGGAGGCTTGGTAGTGGGAGCCCTGGTGGTGGGGGCCTTCGTGGTGGTGGCGGTCTTGCAGAGGACGTTCCGGGCGAAGTCACACGAATCGGCCGCTTTGTTAAAGTACAGTCCTGGGAACAAGGAAAAGGACTTGAGATATTCTTCAACTGTGTATGGACAGAACGAGCTAATGGCTTGATGGAATACCAGACTAATGATTAAAAAATACATAATTCGTTACTACATCCATTTCTTTACTCGAAATATTTTCGTTTCTGACATTATAGGAAATTGTTCATTTCACTTAGATGCACTTCATGCTTGTAATTAAAAGGTAAATAATAATACCTGATGGACACGTGAACTGATGAGCGACGATACCGAGGTCCGAGGGTCCGGAGTCGAGGCACCAGAAGTACTTCTTGCAGTCGCGAGGATGAGGGAAGAAGCCTTCATCAACGCACTTGAAGTCTGAAAGTATCATGACGTTAGAAGCGAATTCGGGTATTGTTGCAGTTCTAATAAGGTCACTACTAAAACATTAAGAAAATGGGGATATTAAAGGATTTATTTTGTTTTATTTATTGGTTAGTTGGGTGGACGAGCTTTAAGTGGTTATCAGAGTCCATAGACATCTACAACGCAAATGCCGCCACCCACATTGAGATATGAGTTATAAGGTCTCAGTATAATCACAACAGCTGCACCACCTTACCTTTCAAACCGAAACGCATTACTGCTTTACGGCAGAAATAGGCAGAGCGGTGGTACCTACCCGTGCGGACTCACAAGATGTCCTACCTCCAGTAATGAGGGTAACTTGCGTGGTAAGTTTTCCCTAGTTTTTGAGCAAGGATATTGGTGATATAGCGACTAAAAGATTTCTTGAAAGGGTCTGACGAAGAAACAGTCTCTGAAGTCTCAACTATGTAGCAACAGAATCAACCCCGTACTTTCTGGACTGGTGGTCAGCGAGGTAATTCAGGGTGAATTAGCTGTAAAGCTTCTACTATGTGTATATTGTCTGTCTGTACCTGAACCAGGGTCGGGGGTGGTCGGGGGCGAAGGCGTGACGAGACCCCACGCGGGCGTCGTGCTGGAGCTCTTGCGTTTGTTGCTCCTAGAAATTGTAAACATCACCATCATCATCGTCAGCCCATAGACGTATATAACTGGACACAGGCCTCCCCCGAAAATTACAAACATAATTGAATTTAAATAAAAAAATATATTTAAATTACTAATGGTGGGGACTAATTGTCAGTTTTTCAATGCAGATAGAAGGCGACAAGGCTATAGACACCGCTATACAAATTTAACCACTCTCTTGGGGTATTAAGTTCGAAATCGCAATAACGGTATGAGTGCTTCGAGGTAGACGCAGGAAGTACAAGGATACACAGGGTACCCACACGTGCGGGCCCACAATTTGTCCTACCATCAGTTACAACATTCACACCAGTTATACCAACGTTCCTATGATCCTTAATACGTGTGCAGACTTTTATGTTAATCACACGTGTGTGGTTCACAAACAGGCACACATAGACACAGTTTGTGTGTCACCTCGGAATGGGCCAAACCCAATGAAGTAGGAAACCTATGGAAATGAAACGTCAACCAAAATTTCGTGCCAATGTGACGTCATCTGGCCACAAAACATGGCGGCTTTAGTGCTGTACAAAAGATTTCAATGTTATCAGGTTTTATCGATAAACGTTCTTGGCTCATTTTATTTTAAATATTGTTGAGTATTATTTATTTGTAGAATTTATACTTTAATGGGAAGTAAGTAGGTATATTGTTATGTGCAAATATGATATGATTTAGATGGGTGAAATCTAAGACAAGTTCGTCCTTCAAATTTGCCAAGTAAACGATATGATGATTTTTAAAAGTTGCTACACTGATTTTATAAAGTTGTCGTTTGTCTCAAAACATAAAGATATGGCGTAGTTCAAAGCCATCAGCCCATTTCTAGCATGCTAAATGTTATCGTATTTTGAGTACGTGTTTTTCTTAGACTATAACAATCTATTTTAATTGTTTTGCTGACTCTAAAGTCCGTAACATACTACCGCAGCGCACCCCAAGGAAGCTACGCTGCACCATTTGATTCAAATTTTGAACTTATCAAGGGACAGCGTGAAAAAAAAAACACCTACAGAACATTTATTCATTAATTACAAACGTCATTCCTTGTGACTTCCTCTCTAAAATCACTTAATTATTAAATATTTAACAAATTTACAATAGTGTTTTACTCACTGCGGAATAAAACTATTTTATTTAAATAGTTCCGAAGAGATTTTGTCGGTAGCCTTTTTCCCGAAATATCTAAACAGAATGTCTAAATATGTTTTGATGACATATTTTAAAGTGGTATTTATGATTAGTGTCATGATCAATAGATTCCGACCGAAAAATGGATTTTTCGGATGAGGGCTCCATAATGAATTTAAATACATATAGATAATAGTTTTAGGGCATCGACTTTCTTGAGATCCTATAAAATACGTTTTAATTATTATTTTTGTATGTTTTAAGCATGATAAATTATGAAATTTTATATAATCAATCATATTAAATCGATATCAAAGTCAATAAATAATGTACAACCCAAAACAGACGGCCGAACTGACGTGACAATGACATTTGGCGCGCTAAACATGGCGGATTTTCGGCCTCATTAGACGGAGACGGAGATATTTACGTATATTCATGTTTCATTTTATGTACGCACTGAAATACTGTTATATTGTTTTCCTGCGAGTTAAACTGCTGAGTAAGAACGAGATAGATATATGTTTATGTATGTGCCTTCAAAATGGGTGCTATTTATATAAGCAATTGTACGTATAGAACAATATGTCGTGTCCCTACTATATAGGTCTATGGCCAAACCTCATCTGGGCACGTCAGTTCCTTCTACAAGTCACACAGTAATGAAAAAAGAAAAACCTTCCTTGATGTTATGATACAGGGTAATACAAAAATCCGTTAACCATCCTGATGAAAATTAAAACATAATTAGTTGTACTAACTTAGTTGTGGTGGGTTTCTCTGTGGTAGTGGTAGTCGTGGTGGTGGTTTTGGTGGTCTTCGGTCGGTTCTTCCTCCTGTTGCTGGTGCGGCTCGCTGAACTCGGCTTCTCTGTTATGATGACATTGTCCGATGATCTAGATAGAAGAGTAAGAAGAACTGATGAAAATCGTTTTTGATACGCCTTTATTAGCTTGGTATATAGGTTTATTTCTAAGAAATTGAATCTTTGGATGTTATTCTCAATAACTTCAAACATCGCATTAAATTGAAAATTTGCACACGCTTGAAAGACAAAAAAAAGGTTTTTGTTCTTATTCTTAGTGTGCTCATATGTTTCTTATAACGTCGCTTTAATATCCTGATCAACAGGATAAAAAGAAAGATGAAATTAATTATTGGTTCAGTTTCTTGTTTGAGGGTGGGTTTTCTTAATTTTTTAAGCTCCATATGTTATATGTAACTTCATTCGTTTGAGACACACAATTACAACGGAAACATTAGCATTGGATTCGTTGCCTAAGGGATAAGGAATAGAGCGCAAATATATCGACAGAGAGTTATGAATAATATCGACTATCAATACCGAATGTGAATTGTTTTGATCTAGGCGTTTTTCACATTTCTTTGCTTCCTCACTTAAATCTCGGGCAAAGTGGTTTTTTTTTAATACCACATAAATTTAACTCTTTAATTACCTCTGCCAATACCGGTCCCAAGACCGGATGAGAAAAGCGGAAGGTTGAGTTGGAGTTCGACCTTGAATGTCAGGCGGCGGTTAATTAGCCGGACTCATATAAGGCTTCAGCGGCCTCGACAAACTAAATCCCTTCCAAAAGCACTGCCGTGAAAAGACGTTGGACTCCACTATGTCTATTTTCCCAAGAAAGGCTCTTGAGGCCACGTACCTCAGCATTATGGATTATCAAGGATTAGCAAGGAGGAGAACCACATATATAAACTACTCACTCAAGTTTCTGTATGTACGCTTCTTTAGCGGCTTCGATTAGAGGGTACGGTTTACTGTGACATGTCCCCCTGAAGTCGTCGTTGTCGATGGACCAGAACATTATACCTGTTAATTGAAAAAAACATGAAGTATAAACATTTCTAGAATCCAATTTAACGGTAACCCCCTTATATGATTGTGTTTCTAATAAGCTCATTGGGGTGGGTGGCGCATTTACGTTGTAGATGGCCATGGGCTCCAGTAACCACTTAACACCAGGTGGGCTGTGAGCTCGTCCATTCATCTAAGCAATAAAGATTAAAAAAAATCATTACAGCGGAGTACGACTTTGGTTTTGCCAGTTATAAATAATTATTGGAGATTTTAGGGCTCGGCATAGGGATGTCACTCAAAAATGTACTACATTAGTATATTAGAATACGAGCTACTACATTTGTATCTTACCTCCAAGACCATTTTCAGCCACATATTCCGCCTTCTTCCTAACAATATCTATGTCATCATAGCCGACCCATTGGTTCCCCTTGAAGGCTATAGGTCCCATAGCGTTAGGGTTCGGATGCATCACCGTCCATTCTTCGTCTTCCTGCTCCTCCTCTTCTTCAGAATATTCTTCGTCGGAGTCGATGGCGCGTTTCTTGCTTTTAGGTTTCAGAGCTTCGCAGATCTGAGCAAGACGATATTTTGGTAGCAAGATACGTCTGATGAATTTAAGTCTGACATTTCGGGATAAATTGAACTTATAATATTGAAACCAAATCTAATTTACGTTTTGTCCCGAAATTCCTTAGCTTGTAAAATTTGTGTTCCCTTCGCTTCTAAATTTAAACTTTAAGCATGTACTAATAAAAAGTAACTTAAAAAACCATGAACAAATTTGCATTTCTCCATTTTGGATGAGACTTAAAACTGTAACTCGCTTAGTTATGAAGCCGATAGTAATTATAGATAGAGACCATACAAATGCACTAACCTCGTAATAAGCCAAATAGCCCTTTTCTCTTGTAGCGTCCCCTTGTTCCCCGGGACCGTCTGCAGGCGAGCCTATTTCCACAGCTTCAGTATTGAACAGCGTGTACGAACGTCCGTAAGTGGGGATACCGAGCACAAGCTTATTGCGGTCTGCTCCGTTTTCCAAGTAGAATTTTATCGTGTAGTCCTGTGGTTAAATTAGCATTGTGTTATGTTAGCGGAATTGGTCTTTGTTAACTGGTGTGGCTCGCGAAACGACACTGTACTGGGGGTAGAGTGTCTTGCGTACCAGCACGGGTCTTCAGTTACGGTTTGCAGGGTAAGGCAGACGTTGTACTATAGACCGCAGACTTAGAACTCACATCTCCTGATAGGTGGTGGATTTTATGGTGTGATGTTTATGGGTTCTGTAAGCATTTAAACCCAAGTGGGCCATGAGCTCATTCGCCTGTCTAAGCAATAAAAACCACCTTAAGACCCAGTGACAATGTCTTAGGTATTCCAAAATAACGATAGTACCGACTCGTAGAATTACAAATCACCAGTATACCAGGAAATGCCACGACCGGAACTTATGGCAGGATTTGGGGGAGGCCTATGCTAAAGCAAAACAATCTTAGCCGATGTCAAATGAAAAGAAAAAAAAAAATAGTATGTACCTAAATATGAATTTTATTTATCGTATGGCATTCGTTTACACTGCGTGGTTATAATTTAAATTTACAGTTTGTGAAATAATCGATAGCTTCTTCGGTTACATTTTTGAGCTCTTCCACTTGGCCTGCGAATTTCGTTAGTGGGTGAATGAATGAATATGAATTAAGGTTGTTAATAAAGGCTTCTTTAGTATTAGTATTTAAACTTTACCAAATTAATATGGATATCGGGAAAAAATAATATTCAATGTTAATAATTCAATGCCTATAATGCCATTAACCAGAGAGTTACTATAAATTCCTTAGTATAGACAAGCACAGAGTTAGGTCGTGGGATCTCTGCATCAGTTTGCTCATACACCATATGGGATACCTATCAATCAACACTGCGCTTTTCTGCTGATATCACTAAAACATATCTTCAGCCACACAGCAAGGGCTGGTCATGATGACGAATCTTTTAAAAGTATGTTTAGAAATGACATTCTTTCGGCTAAATTAGGAAAGAGATCTGCACATACTTAAAAGGTAAAAGTAACTAAATGACCACTTACAATGTTAAGTTCTGTGTCGACGCTGTATTCGTTTGGCTCCTCGAGAGGGTAGAGGGGTGCGTGGTGGTTGACCGCCGGCTCGAAAGCGGAGTGGTAATCATAAGATAGTAGATTCATCCAATCCAAATGTCTGTCGGCAAAAAATTGTCAATGAGTATTTTGTGTTCTGGAAACTGACAGGTCAATAATCATGCTAATACTCTGCCGTATGGTGGTCCGTGCACCTATATTTTTTATAGCTTAGGTTGTTGGACGAACTCACGGCCCGCCTGGTGTTAAGTGGCAACCGGAGCCCATAGACATCTACAACGTCCCACTTCGAGACACGAGTTCTAAGGTCT
Source organism: Bombyx mori (assembly GCF_030269925.1). NCBI lineage: Eukaryota > Metazoa > Arthropoda > Insecta > Lepidoptera > Bombycidae > Bombyx > Bombyx mori. The sequence goes on along the minus strand of NC_085114.1, from coordinate 14,631,769 downwards.
CAGTTTTAACATTAAAACGGCTGCCCCACCCTTCTAGCTGAAACGCATTACAGCTTCATGGCGGGAATATGTGGGGTGGTGGTACCTACCGGTGCGGACTCACAGGAGGTCCTACCACCAGTAGGCAAATTATAATTTTGCGGGTTTGATTTTTATAACACGATGTTATTTCTTCACCGTGGAAGTCAATCGTGAACATTTGTTAAGTACGTATTTCATTAAAAAAGTTAGTACCCGCTTGCGGGATTCGAACACCGGTGCATCGCTCGATATGAATGCACCGGACGTCTTATCCTTTAGGCCACGACGACTTTGCACCTAAGAGCCTGATTAATATATTTGACTTACACACACGTAAAAATATATATATTTTTTTAATTGAATTAAATAGTTTTCTAACCTCAATCACTATTCATGTTCATAAGTAAGAACATTTACAGGGACACAAATATTTACGACTCCTACTAATTTGTCTTAACCCTAGCAAAGAATTCGTGGTTGTTTACCAGTGGGAGAACTGGTTGTGGTAATAATCGTACGCTATTTTGATACGACGGCCATTGCCTTACCTTATGACCATCTCTGTAAAGTTCAGGGTTACGTTTTAATGACAAGAGGCTCCACACTGGTATTTAATTGCACGGAGTAAATAAAAGGATTCTTCCTTGTTCAATGGAATTTAATTTTGGTTCTGTTTTTGTTTTTTGTTATCTTGCTATAATTACAGACCTTAACGTATTTTTTATTATGGCATTACATACAAGCTCACCAATCAAATTTCATATAGCTACGGCGTAGCCAAGACAAGTTTAAGCCGTCACCAGTGAGTCCAAGGTCAATTATGCTATGCCTAAAATCTTACAATGAGTAATGCGTGCTTGGTTCTTGGTAGTAACAGCCAGATTGATGTTATCTACCGATTGGGTTGCCAGTTTTTTTCTCAGCCCATAAGGGGCAAATGCTTAACTAGGCAAAAAAATACGGGAATTTAGTTTTTTACCCTGGACAAATAAAAAACAAAATTATATAGTGACATTCTTTATTTTTTTTTGAGGACTAATTTAGTTTTAACAAATTTTTATCAATTATAATCTTACGGTTCGACATAGTCAGTCCCGCCGAGACATTTTAAACTAAGCCTAAATTACCGGATGACCCGGGAATCCGGGACGTCTGGCAACCCTATTTACCGATACGATGGGTCTACAAAACGCCGTACCTTTTGTATTCCATCAACATACTGAAGTAGGTAATCAAACTGTCAACATACTCAACTATAAGATATTCTAAAAGCGGAGATAACGTTAATAGGTTTATCTAAGTATCGTTTTAATAACTTCATACTTTGTCAGTACGTGATGTAAGACTTACCAAACTTGACTGAAATTAGTGTAAGTACTTTTTGATATGTAATTGCCACAATTACGTAAGATAGTTAAAGAGATGTCGTAAAAAAAGAAACTTGGAACAGTTCGGAAGCGTTTGAAAATTGTTTATTTTTAAGTAATTTCTTACCTTCTCATAGGCTTAAATGATTATTTCAAAATTGTTAGGTTACTTTTGTTCTATACGCATATGTGCTAATGGTAGAAACTTGTTTGGTTTTTGTTTATCTGTCTTTAATATCCTCTTGCATGTGGACTGTTAATTTTCTTTGACTCTTAATATTGTACTGCTACTTTTCCAAATAAATAAACATATGGTACTCGGGAACTGCCGCGGTAAAGTTGCATAGCATTTTTATCACTTATGCAATTATAATTATACAATAATATTTAAACAATAATAAAATAAGACCACGCTATATTTATAAACCATATTAAAAGCAAAACATTAACTATCCCCTTCACACTCATAAGTTAGACCGCGTGAGAGAGAGGTGGACAGACTTTTCATGATGCGCATGCAGTGCAACGTCACGCCGCACGCTTATTCACAAACACTACACAAGCGCAACGTGTAAATGTATGAACGCGCGCTACATGGTAAGCGGAGTGGGTGGTGTTAGGATTTATTTCCGTTATGGAATTTTTTGATTCAGTCGCCGCACTCAAAGCCCGCGATAAAAGCTAAGCTTAAAAAGTATGTTCTTTTTGTTAACATCCGATCTTTCTGGGTATCGAATTGTAAATTGCGCGTTCTTCAGTTAATCCAAAAATTTCAACGCATCAGTTATAACCGTAGATGTAGATCCGAAATCTACAATAAGGTATTACACCACTGCGCAGCAAGTAATACTTAGGACGGGTCAAAATTATTAAACAATAGCCGTTTTCCGTGGCGAAGCAACCAGAGCGATGAAGGACGAATGTGCAGTAAGAAACTGTGCTTACATTGTTATACCGATGGGAAGCGCGGTGACTATGATTTTGTTTTGGATAAACTTTTTTTTTGTTTTTTTATTGCTTAGGTGGGTAGACAAGCTCACAGCCCACCTGGTGTTAAGTGGTTACTGGAGCTCATAGACATCTATAACATAAATGCGCCACCCACCTTGAGACATACGTTCTAAGGTCTCAAGTATAGTTTATACTTTTCTTGAGACTTGACTATGAGCCGGTTTTTTATATCTGTAATTAACTTAATCATTGTTACGTTAATTGCGTGACAGTCTGTTAAAAACGAAATCATTTATTTAAAAAATAATATTTACCAGATGATGACCGAGCTTTGCTCGTTTTTTTTTTGTTGATAACGCCATCTTGTTGTATCTTTAAAGCGGTTAGTTGCCCTCAATTAAGAAAAATAGTATTATTATTCGCCAATAGATGTCGGGAAGAGTTGATTATTGGAACCACAAATAAAGTAACATTTTCTGAAAATAAATCGTAGCTAGATCGATTTATCGCCCCCGAAATCCCCTGTATACTAAATTTTATGAAAATCGTTGGAGCCGTTTCCGAGATTCAGATTATATATATATATACAAGAATTGCTCGTTTAAAGGTATAATATTATATCTGTGGTGTTGATTATACTATTTCAATCATTGCTTAAAGAAAACAATATACAATATTACAACTGCAGCGTTTTCTTGTTAGTGATTGCTTGCTTCAAACGAAGTATTAGTCTATCACCGAATATATTAAAATATCCGGGTAAAAATGTGAATAAAGCTTATACTGATCAGTGTTCGCAGACTGCTCGTAATGAGCACTGTACATTATATCTCATATACGATTTTTTTCAGTTTGCGGTCAGTTGCTAAACTTTTTAAATAAAAAAACCTTAGATTTTGAGTCGTTAAAAACCTATTATAGCTATAAAAGTACATTAGATAATGATTTAAAAAAATAGTCAAGTGAGAGAATGAAGTATTCAGTCTTTTAAACTTCGATCATCGACATTATGAAATGCACAATAATTTTACAATTTTTGTGGTTTAATAGTTAATGAACTATGCTATTCCATTGTCGTGACATATATAAGCTTTCACTATGGATACAATATTTAACTTATAATCATTAAACCTGACAACACAAGATTTAGACTATAATGTAGGTATGTAATGTAGTCAGGCAAAAAATTTAAAAAATGGCGTGCATATGAAGAGACCTTCACTGAGCGTTGGATGGACATGAGTTGAAGAAGAGAGAGAGAGAGAGATTTACTCTTTTGTTTCATATTGACATTTTAAAAGAAAATCGCTTTACAAGAAATAGAAGAACATTGAACTGAACAATTTTGGTCACACAAATATGTACAGACTTACATATTATATGTTTGATCCATTAATATTTTTAGAGCCAAAACAGAAGTCGATTGAAGATATTTCAAACATACGATATATAGTCTGATGGCTCTCCAGGTCAGGTAGGAAAAAAAGGTGCAGATAGCAACGTCGTCTGCATAGATGATAGTCTACGAGTCTGAGGACCTCGCCACCTCAGTAAGTCTAAAACCATGCCAGACAGGAAGGGACTCAGTACTGAACCTTGACAACCTTCCTTCTGCAACTGCTATTGGTTTTATCTGACTCCCTACTGCTCGTGCCATTGACCTCGCATCCTTGTACATGTCAACTATGACGTAAACATAATGTTCGGGTACATATTTCTTGCGAAGGCTCAGTTCGTAGGTCTTGGCACACGGTCAAATGCCTTTTCCATGTCCAAGAATGCAACATAAAATGGCTGAAGTTTCTAAAATATTGTACAATATTTTATATACCTGTATTTTTATTTCTTTGGTCCAGTATTACGACACAATGACGGTACCGATTCAGTGTGCTTTTTATGATACATGTTTATCTATAATATTAATAGGTGAAGCAAAAACTTTGTATCCCTTTTTACGAAAATTACGCCGACGGAGGAGTATGAAATTTTGCACACTTATAGAGAATATAGAGAAGAAGTGCACAATGCTAATATTTTTTTAAAATAATGCATAAAAGATACATTAAATCAATAAAGAAAACATTACACACACTACGTACCATGTATTTGACGCACACACGCATGCATACTATTTATTGTCAAACTTTTGTTCTTGACATCTGTTGTCAAATTGAGAATAGAATATGATTTGTCTTTGTTAATATTTTTTATAGTGTAGTCTTGGCGAAATTTGTGATTACAGAAATACTTCTGTTGTACCAGTAACCAAAAACTATTATGGTTGTATTTTGTATAAAATAATAGGGTACAATCTTACAATTCCAATTAATTATGGTCGAATTTCGACTACTGCGGGACCTCTAGTAGGTTTTAAAACTGTTTGTGACATGACATTTTTCAACTGACATCTTTGTGTGCTCATCCCTGTGACTTGTATATTTTTCCTTACCTACAGCGAATAGGTACCTTACGGCTATGCCCGGACGGGTACCGTACCCTAGGGAACTATTACGACTATGCCCGGACGGGTACCTAAGTGGACTTTTTATTCGCGATTACGTCATTTCTACAAATAAACGCATAAACCCCTCGCTATCTATTACACAACTAGCTTTATGTTAGAAATTGCAAGGCTATGAAAAAAAAAACCTTAAAGAATTTGACACGTTGCATTTCGCAGTAGCCGCTGCATGCGAACGTTTGCAAATAAATAATTGGAAACGTGTCCGAAAGCCGACAGTCAATTTCTTAAGCAAGAATCTTATGAAAATTCAGCTAATACTCAGATTTGGTAGTGATTTTTTATAAAACAGTATCTGTTGCCCACAGCTTCGGCGGCGTGGTCAAGGAAAAGCGTGTGTCTGCGTAGCTTCGACGTGTTTCGGGATATCATATCATACGCATAGTCTCCAAAATACTATACTATAAGTTTCAAGTTCATTAAGAATATACAGTAGACTGAATCGATGGTGCAGTAATTAGCGCACCTGATTGTTGCGCCGAGGGTCCTGGGTTCGATTCCCACATCGGGCAAACATTCGTGTGATGAACAGGTTTATTTGCTCTTTGTCTGGGTGTTTATTATTATCTCTTTTTTTTTATTGCCCTTGTAGGCAGACGAGCAATGACGACGACGACTTCAGCAATGCCAGTGGCAGAGCCAAGCCGCTGCCTAGCGACCCGACCTCGCTTCGCTTCGGAAACTGTAATTTATTATTAACTAGCGGACCCGGCGAGCTTTGTTCCGCCACACGGTTTGTTTCAAACACATCAACCGGTCAACTTCAAAATTTAACCATAGAACGTTTAGCTGTCAGTTGCGTTTTGTTATTCCATATCAGTTGCGTTTTGTTATACCACGTTTTATGTCACGTCCCACGGGAATGTGATATAAAGTATCCTATGTCCTTCTCCTGGCTCTAAGCTACCTCCTCACCAATTTTCAGCCAAATCAGTTCAGCCGTTCTTGAGTTATAAATGGTGTAACTAACACGACTTTCTTTTATATATATAGATTTCTCCACTATATAATGGATGTTATTATACATATAAACCTTCCTCTTCAATCACTATATCTATTAAAAAAACCGCATCAAAATCCGTTGCTTAGTTTTAAAGATTTAAGCATACATAGGGACAGAGAAAGCGACTTTGTTTTATACTATGTACATATGTCGGAGAAATCACAATTGTTAACGCCATCGTCAGACATCGTAAGGGCGAATAGGGTGATCGACCTAAGAGAAATATTGTGTACACCAATCACGTTTGTTGTCTTAGAGCAATTTAGAAATCTTCTCTTGACGTTAGCAAACGAAAACGAATGACAGTTGTTAGGACGGAGGCACCGCTCTTCAAGAAGGATGGCTGGTAAGTGTGATGGCGTCTACGCACCTCCATCGGTTAAGCTCTATCGTAGTGCGAAGTTAGCCGAGTTCCAACAATACCGCAATCGTGCTGCCATTTCTCGGGAATCGTGCTGCGTTTCGTTTAGCTACCAAACTAATGACCGTCTCCGATACACATATATATTTAAACGTTTATAAGTATGTATGTCAGTCTCTGGTAGCCATAGCACAGGGAATTCTAATTTGGGGCCAGATGGCCGTGCGTGATCTGTTCCCATTTAAAAAAATTAAGAGAAGGTCGAGAGAGATTAACCTTCCTCGGCAATCAACTTACTGCTGAAATTAATTTAATCCATTATAGCCGTTGATTTTGTTTTAAAGTGAAACAGCTTTCCGGTCCTGCCCAAAAGCATTGTCACAATACACATTACACCGCTACCTTCCTATTGTTGAAACTCCCTTCTTCTACCGGCACGACACGCCTTTACGAAACATAATTACCATGTTAAATTATGTTTGAATTGACATAATCGCGTATTGAATGAACAGAGCAAACATCAACATATGAAGATATGAAGATATGAAGAAATTTGCTGGTTTGTTGTACTGGATTTATTTCGGTTATCTAAATATAAATTCTTGCATACTTGCATGGATACAAATATAAATATATATAATAACTAGCTGACCCGGGAGACTTCGTAGTGCCTCAATCGATAAATAAAAGACCTAAACTTTTGTATAAAATAAATTTAAAACAAACAAAAGAATCCGTCCGACGGGGGACATATCAAAGGAAAAAGAAAATTGTTAATTTTATTTAATTCCGAGCATTTTCATATTTATCTATCTTTTAAACCTTCTCTGGACTTCCACAAATAATTCAAGACCAAAATTAGCCAAATCGGTCCAGCCGTTCTCGAGTTTTAGCGAGACTAACAAACTGCAATTCATTTTGATATATATAGATAGATAGATATACGTATTTACGTATAAGTCTTGGTTTTTTTTTTTTTTATTGCCTTGTAAGCAGACGAGCATACGGCCTACCTGATGGTAAGTGGTCACCGTTGCTCATGGACGTCAGCAATGCCAGGGGCAGAGCCAAGCCGCTGCCTACCATAAAGTACTCTCCGCAAGCCTCGTTTGAAGAAGGACATGTCATAGCGCCTCGTGGTAGGCCACGAGACGGATAAGACGTCCGGTTCATTCGTATCTAGCGATGCACCGGTGCTCGAATCCCGTAGGCGGGTACCAATTTTTGTAACGAAATACGTACTTAAAAAATGTTCACGATTGACTTCCACGGTGAAGGAATAACATCGTGTAATAAAAATGAAACCCGCAAAATTATAATTTGCGTAATGACTGGTGGTAGGACCTCTTGTGAGTCCGCACGGGTGGATACCACCACCCCGCTTATTTCTGCCGTGAAGCAGTAATTAGTTTCGGTTTGAAGGGTGGGGCAGCTGTTGTAACTATACTGAGATCTTAGAACTCATGTCTCAGGGTGGGTGGCGCATTTTACGTTGTAGATGTCTATGGGCTCCAGTAACCACTTAACACCAGATGGGCTGTGCCCGTCCGTCCACCTATCTAAGCAATAAAAAAAAACTTAATAAGAATCAATCAAGGTTACAAAACTAAAAAAAAATCTACTTTAATGGCAATAAACTCTTCTCATCGCGTATAGTATCATTTGTTTAATAGGACAAATCGATAAATTTATATTATCGTTCAGTCATTGATGCGTGTGCAAATTTTCAGCTTTCAATCGGACTTCTTGAAGTTAGCGACAATCAGCTTCGAAAGATTCCGTTACGTAGATAGAACACGGGTAGCGTTCGAGCCAATAAAAACTTGTTAAAAAGGATTATTGTCACACAAATGAAAAGTAGTTTACCAAAGGTGATCGAGGCGTCAAAGAGCAGAACGTGTTTATAGATCATTACCATTCAGATATCAGACGTAAGACGACATTCCTCTTGTGAGCATGTTGTGTTGTGTGGTTTAAAATACAAGCGAACAGCGGGTTAATGGAATGCTTTTGCAAATATTAATTTAAATGAAACATGCAATGCGTGTTCTGACCATCAATGAGGTCCATCTACATGACGCTTGAACTTAATTTATTTTAAAATGCACATAGTTTTAAATTTTTTTTATTGCTTAGTTGAGTGGACGAGCTCACAGCCCACCTGGTGTTAAGCGGCTACTGGAGCCCATGGCCATCTACAACGTAAATGCGCCACCCACCTTGAGATATAAGTTCTAAGGTCTCAGTATATTTATAACGGCTGCCCCACCCTTCAAACCGAAACGCATTACTGCTTCACGGCAGAAATAGGCAGGCTGGTGGTACCTACCCGCGCGGACTCACAAGAGGTCCTACCACCAGTAAATTTATTATTACCATATTATTCTGTTTATAAGCTACGCCTGGCTACCTTACTTTAGGTCTTAGGTCTCATTTGCACAAAAGAAAATACTAGCTTTTTTATTTCCCTTGTAGGTAAAAGAGCATACGAGTCACTTGATAATGTGTGGTTATCGTAGCCCATGGACGTCAGTAATTCCAGGGGCAGAGCCAATCCGCTGCCCACAGTTAGCTACGCAGGCTCTGCTAACTTAGTCCACGCATCATTATATTAAGCAACGTGACACTGAATTAGATAATTAGGCAACCGATGTCGTGTCGATGGTTTTGGTTTCGCAAACAAAATGTTTGCATGCGCGTCTGTGCCACACGTCCCTTCGGTAAATAGTACAATGCCACATGCGTCGGAGGCATAACAAATATTACCTAAGGCGTTGGTTAATTGTTTGCTATGTTTGATTAAAGTTTAATTTTATGTGAGCATAATGGTCGTTAACTAGGATTTTAAGTGGAACAATGAAGGATCGTTTTCAAAAGCTGGAAAGTCGCTGTTTCTTTTTAATATATAATATATCATAATAATAATATTCATTTCTGTATCTTAACACGCAATAGAATATCAAACAGATACCATCATCATCATCATCATCAGCCTTTATCTGCCCACTGCTGGACATAGGCCTTCCCCAATGCGGTTCCACATAATGCACTCCTCCGCCTTCCGCATCCAACGACTTCCCGCCGTGCGCACTAAATTGTTAACAGATACCGCTGAAAGCTTATAAAGATAAATTTTGAGTCGATTTTTTCAACGACATTAAATAAAATCACTTTAATATAGTTTAAGTAACTAAGATTTTATAAATGTTACATTGTTTAAATACGATACATTGAACAGCAATAGCTGAGCCATCTCCTTTTGCCTTTTTCTCTTTTTTTCTTCTTTTTTTTGTATTTCATTTTATTTTCTGTGATGTGAAAGGCAATAAATGATTTTTATTATTATTATAGTGTATTAAACACTGCCACGCCTGGGAAGACGGCAGGACACACTCCGGCGAGGTGGGCAACAATCGGCCGGAGTGTGTCCTGAGTGGAGATTATTATTATTATTATTAACAAACGGTTACGGTTAAAAAACGATGGAAACTAATGTACGAAATTTGTATATTTCGAGCTTTAGATCTTTTTACTTATTCACACTTATTCGTCACGCGATTTTACTCTTTTCTTGTATGCTAAAGGAAGCAGTAATTATTTCCCTATCTTTACAAGAAAAATGTCCGTAACGAAACAAAAGAGGAAATGTAACAAATATACAAAATGAATCTAAGGTATCGGCGATTATGGTTGAATGTCGATTACTTTAAGCTTTGCGAGTTTCATTCATCACAGCATGTTATTCGATCATTTTGGATTTTTTTCGTAAATTTAGAATGTATCATCATCATAATCGGTTGCTCTTGGCAGAGCAGTCGTGGTCATGTGGAATTCTTGCTCATTAAAGCCTTGACAGAATTTAGAATGTATGTAAATAAATAAAAACGTTTTTCGTAACAAGCTTTGAAGTGCGACATAATCGTATCTCTCAATACGAGTACAATGGGCATTATAACCATTATAGAGTAAATTAGATTTTAAATTTTAGAAGCTTAGCTTTCTAGAAGCTTAATTTTGAAAAGGCCTAACTATATATGTATGTATATACTTTTAATCATTTCCTTGACGCGTTACAAAAAGACAAAAACTGACCTGTTCAAAGTTTTAACATCATAACCCTTCTGGATGTATTCGATGCCAGCTGGCACTGCCATGGTCAGCAGCAACCTTGGTTTTCCGGTCTTCTCAGATTCTCTTTCGAACTCCTCACGTAGCTCTCGCACCAGCCTCGAGTAGTTCTCCCGGTCTTTGGGCTTGCTGCCGTCGCGGAAGGCAGGGTACTCCCAGTCCAAGTCGAGACCATCGAACCGGTTTTGTCTGAGGAACTGTAAAGACAAATACGGAGTTGAATAACAAAAGGATGCGAATTATTATAGGGCCTTTTTTATAAATTAACACTAATCATACCAACGCTTACTGGTACCCATTTCTACCATAGCATAGTAGATAACGGTATTCGATAAGTATTACTCAAAGTAAACAAAACAAAACAAAGAAAATATTTGTAAGCAAAAGTCATGAAGTCAAATGTGCAAAAGCAATAAGATGACACGTGCATTTTCAATGCAAAATTTCAAAATGGGTTATTTGACCCGTTAAGGTATTTTTAGTGTTAAGGGAAAAAAATAGAGTGACTTTAGGCCCGTAGTAAAGCGTGTAGCCCAAAACAGATTGCGATGATCAAATACTCTTAAAACAGAAGACCTAGTTAGTAGGGCGCACCGCGTAGGGTAGTCAACAGTAGGGTAGTACTAAAATCCAAACCAGTTAAGATTCGATTCGAAGGGTCGAATAATTGTGCCATTCAATTGAAACATCGACCTCACGTCTCAACATGGGCATACCAGACGAGCCGAAAACTAATTTCACCTTTAAAAGCAATAAATAAGGTTACACTAAAAATAGTTGAGCAGTTAAAGACAATATCATCCATGTTTTGTAAGAAAAATACACCTAAATGCTGCTAATCATAACCTATACTTCAATACTAATATTATAAAGCTGAATAGTTTGTTTGTTTGAACGCGCTAACCTCAGGAACTACTGGTCCGATTTAGCTAATTTATTATTATATTTAGCGACATAGCTCACGATAGCTCATTTATTGAGGAAGGCTTATAGGCTATATAACATCACGCTAAGACCAATACAAGCGGAGCACCAATAAATAATCTATCAAAATCGGGGTTTTTTTTCCCTTTTGAGAGCTTCCGCTGCATGCGCTGCAGAAACGGTTAAAGTTTCGCTAAAATAATGTATGACAGAATTGTTCCCCTTCAAAAGATGTAAAAAAAATCCGCGACAGCATATGTCCATTTGTTAGGTTGGCTCACTATAACGTTTTTTATGCTAACCGAATTTGTTCTAAAATAAAGTATTATTTGTGAACTATTCCACGCGGGCAAAAGCTAGTGTTGTTATAATATACCTTACAATTAAAATATCTTTCAATTATATCGTGATAATTTTCGGATTATTTGTAGCGTTTGGAATTTGCGCCGTCCGGACTTAATGAACTCAAACTCCAATCAAAAAATGGGAATCAGACGCTATGGCGAATAAGGTACGGTGGATCTTATAAACTAAAACCCTTATCTGATCTACATACCGCTCCACAGCCAAACACTTGGAGTGTTGTTATTCATGAAACAAAATGTACCTTAATAGCGTTTCTGACGAACTCTTTCCTTCTCTCCTTGGACGCTACCATAGGGGAGAATCTGGAAGAACCCTCGTTCCATCCGCCTATGGCTAGGAGTGTTTTCAGATTCTTGTTGTACGTCTTTAGTCCGGTGAACTTGGCATAACCACCTGATGATGAAAATATCAGTTTTGAACATAGACGGTTAGGATCTACGGCCTTTGGTCTGGCCACTGTTAGGGTTTACTGGAACGTAGAAAAAAAGAGCTCTTTACAGACCTTTCTCGATGTCCTGGTATTTGTCGAATGGCTTCAACGTGTTATCCTTCGTGAAGCCCCCGAAGGCGTATATAAGATGCGTGCACAGGTACGGATTGATGTTCTGTGGGTTGAACTTGGCCGTACCGGGCCGATACACCGACCAGTTCGTGTAGTAACACACCACTCGCGGTTCGTTTGATGATACTGTGGAAGAGTAATAATACATTGAAAGATTTAAATGTAACTAGGAATTCCAAAACGGGAAGTCAATTGGAATAACTATTTCAAAATACGCCCACCTAAAAAGTTTCGTTGAATGTTCTGCAGTAAAAGTTATTCTAAAATTCAATAAGTACGAAAATTACATTCAAGCTGAAACAGTACGACTAGTGATAAGACTAAATAATCCAAGTGGACCAGTGGAAATCAATACACTCCATTGTTCTGATGACGCTGAGTCTAATCCAACGTCGAGTCTAGTCTTACAATGTGACTTCATTTTTGTTTAGTTGGGTATCCAAATTCGGCCCATTAGGAATTAATGTTCACAATGTGAATTCCACCATCCACCCCGACATTAAAGTTTTATTTGTATTGGATAAAGAGCTTTCGGACCATTCGAATTAGAACGCAAATCTGCGCCGACCAGCAAAAATGCCTTCTCTTTTGATTAGCGTGATTTCGTATTCCAATTTAAATGAGACTCCAAACACACATGTTTCATTTTGACCACGGCCGTGCCATTTACAAAATGAGTAAATCACCCGGTGATATATTCTCAAAAGATCAAGCAAATACATAACTTATGCAATCTGCTTGGTATTTCCGCGTCTGCGCCGGCATTATTTCTAAATTTTACGCAATACCAATCCAATTTATTGTAGTAATACCGAATTTTTATTGTCTTCTAATCTTACATTTTGTTGGTCGAAAAGGAAAGTAGTCAAATACTAAATTACCTCGGTTCGTTTTCAAATTGATCTAGAAACTAAATTATTTCTAACCTCCTTCTTAAGATCTGGTTTCTACATTGATGTGGTTGTATTTCTGCCATGAAGCAGTAATGCGTTTCGGTTTGAAGGGTGGGGCAGCCGTTTTAACTATATTTGAGACCTTAGAACTTATATCTCAAGGCGGGTGGCGCATTTACGCTGTAGATGGAATAAAAAATAGGTACAACTTCGTAACGACTTTGACTTCGTGTGCCAAAATTCGTGGCAATAATTACATTGTGAAGTTTATAATCACTGATGAATATTAAAATCGGGTAGGTAGGCTTATATATTTTGTAAATTTGAACACCGTTGCATCGCTAGATACGAATGCACCGGACGTCTTGTCCATTAGGTCACGACGACTTCAATCATTTGATCTCGGTAAAGCACTGAGGCATATGGGAAACGTTGGAGGGGCTCCAATACTACATAACAATCACGATCACGCAGTCAGGAGTAATTGAGGAGAAGGAATGGTAGACAGCGGCTTGGCTCTGCCCCTGGCATTGCAAGAAGTCCATGGCCGACGGTAACCACTCACCATCAGGTGGGCCGTATGCTTGTCTGTCTACACGGGCAATAAAAAACAGAAAAAAAAAGCGAAGAAGAATGCGAACTAGTTAGATAGAAGTTAGAATACAAGGAATTTGTTTAGTAACTCTGAATTTATGTCTCATGGCTACTTCTCTGCTTACGCTGTTAAGTATATCGACTAAGATCCCTAAGTAGCTATTTATAAAGTTATAAATTCTCTTTTATTTTTTTCGGAAATGGTTGTATAGCATCCTGTATGCCAAGGATCGGTGGAATCTAAAAGGTAAAATAGAATTAATAGTGACTTTGGGTTTGAAATAACCTATAAACTTGTAAAATGGTAGTCCCACGCTATAAAATTTTCGTGTTTCGCGTTAATATGGAACTAATTAACCGGAAAATTGTTAAGAAAATAAAAGATTAACTTGATCTGACTGTTCGTCCATGAACTACTGATCAGGGTTGCCATTTGAAAGAAATACCAATTATTTACTCTGGTAACTAATTCAATTGAAATTGCTGCAACGTTTTTATATCTATCCAGTAATAATTTCTAAATAAGTGCAAAAGCTCTAAAGCAGAATTTGATGTCTGCTCTGTCGTATTCTTAACTACTAACAACAACACCAGTACTTAAAATGCTTATTATGAAATCGAATACTGATGAAACATTTTAAATATGATACTAATTAACTTCCGTAATCTTCAAAGAAATCATTCATAATTAAAATCCAATTATAAAATTGCAAACCTTACATGAATTATTTTCTATTACATTTAGTAGCAACCCTAGTTAGTGTTGCCATAAGAACAGTATTACATTATGCGAATGTCGTCAGAATTATTTTATAAACGAAGTGTGTCGTTCGAGACCGCAACAAAATAATTTGTTATATTCCTTTTTTTTAGTGTAACAATCCTATTTAGTTATGGCCAATAATAAAATACAAATAGAGTATGAAACATTACAACATTTCGTGATGCTTCTTTTGTTTTTTTGTTAGCGGCAACAAAACTTACAAGTGACATAAAGATTTGTCTTTTATAAGATTGTGATTGTTGCCAGTTTTTAGAAAACCTATTTCTTTTAAAATACTCATTCGTTAAAACTACTCCAGCGCCACCTGTCACATTGACACTTCGTATTTCATTGTCAGATTACAATCAAATCCTTGACACATACGAGTTAATAAAGCCCACCGCGATATTCACTAGCTTAACGATTATAAATTGAAATCTTCCAAAACAATGGGCTATAACGTGAAGTCGCAATTAATTAGTGGGTGTGCGCCTTACGTGGTAACCTCCAAACAATTCTTGGGACGAACAAACATGAACAAAAAAATTACGGTCTTAAATTGAGGAGCTAAGAACTATACATGTGAGAGCAGTACAATTTTCACATCTAGTCATACTTGTGGCACTTGGTCTTTGAAGGCACATTAATGGAAGTAGATGAAATGCAAAACACTGCTGTGAGCTCTATTAACGCACAGCCTATTTCTGTCGTGAAGCAGTAATGCGTTTCGGTTTGAAGGGTGGGGTAGCCGTTGTAGCTATACTGAGATCTTAAAACTTATATTTCAAGGTGGGTGGCGCATTTACGGTTATAAATGTCTATGCGCTCCAGTAACCACTTAAAACCAGGTGGGCTGTGAGCTCGTCCACCTATCTAAACAATAAATAAAAAATTCGCCGGATCTTCTCAGTGGGTCGCGACTCCAATCTGGTAGTAGATTCAGCGAAGCACTGCTCTTGCTAGGACCTGTGTTAGCAATTCTTTTAGGTTGAGCCCGTGAGCTCACCTACCGGTCCGCGCGAAGTTGGAATAACCCCTTAAGCTACCAAAAATTAAGTAGGGAAGAATCTAAGAACTCTTTTCAAACCTAATTGGAAAAATGACCTAAGAACCGGTTTATGCGGTGTGAAAATGATCTCTAGAAATGCACTATGGTTCAAAGTAAGGCCTAACTTGGCACGAGACGATGCAGTGGTATAAAAGAGGTGACGGGATCTTCTATGCTTAATTAAAACTACTTCCGCGGTAGGTCCCTCTTAACTCTATATAAGCTGCAAACTATTCCAGACGTCGGAAACAATTTAATGACAATAAAAAAAACAAAAAAATTCAATCCATAAAAGTTTTTTTGTGATTTGTATCTATGATATCGAAGAAAGAAGAAATTACTATCTTATATACCTACTAGTTAAAATAAAAAATGCGACCCTGGTATCTCTTAACTTTTTTTTTATTGTTTTGCTGTTACCACCATCCTGCCTATTTCTCGTTCCAATGTAGTTGTGACTTCGACCTAAATTCTCATAGTAGCGGCTCGTATGCAAAACGCAATACATTCTCATCGATTTTTTTCATTCCCATTGGTTTTTGACAAAAATAGGTAAGTAGGTTTTCTATTAAAATGTATTAAAAATTGTGATCTTTTATTACAAATATCAAGAATGTCTAATGTCACTAAGTCTAATCGATAATATTTTAAGTATGTATAACTTTTAATTGGAAAACTTTACCTGGCGTTGTTGCTATCACTGCCAATAGCAGGGTCAGCCATATTGTGGATTCCTGTGAACAATAAAAATTGGTATTAAGAAAAGTTTTAAAAAATCTCGCCGTCATACGGAGCCAATCATGAAAATTAAACTAAAGCTTCCTAAGCTCATAAATATTTATTAGTAAAACTACTGTAATTTGGATACAATTAAACAGAATTTCGTCAGCTTGCCCGTCTAACGTAAAGCTGGCGCTGTAGTCCGTAAACATCACCACATCACGGATCGTGAAATATCAGGTCAGGGTTCTTTGCTTTTTTCCCCTTATCTTTTACTGGTAGTAGGACCTCTTGTGAGTCCGCGCGGGTAGGTGCCACCGCCCTGCCTATTTCTGCCGTGAAGCAGTAATGCGTTTCGGTTTGAAGGGTGGAGCAGCCGTTGTAACTATACTGAGATCTTAGAACTTATATCTCAAGGTGGGTGGCGCATTTACGTTGTAAATGTCCATGGGCTCCAGTAACCACTTAACACCAGGTGGGCTGTGAGCTCGTCCACCCATCGAAGCAATAAAAAATAATAATAATAATGATTATCAAGATAAGAATAGCTTTCCAAACAAATAAAAATAGTAAAGTCATTTCCGCACACCTATAAAACAGGCAGACACATTAAGCAATCTACAATAATCTATTCTAGAACTCAAATTATTTAATAGTTATATAAAATACATATAGAATACATCATTATATGTAATAGAGCTTATGCATTTCCTAAATGATTGCACAATACAATAGACACTATTGTGCATTGTTACTTATTGTATGATACTGTACTTTTTTTTTAAGAAATGGCCTCAGCGCCTTGTGCCTTGATTTTTTCAATGTCACAGTATAAAGAAAATCGAGCAGTACTTAAATAAAAATAAAAATCTAAATATAATTAGTTCGTTCGTTAGTCTCGCTAAAACTTGAGAACGGCTGGACCGATTTGGCTAATTTTGGTCTTAAATTATATGTGGAAGTCCAGAGAAGGTTTATATGAAGATAAATATGAAAATTCTCGGAATTTAATAAAAATAACAATTTTGTTTTCCCTTTGATGTTTCCTTTTGTTTGTTTTAAGTTTATTTTATATAAAAGTTTAGGTCTTTTATTTATCGATTGGGGCACTACGAAGTCTGCCGGGTCAGCTAGTTTCTAATAAATCTTAATATCGACGACGACTTTATGACCCACTTCACCGACCCCTTTACCGTTACGCGAACCATGTCCACATATTTCCGCGCCGGCCATAACTAAGGAATTGTTCCGGTTCGGTATTCAGACTTCGTCGCCATCCACCATCGTCCGACGGTGACCGTTATCCGAACAATCGAAGTGCCGCCATGCCGGTCGCGTTATGAATATTCTGTTATGAATTAATAAGTTTTATGTTTCGGACCGTTTTGTCATCCTGTGAGGTTTATGCGTCCGGTGCATTTGCGGTACTTAAATTAATGTATATTTTTAAACTGTAACAATATAACAGTAACATTATAAGAATTCATATTGACTGACTCTCTAGCGCAGTAGTTAGCAGCCCCGACTATTGCTCCAAGGGTTATGGGTTGGATTCCCACATCGGCCAAGCATTGTATGATGAACAGACTTGTTTGTTCTATGTCTGGATGTTCATTATCTCTATATGTATATATTTAAACATACATATGTAAGTATGTTTATAAGTGTCTGGTGCCCATAGCACAGCGAATCCTAAATTGGGGCGGGATGATCGTGCGTGATTTGTTCCCAGTTGATAATATTATTATTATTATTCATATTCATCATCATCAACAGCCCACAGTCGTCCACTGCTGGACATAGGCCTCTCCCAATCTATACCACTGAACCCGGTCTGCGGCTCTCCTCATCCACTTTTTGCCGGCCACCGTGCGGAGGTCATCGCACCATCTAGCCAGCGAATCGGTAAACATTTTATTTATGTTGATAAAATGCAATGTAATTTGTGGAAGTGAGAAATAATAATGTTAATTTTAAATGCTCAGCGAAGCGGTCGGGTACAGCTAGTACAGTATATAGCTATATTCTAGCAACGTCCTAGATTTGTGCCAATCCTGTATTGATCTGCAAAATGCAAGCAAAGTCGCCGGTAATATTTAATATGTTACAAGTGAAATGAGTTGGTACATAAAACTCCGATCTATGTTACAAAGGACTTATGTAAGACGCAATTAGTTGGCATAACTCGATGATAGACTTCCCTCATTACGGACTTAGACTTTCACGCTTGATGCCTCGATGTTATTATAGGTTTTGGTTCAGTGACGTTCTAAATGAACTGTAATTCTGTGTGTGTGTGTGTGTGTTTTTTTTTATTGCTTAGATGAGTGGACGAGCTCACAGCCCACCTGGTGTTAAGTGGTTACTGGAGCCCATAGACATCTACAACGTAAATGCGCCACGCATCTTGAGATATAAGTTCTAAGGTCTCAGTATAGTTACAACGGCTGCCCCACCCTTCAAACCGAAACGCATTGCTGCTTCACGGCTGAAATAGGCGTGTGTGTGTGTGTGTGTGTGTGTGTGTTTGTTAGGCTCTTTAAGCACCCACCACAGTTCTGGTCGAGCTCTTCGATTACGACGAAGATTTTGACGAGCAAACTAACACAACCCATTGAGTTTCTCGCCGGATCATCTCAGTGGGTCGCGATTCTGATCCGGTGATAGATTCCGCGAAGCACTGCTCTTGCTAGGGCTAGTGTTAGGACACTTTTTCAGGTTGAACCCGTGAGCTCACTTATCCGTCCGCGCGCAGCTGAAATAGCCAATTCCAAAATAGCTAGGTAGCTCAGATCCGTCCACATTGAACAAATAAAAGCAAAACTGGACATCGATATGCACACACAGGCCTGTGTCCCATTAGGCTTAATTGATTCGACTGTCAACATGGACGTCGAACCACACCTAGACCTATATTGAGGATGACACTATAATTTTAATAAACTGACTGCCATATCATCGGCACCCTACGCGGCGCACTGAAGTAATTATGTCGCTTTCTATTCCTAAGCGCCTGGATTGCCTAAGCTTTGCCTTCTTTTGTTTGTATATTTTAGCATTTTGGGTTTCTTTGATATAGATTCACTTTCAGTATCTTCAGATTATATTAGATATTCCGGCGCCTTAGAAAGAAGATCGTTGCCCTAAACACGTCATTACGGATCCTCCCGAACCATTGCTTTTAGGTGCTTTTAGGTACTTCGAGCACCGGTCACCGTCCTCGTCGAAACCGTCGCTTGCGACGAAGGGCTCAACGAATAAATTAACTCACAGACACAGCCCACTGAGTTTCTCGCCGCATCTTCTCAGTGGGTCGCGTTTCTGATCCGGTGGTAGATTCTGCGTAGCACTGCTCTTGCTAGAGTCAGTGTTAGCAACACACTCGGTTTGGGCCCGGTGAGCTCACCTACATGTCAAGGAGAAGCTGAAATACCCTCTCAAGGCTATCAGCATGGGTAGGGATAAAAAAATACAAAATTCGACATAATTACTTTAGTGCGCCACGTACTACCCTAAAGTAGGCGTAGGCCGAGCTTGAATTTGTCGTGGCCTAAATGATAAGACGTGCGGTGCATCCGTATGTAGCGATGCAACGGTGTTCGCATCCCACCGGCAGGTACCAATTATTCCACTGAAATTCGTACTTATTAAATGTTCACGATTGACTTCCACGGTGAAGGAATAACATCGTGTAATAATCAATCAAATTTGTAAAATTATAGTTTGCATAACTACTAGTGGTAGGACGTGTTATGAGTCAGCATGGGTAGGTACCACCACGCTGCCTATTTCTGCCGTCAAGCAGTACTGCGTTTCGATTTGCAGGGTGGGGCAGCCGTTGTACTGTTAAAAGTGAGACCTTAGAACTCATGTCTCAAGATGGGTGGCGGCATTTACGTTGATGTCTATGGGCTAACCACTTAACCCCAAGTGGGCCGTGAGCTCGTCCACCCGTCTAAGCAATAAAAAATAAATAAAGAAAAAATTTCAGTTAACGTGTTAAGTCAAATTACTATCTGAAAAAGTTAACGTAGTATAATGAATAATAAATGATTGTATTGATATTGTATATAAATAAATATAAATATAATAAAGAACAGATTGTGTAACTACATAAATTCAAAATCTCATAAATTTTGATTTGCGTAATTTTGGCGGTGGGGCGTCTAGTGAGACCGCACGGGTGGGTACGACCACCAGAATTTGGGAATATACGACGAAAGGAAGATCTTCCACCGAGCGGATGATATTGCTCGGTAGACCGACGGTCCGAATGTTGTTGTTCGGAACTTGTATATATGCGCTTTATCTTGAAAATGTCGTAAGCGAGATTCAGGCATCTGTCAATTATCTTGCGTCGTATGATGGCTACCCGCCACATCACTCCCCTCCGAGACTGAAGGTCGTGTCATTTTTTTTAATTAGCGTTGTCCGTGCTGAGATTAGCTTGCAAGGGCCAGTGCTGCTCGAAGCCTGCGGTGAGTCGAGGCTGAGCTTGAATGCTGCGTGCGTGTCGCCAGTGCTGCTCGAAGTCTGCGGTGAGTCGAGACTGAGCTTGAATGCTGCGTGCGTGTCGCCAGTAGTCCATGTGTGCAGAGCTGCCACGCCGGAGATGTGTGACCCCAAGCGTTGATGATCCGGTCGTGGGCTGCGATGAACTGTTGCGGCGTGATGAGGCAGTGAAGTTGCGTGCCGTAGGACCAGGAAGCGCGGTGAGTCGGCTGCGATGGTCCTGTTGAGGCTGCGATGCTGGCTTGCTGTGGGACGACTGTCAATGACGTGCTTTTATCTGCGAGAATGCGGGGATTGTGGTAGCCGGAGTTCTTGATGCGCTGAAGATGAATCAGAAGGTTGCGTGTTCACATCTCGTCGCAGGTCACCAGTTTGGGGAATATATACGACAAAGGGAAGATCTTCCACCGAGCGGATGATATTGCTCGGTAGACCGACGGTCCGAATGTTGTTGTTCGGAACTTGTATATATGCGCTTTATCTTGAAAATGTCGTAAGCGAGATTCAGGCATCTGTCAATTATCTTGCGTCGTATGATGGCTACCCGCCACACAGAACATTCATAGAAAGCTTCGTTCACCTCACGCACGAGCGGTCATTTTATCATTTTATTGTTGGTTACCGTTTAACAATTACTGTTTACGTTTCTATTGATTGCCCTCGATCGGCTCTGCTTCTTGCAGCGATTAAATGCTTCTTGGTGTTGTTTTATTTAAACTAGATGATGACCGAGCTTTGCTCGCTTTTTTTTTGTTGATATCGCCATCTTGTTGTGTCTTTAAAGCGGTTAGTTGCCCTCAATTAAGAAAAATAGTATTATTATTCGCCAATAGATGTCGGGAAGAGTTGGTTATTGAAAACACGAATAAAACAACATTTTCTGAAAATAAATCGTAGATAGATCGATTTATCGCCCCCGAAATCTCTTGTATACTAAATTTTATGAAAATCGTTGAGGCCGTTTCCGAGATTCAGATTATATTAGATTACTTAATAAAAAATTAATAAAAAAAATAAGATTAATATACAAGAATTGCTCGTTTAAAAGTATAAGATTTACGCTTCGGTATTTCACGGTGGACGGTATCTCTAGTGATACAGCTAATAAAATCAGTGTATGTGACTTAACCAATAGTAAGTAGTACGTATGTTTAGATTTTACTCTGTAATTTATCGAATTTTCAAATTTATAGACCGTTTTCGACCTATAGTTGGAAGACGTTAACAATACTTTTACGCCGATAAGACTAACGCCATCTATCGCCAAATATTCGAATGAATATCGAAGGATCTAGTAACATCTAGAACGCTCGAGGTGTACAACGCCATCTATTGTCAGATAGTGGAAAAACACAAATGTGTGGAATATTCTCGATAATTCTAGCGATGTGGTATCAGCTATAAAAGTGTTGCAGAGATGGCACGCAGTTAGTCAGCAATCGGAACTACTCGAAGCGAAACAGCGAACGGATCACCTGAAGCGAAGTGGAAGAAGCGAATTGAGAATTTTAAAGTGTTTCTGAAGTGTTTTAAGTGTTCTAAGTGCTAACACAGTGCTAGCTTGTAATTCGGTAGAATATTTATTTATCCTGAACCCCAGCGCGTAACAATACTAACCATGAGCACTTCGGTAGCCATTTCTAATTGAAAGAAATTGCTATAACTTTTCCGGGTAAGCGGGTGTATTGTGAACTTTCACAGATAAATCCCGCTAACCTGTCTATTTATGTCACTAAACTGTCATACTCTACAGTTTGAAGGGCGACATAGCTGTTACGAGTTATGTATGCTATACGATTGAGAATCAAGCTATGGATTTCAGGGCGACGAACTCTTTCGCTAGTCTAAGCAATAAATAAACCCTACAGAGTTGGGTAACACCAGTCTGGCTATTACTGTCGCGCATAATCCGTGCGTTTTAAATGTAGGACAACTGTTTATCCTTGAAAGGCTCAAAAGCACCAAGGTTTGCGCTAGCATTGATGACTCTCAACCCTAATAATTGGGAACTATGCTTGGTATTCATAGTGCTACAGCGCTTAAAAATGGTGTGTCACTAAAAGATTTTCCTGTTACAAAAATGCATAAAATAATCTATGTATATAAAAATGAATTACTGTTCGTTAGTCTCGCTAAAACTCGAGAACGGCTGGACCGATTTGGCTAATTTTGGTCTTGAATTATTTGTGGAAGTCCAGGGAAGGTTTAAAAGGTGAGAAAATATAAAAAAGCTCGGAATTATATAAAAACAAACAATTTTGTTTTTCCGCTTTGATGTGTCCCCTTGATGTGTCTTTTATTTATCGATTGAGGCACTACGAAGTCTGCCGGGTCAGCTAGTTTAAAATAAATATGTTTTCATATGAAAAATGCTTTTGAAGTTATTCACTTTTCCAGGGATTTTTCAAAATTTTAAGATTTCAAACTTATGTTGTCCAAATGAATACATTTGGCAATCACAAACACTATAAAAGATAAATCAGTTATACCGGTCGAGCTGTTCTCCAAAAATGCTCAACACGTACCCAAACGATTTTTCCATATCGATATTAAAATCGATAAATGAAGCAATACTATTTTTGCACCTGGTCCCGCCTGCTACATTCTACCACTGCATACCACATCCACAGTGGCAAAGCCTTATTTGATAAAGTTCTTTTTTTAAAGAATTACACTAGAATGTTTTTTTTATATACACGAATAAGGTTGTCACTACTACTGATAAAGACGGTTTGACAACAAAATTTATTTATCAACTGGTACTAATAAAAAAGACTATTTATTCATAGACTGTTAAGTAAATGTAGGTGCCCACCTTGAGGCATGAGGTTTGTGTTACAATTGTAGACTGCAGTGACATTTAAGAAACAAAATGTAAAATTTTTGGCTTGACTGCTCCTCATGGTCATGAGCGACTGTGGACAGTTCTCCGTAGGAAACCTGATGTACATGAAAGAAGTGAAACTTCTCATGCGGTGTGTAGAGTTGTGGTTTTGTTCATTTTTCATTGTTAAATCAAATTTCTCTTGTAATAGGGGAATCTATGTATAAGAGAAACGACCTAGTTACTTTGTCCTTTCCTCTATCTACGGTCGAGTGGTTCGCAAGACGCTCAATCTATTTTCTCACTCTCACTCTTCCTAAATTATATCTTTTGTCTTTAGACGTAACGAATCTGTTGCCAGTTAAATGGTACTCTCAATGCACTTAAAAAAGTTTCTCTTCAGATATGTGCAGTTAAGTGTGCTAGAGTTCTTCTATACATATTTCATTATGTACTATCCATACTGATACCATACATATCATCTACCCGTAAATTAAGAAAGTTTGTAAAATAAATAATACTTTAAAAATTGAGGTTCCGTACAACCCTACACGTCTGACATAACGAACTGGTCCGAACGAGGCGCGCGTCTCTAATGGAAGTTTCACTAAGATAAATACTTCCTTGTTTTACGGCGTATTTGCTTCGGTATGCTGATGAAGAAAGCTAAGATTATATTTTTTTTAAATCCTATTCCAAATTGAATGGACTAATGTAATAGGACAAAGTAAAGACGTGCAATGAAAAATCACGGTGCTCTTAGATAGATAGAGATAGAGATAGACGATAGAGGAGTATGAAAGGAGAAAACATATTGCGCCCACCCCAGGTGACTGGGAGAAGGGCAGATTAATGATGATGATGAACTTAACCACCGATTCGGAATTTGTATATGAAGATTTTTTTTTATTGCCCTTGTAGGCAGACGAGCATACGGCCCACCTAATGGTGAGTGGTTACCGTCGCCCATGGACTTCAGCAATGCCAGGGGCAGAGCCAAGCCGCTGCCTACCGCCATCAAATATTACTAGAGTTCTTAACAAATAAAAGCTAGTTTAAGGATGTTTTTAGGAACGTCGGCTTGCCACGCCCAGGCCACGCCTAGACGCCAAACTGAATTATAATTATCCGATTTCAATATACATATTATGTACAATAAGCGATCCAAAACTTTTGTCATTGTGACAATTTACGCTTAAGTTAAATTGGGATCGTGGCGCGTAAAATAAAACTATTCGACTGTTGTTCTCTTCCCAAATATTCTTACATTATCTTTTCATTATATATTTAACATTATATCTTCGTAAAAAAAATTGGATATTCCTACACTAGCTCCGCACAAAACCATTCCGACCGACCATCTGATGAGCAAAAGTCGAAGATTGGATCCTTTCAGAAATCGGAGACCTCCTCCACCGAACAAGCTAAGCCGGAGTAGCAGAATAAAATAGCAACAAGGCTACTACTGGTAGTCAGTTAGACAAAAAAGTAGATTCTATCTGTCATTGCCTAATAAATACTAGGAGAACATAGCCACCTTTGCCTATTTACGCCAATTTTTTATTTATTTATTAATTCTATACAGTAAGCTGTCGTATGACATTCAACCGTAGTTTTGAGAAAAACAATTTCTTAGGTGGTGCATAAAAAAAAAAAAAAAGGTGGTGCATGCACAATGTCCATTGACTTGTCCATATCAATTAATCTATAGTAGATCTAGTAGATCATGGGGCACTCCTTTTTTTTTTTTTTTTTTTTTTTTATGATTGAAAGTTTACTGGTGGCCCGAAGGCCTTTCCAGTTTCACCAGGACAGGTGGGCGAGCAAAGGCTCAGCCAAGAGGGGTGGGATTTGCTAACAACTGCCCGAGCGCCTCCGAAGGAGACCTAACAACTCAAGAGCAATTGTTTCGCGAATGAATCTACTACCGGATCGGAATCGCGACCCGCTGAGAAGATCCGGCGAGAAACTCAGCGGGCTGATGCATGGGTTAGGTTGCACGTCGACCTCTTTGTCGAGTTCGACGAGTACGGTTACCGGGGTCCCTAAGCCTGCCCCTAGTATTAGAGCTGAAGGCATCTAATGCAAAGGTTATTGGATCTGATGGATCCGTAAGGACGTGTCTAGGGCGTCGACGGTGACTGGCTCCTGCATGATCAGGATTCGGGGAGTAGTCAGCGGCGGCAACGATAAGGCGATTATCATGACGCATAGCCTTATCGAAGTATCGTTCCGACGCTGACTTCATGTATTTCCGAATTGATTCGAGGCCCAGGTCGTCGTGTAGGTCAACGTTCCTCACGAACCACGGAGCCCCGACAGCTAACCTGCAAAAGCGGGATTGTAGGGATTGGAGGGTGTCTATGTGTGTGCGGGCCGCGTGAGCGAACACCACACTCGCGTAAGTCATGACGGGCCTTATGCAAGTTTTGTAAAGTGTCACCTTGTTCCGAAGGGACATTTTACTCCGCTTACAGATCATGGGGTAGAGTCTACCGAGAATAAACGCGGCACGGTCACGGACTGATTTTATATGCGGGCGGAATGTCATCGATGCATCCAGGGTAACGCCCAGGTACTTGACCTTCCTGGCCCAGGGTATGGGTTGTCTAAAGAGAGTAATCGGGGGTGTGAGATTCCTCCTCCTAATCCGGGAGGAAATCCGTGTGGAGCTTCCCCTCTGAAATAGCACCGCAGTACTTTTCGCTGGGTTGATGTCTATGCGCCATTTTCGGAACCACTGTCCTAGGGCTAGGGCTGCGCTCTGAAGCTTCTTCGCGATTAGGGACTTATTTCTACTAGAATAGTAAACAGTCGTGTCGTCGGCGAATAAAGCTAAATGGGTCGGCGGCGACCGGGGAATATCGTTGACGAATAAGCTAAATAGGAGGGGTGAGAGGACAGAGCCTTGCGGGACTCCAGCTGTGAGAGGTCGAGGGGAGGAGCGGGTTCCCTCGACTCGATATCGAAAAGAGCGGTTCGACAAGAAGTCCCGTATGATGAGCACGAGACTATCCGGCACGCCCATGTTGAATAGTTTGAAAATCAAACCATTGTGCCAGACTTTGTCGAACGCTTTTGCGACGTCGAAGAAGAGAGCTCCCGTGTATAACGGTTTTGGTCGATTAAGCCCCACAAGAATGTGCTCCGTGAGGCGGTGCACCTGTTGAACGCATGAGTGATTTGTACGGAATCCGAATTGTTCATCGATGAGAATGCCCTTGGATGAGACGAAGTCTCTGAGGCGTTTGTAGAGCAGACGCTCATACAGTTTGCCTAGAGACATGAGGAGGCTAATCGGGCGGTAGCTCGTCGGATGATTTTTTGGTTTACCGGGTTTATGTATGCCGATAACGTCCGCTTCTTTCCACACCGCGGGAAAGATACAGTTCGCCATAGCGGCATTGAAAATAGATGCCAACATCACGATGAGTTGGACGGGTAGAAGTTTAATAACGCGGTTAGATATACAGTCGGAACCGGGAGCCTTGCGAGGACGTAGGTCTTTGATCAAGTCTTTAACTTCTATCGGGGTGACGGGTGGTAACGCATCCGATGGTGGCAAGGAGGCTCTGCGTTCTACCACACTGTCTACTAATTCTACATGAACAGGGTCCACGGATTGAGTGCTGGGCGTGCACTGGGTTTGCAATATATCGGCCAGCAGCTCTGCTTTTTCGTCATCATCGAACGCCGCGAGTCGGCCTGAGGGGCCTACGAGGGGGGGCATAGTTACTACCGTATCCGATTTGAGAGTACGAGCTAAGCGGTAGTAAGACCTTTGGGAGGGCGCGAGTCCTTCTAAAAAATCAGACCATCTGGCATCTCGGACTTCGGCGATGCGAGACTTTACGTCGCGTTGTAGGGCACGCATTCGAATACGATTTTCCGCGGTAGGATACCTGTCGTAGGCGCGTATCGAGGCGTTCTTAGCTCTAAGGAGTTCCCTAATATCGTCGGACAATTTGAAGCGGTGAAGGAAGTCCTCCGCTACAACTTGTTTCGATGACCTATCTAATGTCGAGGTGATGTGAGACGTTAAGATGTCTATGGCTTCAGCGGTATCCTGAGGAGACGGGATAGAGTCCGGGTTAAACGGGAGCGATGGTGGATCAGATTCAGCCAGGCTGATGCCCAGCGTGTGCCAATCCACCACAGTCCTCGTGACGGGAACGGAATCGGGAGCGCGACCGAGCTTCATAACGACGGGACGGTGGTCTGAATCTAACTCTGAAACTACTTCGATCGAGTGTAAGCGCAGAGTTACGTTTTTTAATAACGCTATGTCGAGTATATCCGGGCGATGCGCGATATTTAGCGGGTAGTGAGTCGGGGTTAGCGGAGCGACGATATCGAAGGCGAGATCATCGACTAACGCGTCAAGCCGCCTGCCATTCGGGGTTGTGGTGTGTGAGTTCCACCTGATGTGTTTACAATTTAGGTCGCCCGCCAGAATGACAGAGCTCCCCATACCGAGCAGCGCCTCGATATCACTGCTTAGAACGATCTTATCCGGTGGAAGATAAACGGACGCGATAACGATCGGCGCGTGTCCCGTCAGTGAGATTCGGCACACTGATGCTTCGATATTAGCGAGCGCGGGAGGATCGAGCGGGACGCAATGCAGGGCTCTTCTATAGTAAATGACGGTACCACCACCACGGGCAGAGAGCCTGTCGTTCCTGACCATGTTATAGTTCGCGATTTTAGGGTCACGGCGCGCGGGCTTAAGTAGGGTCTCCTGCACTAAAAAGATATCAATTTGATGGTCACGCAAAAAGTCAGAAACCTGATCACGTTGATTTGCGAGACCGTAAGCGTTAAAAAATCCTATCGTTACGGATAGGGGCTTTATTCTACTTATATACGCCATTGATTACCGGCGGAGTGAGGGGAGGACGTACGTATTTAATGACGCGTATACGTCGGCGTATTCCTGCACAACGGCGATAAAGTGTTGTGCAGTGGAGGCAGCGCGAATGGCGTCGCCCAAAGCGTTAACGCGCTCAAAGTTGATCGACTGAAAGAAGTCGATCGCTAAAGCGAGATTTTCGGACGCGGTCGGAGGGCAAGTCGCGGGAGAGGGACGAGTCGCGGGGGCGGGACGAATCGCGGAGGAGGGAGTTGTAGCCGTGTTCGTGTACGGCAGCGGTTTTGCCCAGGCCGAGACACTGGGCACCGCCGCCGGAACGAACGCTGGCTTAGCCTGCGACGCAGAGGGTGCCGAGGCTTTGATGTCTGGGCCGGAAGCTCGGAGGCGGTTTTGGCGGGCGACGCGGCGATTTATTTTAGGGGCTCGGGGGCAACCACGGTAATTCGCGGGGTGACCCTGTGTTCGACACAGGACGCAGCTAGGCGGTTCCGTCGCGGTTTTTTGGTCGCGAGCGCAGAGGGCCGTGGCGTGATCGCCCAAACACTTAACACATCGGGGGCGCGCGTGACAGTTACGGGAAGAGTGCCCGTACAATTGACAGTTATGGCACTGGCTAGGAGTGCCTTTTTTATGGGGGGCTTCGACAGCGATACCAGAGAGCCTACAGACGGTCTGTGTGTTAAAGATTTTCTTACCCTCGGGGGTAGGCTGGAGAGCGACTAGAACCATATTATATGGCTCCCTACCGCGACCGGTGTGCATACGGTGCACAGAATTCACTGGTAGGCCTTGTTCTAACAGGTCGGCTTTTACGAGCTCTACATCTAACTCTTTAGGGATTCCGCGTATTACAACGCGGAGTTCGCGCTCCTCCTGGAGCGTATACGTATGGAAACTTATACGCTCCTTACGGAGGTAAGAAGAGAGGGCCCTATGGTCGTCGGGTGTTTGAACCTTAATTTGAATGCCGTTCGCGAGGTTACGGGCATTCGTGAAATTTATATTTTTGGCCTTAAGGGCTAGGCAAACTCGATCCCAAGCTGCCTTCTCCTGAAGGATAACCGGGGGAGGGGTCTGGGTTTTATTTTGTGCCACCGGAAGCGGCGACGGAGTGGCACGGGCTGGGGGCGCAACGGGAGTCTGAGGGCGGGGGCGCGACGCGTTCACGGCTTTGCTAATTTTAGCGGCCGCGGGAGCTCGAGACTCCGCGGCACGCTTCTTACCCTTCTGTACCAGGGTGAATCCATCCGTCGATGGGGCGGGGGCGAGGTCGACCTCCATGTCCGAGTCAGAGTCGGAGCACGAGGAGGCGGGTGCAGGCGACCTACGAGCAAGTGTAGGTGTTTTAGAGGGCGCGACGGAGGCCGCGGATGATCGCTCAGCTGAAACGATGGTCACGGCGGACGACGCAGCAGATTTTCTCGCCAGTATAGGCGACACGGGAGCGGCAGGCACGACAGAGGCTGCGGTGCTCAATGCAGAAGCTCTGCACGCAGGTACAGGCGACGCAGGAGCAGCGAGCGCGGCGGAGTCCTCGAGAGGGCTCGCAGTGTGATTGGCCTTGAAGGCCAGAAACTCCGAGGCGAGCTGTGGGTGGCGAAGTCGGAGGAATTCCGCGAATACAGCGTCCATGATCGCTGAGTACCCAGGTGGGGCGGCCCCGGGTCTTGAAAACACTCGCCTTGCGGCGAGGCCCCAACTTCTCGGACCTGAGCGGTTCTATTGAACACAGGTGGCAATGCGGCGCGATTACTACAGGACAAAGAAAAAGCACAACAAAACAGAAATTACGAAAAGAAACAAAACAAATAAATACTTGCAGGAAACCACTTTGTCGGCAAATGTTCCACGAACACAAAAATAACTAAAACAAAACAAATAAAAGCTTCCAGGAAACACACTTGGTCGGCAGATGTATCACGAACACAGGCCGCGCGAACAATGGCCGGGCTAACAAAAGCCGGGCGAACAAAGACCGGGCGATCGAGTGGACGATGAGCACGTCCGCACGTGACGGGTGCCTCTATCGGAATGGGGCACTCCTCTTCCGAGTCTTCTTGTAGTCATTTGGTTGTCCATTAAATGCTTAGCAAGGTTATTCGGATGGGCTTCCAATCTTGCACAATAGGCTTTAGCTCGATGGATTACTTCATGTTTGACTTTGCTTATGGCAAGATGGATTCTTTCATTTGTAACATACCATGGTGCGTTCACTATCATCTTGAGCGTTTTTGATTGACAATAAAAAATATAAGAACATTTCCACAGTATTTTCTTCGGATTTCGCGGGTCGTAGGTATAATTAAAAACAATTTTACATTTTAATCTCGCGTTTTTTACTATAATTTAATTATTACAACTTATTTCCAATACTTTACAGTTTTCGTGGTGTCATCGACGACTACGGTGTTATTTGTTGACAATCTAATTTTTTTTTATTGCTTAGATGGGTGGACGAGCTCACAGTCCACCTGGCGTTAAGTGGTTACTGGAGCCCATAGACATCTACAACGTAAATGCGCCACCCACCTTGAGATATAAGTTCTAAGGTCTCAAGTATAGTTACAACGGCTGCCCCAAACCGAAACGCATTACTACTTCACGGCAGAAATAGGCGTGGTAGTGGTAGTGTTGGTACATACCCGTGCGGACTCACAAGAGGTCCTACCACCAGTAATTACGCAAATTATAATTTTGCGGGTTTGATTTTTATTACACGACTAGCTGACCCAGCAGACTTGAAAGTGCCTCAATCGATAAATAAAAAAACCTAAAGTTTTGCGTAAAATTAACTTAAAACAAGCAAAAGGAACCCGTCTGATGGAGGGACATCAAAGGAAAAACAAAATTGTTTGTTTTTATATAATTCCGAGCATTTTCATCATATTTATTCACCTTTTAAACCTTGTCTGGACTTCCACAAATAATTCAAGACCAAAATTAGCCAAATCGGTCCAGCCGTTCTCGAGTTTTAGCGAGACTAACGAACAGCAATTCATTTTTATATATAGAGATTAAACCTTCTCTGGACTTCCACAAATAATTCAAGACCAAAATTAGCCAAATCGGTCCAGCCGTTCTCGAGTTTTAGCGAGACTAACGAACAGCAATTCATTTTTATATATAGAGATTAAACCTTCTCTGGACTTCCACAAATAATTCAAGACCAAAATTAGCCAAATCGGTCCAGCCGTTCTCGAGTTTTAGCGAGACTAACGAACAGCAATTCATTTTTATATATAGAGATTAAACCTTCTCTGGACTTCCACAAATAATTCAAGACCAAAATTAGCCAAATCGGTCCAGCCGTTCTCGAGTTTTAGCGAGACTAACGAACAGCAATTCATTTTTATATACATAGATTAAACCTTCTCTGGACTTCCACAAATAATTCAAGACCAAAATTAGCCAAATCGGTCCAGCCGTTCTCGAGTTTTAGCGAGACTAACGAACAGCAATTCATTTTTATATACATAGATTAAACCTTCTCTGGACTTCCACAAATAATTCAAGACCAAAATTAGCCAAATCGGTTCAGGCGTTCTCGATTTTTAGCGAGACTAACGAACAGTAATTCATTTTTAGATATATAATATATATAGATAGATAAATGTTATTCCTTCACCGTGGAAGTCAACCGTGAACATTTGTTGAGTACGTATTTACCTACGAGTAATTTAGTATATTTCATTGTGATAAATGGTAATATATTACATATCTGTTCTAATACAAAGTCGTGTGATACAGCTCCGCTCCAGTTACTGGGATAACGTGGAGCTAAGATCATTGCACCCGTTGTTCTTGATCTTAACGTCAGAATCAAAAGGCTTTAACCGCGATCACAAGAACCAACGATTAAGGATCTTATTACTTTAACCCGTGAAAATATAATTTGCTATGTAGGAAGTTTCGTGTTAGATAAATTCCAATATAAGCAACATGAACCGAATGTTACAGGTATCGATTTTATGAATCATTCTGCAAGATATTTCATTATTTTTTTTAATAGATAGCAATGATACTGTTGTTTTTAATAGTTGCCAGTGGACATATGCGTGGGCCACTAATTACACAAAATCGATTTGAGCCTGCGTCTCAAAAAAAAACGTACAAAAATGTCAAATCTCTATCCTATGTCTAATCATTTCAAATCGAATGTTTAAAAAAGTTGATGCATATAAATATATGTTCTAGACTCCGTAACGACTGGGCCGATTTCGATAAAATTTTCACGAATTACTTCCAATTAGCCCAGTGAGTGATCCTTTAAGTTTGGTAGCGATCGAAACAAAGTCAAATCAAACTTCGGCCAACGAACAAGGCTAGGTTTTAGTAATTACTAATTCAAGTGAAGTACTTACTAATTCAAGTGAAGTAATTACTAATTCAAGTGAATTTGAAGTCGTCGTGGCCTAAAGGATAAGACGTCCGGTGCATTTGTATGTAGCGATGCACCGGTGTTCGTATCCCGTAAGCGGGTACCAATTTTTCTAATGAAATACGTTCTTAACAAATGCTCACGATTGACTTCCACGGTGAAGGAATAACGTCGTGTAATAAAAATCAAACTCGTAAAATTATAACTTGCGTAATTACTGATGGTAGGACCTCTTGTGAGTCTGCACGGGTAGGTACCACCGCCCCGCCTATTTCTGCCGTGAAGCAGTAATGCGTTTCGGTTTGAAGGGTGGGGCAGCCGTTGTGACTATACTGAGACCTTAGAACTTATATCTCAAGGTGGGTGGCGCATTTTCGCTGTAGATGTCTATGGGCTCCAGTAACCACTTAACATCAGGTGGGCTGTGAGCTCGTCCACACACTTATGCAATAAAATAAAAAAAAGTCGAATGTCAATTAGATTCGATAGATTATCGACATTAAGAAATATGAATGCAATTAAAAAAACTAAAAATCGTAAAGTCAATTTCGCTTGCACAGCTGTAATTAAATAACAACGGTTAACTGAAGCTTATAAGTTGTTGTTAGGCGAATTACGACACTGACCACCAATTATAATTTTTTTATTGTGAATGTGAGTAATTTTCATCACAATGACATTGAACTATGGCGCGAGTATCTGTTATAAAAAAACTTTCGGAGCCATCGGTGAATTTGTTTTTTTGATGAAGATGTTCTAGATCAGGGGTTCCCGAACTATTTTGAGACCTCTTTTCCCAAAAAATAATATAATAAATAAATAATAAACAAATCATTTATGGTCATCCGGTCCCAAATTAGGATTCCTTGTATTGTAAGTACTAGAGACTGACATAGATACTTTATATAAGACTAGCTGACCACTTTTGTATAACATAAACTTAAAACAAACAAAAGGAATCCGTCCGACGGGGGACACATCAAAGGGAAAACAAAATTGTTATTTTCATATTTATGTACCTTTTAAACCTTCTCTGGACTTCCACAAATAATTCAAGACCTAAATTAGCCAAATCGATTCAGCAGTTCTCGAGTTTTAGCGAGACTAACGAACAGCAATTCATTTTTATATATATAGATGTACACTCTTGTGCGTAAAGTTGAATTTATATATATCTCGGAGAAGCCACAATTATTAATAACATCGTCATACATCGTAGGGGCGATTCGGGTAGTAAGAGAAATATTGAGTACACCAATCACGTTTGTCGTGTTAGAACAATTTAGAAATCTTCTCTTGACGTTGACAAATGAAAACGAATGACAGTTCTTAGGACGAAGGCACCGCCCTTCAAGAAGGCCGGTTGGTAAGTGTGATGGCATCTACGCGCCTCCATCGGCTAGGCTCTGTCGTAGCACGAAGTTAGCCGAGTTCCGACGATACCGCAATCATGCTGCCATCTAACGGGAATCGTGCTGCGTTTTGTTTAGCTACCAAACTAATGACCGTCTCCGACATACATATATAGATAACAAACGCCCAGACAAAGAGCAAACAAACCTGTTCATCACAGGATGTTTGCGCGATGTGGGAATCGAACACACGACCCTCGGCGCGACATTCAGGACCGATAACTACTGCGTCACCGAGTCAGTTATATAAATAAACTTAGGTCAGCCATTTACGTAAAATAAACTGGGTACTTCAGATCCCCATAGCCAAATTACTTTAAAGGTCTTATCTCTAGTTTTTTTTTTTTTCCTGTTCCTACAAAATACTTACTAACACAATACAGTACAGCTCAACGGCTGCCCCACCCCTTAAATGGGAAACTCGGTTTGTTTTGTGGTGGTGGTGTGCTGTTACCCACGCGGACTTAATAAACGCCCTGCCATCAGTAATTACGAAAATCCAATTTTTGCGGATTCGACCTTTAATATACGAAATTATTCCTTCATCGTGGAAGTTACTAGTGTAAATGTGCGAAGTATCTATTTTTTTACAAAAATTGGTACCTGCCTGCGGGATTAGAACACTGGCACACTCACATCGCTCGATACGAATACACCGGACGTCTTATCCTTTACGCCACGATGATTATCATCATATTATTATTTAAGACGTCCCTAATACTTTACAATAAAAACGTAATATATAACCATAACATAATTACGGCCGTCTGGTGTAGTGGTAAGTGACATGGTCACTACACAAGGGGGTTGCGTGTTCGAATCCCGCCAAGGGAAGATATTTGTATGATAAATATAAATGTCTTTTCCAGGGTTATGGATGTATATTAAATATATGTATGTGTATAATAAAAATCTTACATTTATTTCCGTTATCTGGTACCTGTAACACAAGTTCTTTACGAACTTATCACGGGACCAGTTAACGTGGCGTGATCGTTAATAAATATTTATTTATTTATTAAAGCTACGTAATTATGCCTACGGCTGGCGAGAACCGAAGAGAATATATAGAGAATAGTATAGACATTTCGGGCATTGGATATGATCAAGATTCTAGCGTCGCAAAACGCTTTCGTAACTTTAACCTTGACCGATGTTGTCAAACGTTTATTTTCACGCGCCGTACGCACAATTACACCATAAAACAATTAGAATTCACTTGAAGATACTGTCGTCACACTCCCATTGACTCAGGGTCCCGTTCTGTAGTGACGCGCGCGGCATAGTCAAACGTAAACAGTAATCTATGCAGCTTTGAGGATGAGGATGCGGATCGCTGGGCTCCAGTAACCACTAAACACAATCGAAGCAATAAAAAAAACCTATAAATTTAAAACAAAAGCTAATAATAGAGATTCCAATTTCGAATTGAATTTGAAAGCTTTGAAAATTTTCAATTGGTATTTTCTTTGAAATTAAATCACACAATGGAAGTGAACAGTAAGGAGAGTCTAGTGCCAAGGTGAGATTGACACGACCTGATTTGCAATCAATGTTGTTTGTCATACGATACTGTGCTGACATTATGCGTGCTGTTTGGTGTACATGACATCATGTGAGAACCTCGAACTACTTTAGATCTAATATCAAAAAACGATAAAACACGGCAAAGAGGTTTTATGTTAAAACGCCAGAGTTTATGAATCTCATTGATTCAAATTCGAATAGCAGTAACCTTTTCTAAACTATCTTTCAAATTCTGCCTGCCATAATTTTATTGATACAGCTTTGATTAGAGACTTTGACTAGAGATTTTAAGCTTGCAGGGATAGGTGGCACCATCCTCTATCCTGCATTCTGATCTGAATAATCAAAAGCGCATAACAAGATAACTAGATATCTGAAGGTGGTGGCATTCACTTTATGATACTTAAAGGCTCCAGCGCACCATTGAGATCAGGTGAACTGCGAGACCTTTAGCCTAGATCACAATTTAAAAAAAACTTTGACATTTATCACTTGTTTGGCATTGGTCTATGGCAGTCACATTTTTTTAAGGGATTTTATGACCTGGTAACTAAGACCTTTAAGTCATTATGGCAGTCACATTTCTCTAACCACAGACTATACTCAATCACAAAAGTTCGTTAACTCATATACGATACTACGCCGCTTAGCTCACAACATACGTTCGACGAAAGTGAGAGTGGCACTATAACAAGTCAGACCGGTGCCTACCTGTTCGCGATCAGGTGAAAAACCAGTCGCTGAGAATAAATACATCACGGCAGGCATCCATCATGTATTAGACGGAGACACGCATCCGGCGCGTTAATTGCAGTTTTTGTATCAAAAGCTAATAATCAATAAAAGTAAACGCCTTCAATACGATCAAGGGAAACACAATTCAAAATATGTTTAAAAAAGAAAATGTTCTAAAAGGAATTAGTGTGAAAATTCTGAGCCTGAAAACCAAGTTATTTAAAAAAAAAATTGTATATGTCATTAAAATATTAACTTGACAAATATGTACATACTTGCATTAAAATAAAATAAAAACATCCAATTGGATCGAACATTTTAACGTAACACGAACAAAGAATTTATCAGGCAAATTGTCGTAAGAATCAAATCATCTAATTTGTCTATGTATTTATAGTACAAGGTTATATTGAATCACGATGCAACATTCGCTGCCGGTCACGGTCGCCAATAGCTTATTGAACATACAAGTCACACATAATCGTGGGCGATGCAAATAGTTATTACTGAAAGTTATTCACGGAGCTCACGGTACTCATGCCGGGTGTGTTGCTAACACTGGCCTTAGCAAAAGCAGTGCTTCGCAGAATCTACCATCGGATCGGAAACGCGACCCACTGAGAAGATCCGGCGAGAGGGTAGAAGTAAAGAGGGCTGTCTAGTATAGGGGACAAGTTCAAAAAGTGTCCACCTGTGTGCTTAGAGCGTCACTGCCCCAGTGACTTGACCGTTAGAGAGTCGCGGTCAATGTGGGAAAGACCGCGGCTTTGCTCTACGGTCCCGTCCGTATCAGAGTCGTCCCAAAGAAACTCAGTCTCCGAGGTGTGAATGTCAAGTTCGTACGGGTACCGGCTAAGGCGAGACTTTCGGTGCGCACCACGGTACCGTAAGTTTCGTGTAGTCGGTGTGGTGGAGCTCGATGGGGCTTAGTCGGTAATCGTTCTGCGGGGCAAGTGCTTCGCGCGCCTTTTTCAAGGCGTAGTCTCTTGTGAGAAATTGAGGGAGGTGAAGGACCTCGGCCCTTCTCTTCTCAGGAGGCGCCAGAATCCGACATAACCCGGTCCGTTACCCCCTCGGCCGGGTATCCGTAAATGGATTCCCCAGCGTTAAAAAAAAAGGACCACGGTCCGGTATCTCGGATGCGACATCGACCGCTCCTTGAGCATGGTCGCGCACGTAACCGAGTCATCGGTCAGACTTTCTGACTGGTGGTAGGACCTCTTGTGAGTCAGCGCGGGTAGGTACCACCACCCCGTCTATTTATGCCGTTGTAGATGTCTATGGGCTCCAGTAACCACTTAATACCAGGTGGGCTGTGAGCTCGTCCACCCATCTAAGCAATAATAAATAAATAAAAATGGGAAATTTTATTAGTACAGCTGCTTATTTAATGTGTTTTTAAAATTCTTATTTCCTTTTTAGATCCGTGTTCGAATTACTGAGGCAAGCGGCGTCGGGCACATTCCGCGCGCTTCTGGCGATTCAGATCCGCTTCGACATTAAGTCTTAAACTCATGTTTCAGTTAATATTTAGCTTTAGATAATTTTCGGTTTTAGTTCCGCGTTCATTATTATTATTATCGAGGCTCCGTATTTATTACAATTTCTATGGTTACGGATAAATAAGGTGCTATCTGTGAGCATCTAATCATATTGAATATGTATGTAAAAATGAAAACCTGGCATACAACAATAAAATTAGTTTTAAATTACTGTTTAAGATCCGCATTAAAAAAAATGGCGCGAAAGTTTTAGATAAAAAAATTGGCTTAAGGAGGATCTTAGAAGGAGAAAAAAATCAATTAAAACACGTAAAAACGTATAAAAAATGAATTAGATTCCACTTTTTGTGATTGTTTAACGCTGCCTTCACCGATGTTATCATTAAAATCAATAAAGAAATATTTTACAAACAAGGTATTATACATACGAGTAGTATATGGCTAAAACCTGCTCAAAATTCAGTGGCACCACACTAACTCTTAGACGGTATAACACTATATCGCTCCCATACCGTTACTCATAAGAGAAATAAAGTTTTAATGCGTTATTTATTATAACCTAGAACAGCTGTTCTGGAAGCTTCCAACTATTTTGTGATCCATTTCGATTTGACACCAAATTTGATTGTGCATACACGCTACTAGATCAATGGGCTCTAACCATTTCTTAACAATTAAAAATAAAGTCATCTTCTGCAATAATAAATAATAGTTTTAAAAAACTAACAAAATACGCTTTTATAGAAAATCCAACTAAAAAATAGAAAATAAATTTTAATAAATTTAAATTAAAAATAGTGTACCTAAGAAAAAATTATTTTATTGTAAAAAAGCGTGGTAGTTGGATTTTCTATAAAAGCGTATTTTGTTAGTTTTTTTAAACTATTATTTATTTAAAATTTTTTAGTTGATTTTGAAAATTATTTATTTTTTCAAAATTTTTTTTAACACATATTATAGAATTATCATCGGTCCTTAATAAGTATACCAAATTTCGAGTTAATCCGACGTTTTGAAGGGGTCAAAATCATGTTCAAAGATTCCGTTACAAACATAAATACGTCTGAAGCTAATAAAAGCGTATTAAAAAGGAAGGCTGCTGAAAATCGAATATTTTGGAGGGAAATTCTATAAACCATAAATATCGCTTTTTTTAAATTCCGCCCGCCCATATATCGCTGCCCGAGCGGTGTGATAGTTTGAGGTGTTATTATGACTATTATTATAATCGATAAGATAATATCTATATGATAGTTTTTAATAGAATATTATGATCTCGCAATTCAATGGATATACGAGTATATTCAAACTTTATCTTCAATCAGTCGTTATCAACAATAAATCCGCTTGTAACGATAATTACTCTTATTGTTCTTTTTTTTTGTTTACATAATTAATTTTCAACAATACGTATTACATTCTATTCACAAAAGAACGATGTTTGTATACGTACAGAAATTCTATACCACGACCAAAACATCTTTAAATAATTTCAAGGCGTCATACTAGTGTAGACAATCGACTCATTTCCGCAATGTGTTACACAGTAATACTGATCAATAATTATTTTAAGAATGTCTAGACTATTCTAGATGCTTTTTGAATTTAAAATGAACATAAAATGTCAACGTAATTTTAATCGATATGCGCATTTACCTCGATTTAAAAAATCACGACCGCTATATATTATATAGTTACATATGAGTCAGGTAGGTGTAAAGGTTAAATAACATGAAATTAATTTTTAATCGAACCAAAGACAAGTTGATAATGCAGAAAAACACATTAATTTATGCAAACTATATTAATGTACATACACACTTATGTATGTACCTATTGTGATTTTCGTTTAATTTCAAAATTAGAACGTCCGCACGCCACAGACAATACAATACAAACAGCCAGTTACAACATAACGATTGCGCAA
The DNA here is from genome assembly GCF_030269925.1 of Bombyx mori. NCBI lineage: Eukaryota > Metazoa > Arthropoda > Insecta > Lepidoptera > Bombycidae > Bombyx > Bombyx mori. Next base: position 14,591,857 of record NC_085114.1, on the reverse strand, counting down.
CGTTTATTCGCACGCAGATAATCATTCGTTATATTGCAAACCGATTAGTTTTAAGTAATTTTTTTATTTCTTTTATTAACTTAAGAATGAACGATCTCACGGCGTTCAATAGTTAACGAAGTCCATAGACATCATAACCTGAATGGTAACCTTGAGACATGAGGTCGAAATCTTAATTGTAATATGTAACAGCTGTGATATCACGCAAGCCAGAAGGCACCATAGATAATAAATACACTTAATATTTAAGAAGTAATTTGATGCAGAAACAGGGAAGACAGTGGAACCCACCCATGCATAGTTATAATACGCCCTACCACCACTCATTTTAATCCAGATAATTAGATTAATGATTTTAATATTAGTTACGTTAAAATTTGTCTACAATTGTTTTATAGTCCTACTACTTACTTATCGCACTTAAGCAGAATTCAATTTAGTTTTTTTTTTTAATTACAAGAGATTATGAATATAAAAGCCAATGTTGCCATCATCGATAATTAAATTGCGTTTTATTAGTTTGCTGACTACTTAATAATATTCTACAATATTTTCCAAATAAAAAAAGAAACTTTTTAGTTCGGACACTATTAACTCTTGACAACAGATAGCAAATTCTTTGTTACGGTCTTTCTATAAATAATAGTATTACAAATATTTACATTAATTACAGTAATTAATATTAATAGTTACTTATTAATTGTTTCGACCTAATTGTTTGCTACAGTAATAGTAGCTTTTTGCCATAAAAAAAACTGTTGTCTTTTGCAACACAAAATTATTGTTATTGTATTTAATCAATTTGCCATTTTCAAAATTAATAACTTGATAGCACTCAAATATTTCTACGAACATAAAGTTTTATTGTTAAATATTTCGTCATTCGGTAAAATCGTTTTTTTTTTTTATAAAGGCAGCATTTTGTAGTTATTTTATCTGTAGAACTAAACGTCTTTCCATTGGACGCAGAGATAATAAAATATAAAAAAAATGAAGATTATTATTGCAAGCTATCAAAACTGTAAATATGTACGTTATTTCAAACATCTAAACGTTGCAAATTCCAAGAATAGGTTTGCAGCTTAATGTGTTTTCTGTAGGTACTCGAATTCAACAATCATTTGTTCTTCACTTGTTCAACAGAAAATAGCAGTTACGCGTGCGGCTTAAAATTAAAAAGGATAATACAAACTGAAATTAATAACAAATACAAAAGAATAATTTACTACAAAGCGGGCAATCTAAAGCTACATAAATCGACTGAAATAAATAGTAGGAAACAATAATGGCGGATTGAACGCGGGAAAGTAACAACTCTATGTGTGATTATAAATAGCTTAGAAAGTGTTTTATATTGCTTTAATGAACTGTCAATTGTCAACAAAATATTTAATTAGTGCAAGACATATTTATGACGTTTTTTTTTCGTCAAAAAAAACGTCATAAATACGTTTTTTTTTCTTTCGCGTTTCATCAATCGCGTTTGAGTGGCAACCACTTGGCAAAAGAAGACCTGGTCGCCTTGTACACACTTGGCGTCTCACCGTGGAGAGCGACATGAGGACTGCTGGCATGACCTGGATAGATATCAAGGAGCAAGCGCAAGACAGTATCAAGTGGCGGCTTAGCGGTAGGCAGCGGCTTGGATCTGGCCCTGGAATTGCTGAAGTCCATGGGCGACGGTAACCACTCACCATCAGGTGGGCCGTATGCTCGTCTGCCTACAAGAGCAATAAAAAAAAAAGGAGACAACTTGTGAGGGCCCTATGTACCTAGGTCAACTACAACAACAACAATTATCGTAAATGTGACCAAACCAAAATGACATATATAACTTTTCAACAAATGTTTATAATCTATGGACTACATGCAATTCTGAGAGGACACATTTTGGCGGGAACGTAAATTGTAAAACTATGTGAATGGTTTCTTTATTATTTATTGTTGCTTTAACGATTTCTGTCCCCATATTTGTAGGGTAACAAGAAAACAGTAAATAAATTCAAATCAATTCAACTTCAATCTTTTGATATTTTGTAACGGTCGTTAAAAGCACATTCCTATCTCTGTATTAGGTTTATATATTTTATATTGTATTACAGTACCGAAACCTTATTCTTAAGCAGCCAAACGTTTATCACAAATTGCAGCAGAAACATACCTGAAAAGAAAAAGAAATTTATTACAAAAAAAACACACACACACAAACGAACGCACATAGAATTGGAATTTTGGGGTTTTTGACTCTGTTGGCAAATCCCCAATTTATGAATGTGTTCTATAAATATTTATTGCCTGTTCCTGCCGTGAAGCAGTAATGCGTTCCAGCTCGAAGGATGGGGCAGCAGTTTTACTATAGAGCTGAGACTTAGAACTGATGCCTCAAGGTGAATGGCGGCATTGACGTTGTTAATGTCTATGAGCTCCGGTAACCACTTGAAATCATAACAAAAAATGTGAATTTTTTTTTATTGCCCTTATAGGCAGACGAGCATATGACCGACCTGATGTTGAGTGGTTACCGTCGCCCACGGACTTCAGCAACGCCAGGGACAGAGGCAAACCGCTGTCTACTGTTCATGGTCATGCTAAGTACGTATCTCCTTGAAAAGAAGTATCTGTGTGTAGTATTTGAACATCATCCTAATCATATCACTCGACACGAGCACCAGGAGTCTTACCCATCAAGCCACAATGATTTCCAACAATTTTTGTCTGTACGTTTCGAGGTCAGAGGCTCAAGGAAAAAAAAATCCATAGATATTGTCAAATATTATGATGCTAACTACATTACGTGCGGTAGAAAGCGATATTCTGTGACGCAACCCGGGCGGGGCCGAGATGAACCGACCGCGCCGAAGCACGCTTTCCATTTGGTCAATGCAAGGGTACTGTAGGCTGTTTGTATATATATATGTATATATTTAAGGGATTTTATGACCTGGTAACTAAGACCTTTAGGTCAAGTCTTATTTTAATTTTAATGAAAACATTTTTTAAAAGAAAAATGATATTATGAAATGAAATGCAGTTGATTAATATGAAACATGGCATGAAATGAAATAAAACGAATTGACAACGAAATTAAATGGACTGAAAATTAACTGAAAATAATAATTTTAATTTTATAATATAACAAATCAAAATAACTTAAAATTAACTGACAGTTAACTGAAATTTAACTAAAAATTAATGAAAATTAACTGAAAATTAACTAAATATTAACTGAAAATTAACTAAAAATGAAATGAAATATAATCTCAGTAAAATTGTGTTCACTAAAATTACTGAGACTTTTTCAGTGGACTTTTTAGAGGATCCCGAGAAGTTACGTCCAGCGGCTTTGTTTCATTTTCCCACATTTGTGCACTTTCACAGATACTAAACAGTTAATAAACCACCCCTATTATACATTTAAACATTTGAAGAAACACCAAATAGACAATATAAAACTAATCATACAACTTCATTCCTCGCGCTCCCGCTAAAAAAAATGCTGTTTGTCAAAAATTACTCTTCATAATCAGACTAAGCAGACAGAAAATTATAACTACTGTTACGGTGTAATCTGTATCAATCGTCTGTGACAACGAAAATTGTAAAGTATTTTAAACCTCGAAAATAATTTCGAAGGGTGAAAGGCTAATTAGTTAAAGCGACATTTCGCTTAACACGCGACAATTATCTTTGTAATTAAAGGTCCGTTTTATTTTGTATTAGTATCAACAATTCGATATTTCCAATTGAACTTCGATTAAGTTTACCCCATTCAAATTGCTGAAGAAGTTTTTTGATATGGTTTTTTTTCCAAATTTTTTACATTCAAAAACCATGCACCCAGATTTTAGATTTCAAAGTCTACTGTTTTTTTTCGTGACAGGCAACTAAATTGTTATTTGTCAAAATTCAAATATGGAATTAGAATGGATAACCTAAAAATCTAAAATTCAAAAGTGACTTAAGATACAACGAATATAAAAGTTTTTTTTACGCGCGCCTATTTTGCTTATTCTGCTGAGAAGCATTAATGCAGTTTAGGTTGAGTGAGGGTGAAACCACAATAAAATTACATCATACACTTGTGACTCAGGCCTCGTGCCTATAGTTTCTCACCTTTTCCCGTTGTTTTTTTATCTTTGTGTTCTAGTAACCAATTAGCAAAATGCCGACGTAAATTCATCACTCAACTACCGAAAAAAATAATTTAATAAGCCTTGAAAAAAATCTTTGAACAAGTACTGATTTTATTGCTTCCACTCTTAATCAAAGATACTTTAAGTAGATTAAGAGCCACAAATATTCATGAATATTTGAAGATATCGAGATAGAGAAGATATTTCGATCGAGCTCATGAAATTTCTCGGTAGACCGACGGTCTTAAATCTTATTGTTCGGAATTTGTATGTGTATATGCAAATTTATTCTATAAAATATCCTTAATGCGATTAATGTATTTGTCAAATATCTTTTTCAGCTAGGTACCGCTACAAATATATAATATATCATGTTACTATTTAAAAAAAAAACAATATTGATTTAGCAGACCAAGAAGTGCCGTTATCAAAGTTGTACCGAGAACGTGCTAACTGGCAGCCCTACCGGAACACTAACGTGGGTACCACGTTACTAACTACGCAATTTAACCTACATAGTGATGTCCCTAAATATCTTCATATTCAATAATGAACCTTACGACTTGGAAGTAAGGACTATAAGTTTATCGAAATATCGGTGTTACCGTTCCTTTTATGCATCTTGCCTCTTTTGAATCAAGATTGCTTAAAATCGAATAAGGCCGCGCAATACATTTCCGAATAATCAATATGAGTATTCGAATTAATGGCAAAGGGAATTGAAACGAATATATATTTTGATTTTTACATTATCCTTGAAAACAACTAAGTTAGAATACAAATTACTTATTTAAGTCAATTACTAATCAAATTTATTTATCCTTAAAACGGCCAATAAAAAAACTAACGGACAGACGTATCTTAGAACGACATTGTTTTTTTTTAAAGCAATCAAACTAAAAAAATATTAGTTACGGTACCAATTATTAACAAATCCCACATTAGGTCCATTACTTGGTATCTCTTTTTAACTGACTTGAAAAAAAGAGGAGGTTATCAAATGTATTTTTTTTGTCTTTTTTTTCGACGTGAACCGATTTTAATGATTATGTTTTACTTCAAATTTAGTTCATGTCTCATATGGTCCAATTTAAATTTTATCAAGATCTAATCAGTTAGTTTATCTATATGTTATTCTTAAATAATGCATATTTAATTGACTACGACTACATTGATAATTATATTCTCTTTTTATTTTGCTATAACCCGTTTACTTTCTTTGTTAAAATTTTACCTTAATTACTGTCGTTAGGATACTTTATAATATGTATCATATGTATAATTAGTACCATACGTATTAAGTAAATTTATTTAGAAGTTATCTGTTCTTCAATGTTTCGTTTATCTTTTCTAGGTTTCACCCAAGGTGTCTCTTAACTAGAGCCACCAAATTAGCAACCAAACCTAATTACAAATGACGTGAGATATTAAAATGCAGTCTCTCAAAATACTAGGAAGTCCGCATTCAACAACCTCTGTGCCTCTAAGCTGCTATGTTTAAAAAATCAAAATGTCAGGTCAAATATCGGTGTCAAGCGCGTGCCTACCGCGTTACGTCACTGTCATTCACAACAGCTATCACGGAACAGTTTTCATAATAAGATTGCTAGAAATTGAATAACCAATATTAAAATAGATACATTTTAGGTTATTGTTCGTATTTCGTGCCTTTTTATTTATATAATTGGTTTGATTTACGATTTATTTTTTGTTTACTTGCGGTATATTCAAACCAAAGCTGAATTAATATTATAAAAATAAACTACTCATTTGTAAATGTATTTCCGAACGTTAACAAAATGGTTGTAAATTAAATAATAATAATAATAATGTTTCACATAACGTAATCTGTTTACGTCGGTGGAAGTATTAGGAAGGTAATCTTCAATGTGAATGCTTATTAAGTTCTTCAGGACTTTTTGGCGGGAGCGCGAGGAGTGAAGTTGTGTGAGTTGTTTTATTTTGTCTATTTAGTGTTTCTTCGGGTTTAAATGTGTAATAATGGTGGTTTATTAACTGTTTAATATCTGTGAAAGTGCACAAATGTGGAAAAATGAAACAAAGCCACTGGACGTAACTTCTCGGGATCCTCCAAAAAGTCCACTAAAAAAATCTTAGTAAATGACCACCATTTTACTGAGATTATATTTCATCCCATATCAACTCATTTCATTTCATTTAATTTCATCCCAGTTGATTAATGTCTCAAATTAATCGTCTTCATTTCATTTCACTCCATAATATCATTTTTCATAAAAATATGAATATAAATTAAAATAATACATGACTTAAAGATCTCAGTTACCAGGTAATAAAATCCCTTAAAAAAAATGTTCTTCAAGTTTAATTTCTTCAAGCCTTATCTTATCCTTTTTTGGGTTGATCGCCAATAAAGTATTTATAATAATTAAAAGATATACAGTAGGATGCCATGCCAATTATCTGAATTACTGTGGTAAAAAACGAACGAAACTAAAGATTCCTCCGACTGCTCGTACCTTTTTTGAATTAATCAACACTATTCACACCAAGATGGTATTTTTATTTTATTAATGGCAACTTACAAGTCTGAGAGCGGTCTGGTAAGCGGAGCGTTGGGCGTCCCCCTGCCCGTTGGACCGATTACTTGCGGCGATATGCTGGGAGAGATTGGATGCGGAAGGCGGAGGATAGTTCATTGTGGCGGACTATGGGAGAGGCCTACATCCAGCAGTGGATAGATACAGGCTGATGATGACGATGAACTTACAAGTCTACTGCACTTATGATCAGTGAAACTAAATGTAATTGCACCACGCCGAGGCCGACGTCTGTAAACTAAGCAATTTCTTCACAACTACATTCTAATATTTGTATGAACGCTGCGTAATGTATTTTCACGATTATTGACAATCTATCTATAAACTATCAAATTAAAACCGTTCTCTAATACTGTCAATGACATGTGTCATGCTTAACTTAACCGTTTCGTCTCTTAGCAAATACTAAAACAAAAACTGCAAAATTCATTCACACAGATTCGGTTAGTGTCAATCACTTTAGCGTTGAATTTCACCAGACGGCACGCTAAATGATATCGTAACTCGTTTGGCAACACTGCGAGCCCTGCGTGTGAAGAAATTCTTGCTAGCCCCGTAAAAGTTCGTTCAAATAGTGTTTTTATACAACAACTTTTTGTTTGAGGTTTTATCGTTTTAGCCGGACGTTGCGTGCCTCCGATGATGTCCAATTAAATGTGGTGTATATAATTTTATTGAAACATATACATATTTTGTGTTTTGTTGTTCCGTGTTTTATCGCACCAGTGGTTCAACGCTGGCGTGCGAATTGCTAATGCAAGTCACTACGTCTACCTATAATGTTTACAGTTCGAAAGTGTCTGTGCCTAACAAGTTTGTTCCTCGGTGTGCTTATTACGAGTTTTTTAACGTTCTCGATTTTTTTTCCTACCTAAGCAGATAGCCTTGAGAGGCTATTTCAGCGTAACCTTAACTAGTAGGTGAGCTCACGGGGCTCAAACCTGACGACGTTGCTAACACGAACCCTAGCAAGAGCCGTGCTTCGCAGAATCTACCGCCGGGTCGGAAACGCGACCCACTGAGAAGATCCGGCGAGAAACTCTGTGGGCAATAAAGAAACTTTTTAGTTCGGACGCTATTAACATATTACCTCTCGGTTTGTTGACAACAGATAACAAATTCTTTGTTACGATCTTTCTATAAATAGTATTACAAATATTTATGTTAACAGCGTAAAAGTTAACTCAAAATTGGAACAATGCCCCTAGCAAAAACGTAGACAAATGCTCCAACTCAATAAATGCAATGACTCGTCCATAAGGATCCATCAGATCCATCAGATCCCTTTGCATTAGACGTCTTCAGCTCTAACACTAGGAGCAGGCTTAGGAACCCCGGTAACCGTATTCGTGGAACTCGACAAAGAGGTCGACGTGCAACCTAACCCATACATCAATCAGCCCGCTGAGTTTCTCGCCGGATCTTCTCAGCGGGTCGCGACTCCGACCCCATCATTCGCTCACCTGTCCTGCTGAAACTGGGAAGGCCTCTGGGCGACCAGTAAATCATATGATAATAAATGCAATGTAACATAATGTACGCCTAAAAACAATTATTTCAACTCAATTATTATTTTGGTTGATAAATAAAGTCAATAAACTATACATACCTGAAGATTTTTGTTTTTCTTATTTCCTAACGTCACAGGCGAATGACTTAAGGCATCAATCATCGGATTTGTATAATACGAATCAATTCGATTTCATTACGGCAGACGTAATGTAGCGTCGTTGAGTAAACAAAATGACGATCAATGGTTCGAGAAATTGAAATTCACAATGAGAGCATTAAGGGCTTTGGAAATACTTATATATTATAGCAGTGGCGGGATTTGCAAAGAAACCCTGGCTTTCGGGTGTGAAATCGTTGTTGTAGCTTTGTGATCTATTTACTGGTCGATGTTCGTGTCTGAATGTGCTATGTCGTAAATGAAATGGATCTTTTCAGTACTCATTAAACAATATTTCGACTGCAGTATTTGAAATGTTTATCATCTTTACAAATGTGTCCCATGATGAACTCCATCATCTTACAGCTGCTGAAGTTCAACTTGTCTTTATTATGTCAATAAAAACCAGTGAAAATTAGGAAATTACAACGCGGAATAATAAGAAGTAATTCGTTCAAAATAAAAGATGGCGGGACAATAATTTTTCTGTATCTATTCACGCGTGAATGACCGCATGACAGATTTCCATTTTCAAATAAGTTATCATCAGGAGCAAACAGGCGGATGTGCAATTCAAATGAACTGAACGCAACTTTGTAAGCAGTTTGTAGAAAGGTCATTTCTATTTGAACGCATTTCTTGAGAACCAACGTTTTGGTTTTGAAATTGTATAATCGAATTATTGAAGATCAGTGGTTGGTCACTTTTTCTCAGCACTGACCTCTTATTTCTTCACTAAACTTTAATAGATCATTTCAATTTTTTTTCGCACTGTTATACGGAATTGAGAAATATCTTTTAAAAAAAGATTTTATTGAAGAAATAGACATATAAAGATTTTACGACGACAATGACGGCAACCGTGCCGTGTGGAATTAGGAATAGGACCATAGATTATACACTTAATATATATAATAGGAGTGACTGACTAGGGAGGGGATTGTTCTCTAATAAAGAATCACAAGTGCTGATGCTATTCGGGAAAGGTGATGATGAAAGCAAAACTAGGAACCAGAGGGTATTATAACAGCACGAACTTCACTATTCAATGACATGTTTAAAAACCAAAATAAATAAAGTATCCAAACATTGAATTTCTTTGATATCGTAACAACACAAACGTGTTCTTTGCGAGAATCATATTCAAGTTTTTTTATTATCACGAATGATTAAGAAACAATAATTAAAAAGTATTTAATTATAATAAGAATGAAAGAAACAAAGTTACCAAAACAAAAAAAAATACAATTAATTCTAGAGTGAAACTTAATACAGAAAATTTAAATAATCGTAATAGAATCCGGTTATTTCACACACAACAAAATAAATCTTAACTTTCTCTTTTACTGATCCATCAATCACGTAATTGACTGGAATCCTACCTGTCTAGATTTTAGGAATATGAAAACCGATAGTTCGATACTTAGATCATTATTTATTGCACGAATAGCATTATAATATGTAATATATGGAAGTGTTTGAAGTGATTGAATACTGAAAGTTATTTTAGTAATATAAGCCGGTATGAAGATTATGAAAGAGGAAATACGACATACCGTCAATCAAGATTTAAACTTTTTTTAATTAATATTATTCTATTGCAATATAAATGCGGTTATTATATGACTACATAACTTAAATGGGCTCTATAAATTGTTTCAGAAACTAAATCCAGACTTCAGAAATTATACATGAATACGTATAAAATCGATTTCGACAAAACAACATATCGATTTTATCGAACGTTTCCGATTGCGAGAAATAAATTAGTCAATACTCACACGACAGGTATTCACGAGCGATACAATGACCTTCGCATATACAAGCCTGTCGAAAGAATTTCATGAATCACAAATAAAATATTTGAGGAGCTTAGCAGGCAGCTCACGACGATCACGTTTTTCGATATTTCCAAAATTATTAAACAAATTTAATGACTTGGCAACCCTTACGGCGCTAACTATCGTTAAGCGTGTGGGGTACCTACATTCGTTTGTAGTAGTTTGTACTACTTTACGATTTAAACGAAGGCCACGTGGCTTAATAATATTTTAATATGGCAATATGAGTACAATTTTTTATATTATTAGTAATGTGTGTTTTTTTTTATTTTTGTTAATTTGGTAACACATTCCCAATGTTCAATGGCCAAACTAATATATTAATCTGTGCCCATGGCTGATTGCGTGTTCTACATATTTGTGAAATATATAAACACGATTGCATTAAATTAAATAAAAATTTATAGAATCACAACTATTATTACAAGAAGACATAGGTAACGCATCTAAAAATCATTAACGCGCTCTGTTATTTAATTTTGAAGGTGTTACTCTAAGAGCATCTGAGCCATAGATAATACACTCAAACTAGATCTCCGCATTGACTATGGTCGCAAAAGCGCAAAGTGCAACTCTAAAATGTCAAAGGTACAAAACACGACTTTGACTTTTAGTAAGCAACCGAACAATTTAATAGTTTATCGCTCCACGAATGTATTTATTTGGCCATTTTATTTTACGTTCACATAGAAATGTCGTCATGTAAAAACGGTGAGAATGATAACTCAAAATGGCAATAAGTAGCCGGACATTATAAGAAAAAGTGTCTAAAAGTCGATGTTAGGGATTTATTATTCATTTTGACACGCTTTTAATAGCTTCATCTTTATGTGAATAAATTAATAGTCTTTTATTGTGCGTGCTTGCTTAGTGAGAGTTTTTTAACGTTCTCGATAGCGTAAAAGTTAACTCAAATTTGTATGGAGTACAATTGCCTACGTTTACCGCTAGGGGGCGCTGTTCCGACTGCATGCAAATTTGAGTTAACTTTTACGCTATCGAGAACGTTAAAAAGCTCGCACTAAGCACTTATGATTAAAATAGAAAACTTAAATTTAATGTAAACCTTCATTTAGTCTCTTATTTCCATTTTGCTTATTTTTTGTTTATCTGTTTGCTTGTCGAAAAAGGCCTCCTCCAACTTCCTCTCATCTTTATGTATGTAATGGAAAAGCTCCACGTGATTCTCATCGAATTTAATATTATCGATTGTTAATTTGAAAATTAGCACACGTATCAAGGACCGATGACAAAACTATAATTTATCATAGTTATATTAACCCTTACTATAATTAACCCTATATGTCTTGCTCAAAACCACTAGGACGAACATTGTGAATTTACAATTTTACATAGATCTTATAAGCCTAAATTATTTCTTCTTTAACGACAAGAAAAAGTGCATAAGGTTAAAACATTTATAAAAAAAATTTATCGAAAAAAACAAATTGTTTTATTTTTTACTTCGGCTTGCCTTTAAAGCGCGATTCTTTTTTTTATTTATTTTGTATATGAAATAGATACGAGGACATGTTGCAATCGATTACCAAATTTCTTCTACATCCCATTTACAAAATCTTTAGTAGATCCACAATACTAAACGAATATAAAAACCTGTTCGATTTTCCCTAACGAACGAGAATTCGGAAAAACGTGTTCACTACGCGGTAAACAACAAAAAGTCGCGTAATTGCCGGTTTAAAATTAATTTTAAACACACATTACCAAAGAGCTTATATACCAATAACAAGGTTTGAGGACGTTTGTGATCTTTCCCAAGGTCGATCGATACAGGTTGGTTTGAACTCTGACATTAACTGAACTTGCGAAAAGATCACATTATACATACACATTTTCGTTAAAAATGTACGTCTATTTAAATATTGGTAAATGTACACCGGCTTGTAACTACCGTCGCGTCCAATATTTTGCAACTGTACATTTAAAAAATTTGGGCAACGTCGAGTGTTTGATTTGGCGCAATAAAAAAAAATTTAAAAATATTTTATTTCAAGACATCATTTTTTTTATTGCTAAGATGGTGGACGAGCTCACAGCTCACAGCCCACCTGGTGTTAAGTGGTTACCGGAGCCTATAGATATCTACAACGTAAATGCGCCATCCACCATGGGATATAAGTTCTAAGGTCTCACTATAGTTACTACGACTGCCCCACCCTTCAAATCGAAACGCACTACTGCTTCACGGCAGAAATAGGCAGGGCGGTGGTAACTACCCGTGCGGACTCACCGCTAAGGTCCTACCACCAGTAATTACGCAAATTATAATTTTGCGGGTTCGATTTTTATTACAAGATGTTATTCCTTCACCGCGGAAGTCAATTGTGAACATTTGTTAAGTACGTATTTACTTAGAAAAATTGGTACTCGCCTACCGGATTCGAACACCGTTGCATCTTTCGATATGAATGGACCGGACGTCTTATCCTTTAGGCCACGACGACTTCTAAGTAGTCTCATAGTGTGTTAGCATTACAAATAAGTTAAGAAGTATGTCAGCATTTAAGAAAATCTATCAACTCCGTCCCTGGCAGCCTCACCCAACAGCATGCAGAACATGCAACTTGATACCTACCCAGGGTCGGTCCATCCAGTCTTTCGGGTAATATCCTCTGCAATTGCGTATATATCCTAATAAAATTTATTAAAACATATCAGTAAATAAATAACGACCCTATTACCCTAAACAATGTTTATTATAGTGGATTGTTACATCGACTGCATGACCACAGATCCATTAATAGCCGCATTATATTTCATGTTTGAATAACCAGTCATTACTATTTCATTTTGCTGTGCGACACAATATATACTTAATCATAAAATGAACATATTTTTTTTAACAATCACGCCACGTTAACTGGTCCCATGATAAGTCCGTAAAGAACTTGTGTTACAGGTACCAGATAACGGATATAAATGTAAGATTTTTTATTATACACATACATATATTTAATATACATCCATAACCCTGGAAAAGACATTTATATTTAACATACAAATATCTTCCCTTGGCGGGATTCGAACCCGCGACCCCTTTGTGTAGTGACCATGTCACTTACCACTACACCAGACGGCCGTTATATTTGTTATACTTAATCATAAAATGAACATGAAATGTTTTAATTTTATACTCAACCTACAACTTTATTTAGTCTGGATTAAAAATAAAAATAAATGACATAATTTGATTTGTATCTGTAGCCCTATTTATCTATTGTTTATTTTATCTGTACTTTAGATGCATCAGATGTTTAATGGACTTTTTGGCGACAACGTGAGGAGTGAAGTTGTGTGATTTGTTTTATATTGTCTGTTTAGTGTTTTTTCAGGTTTAAATGTGTAATAACGGTGGTTTATTAACTGTTTTATATCTGTGAAAGTGCACAATTGTGGGAAAATGAAACAAAGCCGCTGGACGTCACTTCTCGGGATCCTCCAAAAAGTCCAATGAAAAAGTCTCAGTAGATGACCACCATTTTACTGAGATTATATTTCATCCCATATCATCTCATCTCATTTCATTTGATTTCATCCCAGTTGATTAATGTCTCAAATCAATCATCTTCATTTCATTTCATCATTTTTCATAAAAATAAGAAATTAAAATAAGACATGACTTAAAGGTTACCAGTGACTTAGTTACCAGGTCATAAAATCCCTTAAAAGAAGATGTTTAATCAACGGAGTTAAAACTGTGTTGGCATTTCGGGTTTTTATTTTTTATTTTTTGTTAATTTACCATTAATGTAGAGTAACGTAGAGTAATTCAAGAAACAATTGTAATTCACAGGCATTGTTTTAGTGTTGCGTGGCCTCATATCACTAATTTGAAATAGTTGTATTAGTGAAATTATTATCTCTAATAATAGGCCCCATTCAGTAACTCGTATCCATGTTCCAAATAGAAAGCGTACAGCATTGCGAATGGGAAGTACTAGAAACTGAGCCTATTACGAAACACTAAACAGTTCTGTGTGAAAATGCAGCGAGCTACTAGAAATTCGTAGTCTGGAATGTATAGGTAGTATATAACTCGTATATACCAAGCAATAGCAGATATAATATGTATGTGGAAAGGAAGGGCGATATCGAGTGAATTTTAAAATTAAAATCATAATTTCAAAAAACTACTTATAACATCGTACTCTCAATGGATAACTGACATTGACATTCATCTTTTTTAAAACAAAACTAGTGCTAGTGTGAACTAACTAAAAAAATACCGCTCTTCCCACAAGCAGGACCGGGGTACTAAATTAGTCTGGATTAATTTATTTCCTACTTTAATGTATTTTTTTATCTTCTTGTTAGATCTTCATTTGGCAACTCTCCTTTTTTTATTTCACCGTGACATTTCATAGCATAGTGTTGTCAGATAGCAAAAACTCGGTTCTGATTTTTTCGACGAGGACTGAGTGCTATCCGTCCCGTGCGAGGCAGAACATGAGCATTCGTTTGCCCGCAAATACTCGTTCTTGTCTCGATAAATAATCACTACATAGTATAAAACAAAGTCGCTTACTTTGTCCCTATATCTGTCGGTCCCTATGTATGCTTAAATCTTTAAAACTACGCAACGGATTTTGATGCGGTTTTTTTTAATAGATAGAGTGATTAAAGAGGAAGGTTTATATGTATAATAACATCCATTAAATAGTGAAGAAATCAATAATAAATTACAGTTTCCGAAGCGAAGCGAGGGCGGGTTGCTAGTTTTAATATAAACGGAACTATACCGGCCGAAAAAAACAGATAATTTTAGAAAATGTCCAGGTCGAAACCTGTCGCAGAGATCGGAGTGAAAAGTGAAAGAAGTGCGTATTACTACAGTCGACGCACGTATTACTTTCTCAAATTACTTCGCACTTAGATTATAAATTATGAGACGTTTTACGAAACTTATTGGCGTATTGAACATTCTCGAAAATTTTGAAATTGCACACCGAATTGGCGGCAATTTAAAATAAAAATTAAATAAGGTTACCCATTATTACTGTTTACAATGTAATGCGTGCTAAGATCACTATTCCGCCTATTTCTGCCGCGGCTCAGAAACTAAACGATAAGACGTCCATTCGTATCGAGCGATGCGCCGGTGTTCGAATCCCGCAGGCGGGTAGCATTTTTTAAAATTAAATACGTGCTTAACAAATGTTCACGATTGACTTCCACGGTGAAAGAATAACATCGTTTAATAAAAATCAAACCCGAAAAATTACAATTTGCGTAATTACTGGTGGCAGGACCTCTTGTGAGTCCGCACAGGTAGGTACCACCCCCCCGCCTGTTTCTATCGTGAAGTAGTAATGCGTTTCGGTTTGAAGAGTGGGGTAGTCGTTGTAACTATACTGAGGCCTTAAAACATATATCTCAAGGTGAGTGGCGCATTTACGTTGTAGATGTCTATCGACTCCAGTAACCAGTTAACACCAGGTGGGCTGTGAGCTCGTCCACCCATAGAAGCAATAAAAAAAAAGCAGACATTGTACTCGTGAGAATTTGGCCTTAAACATTTTTATTGCGCTCGATTTATGAACGGAATCACTATCGACCCATTGAGAATTTGTTATTAAAATCCATAGAGATTGAAACGTATACACTGATACTCACCTTGAAATGTGATATCACTCTTAATAGCAATGTATTAAACATATTCACACTTCAACCAGAATCCATGACAAGCAAAATCGCTGGGACGGCGTTCCATACCCACCCGTGTGAGCTCACAATACGCTGTTAAAATGAGGGACGGCTTTATGCGGCTAATAACCACTCAACATTTTTACTGGTGGTAGGACCTCTTGTGAGTCCGCGCGGGTGGGTACCACCACCCTACCTATTTCTGCCGTGAAGCAGTAATGAATTTGGGCTTGATGGGTGGGGCAGCCGTTGTAACTATACTTGAGACCTTTAAAAATTATATCTCAATGGGTGTCGCATTTACGTTGTAGATGTCTATGAGCTCCAGTAAACACTTAACACCAGGTGGGCTGTGAGCTCGTCCACCCATCTAAGCAATAAAAAAATATATATATTAGTTAGAACATAGACTGTTCCGCCCAAAACAACGTGCTAAAAGAGCTTTAGTGTAGGAGATTGTAATAATAAAGTCTAATTAATTAGCAGTATCATCAGATGCTTACTATCTCTATCGATAGTACAGGTTTCATTAGAAAGGAACCACGTTTTTCAATTATAACTGTTTATCTTTAATCTTCGGACAATATTATCTTGGATCTCCAATACAAATACCACGGCCAATGCCTGATCGATTCACAGATAGATTCACGAACATAGTTTCTAATGCCCGAATTAAATGAATGTGCAGTTTAGTAAACAGCTAATAAGTATATGTCCTTTATAATAATAATAATTATAAAAATAATAATAAACATTTGTTCCCACCATCAATTACAAAAATTCACAGAACAAAAAACTAAAAGAAAAGTTACGAGGCTTATTGTCAGTACCGTGGCGCTGATCTTCCGCCGGTATCTGCAGCAATGTGCACACCACCATCAGAACGACCAACCATTATATCTTTAAAGTCATCGTGGCCTAAAGGATAAGACGTCCGGTGCATTCGTGGGTAGCGATGCACCGGTGTTCGAATCCCGCAGGCGGGTGCCAATTTCCCTAATGAAATACATACTTAATAAATGTTCACGATTGACCTCCACAGTGAAGGAATAACATCGTGTAATCAAAATCAAACCCGCAAAATTATAATTTGCGTAATTACTGATGGTAGGGAGGACCTCTTGTGAGTCCGCACGGGTAGGTATCGCCGCCCCGCCTATTTCTGCCGTGAAGCAGTAATGCGTTTCGGTTTGAAGGGTGGGGCAGCCGTTGTAACTATAATTGAGACCTTTAAAACTTATATCTCAAGGTGGGTGGCGCATTTACGTTGTAGATGTCTATGGGCTCCAGTAACCATTTACCACCAGGTGGGCTGTGAGCTCGTCCATACATCTAAGCAATAATTTTTTTTTCAAGTTGAAACAAATTATGCTATATTTTATAATGCTCAGTGTTGGTTTCCTTTGAAGTTTTATATTTTTTTGTCACTCGCCAGTTGGCAACGTGTTACTTAGTTATTGGCGGTAGATCGTATCGTACCAACGTTCGGGGATTTGATTCCCTTAATTCACCCTTAAGCGCCCCTTTTTTTATTTGGTCAGCAGGAAATCGCTTCGCCCTCCACTGGGGATGGAGGATGATGGATGGATGAGGAGGACGGAGATGGAGTAGGACTGATGGATGCATGTCGGAATCGAATTGACTAAAACCTCCTGTCGGAAACAGCGCTCCTAGGGGCAAACGCAGGCAAACGTTCCAACTCCATACAAAATTGAGTTAACTTTAACGCTATCGATAACGTTAAAAAACTCGCACTAAGCACAGTGATTTTACCGTATTCGTTCCTCGTGGCGATCCATTCACGCAACGCGTAAGGCGTGATCGTGGTCACATATTTGCCTTTTGTTAAGTAAATTTTCGACGTACCGCTTCAGAGTCGGTAGCTACTTTCACTTGAGAAGCGCAGAAAGAAATCACTGACTGAGATGCTGCTTAACTTGCTTTCGGAAACTTAATACGAACCTACGTTTTTTTTTACGTAGGTACGTATTAAATTACGTATGCGTAACGTAGTTTTTGTTATCATGGGAGTAACTAATCACCGCCATCAATAAAGCCAACGGTGATTTTTAACATTGAACTTTATTTAATTGTGGATAAGAACTATTGGATGCTAACGACCATCTGATCGTAAGTTAATTAAGGGTAGGGATGCGACTGGCCTACGGTTCGTACGGACTTCGGCTTTCTGTGTATTTCTACATCTAGTAGGTATTAATAAAGCTCATGATTTATTTATTTGGCGTTAAATGGTTACTGGAGCCCATGGACATCTACAACGTAAATGCCGCCACCCACCTTGAGATATATATAAGATCTCTCAGTATAGTTACAACGGCTGTCCGACCCTTCAAACCGGAACACATTACAGCTTCACGGCAGAAATAGGCAGAGTGGTGATACCTACCCGTGCAGAACCACAAGAGGTCCTACCACCAGCAATTACGGAAATTATAATTTTGCGGGTCTATTTGCGGGTTACTTAGGTTTTGTCAGAGGTATGTTCACAAAAAGTGCTTACCGAATCCACTGCGGTCTTAGTATCGCTTCGAATGAGGTGTTACGTAGCTAAGGAAAGCTTAGTATAGCACACTGTTGGTATGGCCTACATATTTAATATGTTGACAATACTACGTACTACATATTACGTATTGTGTATTTTGGTTATGTAGTGTAAAATACATAACACATGCATAACACCCAATCTCTAAGTCGGTTTCATGGTTATTAACTGATTCGCGGAGTAGGGGCAGTGTTGCTCATAGATAATACACATAAATTAGTCATAGATAAACAACTCAAGCACTCAACAAAAATGTTTACGGGCGTCGGCCACTAGATGGCTTCGCTTCGATTAGTTTCTCATTGCTCCTGTGGATGGCAGCAACATATTACCTATCCTATATTTTATTTTTAATGAAGGATTTTGTACTACGAAATTAGTGACATAAATAAATATAAGCCATTTTTCTTTTGTTTGAAAAGATAAAGCTTTGCTGTTTGCTTTGATTATGAGACATAATCAAGTAAGTCTTTAAAAAAAATAATCGCATACGTCCTTGACCCAGACGAATGGAAAAGGTAAAACTAAAATGATACGATCAACATTTTATTCGCAGGAACCAATTCACCGAGACCCCGGAAAGATAATTCACTAACATTTATTAGATAACAATATTCTGTACAAACAATGAACAATGGGATCTTGAGAGCTTGAGATAATATTTTCAATGAGCTTAGAACCTTGTCCTATAGTGCATAGAGATGGTTTCAACTCAACGGTCACAGCCTTCGAGAAGCCCCGGAGACGCTTTGAAGGGAATTTTAGTTACAATACTAAAGCCTTTATCTGAGCGTCGTGACGAAATATCTTTATATATTTATCAAAATACTATTTATATCTGTTTTACAGACACCCTTAATGCTAACACTGGTGGTAGGACCTCTTGTGAGTCCGCACGGGTAGGTACCACCGCCCTGCCTATTTCTGCCGTGAAGCAGTAATGCGTTTCGGTTTGAAGGGTGGGGTAGCCGTTGTAACTATACTGAGACCTTAGAGCTTGTATCTCAATTTGGGTGGCGCGTCTACGTTGTAGATGTCTATGGACTCCAGTAACCATTTAACACCAGGTGGGCTGTGAGCTCGTCCACCCATCTAAGCAATAAAAAAAAAGATAAGAAAGAGTATGCTACATTTCAACCTAGGGACTTAATTCATGTGTGTGTAACTTTAATCATGAGAATGAATGTTTCGTAAGTAAAACTGCGCACCGCTACACCAGATTTCGAAATCGAGGGCCGTTTATCAAAATTTCGTTTGCGGAACACAATAGGACTATTTCTATATGTGAATGCGCACTGGCGTCTTTTACTTTTATAATAATGTGAGGTTTTTAGGGAGAAGACGGAGGTGGATGAGGCGTGTACGTTGGTTTTTTGTTGCGTGTTGTCCTCCATAAACCTCATCGGAACGGTCAAGAAAACACTGAGTATGACTATATGTTTATTCGCTTCAGCGACCGCGGTGGATCGCTGCACGTTGACCACTGACTGACCAACGTATGTTGCTTATTACTATAACTGCATAGTAAGCTAAGCGGGGCCGGGTATCATTCCCCTACAATAATAATAACAGAACAAATCACACTCATGATTATCCGGCCTCAATTTAGGATTCTCTGTGTTGTGGGTACCTGAGACACATAAGGTCTTATTCTATAGGCGTCAACGACTTTTACAATGTTTATATGCATATTAAATGTAGAGTTTGAGTTGATGCCTCCTCCCTGAATCGCATTCCTTATGTCTGAGGGTCGTGACTATCTTCTCCCATTATCCTTCTCTGAATGATGTTTCGCCATCTTCCTCTGTTTGCATTGGATTGCGGCCACGAGATCTTTTGCCTGCAATTTGGCCAGTTACTGTCAATTTTTCAGGATTATCACCGCTCTTTCTGGCAATCTGACCGTAGAAATCAAATATCCTCTTGAGGCAGATAGTAAAAAGCCTGATTTGGATATAGAGCTCTCTTAATATGGACGCGTTAGTCCGACATGCTATCCATGGGATTCGTAGCATCTTCCTCCAGCACCACATCTCGAAGGCATCAATGCGGTGGCGATCCGCTGATTTCAGAGTCCACGTCTCAGCACCATAGAGAAGTATTGAGAGCACCAGAGTTCGGACAAGTCTCATTTGGGTTTTAAAAGATATTTTTCTATCTCTCCATGTTCTGTGGAGTTGAGACAAGGCGCTCTTAGCTATGCCTATGCGCCGTCTAACGTCCCCTTCACAAAACCCGTCGCCGCAGATATTAGCGCCCAGATAGATAGATAGTTGAATAGTTGAGTCACATTGTGAGTTCATCGCAACACTTTCGCTGTTCACCTCCGACCTTGATGCTATTGGCACGGCGTTAGTTAATGCAGGTAATAAGAACTGTTTTGTGTTTTGTTATGTCAACGGCTAGTATTTAATTATTACTTATTAATCGATATACGTATTAATAATAAAAGAAACATGTAAATCTAATTAAAGAGTCATCTTTTTTTTTTTTAATAGAAAAGTAACTTTATTACTGGTGTTAGGACCTCTTGTGAGTCCACGCGGGTTGGTACCACCACCTTGTCTATTTCTGCCGTGAAGCAGTAATGCGTTTCGGTCTGAAGGGAAGGGCAGCCGTAATAACTATATTGAGATGTTAGAACTTATATCTCAAGGTGGGTGGCGCATTTACGTTGTAGATGTGTATGGGCTCCAGTAACCACTTAACACCAGGCGGGCTGTTGAGCTCGTCCATCCATCTAAGAAATAAAAAATAAAAATATAAAAAGTAAAACACGATTTCTTTTACATATTGAGAGCACCTGTTTATTAAATTTTCTACTAAAGCGAGTAAATGGCACGTGCTAGATCCGATGCGCTTTTGACATCTTTCACGATGAACACCTCCTTAGGAATCCACCCGATTCACTAACAATTTTACTAGACGCCCATAGCTGTGTAACACTAACAATAAGGACTCTGATAGCAGTACTCGTCGAACTTGTCGAAGAGTTCATAGCACCAAGCCACTGAATTTCTCGTCGGATCTTCTCAGCGTATCACGATACCGATCCTTTAGTAAATGTTTTCGCGAAGCGGCTACCCTTAAGCTTCCAGGTCTTGTTTGAATACGCTCGGGCAGCTGTCATCAAATCAACTGTCGGCTGAGTCCGTGCCTGGTCCTAGCGATGCTGCAAAGACCTTCGTGCCACCAGTTATCCTTCCATACCAAATAGAGCCGCGAAGTAAACAGGCCTGGTCATTTACTGGTGGTAGGACCTCTTGTAAGTCCGCACGGGTAGGTACCACCACCCTGCCTATTTCCCTTTTGAAGGGTGGGGCAGCCGTTGTAACTATACTGAGACCTTAGAACTCGTATCTCAAGGTGGGTGGCGTCATTTACGTTGTAGATGTCTATGGGCTCCGGTAACCACAACACCAGGTAGGCTGTGAGATTTTATAGCCTTTTAGGTAAAAAAAAAAGTACTCTCTCCTAAACTCTTCTATAGCAAGACAACTGCGATCAATACTTCATTTCTCAAGGTCGGTAGCGGAACACACAAAACAAAAATAATAACATTGTAAATAATTACAGTAGAAACACCGGTTACGAGAATCCGTCAGGAAATTACAGTTTAAATAGAAAACGTATTTCTAATCCTTTGAAAACATTTAACGTATTATGTGAGTGAGGGCCAGCACCGACAGTATCCTGAGCATGATCGCAAGCAGGCTGGACTGTGTATACATGGGTCGCTGTGGTGCCATCTCCCATGGGATGTCACGACAGTAATTCATTGTGATGTAAATATAACTACTAACATAGGTCTAAGTCTTATTAACAATTTATATGAGTCATGGTTACTTGCAATAAAAACATTATTATTATTATGTGTAGTCAGTTGTGATGTAGGCAACAAGGTTTCTTGCTAACACAGCTTTTTAGATTTAACAGAACTTTCTAAGTAGCTGACTTCAAAAGAGGATGAGGTTATTTCGTTACTAGTTAAAATTATATCTGTTTTGTGTGTTAACTCATTTCTAGCTGAACTGGTTTCGACAGATTTTTTTTTATTTAAATTGTTGGTGCTTCTTTGTAGTCCTATTTGAGTTAATCAAGATGCGACCAATAGTTTTTCAGTTATCTTAAATAATGTATTTATTATTAGCTGACCCGGCAGATTTCGTAGTGCCTCAATCGATAAATAAAAGACACATCAAAGGGACACATCAAAGGAAAAACAAAATTGTTTGTTTTTATATAATTCCGAGCTTTTTTATATTTTCTCACCTTTTAAACCTTCCCTGGACTTCCACGAATAATTCAAGACCAAAATTAGCCAAATCGGTCCAGCCGTTTTCGAGTTTTAGCGAGACTAACGAACAGCAATTCATTTTTATATATATAGATTAGTTCAATATACACCCAAACATATTGTACTAATAAATCAATGGTGTAATAGTTAGCATGGGGATTGTTGCGCCGGGGGTTGTGAATTCGATTCCCGCATCGGGCAAGCATTCGTGTGATGAACAGGTTTGCTTGCTCTTTGAAGAATTTTGCGGGTGCAAACTGATCCTCTAGTGATGTGCGATGCTATTTAGTGATGCGATCACATTAGATTCATTAGAAGATCTATAAATATTAAATTTTTTTGTTTGTAATATTCAAATGTTTGTTTTGTCGTAATAAAAAAGCTTAAAATTACAAAATCGATTATTTTCAGTGACCTTTGAGACGATTCGTTCGTTATATAAACGCGGAGACGGGCAGGTTGTACAAAAAGTTCAACTTTGAAATTGCATAACACGCGACATCCGGTGTCAGTGGTACATATAAGCTGCCTGGCATTTCATGAAAACAACGTCACTCAGAATATGAAATAGCAAATTAGTACAACTCTAAAACAGAAACCGAATTGAAGAATATACAATAGATCTCTTCTTCTCAGTCGGACACTCTTGTCAGAGTGGTCGTGGTTGCGTTGACGCTGTATGTGCAGTAGGAACTGTTAGGTCGCCCACCCTCCCGACAACCGCCCTCCAGGCAATGCGCTTCCAGGTCTGGCGGTTCGAAGCGTTACGAGTACATACAATAGATAATAACTGGAAATAAATTACACACGGTTTTCAGGCCACAAATTACGATTTCTCTGTGCAATGGGTCCACAGACTGACATACATACTTATATATGTTTAAATATATACATATATACAGATAATAAACGCTTAAGTAAAGAGCAAATAAACCTGTTCATCACACGAATGCTTGCCCGATCCGGGAATTGAATCCACGACTCTCGGCGTAAGAGTCAGTCAAAAGACTGTCAAAAGTCAGTCAATAGAATTCAATAGATCATTTATCTAAAAAAAGATTTTTATCACGTATTCTTACCTCCAACTAATGATTAATTTAATGATAATCATTAGTAATTAGCCATCATTTAGAATTATAGTCGTCCACTATTGGCCACAAGCCTCTCCCAACTTATACCATTGAGCCTCTCGTCATCCACTTCACCATCATAAACACAATAAGTTTGAATAAATGATTTTTAGAAATCTTTCTCCTAAAAAGCTCCCGCAAATATGGACGATACATGACAACCAAACATAGATTGTAATGTTAAGATCTTACAGCCTTGTCGAAAATATCCGTTAAAATAATTTTGACTCGAGAAATGTAGGTAGTTTTCAAATAAGAAAACAAAATGGACGTGATTATATCTGACGTCATCGGCGATTAGTGCGAGAGAGAGACAGCGAGATACTACCATAAGAAATTTGAGACAACCCAAATTCGAAATTTCCGCTTCAAACGATGGTGAATGGTCACGGTCGCTCATGCACATCATCGAACCGCTGAAGACTAATTTCAACGGATTAAAAAAAAAAGTAATGATATAAAATGTATGTATTGATAGTTATGTATTAGATTTTTTTAAGTTACTAATATAGATTATAAGTAATTCTTACTAACAAAATGTTATGGTTTTAAACTGAAATACAGTATAAATAAAAAAAATTTTATTGATTTGGTGGGTGAACGAGCTCAAAGCCCACCTGTTGTTAAGTGGTGACTGGAGCCCATAGACATCTACAACGTAAATGCGCCACCCACCTTGAGACATCAGCTCTAAGGTTTCAGGTATAGTTACAACGGCTGCCCCACCCTTCAAACCGAAACGCATTACTGCTTCACGGCAGAAATAGGCGGGGCGCTGGTATCTACCCATGCGGACTCACAAGAGGTCCTACGACCAGTAATAAAAAAATTAATTAAAATAGGACACAGCTGGCATCGCATACCCCGTAAATTTTTTTGATCTGAGTAAGTTCATCTCGCATTTTTACAAACATAATACTCATTCAAGTAGCCTAAAGTAATCACTTTATTTTCAGGAAGTAACCGGGCCCTACTGACATTGTGTTTGAGGTAGTCAAGCTATTAACTGGTTACCGATTATAATATCATTGCTATCGAACGATAACGTGTTTACATTGACCACTGCCGCGATGAAGGGAAAACCGTTTTAATCTAAAAATGACTTGGTAAATTTTGTAATTTCGTTGAAGTTTCACGCCAAATCTTCTTTGTCAATCAACATTAAATTTAAAGGGTTATTTTTTAAAAAATCCTAATGGATACATACGGCTGAGAAACCCTGCTCAGACGTCCCAGGAATTGCTTTCTCAAGTCACTTGAACATTGTGACTCTAGAATCCTACAAAAGTGGAAACAGTGAGACCATGGAGTCTGTGAAGTTGGTCCTTATATTTGATAACAAACTCGCTCTACAATTATAGAGATTTTGGCCTTGCACGCGTTGAAGTCTTTTGTATGAAAACATTGTTTGAACAACATAATTAGATTGAAATAGTACTTTGATCTTTAATAATTTAATATCCGCTATTCGTAATGTATATAAATGAGTATACTGTTATTATTTCAATACAAAAGAAATATTATTTAGAATGTCGTGAAACAAATTGGCATTTCGACTGGTAGACAGTACTGTGAGAGCGTATGAGGAATAATTACAATACATTTAAGATTTCACTGTCGTCCACTTAACATCAGGTTGGTCATGACCCAGACCCCACGCTGTTAACGATAAGGTTTGTTTTTTATGGCCCTTTACATAGATTAACGTACGTAAAAATAGGATCTACTTTTTTTTTTAAAAAGTGCGTCACTAAAGCTTTGTTCAGAGTTGATTCGTAATACTTGTGAGTCGTTGTCGGATAGCTGGAATTCAAGAGACGGGGAATGTGCGCAGGCGACGCCAAGGACGCTCTGACATATACTAAGCAAATGTAGATGTGACAAAAACACATTAAAAAACATGGCATTGTGAAAAAGCTTCCGAAAAATTGCGATAAAAGAATTAATATATTTTCACAATCTTCTGTTAGCATTATTCACGTTCCAATGTGTTAGAAAAGCTAATCAAAACAATAATTTAATTTTTTTTAAATATATAACTTTCATTTTGAAAAATTTGTCCTTGAAATAATAGGAGTCTCAATGGATAAAAGCTTCACTCATAATACGCTAGCACCAGTAAAAGTGCTAACCATATAACTAACAATTATTAAACCTATAAATTAATTACGTAACAGTTCATTGTGCATTGATTTCAATGGCTGTGTGGCCGCAAGCTTATATTTTACAGTCTGTATTCCCTTATTTAGTGAAATATTAATCGCCTTAACGAAAATATGCATTACTTCGGGGTTAAAAGAAACTTAGAATGCGTATAAAATATAAAAATGTTTTTCTCTGTTCTTTTTTTTTTATTGTCCTTGTAGACAGACGAGCATACGGCCCACCTGATGGTGAGTGGTTACCGTCGCCCGTGGACTTCAGCAATGCCAGGGGCAGAGAGCCAAGCCGCTGCCTACCGCAACGTGGATAATTAAGTATTAATATTTTGAATTTTGTACTTATTAATTTGAAATTCTATGTATATTCAAATGGCGTGATCGATATTTTTTAAAAATCAAAACCAGTTAAAATTGTTTCTATAATCACGAAAAACGTCAATTATTTTTGAAGTTTCCACTCATATTATACGACTAAATGAAATAATTTGAAACAAACAGACATACACAATCTGTTTGTATAATTTTAGAAACCTAGTAATTAGAACCGGCCAAGTTTTTGAAGAGAAAAGAGATGAATACGAAATGTCAATTTCGAATTATTAACAGAGTTATCTTCAGTCGTGACTATACATGTCCCTCTTCATCTCGTATACTATTCGTTAAGACTTGAAAGAGATAGCGATAGGATTTTTATGCAGCGATTTTTCAAATCTCTCAACGCTTACTTTAACTCGGCAGAAAGATACACCGTTGGCTATCTTAAAATAACCAATTTAAATAAGCTAGTGGTCCCCGCAGTTTTCGAAATTCGACTATAATTAATTGAAATTAAAAGTTTAAACATTATTATGGTTCTATTGTCAAGCACTATTATATTTCTATAATAATACAGATTTCGCCAAAACTACACTATAAATAAATAATACTAAAGACAAACAATATTAATCTGTTCTCAATTTTACCCAGACTTTAAACAATAACAAAAGTTTCACAATTGAAGAATAACGAAAGTTTGACAATAAACAAATATTATGCATGCGTGTGTGTGTGTGTCAAATACATGGGAGTGTGTGTAATGTTTTCTTTATTGATTTAATGTATCTTTTATGCGTTATTTTAATAAAATATTGGCATCCTGCACTTCTCTATATTCTCTATAAGTGTGGAAAATTTCATACTCCTCGTCCGCGGAATTTTCATAAAAAGGGGTACAAAGTTTTTGCTTCACGTATTAATATATAGATAAAACAATAATCTTTTCTTTTACATCCAATGAAGTATTTGTCGCGTCTAAAAAATCACAACTCTGTGAACCAAAGAAGTTCGCACGAGAACTATGACAAAACTATGAATAACAATGACGACAGATTTTAAAATTTAAATTTTTTACGATAATGTTTAAAAAAAAAACGATTTACATTCCACTACATATACATATATTCGATCTTACGCAATTTTATATTGGACGATTCAGCATTTCTATTTCACTCCTAATAACACATTTTGCAGTGAAAAACCCACCAATCATTTTTATTTTTTATTGCTTAGATGGGAGGACGAGCTCACAGCCCGCCTGGTGGTAAATGGTTACTGGAGCCCATAGACATCTACAACGTAAATGCGCCACCCACCTTGAGATATAAGTTCTAAGGTCTCAATATAGTTGCAACGGCCGCCCCACATTTCAAACCGAAACGCGTTACTGCTTCACGGCAGAAATAGGCACGGTGGTGGTACCTACCCGCGCGGGCTCAAAAGACGTCCTACCACCAGTAATTAAAAAAAAAAATAATAACTGGGAACAAATCACGCACGGTCATCCGGCCCGGAGATCCGGAATCTGACAAACATACTTATAAAGGTTTAAATATTTACATACATAGATAATGAACATCCAGACAAAGAGCAAACAAACCTGTTCATCACATGAATGTTCGCCCGATGTAGAAATCGAACCCACGACCCTCGGCGCAACAGACAAAGCCACTAACTACAGCACCACCGAGTCAGTCCACTATTGTTGCACTAATTAACATTAAAATTTGCAATCAATAGTTTTCAATATTACAAAACTTCGATTTTCAATGCTTTTCAATCTTTATATATATATATATTTCTTCTGTGCGTGTGTTTGTCACTGAACTCCTCCTAAACGGCTGGACTGATTTGAATGAATTTTTTTGTGTGCATTTGGGTGGCGCCCTGGATGGTTTAGATTCACAAATCAGGCCGGCAAATGGCGCTACAGTCGATATCTAGGTTAATTTCCTAGAAATAATTTATAAGGCAAAAAAAACGTTTGCCAGATCAGCTGGTCTACTATAAAAAACTTTTGCAACTTGGGTTCTCTATGGAGTCCAAGATGAATATCGTTTAATTCACTTAACGCATTTAATGCTTCGTCGAAGTAATTGTTAGTTAATACAGTTAGTATGGTATACTTTCTGTACTTTACTTCTTACAGCTCGGTCAATTGTCAGTCAGTAAGTATCTACAGTCGGCATCATTGCGCCACTTTGAAAAGGCGGCACGACATGAAAATCCTCTTGTCGTGGCCGCCGGGAATCACATACCCGATCCTGTAGACCGAATGGTAAACAGTCGACGTCGCCCTAAACACGTCATTACGGGATCGGGACGATCTATTAACGGTGCTTTTAGGTACCACAAACACCGGTCACCGTCCGAGTAAATTAACCCATAGACACAGCTGACTGAGCTTCTCGCCGGATCTTCTCAGTAGGTCGCGTTTCCGATCCGGTGGTAGATTCTGCGAAGCTCTGCTCTTGCTAGGGCCAGTGTTAGCAACACACCCGGTTTGAGCCCCGCGAGCTCACCTACACGTCAAGGAGAAGCTGATATAGCGTCTCAAGGCTATCAGCATAGGTAAGAAGAAAAAAAATCGGTCAATCGCTCGGGCATCCGTAGCCAAAATTAAAGTATTCGAAACGGAAATTTTAAAGTGAATTAAAATAGATATGAGGTTAACTCGTAATGCCGGAGTCCGACATAACCCGGTTCGTTACCCCCCCGGACCGGGTATCCGTAAATGGATTACCCAGCGTTAAAAAAAAAAAAAAAGGTTAACCCGTAAGCAGTGCAATAACTCGATACAAGTTTCTCTATCAAGGAAGCTAATTATAATTATATTAACTTCCTTAAAGCTCTTTGATACCTATTAAGACGTGACAACTGAAAACACTGAAGCACAATTTATATTATATATATTTTTATGCTACAGAACAATATCTTTTTTTATTATTATTATCGTTGTAGGCAGACGAGCGTAGGGCCCACCTGATGGTGAGTAGATACCGTAGACCATGGAGTTGCTGAATGCCAAGAACAGAGCCAAGCCGCTGCCTATCGTCACAGAATCTGTCACAAAATGCACAATTCCTAAAAAGCTCTCTAATCTCGCAGGCAAGGACAAATTTTGCAAAGGAAATACGCACTTAACACATTTACACAAACGCCTTAATCACAAATTTAATATAATAAAAGAAAATTGAATCCTGATAAATATATGATTAGCGTAATGACTGATAGTATAGTCTATGGGCTGCGGTAACCACTTAACACCAGGTGGGCCGTGAGCTTGTACAACTATCTAAGCAATAAAATAAATAAATAAAATAACTGGTAGGATTTTTCGTGTGTCAGATTTATCACAAAGTCCTCTCTGTTCGGAGCTTACATGGCGTCCATTAATAACGAAGATAGGATTGTATTCGAATTGTGGACTATCGGGGAAGATAGACAGAAGATTGGTGACCCGAGGCT
Organism: Bombyx mori; assembly: GCF_030269925.1. Taxonomy (NCBI): domain Eukaryota; kingdom Metazoa; phylum Arthropoda; class Insecta; order Lepidoptera; family Bombycidae; genus Bombyx; species Bombyx mori. Next base: position 14,562,036 of record NC_085114.1, on the reverse strand, counting down.
ACTCCTCATTTTCGTAAAACGAAGAAGCTGGAGACGCTAAGATTGAGAGAGATCAGATACTTCAGCTGCACGAAAGATCAGCTTGTGCTTGTAAAGTTACAGAAACTTCGCGGCTACACTCGCAGTGATGGTACCCCCTGAGCCTTACTTGAGCTGTAGGTTTGCATTTTCTATTTTCCTGGCGTGGATGTAAAATTACATGATGATAAGTTGAATAGTTCAGATCGTGAAAGCAGAACAAACTAGCTCACATTTACATTTATAATATTAGCATAGGTAATATTAATAAAATAGTTGAGTTATTAAACTTAGAGCACAATGTACTATCTAGGCACGAATCGAGTTGATGACAGAAGTTAGATAAGAGCAAACATGAAAAAAAAAGTGAATCGATTTTCGAACGAGTGAAATTTATTAATATCCGAGAGCTAATTAAAAAAACAAGTTTGTTACGATGCGTTACTTTCTGGTTTATATTTAACATATTCAACGACACATTTTCGCCTTACGTGTGATTCGAGAACCATAAAAATACACTAAAAAAACCTTTAGCACTTACCATTTTAAAAAGCTTTCCTATGAACTTATAATCGAAAATTCCCATCTTCCGTACTAAATGTCAATATATATCATGAGCCACAAATGTTTTTCACATCATTCACTGTGCACACGAATAAAAAAAAAAAAACGCACTTCGAACACTGGCACGTTAGTTTCAAAAGCAGAAAAAATAAAATTATTTTTCTATTCACGTTCGTCTTTCTAAATTCGAAACTTCGTTTCGGCGGGAAACGTCGACTTGCGCGGGCTGCGCTCCACAGACTGCCAACATGGCGGACGGTTTTTTTTTCGACGGTTCACACGAGTCGATTCACTTTCTACGACCTTACTGTGTATGCGACTTGTAATTAAGCATAAAGATTTACGTAACGCAACGATGTAACCCGTGCCGAATTGTGATTTCCGCGAATTCTTCAGTGCAATTCTGAAAATATTAATGCTTCTCTAAGATTGCGTATGATCGGATATCAAAGGGTTATGTCAATTCGGTGATTAGCTAATTGATAAGTTTTCCATCTCTAGGAAACCTTAATACGATAAAATATCTTGGAGTATCTGGAAAGTCCATTCAAATTCACCTAAACATAATTTCAACGTAGACATTCTATGTGGAATCAATTATGCAATAGGACATACTGTATACGTACCGACGCACGTACTATTAAGTAAACTGATTTTTGTCTGATGCCTAATGGGTTTGACATGTCAATAATCTAACTGACTTTCTCAACGACAATTACGTAGGCCATCTTTACCTTTCGAACGTGCACTGGTTATGATCTGATCTGAGCTGATCGAATGTAAATAAATAATAATAAATTATCAATCGCAATCAGTTTTAGAAGTGTTTCGCTATCGCAGGCGCGGTCCGACAAGAGGTTTGACTGCATTCTGTGTCGCGACTTTTTTATATTATCACAACCACTCACTCGCGTATGATCTAGGACATATTGAAGGCTGTATCTAGGCTGACCCGTGGCTGTATCACTCTTATTTAAGGGCAGTCGTTTTAAAAATATCTGAATGGTGATACTTCAGGCTTTAAGGCGAAGGCCTCATTTATCGAAGGATTTACCATTGTTCTCCACGTGGAGCTAAAATCGTGATGACAGGAACACGATAATCTTAAGTAAAAATGATTATATGTATGACTTTCACGTCGAAGGAATTACTGGTGATATATTGTAAGTAACAGTAAGTACGGTAGATGATGAAAAATTTCCAAGCCTAGATCTTGTTTGTCAGCGTTGTCGTGTAGGAGTGGCGAGAACTAGCGATTAACTAAGACTTCCCCCGATCAACTATCGTTGCTTTCAGGACCCACAAGCACCGGTCACCGTGCTCGCCGAACCAGTCGCTTGCGACGGAGGGCTCGGCAAGTAAACTAACCCACATACACAGCCCACTGAGTTTCTCGCCGGATCTTCTCAGTGAGTCGCGTTTTCGATCGGTTGGTAGATCCTGCAAAGCACTGCTCTGACTAGGGCTAGTGTTAGCAACGTGAATTCACTTCGGTTTCACTATATACACGTCATTAACGTTGTCAGACGTTTTTGCGTCATCGCTAACGCCACGGAACTAGTATTCCGTAATTACTCGTATTTCTATTTTATCAATATTGATGAAAAATATGTAAATGTCGTGACAACAAAACAGTAATCAATAAACAAATGTCTGTATTTGAAAGTCGAAGTCGTCGTGGCCTAAAGGATAAGACGTCCGGTGCATTCGTATCTAGCGATGCAACGGTGTTCGAATCCCGCAGGCGGGTACCAATTTTTCTAATGAAATACGTACTTATCAAATGTTCACGGTTGACTTCGACGGTGAAGGAATAACATCGTGTAATAAAAATCAAATCCGCAAATTTTCGATTTGCGTAATTACTGGTGGTAGGACCTGTTGTAAGTCCGCACGGGTAGGTACCACCACCGTGCCTCTTTCTGCCGTGAAGCAGTAATGCCTTTCGGTTTGAAGGGTGGGGCTGCCTTTGTAACTATATTGAGACCTTAGAACTCATATCTCAAGATGGGTAGCGGCATTTACGTTGTAGATGTCTATGGCCTCCAGTAACCACTGAACACTAGATGGGCTGTGAGCTCGTCCAACCAGCTAAGCAATAAAAAAAAGTAGAATTTCATATTTTCAAAATAAAATTCATTCGAACTTAGAATTTGTTGGCAGCCACTTCATGGGGAAATACCTATTATTATTATTCTCCCTCTCTCTCTCTCTCTCTCTCTCTCTCTTCAATCTATGCCACCTAATGCTGAGTGTAGGTCTCTTCATATTACTCCATTCTTTTCGGTCTCTTGACGGCCGCATCCAGTCCTTACCAGCTATTTTGACCAGGTTGTCGGTCCACCTCAATGGTTGTCTGCTCATGTTACGACGTCCAGTACGAGATCTCCATACCAGTACTGTTGTACCCCACCGATTATCAGTACAATCTATTAATACGTGAAGCATAAACTTTGTACACCTTTTTACGAAAACTGCGCGGACGGAGGAGTATGAAATTTCCCACACTTACAGAGAATATAGAGAAGGAGCGCAGAATGTTAATTTTTTTTTTAAATTATGCATAGCCTTAATAGTTTTCAAACATATAATTTAAATTAATTATAGTCGAATTTCAACTACAGAGGGACACATGTTATTTCATTTTCTTTCTAAATAAATAAACTTCTAGTAAAAATATTTACAGAAAAAAAAATACAGGGCGCTCTTTTAAAATACAATTAAATGTTTACAACTCATAATACAACGAGACATTGAAACCAATAGGATTAGCCTCGTTGTTGTGATCACGATTGATCTGATTTCAATAAATATCACTTATTAAATTCTAAGCAGCCGTGTAACGGTAGACAATCCGTCTCGGAACTGTCGTGTCAAGGACGTGGAGATTTGAACTCATTTAGAAATAGAATTACTTAAGGCATCGGCAACTATTTCTGAACGCATTGCTAGAAACTTCTAATAACTAAACATGCAAGCCATTGTGCTGGATATTTTGCGCAATATAAATGTCATATCTTTTAATGTCTCAGAAAATATGTTCCTTTTAATTTTACATTTTTTATATATATATTTTTATTGTTTAGGTAGGTGGACGAGCTCACAACCCACCTGGTGTTAATTGGTTACTGTAGCCCATAGACATCTACAACGTAAATGTGTCACCCGCCTTGAGATATGAGTTCTAAGGTCTCAGTATAGTTATAACGGCTGCCCCGCCCTTCAAACCGAAACGCATTACTGCTTCACGGCAGAAATAGGCAGGGTGGTGGTACCTACCCCTGCCTACTTACAAAAGGTCCCACCACCAGTAATTACGCAAATTATAATTTTTGTGGTTGAATTTTTATTACACGCTGTTATTTCTTCATCGTGAAAGTAAATTGTGAACATGCGTTAAAGTCGTGTTTCGTTAGGAGAATTGGTTACCCACTGAGTTTCTCGCCGGATCTTCTCAGTGGGTCGCATTTCCGATCCGGTGGTAGATTCTGCGAAGCACTGCTCTTGCTAGGGCCAGTGTTAGCATCACTCCGGTTTGAGCCACGTGAGTTCACCTACATGTTAGGGCCAAGCTGAAATAGCCTCTCAAGGCTATCAGCATAGGTAGGAAAAAAAAAAGAATTGGTACTCACCTGCGGGATTCGAGAGTAGATCTGGCGAGAAACTCAGTGGGCTGTGTCTATGGTTTTTTTTATTGCTTAAATGGGTGGACGAGCTCACAGCCCACCTGGTGTTAAGTGGTTATTGGAGCCCATAGACAACTACAACGTAAATGCGCCACCCACCTTGAGACATAAGTTCTAAGGTCTCAGTATAGTTACAACGGCTAATTTAGTTAATTTACTCTACTCTCTAACTACTACTACTCTCCAACTCTTGCTCGCGTAGTAGCCAGTCACCGTAGACGCCATAGATATATCCTGAGGGATCCATCAGATCCATAAACAGGACAGGGTTAGGGACCCCGTTAACCGTACTCGTCTTCGATCTTTTCAGCGGGTCGCGATTCCGATCCGATTGACTCATTCGTAGATTTCGTAGACTCGCACGTAGATTCCCAATAACCTTTCGGTTCAACACTTTAAAACAAGTGAAGAAATTGACAAACTAGCATTTCTTGAATGCATTTAAACAAACAAATGGATTTCTTCAGGAATACTAATTCAAAGCGATCACTTTCGTTGCATTAAAATTCTGTACAATGCGTCGAAATGCGACTCAGGACAAAGAGAATATCGAACCCTTACTTGATACGGATTCAGTGACAGTAGACAAACAAGCTATAGAGCGATCTAACAATTTTGAACAAAACTTGGCACTTTGTTTTTGATCGGAAGGCGTTTATTACCCTTTGCTATTAAGTGATAGCATGATTTCTATTCACGATACGTGGTGCTACGACTAATTTTCTTATTACTAATTTAAAAATTACTTATTCCTAATTCATAATTTTTACGGGCGGTTGTATTATACTAAGTTACGGGAGCCGATGGACATAAACAAGAACTGTCCTCATGCTGCCACCCATCTTGAGACTTGAGTATTATACAACGATTGCCCCACCGTTCAAACGGGAAAACATTACGGCTTCGCGACAGAAAAACCGCATCCTGCCACCTCGCCTTACTACCAGTAATGACACGTTTTAATATATGTGGTTCCTTCTTCGTGGAAATGGTTTGTGAACACTAAGATACTATTTGTAAACATAATTAATGAACCTTTAGTAATGTATTCAGCCTATTGTACAATTATAACTGCCTGTTGGTTGCAAAAAAGCATATTCTATCTCTCTCTCTCTTTCCCTCATTCTTGGTAATTATGCTTTTAAAAAAATATTACCATGTCCAAAGTAATTTTTACAAGGTTTTACAAGGATTTTTGACATGGTTTATTTAACTTTCTAACTCTGCAGATGCCGGTCCCAGGCCCGGATGAGAAAAGAGGAGGGTTGAGTTGGAGTTCGACCTTTCCACCGTAAAACAGTCAACGCCGAATATCGGGCGGCGGTTAATTATCTGGACCCAAATAAGGCTTCAGCGGCCACGAAGAACTAAATCTCTTCCAAAAGCTCTGCCGTGGAAGGACGCGGGACCCTACCATGTGTATTTTCCCAAGAAAGCCTCATTAGGCCACGACCCTCAGCATTGAGGATTATCGACGCAAGGAGGATTTAACTTTCAAAGTTTGTATGTACATATGTTTTGTTAAGTCAAATATTTCAAGGTAAATTTGAAACCCTTCCTCTTCCTGTGATCTTTTTTATACGTTGATTGAGTTTTGACGAAAATGCATTTTTGTCTGCCACCCTGCCTATTTCTGCCGTGAAGCAGTAATGCGTTTCGGTTTGAAGGGTGGGGCAGCCATTGTAACTATACTGAGACCTTAGAACTTACATCTCAAGGTGGGTGGCGCATTTACGTTGTGAATGTCTATGGTCTCCAGTAACCGCTTAACGCCGGGTGGGCTGTGACCCATCTAAGCTACAAAAAAAAAAAATTGTTGTAAGCATCTCCTGAATCAATGTCCTAATTCGCTCCAGATAAAAGAACACTTCAACCTTCAACGCTCAACAACACAGAACAACACAGATACGAATTTTTATGTATTATTCTACCAATTTATCACTACTGTTACATTAATAAATAATTTGGGACCCTGTCACGTCCTAATTACGTCCCTGTAGTCATGGGGTCGTGACGCGAGTTACAAACAACATGAAGACGCCAATGCCAACGAACTCAACTCAATCATTCCGATAGAGGCACCCGTCACGTGCGGACGTGCTCATCGTCCACTCGATCGCCCGGTCTTTGTTCGCCCGGCTTTTGTTAGCCCGGCCATTGTTCGCGCGGCCTGTGTTTGTGGTACATCTGCCGACTAAGTGCTCTTTCTGGAAGTTTTTATTTGTTTTGTTTCCTTTTGTTGTTTCTGTGTTCGTGGTACATCTGCCGACAAAGTGGTTTCCTGCAAGTATTTATTTGTTTTGTTTCTTTTCGTAATTTCTGTTTTGTTGTGCTTTTTCTTTGTCCTGTAGTAATCGCGCCGCATTGCCACCTGTGTTCAATAGAACCGCTCAGGTCCGAGAAGTTGGGGCCTCGCCGCAAGGCGAGTGTTTTCAAGACCCGGGGCCGCCCCACCTGGGTACTCAGCGATCATGGACGCTGTATTCGCGGAATTCCTCCGACTTCGCCACCCACAGCTCGCCTCGGAGTTTCTGGCCTTCAAGGCCAATCACACTGCGAGCCCTCTCGAGGACTCCGCCGCGCTCGCTGCTCCTGCGTCGCCTGTACCTGCGTGCAGAGCTTCTGCATTGAGCACCGCAGCCTCTGTCGTGCCTGCCACTCCCGTGTCGCCTATACTGGCGAGAAAAGCTGCTGCGTCGTCCGCCGTGACCATCGTTTCAGCTGAGCGATCATCCGCGGCCTCCGTCGCGCCCTCTAAAACACCTACACTTGCTCGTAGGTCGCCTGCACCCGCCTCCTCGTGCTCCGACTCTGACTCGGACATGGAGGTCGACCTCGCCCCCGCCTCATCGACGGATGGATTCACCCTGGTACAGAAGGGTAAGAAGCGTGCCGCGGAGTCTCGAGCTCCCGCGGCCGCTAAAATTAGCAAAGCCGTGAACGCGTCGCGCCCCCGCCCTCAGACTCCCGTTGCGCCCCCAGCCCGTGCCACTCCGTCGCCGCGTCCGGTGGCACAAAATAAAACCCAGACCCCTCCCCCGGTTATCCTTCAGGAGAAGGCAGCTTGGGATCGAGTTTGCCTGGCCCTTAAGGCCAAAAATATAAATTTCACGAATGCCCGTAACCTCGCGAACGGCATTCAAATTAAGGTTCAAACACCCGACGACCATAGGGCCCTCTCTTCTTACCTCCGTAAGGAGCGTATAAGTTTCCATACGTATACGCTCCAGGAGGAGCGCGAACTCCGCGTTGTAATACGCGGAATCCCTAAAGAGTTGGATGTAGAGCTCGTAAAAGCCGACCTGTTAGAACAAGGCCTACCAGTGAATTCTGTGCACCGTATGCACACCGGTCGCGGTAGGGAGCCATATAATATGGTTCTAGTCGCTCTCCAGCCTACCCCCGAGGGTAAGAAAATCTTTAACACACAGACCGTCTGTAGGCTCTCTGGTATCGCTGTCGAAGCCCCCCATAAAAAAGGCACTCCTAGCCAGTGCCATAACTGTCAATTGTACGGGCACTCTTCCCGTAACTGTCACGCGCGCCCCCGATGTGTTAAGTGTTTGGGCGATCACGCCACGGCCCTCTGCGCTCGCGACCAAAAAACCGCGACGGAACCGCCTAGCTGCGTCCTGTGTCGAACACAGGGTCACCCCGCGAATTACCGTGGTTGCCCCCGAGCCCCTAAAATAAATCGCCGCGTCGCCCGCCAAAACCGCCTCCGAGCTTCCGGCCCAGACATCAAAGCCTCGGCACCCTCTGCGTCGCAGGCTAAGCCAGCGTTCGTTCCGGCGGCGGTGCCCAGTGTCTCGGCCTGGGCAAAACCGCTGCCGTACACGAACACGGCTACAACTCCCTCCTCCGCGATTCGTCCCGCCCCCGCGACTCGTCCCTCTCCCGCGACTTGCCCTCCGACCGCGTCCGACAATCTCGCTTTAGCGATCGACTTCTTTCAGTCGATCAACTTTGAGCGCGTTAACGCTTTGGGCGACGCCATTCGCGCTGCCTCCACTGCACAACACTTTATCGCCGTTGTGCAGGAATACGCCGACGTATACGCGTCATTAAATACGTACGTCCTCCCCTCACTCCGCCGGTAATCAATGGCGTATATAAGTAGAATAAAGCCCCTATCCGTAACGATAGGATTTTTTAACGCTTACGGTCTCGCAAATCAACGTGATCAGGTTTCTGACTTTTTGCGTGACCACCAAATTGATATCTTTTTAGTGCAGGAGACCCTACTTAAGCCCGCGCGCCGTGACCCTAAAATCGCGAACTATAACATGGTCAGGAACGACAGGCTCTCTGCCCGTGGTGGTGGTACCGTCATTTACTATAGAAGAGCCCTGCATTGCGTCCCGCTCGATCCTCCCGCGCTCGCTAATATCGAAGCATCAGTGTGCCGAATCTCACTGACGGGACACGCGCCGATCGTTATCGCGTCCGTTTATCTTCCACCGGATAAGATCGTTCTAAGCAGTGATATCGAGGCGCTGCTCGGTATGGGGAGCTCTGTCATTCTGGCGGGCGACCTAAATTGTAAACACATCAGGTGGAACTCACACACCACAACCCCGAATGGCAGGCGGCTTGACGCGTTAGTCGATAATCTCGCCTTCGATATCGTCGCTCCGCTAACCCCGACTCACTACCCGCTAAATATCGCGCATCGCCCGGATATACTCGACATAGCGTTATTAAAAAACGTAACTCTGCGCTTACACTCGATCGAAGTAGTTTCAGAGTTAGATTCAGATCACCGTCCCGTCGTTATGAAGCTCGGTCGCGCTCCCGATTCCGTTCCCGTCACGAGGACTGTGGTGGATTGGCACACGCTGGGCATCAGCCTGGCTGAATCTGATCCACCATCGCTCCCGTTTAACCCGGACTCTATCCCGTCTCCTCAGGATACCGCTGAAGCCATAGACATCTTAACGTCACACATCACCTCGACATTAGATAGGTCATCGAAACAAGTTGTAGCGGAGGACTTCCTTCACCGCTTCAAATTGTCCGACGATATTAGGGAACTCCTTAGAGCTAAGAACGCCTCGATACGCGCCTACGACAGGTATCCTACCGCGGAAAATCGTATTCGAATGCGTGCCTTACAACGCGACGTAAAGTCTCGCATCGCCGAAGTCCGAGATGCCAGATGGTCTGATTTCTTAGAAGGACTCGCGCCCTCCCAAAGGTCTTACTACCGCTTAGCTCGTACTCTCAAATCGGATACGGTAGTAACTATGCCCCCCCTCGTAGGCCCCTCAGGCCGACTCGCGGCGTTCGATGATGACGAAAAAGCAGAGCTGCTGGCCGATACATTGCAAACCCAGTGCACGCCCAGCACTCAATCCGTGGACCCTGTTCATGTAGAATTAGTAGACAGTGAGGTAGAACGCAGAGCCTCCTTGCCACCCTCTGATGCGTTACCACCCGTCACCCCGATGGAAGTTAAAGACTTGATCAAAGACCTACGTCCTCGCAAGGCTCCCGGTTCCGACGGTATATCCAACCGCGTTATTAAACTTCTACCCGTCCAACTCATCGTGATGTTGGCATCTATTTTCAATGCCGCTATGGCGAACTGTATCTTTCCCGCGGTGTGGAAAGAAGCGGACGTTATCGGCATACATAAACCCGGTAAACCAAAAAATCATCCGACGAGCTACCGCCCGATTAGCCTCCTCATGTCTCTAGGCAAACTGTATGAGCGTCTGCTCTACAAACGCCTCAGAGACTTCGTCTCATCCAAGGGCATTCTTATCGATGAACAATTCGGATTCCGTACAAATCACTCATGCGTTCAACAGGTGCACCGCCTCACGGAGCACATTCTTGTGGGGCTTAATCGACCAAAACCGTTATACACGGGAGCTCTCTTCTTCGACGTCGCAAAAGCGTTCGACAAAGTCTGGCACAATGGTTTGATTTTCAAACTATTCAACATGGGCGTGCCGGATAGTCTCGTGCTCATCATACGGGACTTCTTGTCGAACCGCTCTTTTCGATATCGAGTCGAGGGAACCCGCTCCTCCCCACGACCTCTCACAGCTGGAGTCCCGCAAGGCTCTGTCCTCTCACCCCTCCTATTTAGCTTATTCGTCAACGATATTCCCCGGTCGCCGCCGACCCATTTAGCTTTATTCGCCGACGACACGACTGTTTACTATTCTAGTAGAAATAAGTCCCTAATCGCGAAGAAGCTTCAGAGCGCAGCCCTAGCCCTAGGACAGTGGTTCCGAAAATGGCGCATAGACATCAACCCAGCGAAAAGTACTGCGGTGCTATTTCAGAGGGGAAGCTCCACACGGATTTCCTCCCGGATTAGGAGGAGGAATCTCACACCCCCGATTACTCTCTTTAGACAACCCATACCCTGGGCCAGGAAGGTCAAGTACCTGGGCGTTACCCTGGATGCATCGATGACATTCCGCCCGCATATAAAATCAGTCCGTGACCGTGCCGCGTTTATTCTCGGTAGACTCTACCCAATGATCTGTAAGCGGAGTAAAATGTCCCTTCGGAACAAGGTGACACTTTACAAAACTTGCATAAGGCCCGTCATGACTTACGCGAGTGTGGTGTTCGCTCACGCGGCCCGCACACACATAGACACCCTCCAATCCCTACAATCCCGCTTTTGCAGGTTAGCTGTCGGGGCTCCGTGGTTCGTGAGGAACGTTGACCTACACGACGACCTGGGCCTCGAATCAATTCGGAAATACATGAAGTCAGCGTCGGAACGATACTTCGATAAGGCTATGCGTCATGATAATCGCCTTATCGTTGCCGCCGCTGACTACTCCCCGAATCCTGATCATGCAGGAGCCAGTCACCGTCGACGCCCTAGACACGTCCTTACGGATCCATCAGATCCAATAACCTTTGCATTAGATGCCTTCAGCTCTAATACTAGGGGCAGGCTTAGGGACCCCGGTAACCGTACTCGTCGAACTCGACAAAGAGGTCGACGTGCAACCTAACCCATGCATCAGCCCGCTAAGTTTCTCGCCGGATCTTCTCAGCGGGTCGCGATTCCGATCCGGTAGTAGATTCATTCGCGAAACAATTGCTCTTGAGTTGTTAGGTCTCCTTCGGAGGCGCTCGGGCAGTTGTTAGCAAATCCCACCCCTCTTGGCTGAGCCTTTGCTCGCCCACCTGTCCTGGTGAAACTGGAAAGGCCTTCGGGCCACCAGTAAACTTTCAATCATAAAAAAAAAAAAAAAAAAAAAAACTCAACTCAATGTTTTTACCCAAGTTTTCGATTTCACAATTCATCGTACATTCTGTATTGTGGTAAAGATTAATTAATGGCTACACTTTTTTCTAAATATTTTTTCTTTGTTTTATCTCAATAGTCGATGAGCCTTTCAGTTCTAACTTAGTATTTTTTTTTATACTATAGATGGTCTCTATAGATATAATATCTCTCAATTATTTTTTCCTACTAGTGGAATATTATCACCACCCTGCCTCGAATTTTTCAAAATATATACTTACTATATTTGGCAAAATTGGAAGCGAATTCGAATAATAACATACCAAATATCTACATATACATAATAACATATATGAAAAGTAACATTGTCTCCTTTTTCAAGCTGTCATCAATTAAAAGCTTAGAAATCGGTTATTTTATTTCGCCTTTACAAGAAAAATATCAATAACAAGTGATCGAATTTGGACTAGGGGGCAATTAATAAAGACACACAAAATAAACAACTACTAGCTATACAACTAACAGCTACACAAAAATTCAAGGATTCAAAGCAAACGTTTTCATCTCACTTCCTGTGATTGATCGGAAGTACCATTCCGTTTTACGAAGAACCGGACGACACTGTCGCCATTTAATATAATTTCGTAAAATGCGCCGACGTCCCGGATTGGTACCAAGAAACTATGATACTTATAGTTTTCTGTTTGTTTACTTTGATAGTTTTTATCATATGAAAAAAAATACCAGTTTCCAAAGATATGACAATAACATGAGCTATTTATCATTCGAAATTCCAACATCAGCCCGCTGAGTTTCTCGCAGGATCTTCTCAACGGGTCGCACTTTCGATCCGGTGGAAGATGCAATCGCAAAGCCTCTGCCCTTAAGCTGTAAGTAAAAAGAGCTATAACAAGCTCGTTTGGACATATTTCGACTGCTGTTAGCAATCCTCCCCACCCTGCTTAAGCGGGAAAGACTCCAAGCCATCCGGTATCTTATTCTAAAAATCCTTTAATCAAAAAGCAGTGTACCCTTCGCAATTACTGCAAAATACTATACTTATAATACGTGTATACACGTAATAGATACTATACTATACATACTATGCCTACTTATTTATACCTGCCGATTTTTGCCGTGAAACAGTAATGCGTTTCGGCTTGAAGGGCTGGGCAGCCATTGTAACTATACTGAGACCTTAGAACTTATATCTCAAGTTGGGTGGCACATTTAGGTTGCAGATGTCTATGGGCTCCAGTAACCACTTAACACCAGGTGGGCTGTGAGCTCGTACAGCCATAATAATAATAAAAATACGTACGTATTTAGGGATTAGGATATTGACAACAATCACAAAAGAATAGAGTTTTGTTTATTAAATACTTGTTGAAGAATAGCCTCCCGAGGCGACTGGCAGTCAGTAGGCAAAAAAAAATTCAACATCAAATATGTCCGTAAAATGACCTACTAGTTTACTCAATTATCATTCGTCTAATATGTACTTGAAGAATTACAAAATTATACTTGACCAACGCCGTACCTATTAGTGAACTTTTGTTGAATTCACTAATCTAAAACACGAAAAACGTGTCTAACGATTTCGTGATTATTTCAACGGTAACTTGTAAAATATATACATACCTTACTATTTTTTTTTTATTGCTTAGATGGGTGAACGAGCTCACAGCCCACCTGGTGTTAAGTGGTTACTGGAGCCCATGGACATCTACAACGTAAATGCGCCACCCACCTTGAGATATAAGTTCTAAGATCTCAGTATAGTTACAACGGCTGCCCTACCCTTCAAACCGAAACGCATTACTGCTTCACGACAGAAATAGGCAAGGCGGTGGTACCTACCCGCGCGGACTCACAAGAGGTCCTACCACCAGTTGTTCACTGGGCTTGTAAAAAATATGAAATTAATTTCTAAGTAATTAGGTACTCTTTGATAAAAACTTCAATAAAATATCTAAGCCACAGATCATAGAAACACAGTTTCTTTGTTTCTATGATCTGTGATCTAAGCTAAGATAATTTGTGCTGAGCTTATGTAGTCTGGCAAAAAGAACATTGTGACACCATCATCGGGGCTGATTGGCGGGAACGTGAAGTGTCATGTTGAGTACATACCTACTTTACATAAATTTTATTTAATCAATCTAGACTAGTTTAGCATGTATCAATAGTGCCTTATTAACTGTGTAAATTCTAATATATTATTATACAAGTATATAGGTAGTAGTATAGGATAGGTAGTGAATGAAAAAATCACAGATGAATTACTTCACCTTTCGGCTTTCACCTTTAATTAAATTCCAGACACTTAGAAGATTACGCAAAACTAAAGCGAGTAAAAATTCAATTAACTACATACTGGTCGTTTAAAAAGAATGAAATAAATAGGTTCTTGTATTACGAGTGAATATAGAAAGGTTTAATTCGGAAAGGCACATTGTGGTGAAGTTAAATTGCGACTAACTATTAATCACTTCTAATTACATTCGGCCAACAACGATTTAACTTTATAAAAGTGCTTCACAGCGTTTTGACTTTTAAATTTTTTATTAGACAGTTTAAATTTTTCTTTGTTAACGATAACTACTTAAATGATCTTCATGGTATTGTTATACAATTTATAACATCCAATTTCCAAAACTCAAAGATGGAGTAAATATCAAATCAAATGAAAATCTTCAGTGTTACTGTAGCGGCATCTATGAGTAAAGAGAAGAATCTAGACCCTTTACTGCCAATTCCATTACAAGCAAACTCGTATGCATCTATAATTCAACAGAAATGGCGCCATCTTGTGACATCAGTTTCAATTAATTGACAGTGCTACCATCCTAAAAAAAGATCATAGAGCATCATCGACTATCTCACACTGTGCCGCGCCCATCCTACTTCATTGGCCGCGCCGTTCACTTTGACAAAACCATAGATTATCACAAAACACACAGCCTTAAAGAACACGCAAAACCGAAAATAAAAACACACGTCAAGTTAAGCACGAACAGTTCGGTCGCGTATCGAATTTTTGTACCGATTAAGTGAAACATAATACACTTGAAACGTAATATTAATAAACTGCGCGCGTTCTATTTGAATAAAGACGGTAGAAATGCAGTGAAATACATTTTACCAGTGCATTAATTAATAAAAAAGTCAACAAAATGGCAAAGTAAGTATATTTAATATTATCACGATTCTAAGCTGATTAATGTGTTGTAATCGCTTCGAAAACGGTTTCGTAAAACCATTCTATGTTTTAAGTAAGTCGGTTATGAACCTGCAACGCTGAATGAGTTAAATTGTAACCAATAAATTAATTTAATCTATTCAATAAACTCCAGCACGTTGTAATGTGACCACTTTAGAAAAGGAATTTATTTTTTCATAATTCTAATTAAAATGATTCGTTTGCAATAATAGTTGTTTTATTTACCACTTTTTAGTTACCACAAAAGTATGTCATCTTAAATGTTAATTTGTTCAAAACTATTTTAGTTAATAGATTTATAATTTAAAACATGCTTCAAATTAACTTTGGTTAATGAATGTCAGCGACAAAAATCTATTTAATAATCCATGATTCTCATTTACACAAAATCTAGACATATATCTAGGAATATTATGAACCTTTGTTCCATAACATTGTGTTTAATCAAAAAAATGCTTTTTTATGGATCTATTTTTTGTGATTAGATACCCCTTGCATTTTCTAACAACTGTAGTGGTGTTGAAATCCCATAGAGAGGCACAATTATTTCTACATGTACTTGATCCATGTTTACAAAATGTCTTCCTGAATGTGGAGAATAGCTTGGCTTAATAAAAATCATAAACTGCAATACTTATAAATTTGGTTGTTTTAATATGTTGTATTATGTATGTTCTGTATTGGAAACCCACATTTTTTTATTATTTCCTATAAAAGCAGACAAATAAGATGCTCAATTTCCTTCAAGATGGTGAGTGGTCACTGAATATTGGCAATGACAGGAGCACAGACAAAATGCTGCCTACTCCCATATGGCTCATCTTATTTTGAAGAATGAGTAGAAGCTCATTGTAGAATATCATCGAGATTTTAATGTCATGTCCCAAGTTGGGTACTTATCACTGGTGGTAGGACCTCTTGTGAGTCCGCACGGGTAGGTACCACCGCCCTGCCTATTTCTGCCGTGAAGCAGTAATGCGTTTCGGTTTGAAGGGTGGAGCAGCTGTTGTAACAATACTGAGACCTTAGAACTTATATCTCAAGGTGGGTGGCACATTTACGTTGTAGATGTCTATGGGCTCCAGTAACCACTTAACACCAGGTGGGCTGTGAGCTCATTCACCCATCTAAGCTATAAAAAAAAAACTTCATAATAAAAGTAATAAAAATAAAGAAAACTGAAAACAAATACTCTATCAAATCTGTTTGTCTTGTCTACAGGGAAATGATGATAGTATTTGTGTACGACACACAATGTTGTACAGCTGAAGAGGATGATCCCATAAATGCTGTGCTGTATTTCCACCCAGGATGGGTGTCTGACACTCAAAGACATGCTCTAGCAGGACAGGTAAGACAGATTTTCAGTATAATCTTTAAAAAAAAGTTGCTTAAATTAAAACTACATTTATGGATTTAGTTATAATTTTCATTTCATTATTTCCATCATTTTGAATAGTTTATACTTCTCTTGATCAGGGCCGATTAAGGTGTTATTCATCACCATTTGAATAAGCTGTTAAGTGCCATCAAACTTTCTAATAAGACTTTAACCGTAACATACCAAAAGTAAGTTCAACCGTAAACCTGACTAAGACCAAAAAGTAGTTTTTAACTACTCAAATGTTGTCTATTTCAGTGGGCAGAGTAAATTCATTTCAGTTTGAGATATAATTTCGATAAGAATTAAGACTATTTATACAAATGAATCTATTTGCACAGTAAAAAAAAACAGTATAAAAATGTCAAACACACACACTTATAAACGTACAGAATTATTAACAAAACTACATAATGTTAAATCACTTAATGTTCTTTTAAAAATAAATGCCACTTTACATATTTGCCTTTTAGATAATGATAAACACGAACTATATTCTACAATCTTATACCGCAAATATAAATAAAACATATCAAAGTGCATCTATAAATAAAACTGCAAGAACTTGATATGTGATGTTGAAAAGTCTTCATGTAATATTATTTATTATGTTACTACCCTAGGCAAACATAAACACTACCCTAAACTATTAACAGCATCAATACAGACTAAATAATTGGTAATCTTACTTCTTTGAATGTTAGAATATCAAATAATTTGTTACCTCTTAAAACCATATTATTCAAAACATATTAACATGTGTTTTTGGTCATGTCTAGCTTTTTCTTTTACGCAACACATAGTTTCGTATATCGTTAAGCATTGAGCATATCTACGGTTGACTACTAGTTTATATTGGCCCCAAATGACGTCACTTGTAATGAAGTTGCATTGATTCATCCGAGTTTTCTAAAGCTTGGCAACTTCGAGAACTATCGATCCCCTGTTAACTGTCCTAATTTTCGGTAAGAGAACCGAAAGACATCAGGTCTAGATGATCGAGAATTCGTGTTAATCTCGCCAGTAAATAAGATTAAGATATTATTCCTTTTATCGAGTTGCAATTTTGATATCGATAAATAAATAATTACTCAATTACTACTTACTGATCTAATGGAAACGAAATCAATATTCAATTGCTAGACTAGTAATTAAAAATAGAAATCGTTTTAGTCAGTAATGCTGCTTTCAGACTACCCTATAATAAAATAGCATACTATATAGCTCATATCACAACAATATCGCGTACAATGCATTGTTATGGTCACGTTCACACAGTAACGCTGCTATAAGTACTATATGGTACTATAGTATAGCGTAGTCTGAAAGCAACCTTAATTTTCGTGAACAGACAAATTAAAAGTAAAATACACTGAGGAAAACACTTAATTTTAATTACACGTGCACGTGCTAAGCAAAAAATTATATCGAATATATTTTTGTACGCTAGAATCACTAATATAAAATTACAATAATTTCGTTAATAGAAAATGACTCATGCCGACACCCGACTATGACTATCAGAATAATTGAAAAAAAAATAAAAACGTTCCGACACGAATCGATTGGAGCAAATATGAGACCAAACATTTTTAGAATTAATTATCTTTCTACTTCTCGAAACTGGTTTTTTAGAAAAATCGCGAAGCACGATTTAGAAACAACGAAATTAATATAATACAATAAAAAACCTATTTTGTATACAAACTAGTTTTGGCGCAATACTGTTAACTATACGATGTAGCCTTACCGAAGGCTCCGGCTGTGGCCACAACCAGTGTTTGTGAAAGTTCAGAATTAAAATAGATACACACAACGCCAATCGAACTCGTGTCTGCTATGATTATTCTCACTGTCGACAAAAAAGGCTATAAAGGCTAGCATTTTAATTGACATGCAAAATGTCTTGTCACAAATCTGATCGTTAAGAATTACCGTCCCAAAATTACCGTGCGCTTAGTGCGAGTTTTTTAACGTTCTCGATAGCGAAAGAGTTAACTTAAATTTGTATGCAGTCGGAACAGCGCCCCTAGCGGCAAACGTAGGCAAACGTGCCAACTCCATACAAATCTCAGTTAACTTTTACGCCATCGAGAACGTTAAAAAACTGGTACTAAGCACACAGGTATCGCTACATACCGCCAAGAACTCCTTGCCAAAATTTATATACAGTTAGAACAGCGTTCCTAGCGGCAAACGTTCCAACTGCATACAAATCGAAAACGTTAAAAAACTCGCACTAAGCACACGGGTATCGCTACATACCGCCAAGAAATCCTCGCAAACATTTTGCACTCACGTGGCCAATCCACTAGACCAGACAGTTTCGACAGAAACTCCGTGATAAACAAATAAAAAAATGTCTGCAAAACCAAAATGTCAATGCTGCATCTCCTCGTAACTGTCACTTAATATGTAAATGCAAATTATTTATATTGTAAACACATACATACATAATACGGTTAATTGACAATCGAAATAAACATTTGGCGGGCAAAAATACATTTGGTGTCTTCTAAAAATAGACTTGAATCGTATAGATGTTTTCTTGAAATTACCATACGAAATGTTTTGGGACTAAAACGGATCGTTTTTTGTTTGTTATTTCCTTTATTTATCTTTTATCAAACAGAACGTAGGTATCCGACACGATATCAAAACGCGTTTCATTCGATCAACTGCGCAGTTTGTAAAGAATAGGTATTTCATAAGCGCATAGGTATATTGTAAGTCCGTTATGGTCCAGCAACTGTCTCTATTTGTAATGCGAACTTGGCGACCGATACGTTAAGCTTCCGGCAGTGTCTAGACCCACATCATTACGAATCCTGATCCATTAACGGTGCTTTTAGGTACCACAAGCACCGGTCACCGTCCTCGTCCAACCCGTTGCATGCGACGAAGGGCTCGATGAGTGAATTAACCCATAGAGACAGCCCACCGAGTTTCTCGCCGGATCTTCTCAGTGGGTCGCGTTTCCGATCCGGTGGTAGATTCTGCGAAGCACTGCTTGCTCTTCGACGATAACAAAACATTGAACCGTAATAAACATTAACATCACCCGTCCTGTCAACCCTTAAACATTGTGGATGTATTTTGAATTATTTTCAAATTGCAACGGAAAATTTTAGACAATTTGATATGTGTACAAATGGCCCAGCCACGAATCCTTCACGAGAGGAATGCGTGATAACGTTGAACCATAATTATCACGTCAATATTCGTTCTGGATAATTGTCCTATAAATAATATAATATCCTATAATGAATCGGAAATGTTTGGCTTCGTTTACGATTCGCTAAAGCAATGTCACATTGAAACCGAAAATAAATACTAAAAATTTTAAATTAGAAGGACAACGCGATACAAAAATAGCTTCTTTTTTGCCTGCTTAAATATCAATAAAGTCGAAACTTATCTTACCGAAATGTCATATGACTAGAATGTGTTAAGCTTTAGGTGTTTAAAAGTTAAACGTAATAAAATTCAACATTTAAACCACTCGAGTTAATCAAATTCACGATAACCGATAGATACATTTTAATCGTTGGCGAATTGATTTTCACTTTTACATGTTCTAGAATCGCATAGAAAAACAGCTTAAGAGACTAAACAAATTACGTTCCAATATATTTCGCCAGTACGTAATTTATTTATCTAATGGACTATGGCTCGTTTATTACTTAAACTAGCGACCCGCCCTCGCTTCGCTTCGGAAACTGTAGTTTACTATTGACTTCTACACTATTTAATGGATGTTATTATACATATAAACCTTCCTCTTCAATCACTCTATCTATTAAAAAAAACCGCATCAAAATCCGTTGCGTAGTTTTAAAGATTTAAGCATACATAGGGATATAGGGACAGAGAAAGCGACTTTGCTCAAAAAAAGTGTTTTAAAGAATAAATTGTATGAAAAGTTTCCAGAAAACGTTGCCTATCTAGAAAATCTGGCAACGTATTTTGTCTAGCAATATAGAATGTTCTAAAATTACATCATATATGAACATAAACAGCTTCTATATGCAGTCCAATGTATGGGTATTATGAAATGTGTTGTTGCGTGATTTGACATTCATAAAGAAATGATGATGAAGAAACGATATCGTTATTATGATGTGGATCGTCTCTACACGTTTGTAAACTCAGTTTAATTTGTACTTTCCTACACGGATCATAAAAGCGGAATTCAAGTGACCAACTACGTCTAAGCGTCTTACATCTTACGTCGTACGTCTCTTACATCTTATTACGTTCCCGTAAAAGGAAATTCAATTCCGTTTGAAATTTAATTCGAATTCTTTAAAATCTCTACTGTTATTAAAACAAAGAAGACTTAAGTTGATAATTTAAAAAAACACGATGCATTTAAAATTATTATTATAAATTTCGATTAGTAACAGTCTTATTCGAGTTCTCCACAAATATCATCGACTCGTTTGCATCTCTATGCAAAAACTAAAAACAACATATAAACTTGAATAAAACATTTATTCGTACCGAATGCGATGCCATAAATAAACGACCCGGGCTATCTTTAGTTTTTACCTGCGCACAGAAATGTATAAATAAATAACGAATCTTTTTTAATATAATTTAAATGTTTTCGTATAATGCAATTAAAATGTATTTTGGGCGACTGCTAATCGATTTGATCGAAATGAATCTAGAAGGTTCAATTGATTATCGCATTAAAGTTATTCACGAATTGATTAACCCGTTTCGTTGGATCGATTCGCTGGAGACTAGTCGATGTTGTCATTTCTATTGATCATATAACTATCTCTAGAATCGTCTAGATCTGCTCAATTATTAGTTTATTTTTAATTGCTTAGATAGGCGGACGATCTCACAGCCTACCTGGTGTTAAGAGGTTACTGGAGCCCATAGACATCTACGACGTAAATGCGCCACCCATCTTGAGATATAAATTATAAGGTCTCAAGTATAATTACAACTGCAAACCGAAACGCAATTACTGCTTCACTTCAGAAATAGTCAGGGTGGTGGTGGTACCTACCCGCACGAACTCACAAGAGGTCTGTCCACCAGTAATTACGCAAATTATAATTTTGTGGGTTTGATTTTTATTACACTATGCTATTCCTTAACCGTAGAAGTCAATCGTGAACATTTGTCGATTACGTATTTCATTAGAAAAATTGGTACCAGCCTGAGATTTGTACACCGGTGCATCGCTCAACACGAATGCACCGGACGTCTTATCCTTTAGGCCGCGATGACTTCAAAGAGATTGTAGAGATCATCTTATAATATTAGTGTTTCATATATAGCGTTTCATAAATAAACTGTATTTCGTAAGGTGGTTGGAGCAGCTCATTGCGTCAAAACGTTGCTATCTCCGCCGGTTTCAATCACCCTGCAGAGCGGAAAGTTCATCATCAGAGAATACGGAAGATACGTATTGGTGAGTTCATAGAAATAGTTTTATAATTTACTAGCTGTAACCGTCCGCTTCGCTGGGCATTTAAAATTAACATTATTATTTCTCACCCCCACAAATATTCTCATCATTAACGCCCCTGCAACTGGTGTAGGGAGTCCAACACTCATATAGATATTAGCCTATCCATTAAGTACATGTATTTTCTACATGGATACGATTGAACGAAGCGGCCTCGTCTCATTGCGAGTTGTCGACCGCAATTATACCTCATTAATCTATACTAATATATAAATCTACAGTGGTTTTTACGGATGTTCCATTATAACTACTGAACCATGCATCCGATTGACTTGAAACTTGGTATCCATGTAGAAAATATATGTACTTAATGGATAGGCTAATGTTTATATGAGTGTTGGACTCCCCAATAATAATAACAATAAACAATAATGTTAATTTTAAATGCCCAGCGAAGCCGGCGAGTACGGCTAGTTACTCTTATGTCTGGATAGATCTGTTAAAACCCGCATTAATCACGGCAGCACTTTGACTGATATACAAAAAATACTGATTATTATTACAGTAGAACCGTTGCAATAAATCTTAAGCGATAATACACTTCGTATTCTCAACAAAAGACTGTGGATTTTAAAGATAAATTCGGTAATCAAACTAATGTTTCTGGCAGGCGATAGGCAGCGACCGAAACATCCCAGATTGGGTGTTGAAGAATCGCGCCAACCTCCTGACCTCAATGATCAAAGTGTACCACGGCGACCTGCAGTGCTTGGCCCAGCAAATGGAAGACCAGAAACGGCTCGCCGAGAAACTGTACCAAGTTTTTGAGACTTACCTACCGGTTCTTCAGTACGGGTGCCACATATTCCAGAGGGTTCCAATGCTTAGTCTCCCGAAGGTAAGTCTGGGTTTGCTTGAAGCGCTTCGGTAAATCGTGATGGAACCAGTATCTCGGCGATGATATCCTTTTATTTTTAACCACCCCATCGTAAGCTGGACACGAAAAAAAACCTTAGAAAAAAACATTAATATTTATGTTTATTACGGCGCAATGTCAACACAATTTAAACTCGACGAATTTGATTGTAGGGTTTCAAGTACATTACGGGGTTCATCGGTATAATGATGCAACCAGTATCTCTGCGATATCCTTTTATTTTTAACCACCTCACCGTAAGCTGAGTACGAAACCTTAGAAAAAAAAATCAAATTTATGTTTATTACGCCGCAATGGTAGGGTTTGAAGTACATTACGGGGTTCATGAAAAAAATACAAAAACTTCGAGTTAATGTTTGGATTATCAAATGAATCCTTTCATTTTGGCTCCGGATGCGGTCTCCTAATAGCCTGCACAAACATATTTTTTACCTTCGTCTTAATTTCAGCTCATTTAGTTGGTTGCATTTGAATTTAGTCACCTGAGTGTGATTTGTTAAATCAAAAAAATTAACATTCTAATGCTCTCAATGCCATTTCGGAAACAAGTTTAAAGTATCAAATACATAAATTAAGTTTAGATTAGTTGAATATGTGACCTAAAATACGGACGTTCATCTCGATAAAACATGTTTTTATAAAAAACCTTAAGTTAGCGAAGCCAAGTTAAAAATATTTATGTATTTCACAATAAATTCTCGTGTTTTTCAATTAGCTGCTTTGATTCGTACGAAATAAGTTTGAGAATACAACTTTTAGAACAATATCTGATAGTTTGTTGTTGTTTTTGTTGATGGTGGAACTGCTATGGCTAAAAAGTCCATATTCATACAGCCCATTGCGAACAAAAGGGTCTATAAAGTTGACATCTTTCAACGGAAAACTTCTTTGTCGCACAATCCAATCTAATTCGAAGTATACCACAAGTGTGTTTGTATTTCGTTTCTTATCTTGAACAAATTGTTTGAACGAACATCGAGTTACGAGTCAACACCTTATTTGTATTGCAACTTTATTGTATAAGATACCTTAAAATGAATGTGTTACGGTAGTTATAAAATTGTTCAACAAAAAGTAAAATATATATTAATTTGCTGAATTATACCTACAACATTAATCACTTTAGACTGTAGTGCATTGACCTCACGGATTAACTGATTTTATTGGTTTGTGTTACATTGCGTGCTGTCTAAATCAATAATGAAATAGAATAAACAAAATTGGTTTAACACGATTCAAGAGTTTTCCCTTTACAACCGAGAGATGTCGCTACAATACTGATCGAAATGTGTTGTTTCAGAGCGCCACGTCCACTTACATGGAGTCGATGCAGATACTGGAACATTGTCGCAAAAGTACCGGTGTACTCGGCGGCGTAATACTTTACAATAACAAGTAAATATATAACATTACTCATTACATATAACACTTACAGGTAATGCTACGTTTCCTACGGTCGATCTGTGTGCTTAGTGCGACTTTTTTAAACGTTCTAGATAACGTAAAATTAACTCAAATTTGTATGGAGTTGGAACAGCGAGTCCATAAAAATTTGAGCTAACTCTCTCGCTATCGAGAACGTTACAAAACCCGCACTAAGCACATTGTTATTCAAATATTTAAATTCCGCAATTCTTTAAATAACAATCAAGCAGCGATTTGAAAAGCATTCAAGGTCTACCGTGCCTCTAACCACAGGCCTGGAAGTGGAAAACCCCAAGGGGACCATAGTAATATCAAGAAAAAACCGGCTAGTTAAGACCATTGAAGTGATAAAAAGTGCACTCCTTCAATGTATCATCTCTCTTTGTCAGGATCATAGCCACACAGCTGCCCCCGGGTCTGACGTCATACCTCACCGTGGTCGACCCCTACCGGATAAAGTCCCCAGCTGAGACTCTCGAAACCGAAGCTCCCCTGCCGCTGGGGGCTCAGCTCCTCGTTGTGTACGTCAGGAGGAAGCTGTACGACAACCTCAAGAGACAGACTGAGAAATTGCAAGAGTTTTATCAAAACGGAGAAGATATTATTGCCAGGTTCAAAAAGGTGAGTTTTTTTGGTCTGGTGATGTTTTAGGTTAATGTTCCATTTACCGTTTTTTGTCTTCTTTTTATTTATTTATAATTCGTATGAAAGACAATAAATAGTAATATTATAATTTAAAAAATTAAATACTAAAACTGTTGTAAATTAATTTAACACGATCTGAATGTAAATTGATCAGATTAAATGTCTTGACAGAATCAAGAGGCGGAACGAGAAAGGCAACGTGAGTTCCCCCAGACGGGAATGAAGAGAGACAAGTCGTTACTGTTCACGGCCGTCCCGGAGGAAGACCACACAATGATCTCTCCGCCGAATCGAGAAGAGATCCCCACCGCTGAGCACCGCAAGGCCAGCGTGCCCGACGTGGTCCCGTTCACGAACAAGCCCCGTCCCAGGCCCAACAAGCTCTCGCTGAGCTTCAAGACCCAGCAGTCACTGGACGAAGACGCCAAAGAGAACGATAAAGTTTTCACGGGACAAACCAGCGTGTGCTCCACGCCGATGCTGGAGTACAAGCGCCTCCACGGGAACATGCTCTCCATCTGCCAGAACCCGGACACGAACTACCAAGAGAAGCCGATCGAGCCGGACGTGTTGAAGAACATCGAGAACTGCACGAAGATCAACTTCGACAACGAGAAGCGCGACAACCAAATCGTTCTGGACATGAACTGCATCGCGGACCACTACATCAACAAGCCGCAGCCCATCCGCAAGCCGGCCAGCGTCACGGACATACAGAGCCTCCCCCAGAGAGCCGCGTCCAAGTTCAAGCTGACAAAGTCCCACAACCCCCCGGACGACGACACCCCGTCTCCGGACGTCGACTCGCTGAAGAGCCAGTGCACCATGACGATAACCGATCCGTCCTTCCCGGTGTTCAGGAACGACGGCGTCGCCATATCGGAGTCGCTCTTCAACCAGTACGTGGAACAGTATTATTCGAGAATGAAGCAGGACTCGAAGGAGCCGAACATGTTTTCGTTCAACACGAAGCTGTGCGAGCAAGACAGGTTCGACGACTTCGATTCGGAACTGCACAGGTCTCCGCAGAGGACGCCCAAGAAATTCGCTAAGGATCCCGCCAAATCACTCTCCACAGACCATTCCAGAAGGAAATCTCTCTCGCTGCCGCTGAAGTCTCTATCCGAAAGTTCGGACTCTCAAATCGGCTCTGACTCTGAAGCGACTAGTTTCAAGAAAAAACTCACCGGCGTCCAACTCACTCCCCTGATGGAGAAACTGAGTCATCTAGCATTCTCTGACAAGTCAAGCGGATACAGCAGCAGAGTCATGACGCCTTTAGAACTGAGAGAATTCTCCACTCCGGCCGCAGAGAGGCAGATCACGTTTTGTGATAGGTGAGACTATTAATTTATCTATTTTTTATTCAGAAATATGTAATCAACGGCAGTATATATGCACAAACATTTTAGGACACATTTAACTCTAAAAACAATTCGTCTAAAAACAATCGTCCATGTTGAGCATGTTTATAACTAGGTACAGAGTAATTGGTCTCACATTTTTTTTTAATTGCTTACATGGGTGGACGAGCTCACAGCTCACCTGGTGTTAAGTGCTTACTGGAGCCCATAGACATCTACAACGTAAATGCCGCCACCCACCTTGAGATATAAATTCTAAGGTCTCAGTATAGTTACAACGGCTGCCCCCACCTTCAAACCGAAACACATTACTGCTTCACGGCAGAAATAGGCAGGGTGGTGGTACCCACCCGCGCGGACTCACAAGAGGTCCTACCACCAGTAAAAAGCTCTCTCCAACATTATATTTTAATTACACAGGCCAAAAACTCAACGCGTCGAGTGTGATAGCGACGAAGACGACGACCTGGACATTTTACCGGAGTACAGCTCGCATGCCGTTAAGTGCGCCCTGTTCGTTAGTGGACTGCAGAACATGGCGCTGCTGGCGTTACTGGACATTGAGGCCGCGAATGATGCCGATACTATCAATTCACTGGTGAGCTACTCCCTCCACTTTCATACAACACTGTATGTACGCTTCAATCTATACCCTATAACATAAAATTCAGTCAAATATTTTGTTAGTAAATTCAATACTTATTTGAATAATTACAAAACATATACCACGATTTATTTCCTGTTTTATCCCAAAGCTATCTAATATTGACGTATATCTATCTACCATCAATATATATAATGTTTAATTTTGTATGTTCCTCCAGTGGGAAACATCCCTGAACGCGTTGGGCCCTATCGAACAGAAGTGCATGGAACCACTCGGAGCGGGCGGCGAGACTTCAGACTACAGCTACCTGCTGTTAGATCCAGACTGGGGAACTGTCAATAAGGGAGGTCCCTGGGCAGCAACAGACATCGCCACTATGGGCCTCATACACAATGACTTCTCCGACGATCCTGAACTCTCCGAACTAATACTAAGGTACGCTATTGAGTGGTTTAAGAGTTAATTACAGTTAAAATTTCTAAGAACACATTAATTCTAACGTACGGGATATGGTTAAGTCCTTTTAACTCAAATTTCTTCGCCGTTCTATTTATTCAATATAAAAAGTGTCCCGATTCCCCCCATTTTACGTTATCTAGCATTGCACGAACACATGGTCGCGTGTACAAAGTCTGAACTGTGTTCCTATTGCGACAGGAGCGACGAGAGCGTGGTGGTGGGCGCCAGCAGCGGCGGCGCGGAGGTGTACTACTGCGAGCGGGGCCCGCGCGACGCCGGCCCGCCCCCGCCCTCCGACGCGCTGGCGGCCGCCCCGCTGCGGGCGCGGCGCCGCCTGCACCGGGACCACGCCACGCTGCTGCTCTAACGCGCCGCACGTACAATGCAACTCACACTTTTGCGGTAGGCAGCGGCTTGGCTCTGCCCCTGCTGAAGTCCATGGGCAACGGTAAACGCTCACCATCAGGTGGGCCGTGTGCTTGTCTGCCTACAAGGGCAATAAAAAAAAACGTGATCTCCAAACATCACCCTCATAAGAAATTGATAAAACAACTCCCGTCAGCATTGAGACAAATGAGTACATCATAAGCAGCGTTGTGTCGGGATCAGACAATACTTTTATCACTTCAAAAATGAATACGAATTTAGGTATTGAAGTATTATTCTCTAGGCGTCATAGAACCTGGGTAATCACTCGACTGAGTTAATGGAACCCATGACCACCAGACCGCTGACACCATGCTGCACCACTAGATTATAAATCATACCAACAGTAGTAAATGCAAATCATAAGCAATAGTGGCCAGATACAGAGCAAACCATTAGAATAAGTTAAAGTTACTAAACACCGTGATTTACATAATCACATATATGAACCCAATAAAAAAACTCGGGGCCTCCTATTAACCTTGTAACATTCTATACCAACACAACAGTAATAATTTAGGGCAGTTGTTTTGTTTACGATTATAGCTTTAAAGGCAGGACATAACGTGCCCACGGTCACAATCCGCTTCCGTTAAAATATTTATACAAAATTATAAATATTTTATATTGTTCTCATATGTCTCGACTGCATGGAAGAGTATGCATGGGTAACTAGCATTATCCTCACAGAATAACTTTGTTAGTCCCGAAAAAAGACAATTGTGTTTATTTACTAACGCACTATGTAGTCATAGTTTCTTATTGCGTATTTAAATACATAGCTACGAACATCACATCTCCATGTAAATCGAATATAACTGAAAAAAATAATCTGTATCACAAAGTAAATATTCAAACTAGGAGGCCATGAGTACTTTTTTGTAAATCTAAAAGGCTAAAAACATTTATAGTCTTTGTATATTTCGAATTCTACAAATGAATAAATAATTAACGACCAGTAATAGACAGTACATAACTATAATCAAGGTCGGAACGGTAGCAGTCAGTATTGCCTGTGCATATAATTAGCTAGGCAACGTAAAGTACATCAAGAAACGGTACTCAAAAATATATACTCTTGCGCTAAACTGGTATGTACATATATTTATACGTAAAAGTAGGTATTTATAAAAATAATTCTCGATAGCAGCGAAAAATCATTAACATAATGTCAAAATTTTATTACTTTTAAACAAAAAAACATTTCAATTTATGTCCAATTTAAATTGTAGGATGTTATTTGCATAATAGAAGCAGTCAACATTTTTTTTCCAAAACTCCGAGAATTATTTTAAATTTAGGTGTATTTTTTATTTACCTAATCGCTGGTAGCTTAGGCTGCTACGATCGGACGGGATAAGTTATCAATTAGTGTAGGTGAAATAAAGCCAAAAAATTTACCTTTAAATTAGCTACTAATCGTTATTGTAAAATTCAAAGATAGCTTAGGATATTTTAGTGAAACTGGTATTAATTCATAATTTCTCAACTTTAGTCACAATGCACATATTTATGTATGTACATGCATATCTCAATGAGACTCAATGATATTATCCAGCATAATCAATTACAAACCAATTCGTTGAAAAAATGTTCTTTTTACTTCGTGTTTGTACAGTTGAGAAATTATCTAGAGTAGAGTATTTAATGAAGCAGCTACCAAATAGGTAGTTATTTTCATATACCTAGTAAATTAATGAAAATGATCCTTTCTGCACCTTACCATAGTGCCCGGTTTTAATGCGTATTGCAATTTCATATTAGCTTAGTTGGAAGTAAAAATTCGCCACTATTTTTTTTTTTTTGTAGAAGCTATCGTTTTCATTAATTTAAGCGTATTTTGGCTATGAAGTTTGTACAAAAGGAGTTCT
The DNA here is from genome assembly GCF_030269925.1 of Bombyx mori. NCBI lineage: Eukaryota > Metazoa > Arthropoda > Insecta > Lepidoptera > Bombycidae > Bombyx > Bombyx mori. The sequence goes on along the minus strand of NC_085114.1, from coordinate 14,532,780 downwards.
GTACAAATGTTATATTTAAGCTAATGTTTATACTTGCCATTAAGATATCAGGTGCCGCCCGTTTCCAAAACTATTATCTTCGATTTCTCCATTATTCACTATTTCGTGGTTTGGATTTTTTGCAAAAAAATTATGTAAATATACATGCTTGAATCGCGGGCTTCAATACTTTGACCTTTTTATAAATAAAATATCCTACCTATAAGAAAAAGATTTGAATATAAATTTTTCCAAATGCCATTTCAAGATGTAAAGCGTTTTAAGTATATCACGTGTCGGAGCACAGAAATATTTAGTGTCAACACGATCTTTAGATAAGTAACGCTATAAGGAAAATATCATATTGGTTTTATTCAGACTAAAATATAAATACCGGATAATGTTAATTTCGAATTATTTATTTTTAGATTTGTTAAGTTTTATATGTAGCAATATTTTTTTGTTATTGTAATCACGACAGTATTATTAACCATTCCATGTTATTTGCGCATTCCAATATCACATCAAGATTCAAATTTGGAGTGTATCCTTTACAAAGATATCACCAAATTTGAGCCTTTTCAATCATATTAGACGTAAATTTCATCAGTATATTTCAATGTTAAACACCGAACCGCAGCCCTTTCTGTGATTTAATATATTAGTATTTTGTTCTTTATATTGTAACTTTCTAGAGACCTAATGTAGTACTGTTTGCATTGGACAAAACTAAATTGGATTAATGTTAAGTTATTAAGCAGATTTTTACGTCGTTAATAGTATTTTTAACAATAATAATGTAAGTGTTATAGTGAAGAAGCCATAGTGCCAATACTTGTGTATATGGTGTTATAAGTAATTAGAATAATTAGGTATACATACATAATTATATAAGAATTTTAATAAACTTTTTGACTAGTGCAATTTGTATTTTTTTTTTGCGCAACCAACAACTACAAGAATTCTTGCAAAAATAGTATAACTTGCAATTTTTTTTTTATAAAATGTCAAGGTACTTACTACATTTATCAGTAAGTTAGGTTTAGACATTACAAATATTTATTATGCACAGTAAAATCAATATAATGAAATTAGCTCAACGTATTTCTGCAAGAACTTTTTTATCCCTTAAAATTTATTTAATAATTGTACTTCTAAATACACAGCGTTCTAGTAGTTTGTATAGAATGAAACACCAGTAATTATTTTGTCAATAACTAATATTTATATATACATACAATTCCAAAACTCTTACGAATTAACTACGATCATACCTACAAGTCGATCCCATTCTGAGAAAAACAAACGATTTTGGTCACGTTTCAAGAAAACTTGTTTTGTTATTTTGTTAGTGCCAAATTCAACATAATTCTGAGGTCATTGTTTTCACTAAAAATATATGGAATGCTTTGAGACGGTAAAGGTGAAAACAAGTTGTTCGCGAATATTGTTGCACATTAGAAAAGAATCTAAGGCGACTAAAACTTTAATGAAACACGGGACTGATGAAACAGTCTCACCACCAGTAACAGATTTGAGTCATTCGCTAGTGCATTCAACTCGTAGGTCTGCACATTATCAAGAATCAAAAATATCAAGGGAATGATGGATAAGAAAAGGTGGGAGAGAGAAACGCAATGAATGAAGAAGTACTACATACGACGTTACAAAACTATTGTTTTATTGATAGTCGCTCACAAGTTACCACTACATCTAACTATATAGATATGTCAAACTCAAATAAAAACCGAATACATATAATAAAATAATATATGTAACATGTAAATACCGAAGTGAAATGCAACGTGTGTTAGATTTACTGCAGAATTATTACGATTATTATTATTGTTTTTAAGTCGGAAGATAAAGAATATGATCAAAATTTAGCGCGACACTTCTCTCTTCAAAGTTCTTGAAAGCTTGGTTGCTTCCTACAAAGCGGGTAACCCGATCATATTCTTTTCGCTTCGACAAGCGGCGAACTTCCCTCGGCCGGTCCGGGTTTTCGACCGCCGTTTCGAAAGGGCTTTTTTCAATGCAAACATTTTCAAAACTTCAACACAGTTAGTTTCAAGGAACTTCATCCTTTACTTCTTGTTTCAATACCTTTTCAAAACAAACAAAATCAATATTAGACCTTATTGTTAAAACTTTATTAGAGCTAAGTTTACATTCTAGAGGCGTGGCCCGCAGCGGGCTGTCTTACGTTCTAATTAAATCTATATAAACCCATTAAGACGACAGGACCGCGACTCGGTCACTTTACAAACATCCTTAATCATATTAACAAACAGTACAATGTAACCCGGCCGACACAGGTACCGTTTAAATGCATTACGAGGCCAGGGGCGACATTGGGGCCATACGTGTATCAAACTATTCGGTTGAGGTCAGCGTCGCGAACTTACTAATAACGACCTGGAAATTTAAACAAGGGAATGTAACTATCATGTACACGATCACAAAGCACACATCAAAACGCATCGGCATCACGGAACGGGGCAGCTCATTCTATTGATGAGAATAAACTGACCAAATGAATATAAAACATGGAAAATTTTAATTGGGGAATTGAAATTGTTTTTTTTTTTTTTAATTATATAATATGATGCCGACTATTTAAACAGAGATAAAGATGTCAAAATTAACAGAATCAATATACAGACAAATATATGCACAAAATACACTAATGATGATTAATTAATAAATATTATATTATTACTCGTAGAATGAATACTTATATAAGTATAAATTGTTAATTAATGTTACTGGTGTTCTGTTGGATATTAAAGCTGTCAAAATTTGTGAACTAGACTTTAGAAACTGCACAAATTAGCAACTATTTTAACTATTATTACATTTTCTAATATATCTAAATAATTAAAGCAATAGAGTCCAATGCACAAATCTGGCAATGTCTATACGTTTTATAGTTTTATCAGAAGTGATTATGGTAAATATTAATAACTTACTTGTTCATGTTGACACTACTACCTCGACTCCTAGAGACCTAAGGGACTGAACTACTAATACTTACAAGATTACACAAAGTATCAGAAGCGAAGCTCCACGTACTGAATGGAGAGCACTAGTCAGCTCTGCTGAGTCTACTCGTGTCTAAAGTCTACCTGCTAGTCTAGACGTGACGGATTCCTCCGGTATTGAGTATTTCAGTCAAACATTTCACATTTTAATTATTTCAAAACAAATGACCGTTATGGTTTTTCTTTTGTATATTTGGGTTCTTAAAGTCTCAACAATATACTTATATCCCTGACTGAGTGCAGGCTCGCTGCACACTCTGCCACCAGGGGCCAGTTCTGTTAATGAGAACTGTGCAATTCTTTCGACTTGTTAATTGTGCGGACAGACAAAATGTCGACTTTCATATCTTTATTAGTTAACTGAGATTCTCAACACGTTCATGAGACATTGCAACTAATACTTACGGGGCGAGCAACGATCGCGTTGATAACGAGTCCGCTTCCGCGCGGGTGATCTCTCACCAGAGTTTACACTGCAATTACTAACTGCAACAATTATGCGATTGTTTCAATTGACCGCGTGCGTGTGCGTACGTGCGTGTGCGTGCGTGCGTGCGTGTGCGTGCGTGCGTGTGCGTGTGGGTGTGCGTGCGTGTACTCACGGGGCGAGTAGGAGCGCTCCCGCTCGTAGCGTCGCGTGCGGCGGTAGTGCGGCGAGGGCGAGCGGTGCCGGTAGCCGCGGTGGTAGTAGTCGCGCTCGCGGTAGCCGCCGCCGCCGCCGCCGCCGCGGTAGTAGTAGTCGCTGTGGACACAAGCACACGTCAGCAACAACTAGCCGGCTCTGGTCGGGCCAGCGATGTGAACCGATACCAAAGTTTACTGAAAAATGAGTTCTGACCGGTAATAAATCATGTGTACTTTTACAATACGCTGTTAAAATGGGGGACGGCTTTATGCAGTTAATAACCACTCAACATTTTTGCTGGTGGCAGGACCTCTTATGAGTCCGCGCGGGTAGGTACCATCACCCTGCCTATTTCTACCGTGAAATAGTAATGCGTTTCGGTTTGAAGGGTGGAGCAGCTGTTGTAACTATACTGAGACCTTAGAACTTATATCTCAAGGTGGGTGGCTCATTTACGTTGTAGATGTCTATGGGCTCCAGTAACCACTTAACACCAGGTGGTCTGTGAGCTCGTCCACCCATCTAAGCAATAAAAAAAAATGTATTCCCATTTAAACCTATGCTATGCTACAACAACGATAATTCCCTCACAACTGTGACCTCTACAGTAGAATAAAACTATAAAAGTACAAAACGCCTTGAGAATTATTTGAATTACAATTCACCAATAAAATTTCAAACACTAGCAATAAAAAAATACTATTAAGTATTGTCGAGCCACGACGATCGTTTTACGATTTTTTGCTTATGGGGCATGTACATTACCATATAGATACTAGTCATATTATGCAAGCATAAAATGGGCATGAAGTATCAGTATGTATGGTCAAGATTAGTTATTTTAAAGTCAGAGAAACTACAAAGTGTCTACCCTCCTTGAAAATTGTAAGATCTGATGTGTTCAATCCTAGTCACTTTCACTAGTATATATCCAATAGTTTGCAATAAAAATTGTTTCACCATGATATCTGTGCTGATAATGCATAAAAATTTTTTTAGGGCTTCGATCTAATCAATTATAAATTCAATACGCGGCACTAACGCCAGTTTGCACACAGCACAATGAGTTTCAAGAAGGATGATTTCAAGTGGGGGTCAGTTTAAAAAAAAGGACTCACTCTCTGTCGCGGCGCCTGTCGTATCCATTATCGCCTCTGCTACTTATTCTGCTAAACAAAATACATTTGGGTTACAGTTAGTCTCAAGCGGGCGCGGCAGGGCAGCGTCCACTGCGTTGTAACACACGGGAACATATTTCAATAGAAACTTTTTTTATTTTATAAATGGAGTTCTCGTGTGCTTAGTGCGAGTTTTTAAAGTTCTCGATAGCGTAAAAGTTAGCTCATATTTGTATGGAATGGGATCGTTTGCGTACGTTTGCCGCTAGGGGCGCTATTCCAACTGCATACAAAATTGCCTTAACTTTTACGCTATCGGGAACGTTAAGAAACTCGCACTAAGCTCACTTGAGTACTTGGTTAAATTGTGGCCAACATTTAGCTGACTGATATGTTTCTCGATGGTTTAAAACAAATTCAATAAAAGGATATTAAAAATGTTAGAATGGGCCTTTAATGAATCAGTTACACTATAAACAGACTCACTCTAAACCATTCATATCTGTATAATCTACCAACATTTGGATTCACAAATATAGTAATATTAATCTGTGAAATTACAGTGTTGGATTACAAATGAGTCGTCTATTATCAAAGGTGGCAATCTGTGCATTTGGACAAAAAAATGTTATTGATATGTCAATACAGATTAATTTGAATATAATCGTCTCCTTCAAAGAATACGGTTCAAAACCTGCATTAAATAAAGGTTAATACTTAACCTGTTATTTATCTAAGATGTCGTTCAGAAGAGTTTTGTGACTGCCAATGGAATACAAAGTCAATAATTCGTTTTTCTGATTTACCAATAATTTTCCAAAAGTCACATTGCCGGCTTTGATAATAGTTGACTCAAATATAATTTAGAAAACAAAATCAATTGTTTTTACATTACAACCATTCGGATTTGATTTGTTAATCAACAGTATTTATGGTCGATTTTTTTGCAATAATTTTTAGATTTCAATTAATATGTATGTCGAGGTCGTCAGTCAGCTGTTAGTAAAATTCACATAATCAGACTACAAATATACTGTAAAAAAGTGATGCGTTCATTGATGGAAAGATAAAAAAGTGCTCGTGAAGTTTCGGCTTTGGTTTCGTGAATGGCATTTCGTTTTTAAGCAATAAAACCATTTTTTTTCTTTTTCTATTCAAGATATATCAATATATATTGATAAAATTTATTGCTGCCAATTGCATCACTAGTCTACTTTTTTATTATAGTGTATATATACTAACACCAGTTTAATTACTTACGTAGGTTTTCCCATGTAGATGCCCGGAGTGGGAGTGTGAGCTCGCTGTGTTATGGAATAATCGACGCGGATGCGACGACCGTCAATTTCCATTCCGGTGCATTCATTCTTTGCAATCTTAGCATCTTCCATGTCCTCAAAGTAAACGAAGCAAAACCCTCGGGAACGGCCCGTCTGTGTGAAAGAAAATATTTCCATCATAATAGTTTTTGTTCCTACTAATAATTTAGAAAACAAAAGTTAATGATCAATAAAATCTCAAGAAATACGATGGGGATGTCGACTCTATTCGATGAAACATTCCAGCTGATTGAGTTGACACCATCGCTCGTGGTCATCACACCTTAGCCACTATTGCCTACCATGGAAATGTGAAAAATCCATTGCAGTCAATTGATTGACGGACGTCTGGTGTAGCGGTAAGTGACATGGTCACTACACAAGGGGGTCGCGGGTTCGAATCCCGCCAAGGGAAGATATTTGTATGATAAATATAAATGTATTTTCCAGGGTTATGGATGTATATTAAATATACTACGTATGTGTATGATAAAAATCTTACATTTATTTCCGTTATCTGGTACCTGTAACACAAGTTCTTACGAACTTATCATGGGACCAGTTTATGTGGCGTGATTGTTAGTAAATATTTATTTATAGTAAATATATATTTATTTATTATTTAATTAAAACGAATTTGATTCTCCAATACATACCTTTGCATCAATTACAACTTGCACTTTGTCAACGGGTCCATACTTAGAAAAGATATGGTTTATCTGCTGTTCAGTTGTATAAAGACTAAGTCCAAAAACCCCGAGGCACCGAGAGGGGGTAGGGTTTTCCTGTTGACAATTGAATCAGATGAGGCATAAAGTCATTTTTGAAGTTGGTTGGATTATTTTACAAATTTTTCAATTTCTTATTTTATTTGTTGCCAGAAAACAGCTGATCCGAATTGGTGACTGATGCTCTACAACAATGTAACATGAGACATCAAATCAAAGTCACAATTTGATACATAAAGCTTCTAATCTTTCTCACAAACTTGTTTCATTTTTTAACAACTTTAATACAGTTGTAGCTAGCAACAAAATGTTGAGCTCAATCTTGATTAGAATGGTGTGTTTAATTTAAAAGTAACTTAGTATGAAGTATGGCACCAGTCACCACATTAAATCTGATAGTGTAATTTAGAAATTCATCTAGAAATCAACTTAAACAAACCAATTAATCTTGAAGTTTAAAAACAATTCAAATTGATTTTGGTACCTGTGTAAAAATCTTATTTTTCAATTAAGAAAATTCTCTATATCTATTAACAAATATAGGAACATAACCACAATGTTAAAAGTTTGTTAGTATGTACTTGTGTAAAAGTTTAAAGAAGAAAAATATTGAATTTGTAACACTTTTTTTCCTCTGCAAATTTGTAGTCATAGTTTTGGTATATCATTGAGCATTTATTTCATTTTGATTTCAACTTATAAGTCTTTATAATAGTGTCAACAAATTAACAAATTGCCTTAAATTACATTATTATTATCTACAGTTTAACTTAAAAACTAACTGACAAATCAATGTAGTCTCACAAAATCATTGTAATTTTAATTGATTAGCATTGATGCAGTACTGACCGGATCCTATTATGTATACAAACTGATAATGAGGAACTTGTATATAAACAACATTGGAAATATTAACTGCAAATCGTAATTTCAGTTTTCATGTAAAAGCAGCAAATTGAGTGACCTTTTGAAGATTTTACTAAATAATTATGTGAGTCCACATCAGTTTGTAAGAGACTATAAAATAAAAAGATTATAAAAAAAATGTTCTGTACCAAAAGTCTCACCCTGTCACCGAGATGACGGCGCCGGGATGACATAGGGCTGTGACTATGACTGCGGCGGTATGAGCCCCGGGGTGAGTAAGAGCGAGAGCGGGTGCGCGAGTGGCGCGAGCGGTAGCCGCGACGAGCCGAGCCGGAACGGGACCGCGATCTGGAGTGTGTCCTACCATCAACCGTTAGACCGCTTGTTAGCATGCTTGAGTTAAAAACAAACAAACAAAACAACACTTTATATGGCAACAATAATTGTTAGCATTTATTTGTTACATATTTATATAAAAATAAAATGATAAATTGTAAACTAATTGCAATAAAGCTGGTACGGGAACAAATTTGCTTAATTTAGACTTTAGTTAGAAAAGAACCATTCATTTACAACCAATCATGTTAATAAATCCAGTAGTGTCAATCTTACACTTTTATATCATTGTGTATTTGAGACATGGACTCCAATGCAGGATAAAAACCCCTGAGGAAAAAACCTACCCCTGAGAATTCACATACACTCTAAAAATAATAAACATTTATGACACTGATTTTTCTGAGTTGGAACTTATTCTTAATTAATTTCTTTTTTTACTGTGAATGATATTCAAAATAACTGTCAGCTGTTTCTAGAGTAAATATAAGAAAATTCAGTTTTCGATTGGAAATGTTGATTGCCTTCAAGTTTTTTTTTTGTCATTTATAGAATACAGATAGCAGTTATTTACATGAATTATTCTTATTCCATAAAAAATGTCAACATTCTGCTTCAAAACCATGCTTTCAAATGCACAATAACATGCATTTTAAGAAATCTTGATTTATATTAACCTTTTGCAGCCAAGGTAATGTGATATTTCTAATAATTACTTCATACTAATGGTCACAAAGAAAAGACCAAAATAAATGCTAAAATATGACTTTAAACAAAGTGCTTTTTGAAATTCTAAAACTTGATTGCAAAGGGTTATAATATGTTTAAACTACATAATATTCAATAATGGCAGCAAATAAGCAAGATCAAAAAACAAATTCAAACAAATTGTTCAACAAATAATGAAAACCCATAAAAGTCCCATTAAGACTGCTCATAACTACACCACTATAATCTTATCAGCTGTACCACCATTGCACTATTGATAAAACTGTTGCTATGTGAAGTTGCTTATAGTTGTTGTTAATAATGATCAAACATTGGGTCATTGATGTCGTGTTGATTTTACTGTTTTACTTTTTAAATGACATTTCTGTAGGGTTGAATAGTTTTTATTAGCACCAAATTACTACAGCAATTCGATTGCTAATAAATTTTAATATTTTTATGAATAAAGAATTTCCAACTATTTTAGTATGTAACCTTAAAATATTTCCTATTCTTAATTAGATACATAGTATTCGGAATTCAAAGTCATCACTTCCTTAACGTATTGTACGAGTGTAAATAATTATACAGCCGGTTTAATGCAAATTGCGCAACCGACGCTGACCACAACTTTATGTCCTTGACAACGAGGTTATGGCAAAATATGCAGTAAAGCGTGGAAACTACAATAAATTAGATGTACGAAATGATCAGTTTCAACATTATATACTAAAAGTTTAAACCTCTAAACTTACGGGCTTCTATATTTTCTGCTAGTTGCTTTTGGCGGGGGCGGCGTCCTGGACCGGCTTCGACTATGTCCTCTGGACATCACCGCAGGTTTCGGTACCGGCTCGCGAGAACCGTTGCGAGTCCTCGAACGACTTCTCTGAAATAAGCAAACCACAAAACATTTAAATAAATATATATCTACAGATCTAAACGCTCACAAAATAAAGAGCACGAGGCGGGAACGCCAACAAATGTACATGACGATCAATAGTTTATTTTAATACCTCTCGATCAGACATAGCGATGTTCCTAGTTAATAAGAGAGACAAAAGCGAAATATCACGAATATTTTCTATTAATACACTTAAAAGATCAACTTCAATCTACAGACGCGACCGCACGTTGAAGACGCAAATCGAAAAACAAAATGGTTGAAGCAAAATTTGGTTTGGACTACTACAACCACAAAAAGAGGTGTTTACGGCCATGGCTACATGATCTTTTAGCCCAGCAAGCCAAGTTTAATTATTTTATTCTGTTTATGTTTAAATGACACCCTCGAAGAGACATTTAGAACATCTAAAGATTAATTAATTAAATCTGAGATACATTTATACTTTTAACTGTGAAAAAAACAGTTCGAGCTGATAATAAATTGTGAAATGTTGTTGTTAATGAATGGAGGGAATTATGGAGGGAAAATCTGAAATAAATGAAAAAAATAAAATAAATAAGCCAATTACTTTGATGCAAATATGGATATCATTCAATATGAGCTCTAAAGTGAGTATAAATAAACGTATTTATAAATTAAAGAATTAGGCTTTGAATCACGTTGATTTACTGCGATTTTAAGTGATGCAACCTCAGTTTAGCGAATATTTTTTATTTACGTCTTAAACAAAATAAATAAATAAAAACAGATATGTGTGCAATCCATAAGTAGTAGAAGTGAAACCTCCAAAAATTAAAATACAATTATCCTAAATGTCTAAGTACATATATGTAAAATATTGTCATTAGTAAATAACTGTAAATCATCTTTTATAGTATGAGGTAGCGCCCTCTGTAAATTGATGAATAGCATATCGGTGGAATTTATGTAAATCTACTACAGCATACAACATACAATAAAAATCAAAATCTATTTTTTACACAAAAATAAAGTTCAGTCAATTTAGAATGATATTGCATTTGTGCACTATTTGAACGTCATGCGTATCCGCCTTTGGATAGAATCACAATTGGCTCAGAGCACACCGTTACTATTTTCCGTCATTAACTGTCTTGTTATATAAATTTATTCATTGACGTGATAATCATTTAAACTAACCAAAATGTTTATCTGAAAGTTAAATGAATTGGGGTGAATTAAAATGGAATCAACTAGCATGAAACGAGACGAGATGAAATTATGCCCTAGCATGAATTTATTGGTTGGTTGGTTGTTGGTTTCATTTTCTCAGACTTGTGCTTTTGCGCAGATGCTGAACGATTAATAAGCTACCATTAAAACATTTAAACCCGAAGTAGCACTAAATTAACAAGACAAAACAATTCAGACGATTTCGCGCCCACGTTCCCGGCGGAAAGTCCTTTTTGCACAGTTAATAACGTCAGTAATTTCTAATAGATGCAATATGAATTATACGCGGGGTATGTATATAGCTTTGGTATCAATATATATAATATACGAATAGGAAGTGTGAGCCAGCTCAGATGACTGCCGTGCCTATTTCAGCTGCGAAGCAGCAATGAGTTTTGGCCGAGTGGGCCGAGAGCTGGTTCGTATATATTTGTATAGATAATAAAAACAAAAATATTGGTATATGTACCTCTAAACGTAGCATAAAATGTAACTACTATATAAACGTAATTTTTAATTAAGACCGTAACTACTTTATTTTTAAATAGTAGCTTTGCTAAGACTTTAATGATGACCATCATTGTCAAGAAGGTTACAAAAACAAAAATGGTTGGTTTCATGTTGGTTTGGACTACTTTGGACAGACACAAAAATTATTGTAATCTTTTTATTTTATTTATTTTAAAAACTAATAATTACCACAAATGCTTGTGTTAATATTTATAATAGAACTTTCATATTTCAGATGCTTTTATATTAAAACAAGAAGAAAAGTATTTATTTTTCGAAAATTGGTATAAATAACGTCCTATTATTAAAAATATTTAAATCATTTCTTTTATAAATTTTTTCAAAAACTTCAAAAATTTGTTATTTTTGAAAACTGAAATAAAACAATGGATTCGTGAACTTATTTATTAAGTGTATCATTTATGCTCATGGGATATATTTTTTAAACAAATCATGTACAATTAAATTTTCATCATATTTTATTTACAAACGGAGAGTTGGGACTAATTGTATTATTTGGTTTCAAATGTAACTTTTTGGCGGGAACGCGAGGAGTGAAGTCGTCTTATTTGTTTTATTTTGTCTATTTGTATGTAATGTAGTTAATGATGGTTTATTAACTGTTTAATATATTTGAAAGTGAAAAAATGTGTGAAAATGAAACAAAGCCGCTGGACGTAGCTGGAGGAGCTCGGGATCCTCCAAAAAGCCCACTGAAAAAGTCTCAGTAAATTTTATAACCAGCATTTTACTGAGATTATATTTCATCCCATATCATCTCATCTCATTTCATTATATTTCACTGATAATATATCATTTTTCATAAAAATAAGAATATAAATTAAAATAAGACTTGACCTAAAAGTCTTAGTTACCAGGTCATAAGATCCCATAAAAAATATTTAAATGTCAATGTCAAAACCACGCAGCACACAATTGTATAGAGTCTTATACATAATACACATATGTATTAACTATAGAGATAAAGTGCCACCGAAGTGTAATAATTTTGTAGTTGCTGTGTAGAGGAGAACTGTAATTCGGGGTGAATTACTTAAATAATAATAGTAAAGATGACTGACAATGAATCCCAAAATACTGGGGAAGATCAGCCGCAGGAGAAAACTGCCAAACAATTGGAAAAAGAAGCTAAGAAAGCTGCTAAGTTAGAAAAACTCAAAGCCAAGCTGGACAAGAAGAGCGCGGCACCAGCTGTTACGAAAGAAAAGCCAGAGGTATTTATTGTAATTTTATAGAAACAATATATTATATTTAAGTTATAAAATAACCATGAAGAAAGTGTTTTTGATTTAAACAGACAACATAGGTTATAAAGTAACAAATAGGTTATAAAGTGAAAGTGAAAAGAAATTAACTACTAAAATTACATCAGTTCTAACATTTTTCATTAAATTCATTATGGTATTAAACACTATTTTGCTATCCAGTAATATTATAGATAATATTTATTTTTCTTGATTATGGAAAGAATTAACATTTCTGTATTTGTATATAAATTCTGTTAATGAAAAGCCTTAGCCTAGTTAGTCCTATGTTAAGGTTCTATGTTGTGAGACAACAACAAGTAATAACAGTCCTAAACTAGAAAAAATCTTGAAAAAGCTTTTACATGACAAAGAGGACAAAATGACAACATGACAAAAACTGGGAACTGTACTCTAATTCTACCAATGCCCACTGAGTATTTCTCTCTGATCTTCTCAGTGAGTGGCAATTTTGATCGATCTGGTGGTAGATTCTTTGAGGCACTGCTCTTGCTAGAAGAAGTGTTAGCAAATTTCTTAGGTTGAGACAGTGAGCTCACCTACCATCAGGGCGTAGCTGGAATAGCCTCCTAGTCTACCAGCGAACATGTAAAAAAAACCTAACTATGAAGTAATATCTTTTGCCTGAATCTAAATACTGTAAAAAAAATTAAAATTAGAGCTTAAACAAGCTAAATAAACCGTGCTGTATGATATGCAGTAATGTGTTTTGGTTTGAAGGGTGGGGCAGCCGTTGTAACTATACTGAGACCTTAAAACTTATATCTCAAGGTGGGTGGCTCATTTACATTGTAGATGTCTATGAGCTCCAGTAACCACTTAGCACCAGGTGGGCTGTGAGCTCGTTCACCCATCTAAGCAAAAAAATAATAATTGTAAATTAAGTTTAATTTATCAATCCTTGTTTAAGAAAAAAATTAAGGAATCAAAAGAAGCGGCAGTGTACACGGCCAACACAGCGCTTGGTGACATGAAGGACATCAGTGGTGCTATGCCCGATGCCTACAGCCCCCGGTATGTTGAGGCTGCATGGTATGCATGGTGGGAGAAACAGGGTTTCTTTAAGCCAGAGTATGGTGTGAGTAGTTGTAATCTATTTTAATACTAAATTTAGACAAGACAGGAAATTTTAAAATGTCAAATTAATAAAGTTCCTGAAATTTTTGCTCAATGATTAAGTTAAAATTCAAATGAACTTGGTTGTAGTGTGTAAATAGAGAAATATGGTTTTTGTCCTAAAATTTCCTTTTTTTATAATCATTTATTTGGAAATCATGTTTTATACCAGTAAAGGTGTATTTTATTTACATAAGTATAATTTTGGAAGAGTTGAATATTATTAAATTTGTACATAAGATATTATTTATCAGAGACCTCATTTAAAACAATCAAGATTATCTGGAAGGAATTGTTTCGCCCTGACTGCTAATAAGGGAGACAAAAAAAAATGTTTTTTTTTTTCAGAGGAAATCAATATTGGATCCCAATCCGAAGGGTAATTTCGTGATGGTTATACCTCCCCCTAATGTCACTGGAACACTGCATCTTGGACATGCACTGACCAACGCCGTTGAAGATGCACTAACTAGGTGGCATAGGTAATCCATCTTTGTTATATATGTAGTTTGTCAAATTCGCTCATACCCCATTTAATATAAAGTGTCACTCGAGCTCGTAAAGCTTGCATCATAAAAGCAGCACATTGAGAATTGAGGTTGAGGTCTATTATATAGTTTAAGAACTATATAATAGACTATATTGAAGTAGAATGAACGACTACTTCATGACAAAATAGGCAAGACCTTGGTGATGGTGATTTGTGGATTTATCTGACCATCCCATCATTTTTCTTAAATTAGCTTAGACATAAATAATGTTTTTTTTTTCTGAGTATTGTAGTAACTTGATTATTGTATCTCTGTAAAAACATTGTTTTATGCATTAAAAATTCTAGTAAAAATTTTTTTTCGTTTTTGAACAAATTTTTTTAATAATTTTTTTTTATTAAAGCATATTGCTGGGCAAAGAGGTCACATTAAGATTGAGGTGTTCAAAAGTGTAGTAACTCCAATACTAAATATGTTTAGAATGAATGGGCGTACAACACTTTGGAATCCTGGTTGTGACCATGCCGGAATTGCTACACAAGTTGTGGTAGAAAAGAAGCTTTGGAAAGAAGAGAAAAAAACTCGGCATGAACTTGGCAGAGAAGAGTTCATCAAACGAGTTTGGGACTGGAAGAATGAGTGAGTTGTATTGATAAACCCAGTGAGAAGCTGTTGATAAAATTTGATAAAAAAAAATTTTAATCAATGTTACTACATTTATAACACTGTTGTACTAGTGTTGTCCGAAATTGTTCTAATGCTGATTTATTTTCAATGCATTTACATCACCTTTACATTTATTTTTAACCAGACTAAGTTTTGATGGTGTCCGGACAGTAGTTTATAATTAACGTTGTAGTGTATTCATTGCACAATTAACCGGTCATCGTTCTCGTCGAACCCGTCGCTTGCGACGAAGGGCTCGACGAGTAAATTAACCCTCAGACACAACCCACTGAGTTTCTCGCCGGATCTTCTCAGTGGGTCGCGTTTCCGATCCGGTGGTAGATTCTCCGAAGCACCACTCTTGTTAGGGTTCGTGTTAGCAACGTCGTCAGGTTTGAGCCCCGTGAGCTCACCTACTAGTTAAGTTTACGCTGATACAGCCTCTCAAGGCTACCAGCTTAGGTAGGAAAAAAAAGCGCAGTTAAAGTAAATCAAATAATAACAGAAAAGGAGTCCGGATATACGAGCAGCTTCGGTCTCTCGGTTCATCCTACGACTGGTCCAGAGTCCGCTTCACGATGGACCCATCAATGTGCCGAGCTGTTAATGAGGCCTTCATAAGATTGCACGACGCTGGAGACATCTATCGTGCGAACCGATTGGTCAACTGGTCCTGTACGTTGAAGAGCGCTATCTCTGACATAGAAGTAGATAAATTAGAATTGACTGGAAGAACTCTGTTGGCAATACCAGGATATGAACAGAAGGTATGATGGCTTTTTATTATCTTTACTTCATGTAGTTCGATCGCGCTGCTATCTGCTATGAAGCAAAGCCTAAAGAGTAGAATAGATCTTATTATAATATAACTAGCTGTACCCGTCCGCTTCGCTGGGCAATTAAAATTAACGTTATTATTTCTCACCCCCACAAAGATTCTCATCATTAACGGTGTAGAGAGTCCAACATTCGTAGAAATATTAGTCTATCCATTAAGTACATGTATTTTCTACATGGATACCAAGTTTCAAGTCAATCGGATGTACAGTTCAGTGGTTATAACGGAACATCCGTAAAAACCACTGTAGATTTATATATTAGTATAGATTAAGATTTTGATGTCTCGCTCTAAGGTGAATAGTGATATTCAAGGTTGACAAGAACCATAAACGTTTCTTCAGCCAGATTGCTAACAAAAGTTGAACTGTGAGCACCCATGAATACACCTAAATGCGACATTCAGGAAGCCCGAGGATCTGGATATTGCCGGTTTTAAGTCCATGATTTCATGTATGAGAGGCATACTGCCACTGGGCCCCAATATGTCTGGAATCTAATGACAAAGACAATTGTTTGAGGAAAGATGCAAATTGCTAAATTGCTAAATTGCAAAAACTAACATATTTTCAAAAACCTTCCTGTACATAAAACATCATGTTGATAATATTGAAGAAGTTTCTTAAGTCAATATTTAGTAAATATTTTTAGGTCGAGTTCGGAGTACTGGTTCACTTTGCGTACAAAGTTGAAGGCTCGGATGAGGAGGTGATAGTGGCTACCACTAGAGTAGAAACTATGCTTGGGGATGTGGCTGTGGCTGTCCACCCTAACGATGCCAGGTATATACCCTGATCTATATTGTAAGTAAATATTACAAATATTGCATTCTTCATTACTGGTGGTAGGACCACTTGTGAGTCCGCGCGGGTAGGTACCACCGCCCTGCCTATTTCTGCTGTGAAGCAGTAATGCGTTTGGGTTTGAAGGGTGTGGCAGCCGTTGTAACTATACTGAGACCTTAGAACTTGTATCTCAAGGTGGGTGGCGTATTTAAGTTATAGATGTCTGTAGGCTCCAGTAACCACTCAACATCAGGTGGGTTGTGAGCTCCTCCATTCATCTAAGAAAAAAAAATGTTTAAATGTACTACATACAATTAAGATTGATATTTAAATTAATTTATGTCCAATCAAAATCTTATTTTCAGAGATTGATTGGAAGCCCACGGCTATGCTAATTTGCTAACTTCCATGGTTTTGGAATAATTTACCGTAGTCATACTTAGTGAATTTATGGTTATGATTCTAGGTATAAACACTTAATTGGCAAGAATTTGACTCATCCAATTTGCAATCGCAAGATGCCCATCATTGCTGATGAATATGTGGACATGGCTTTTGGAACAGGTTAATATTGTTAATACTTTATAATGTGGTAACAGTACCTGAACACCAGACACCTTTAACAGAGACTGACCAGGAACCCCATCGCAGATTCAGTGGTATGGTGGTAATAAGGTTAACTACTATAATCTTGATCTGTCTAAAATACACTCTGCCTACGATTTCCCTCGGTACCTCGGTTATCCTCGCGTTACTGACGCCAGACTGGAGGACTAAAGGGTGTCCGGCCTTTGAAAATGTTTACTGGTGGTAGGACGTCTTGTGAGTTCGCACCGGTAGGTACCACCATCCTGGCTATTTCTGCTGTGAAGCAGTAATGCGTTTCGGCTTGCAGGGCGAGGCAGCTGCTGTACTGTAAGTCTGAGACCTTAAAACTCATGTCTCGAGGTGGGTGGCGGAATTATCGTAGTAGAAGCGTATGGGCTCCGGTAAACATTAAACGTCATGTGGGCCGTACGCTCATCCACCCATCATCATCGCCATGTTCTCTCCTTCTATACTCCTCTATCATATACCATTTCTTCGCTCACTCTCCTCTTACACGTATCGTATTCCACGCAATCCATACATTTTTTCTTAGGTCTACCTCTTCCCTAAAGCAGGGGCTCCCAAACTTATTTTGTCTACTGTCCACTTTGAGAATAAATTATGTTTTAGCGCCCACATTTTTTCACCTACTTAAAAACCACTATAGCGAGAGCTCAGTCGGTGTCTAAGAGTCCTCCTAGATGAAATTACAAATCGCCTCCCAAGCCTCTACGCAACGCCCCAATTTTCATTCCTTCCCCCTATAAAAGGGGGGCGGTAAGAGAGCCAGACCCAACCCTAAGGGGGTCTCTTAAAGGTCTCTCCCCCCCAAAAAGACTCCCTATCCCTTTTAACTTCATTATCACCTCGTCCACCCATTTAAGCAATAAAAAGAAAATGTGTGAACTTAAAATGTGGGTTTTGCTTTAGGCGCAGTAAAGATCACCCCGGCCCACGACCCCAACGACTACGAGCTCGGCCAGCGGCACAAACTGCCGCTCATCAACATCCTGTCCGACGACGGCACAATGCTCGACAACTGCGGCCCCTTCGCGGTATGCATCGATGTGTTGTGTTGTAATTACTACTTATGGTAGGACCTCTTGTGAGTCCGCGCGGGTGGGTACTACCACCCCACCTATTTTGCCGTGAAGCAGTAATGTGTTTCGGCTTGAAGGGTCGAGCAGCCGTTGTAATTATACTTGAGACCTTAGAATTTATATCTCAAGGTGAATGGCGCATTTGCGTGATGTCTATGGGCTCCAGTAACCACTTAACACCAGGTGGGCTGTGAGCTCGTCCACCCATCTAAGCAATAAAAATAAATTGTTTTTTTATTGAAGTGAAACTTCTTTAGAATCGTGATTTCAAATTCGATGAAACGAAAAAATAAGTCCATAGAGACATAAATGTATAGGATTCAGCCGCTGAGAGAATGAGATAGAACACATTAGACGTTCTCTGTCTCCTCTTTGTGCGACTTTTCTTAGCATCTCCACTATCGTCTACTAAACATTGTCCATATGTATGCTCCTGTGTAGTGGGATAGTCAGTATATCTATATCTTGTTTATAAGTTTCACTTCTACCGTGTGTGACTTGCACACATAACAACTTTTTTTTTAATTTTTTTATTTCGTCGTCCGTGTTGCCATAAGTGTATATTTGAAAACGGGCAATCCCGGAGGTTTTGCGGATTCTTGTGGACGGTAAGTCAAGGACGATAAGCACCTGTAATGGTAAATTGAATAAAATGAACTGAAGTGTAATTGTAAATGTGAGTTGTTAGTGCATTAGACAAGTGCTTCTCGGCCGGTCTGGTGTAAGGTGTCGCATTATCGTAAGTTCATACACATCACACCAAACACAGACGCTCATAGCGTGGACAGTCCTTAAACAAACAGCTAAGCTCGATGATACGAGATGATGATTTTTTTTATTGCTCTTGTAGGCAAACGAGTATACGGCCCACATGATGGTGAGTGGTTACCGTCGCCCATGGACTTCAGCAATCCCGGGGGCAGAGCCAAGCCGTTGCCTACCGTTATGACTGATACCGTATTGATGATGATGAATTCGCACAGGGTATGAAACGTTTCGACGTTCGTAAAGCGATTGTCAAGAAGCTCGAGGAGTTGAAACTGTACAAGGAGACCAAGGACAACACCATGGTGGTGCCGCTCTGCAGCCGGTCTAAGGACGTCGTCGAACCGATGCTGAAGCCTCAGTGGTGAGTACTCGCAGCTCTGCTTAAGAGCTTACTGTCGATTGAAACATTAACGTACCTGCAATTTTAAAAGTTTGGCGCAAATTAACCTGAATCTTGCGGTATTTAATATTTGGCACAGCGAGACCGCGACTCACTCGCGCTATCCAGAGTATAATATGTAACTGTTCCGACAATATTCATGAGGCAGCCGTGAACTCTACTGCGCGCGGCAGGGGACGGCCCCAGCGGACTGCGGGGGTAGTCTCCTGGGGACCGCGGGAGGGGGGTGGCTCCAGCGGACCTCGAGGTGGGGGGCTCTTGGGGACCGCGAGGGGGGGCAACGTCGGCCTCTGTCGCACAACATGCCTTTCACCGAACAATACAAATAATTGAAAATTACTTCCAACTCATCAAACCCGTCGCGCTTCATTGACTACTATTTGATTTGACTTTGATCCGATTGCTGTTAGTGATTAGTTTTTCCATTTTTAAAAAAAACAGGTACATCCGTTGCGATAAAATGGCGGCCGACGCTATTGCGGCCGTCAAGACCGGGGAGCTGAAGATTATCCCGGACGTCCACGAGAAGACCTGGTACCACTGGATGGAGAACATTCGAGACTGGTGCATCTCCCGTCAGCTGTGGTGGGGACACAGGATTCCGGCGTACAAAGTCTCACTGCCCGCTGCTCAACAGGTTTGAGGATATTTTTTTTAATATACACTACGATTGTTAAAAACAAGTTTATCCTTTTGGTGCAAATTTAGCTAGTGACTACCCACGCTTACCGCTCGGGGTCAGAGAGGGACAGAGCTATGTATATGAATGAGACAGGAGAGTCTGTGTGAAGTAATGTCGTCTGTGGTCAAGGAGGCAGCGCACGTCGTTGCAGGCGGCAACACGGCGCCGCGCCGCCGCCGCTCGCGCTCCGGCCGCAAGAAGAGCCGCCGCGTGCGATCGCGCGCCCCCGCCCCCACCGCCGCGCCCTCCGCCCGCGCACACGTACGTTGCGTACTCGGCATGCGCGTGCTTGAATGTTTATTACGCTCGAACCTTTTTTTTTAAGTATTTTTATGACCTGGTAACTAAGACCTTTAGGTCATGTCTTATTTTAATTTATATTCTTATTTTTATGAAAAATGATAATATCGAGTGAAATGAAATGAAGATGATTAACGCTCGAATCTACACTATGGATAGTGTTGCCATTGAAAAAATATCTGATATTGTAGCCAGTACACTTTTAAGTTTTAGTAGCTCGTGCACTTTTTTATACTGTGTTCAACGTTATTATTTTAGAGTATTCGAAATGAATTTAGCAGTCGAAAGCTTCTTTAAAATTTTTGTTCAATATCTATTTGAGAAAATTTCATTGAATGATCCGCAAATGAATTTAGAATCAGAAAATGATATTTTAATATTCAGATGATTTTTCAAGTTGTAAGCCATGATTATTTATACTTAAATTGCTACAAAAAAATCGAAAGTTTATGAGATTGCTCAATGAAGAATGATAAACATTGTCATTCGCATGTTTTTATTGGTTTCTTGTTATTTTTTACTTGTAGCTGTGTAACAATGACTCGTTATGAATTAGTATTATAATATTTATTTGCACCACCTATTGAAGTACTTATGTTAAGTTTTAGTGTTGAATTAATATTTTTTTGCCCTTGCCTTTAACTTAATTTAATGTCGATTTTTTAATTTAATCAAAATGTGTTTGTGTTTAATGTCAAATTTTTCATTCAAACAAATATCGACGCTTGAAAAGCAAACTTGACTAAGCGACAATAACTGCTTTGTACATAAATGATAGGCAATAACCATAGTCGATGCGCAAAAAATATATATTCCTAGGTCTATTAAAATCATTTCAATCCTACAGCTACTAGCTAGATTCTACGACAGCTAGATTCGTTAAAATAAATTTTGTTTTCAGGTATTTCAACTTTAAATAATAATTACTCTACTGTAAAGTTCACGCATTGTCGCTTAGTCACGTTTGCCTTTGAAGCGTCGATATGTATATACCTAATCTTACTCTAGATAGTTTCGAATAATTATCACAACTTTAACTCAATAGTATTAAAATAATCTGGTATACTGTAAAAAAATATGTTTATTTAAAAGAAAGGTTTTAATCCTATCTACTTTGTTCTTATAAATCAATTCCATTGTCGCGTTTGTTTTCTTAACATTTTTGAGATATAGAGAAAAAACCCTCAGTATTTGAATTAACATTGTTTTAAAATCAATTAACACTAAACATATCATAACGGGTCAAATGACCCATTTTGAACTTTTGCATTGAAAATGCACGTATCATCTTATTGCTTTTGTACAATTGACTTCATGACTTTTTCTTACCAAAATTAATCTACAGTTATTATATATATTTTTTTGTTTTGTTTTTTTTTTTGAGTAATATTTGTAGAAATAGGTACCAGTAAGTGTTGGTATGATTAGTGTTAAAATGTTTTCTAGCATAAAGAAGAAGAATTATGGGTATCTGGTCACACGCAAGAGGAAGCCTTAGCCAAAGCCGTCTCGAAGTTCGGAGTTTCGGCTTCGGAGGTCACGCTGCGTCAGGACGAAGACGTTCTGGACACCTGGTTCTCGTCCGGACTCTTCACCTTCTCAATATTCGGATGGCCCGACGAGACCGACGACTTAAAGGTACGCGACCGTCATAAAAGTATTTTTATTATTATCATTTTTTATTGCTTAGATCGGTGGACGAGCTCACAGCCCACCTGGTGTTAAGTGGTTACCGGAGCCCATAGACATCTACAACGTAAATGTGCCACCCACTCCGAGATCTAAGTTCTAAGGTTTTAGTATAGTTACAGTCAGTATTGTTCACACGTCTGCCATGCTGAGGATGTCGATAATTGAAATCATTGTATGGACCTCTATTTTGTCATTGGTATTGTTACGCGCTGGGGTTCGAGATAAATAAAAGTTCCACCAAAGTATAACTTAAAACTGTATTTAACACTTACACCACTTACAGAACACTTTAAAATTCTCAATTCACTTCTTCCGCTTCGCTTCAGGTGATCCGTTCACTGTTTCGCTTCGAGTAGATCGGATTACTAACTAACTGCGTGCAATCTCTGCAACGCTTTTATAGTCGATACGATATCCATAAAATTGTCGAGAACATTCCTCACAAGTCGAGTATTTGCGATGTGTGTTTCCGCTACCTGAAAATAGATGGCGTTGTACTTCTTGAGCGTTCTAGATGTTACTAGACCCTTTGATATTCGTTTCGGCTATTCGGCGATAGATGACGTTACTCTTACACACTGGACACAATGGTGGAGAAGCTCACGAATCTCCGGCCAGCCTTGTCCTCGCTGCTCTCACACGAATATTTGACAATGTCAAGCCCTGAGGTGCTCCGTACTCCTCAAAGCTGAAGCTGCGATCGGCAGTTAAGTTATGATGATGCAAAACAGCTGACACGCGGGGCCCAACGCCCCCAAACCAAACGCCTCCAAACAAACAACCAGGAGTTTTGGAAATACATAAATAAATTCACATTCGATTCGCATTCACGAAAATAGTATACAGAGTCATGCTTTATAGACCATTCGTGTTATTTTGATCAGCTCGATCTCAGGGTCACTGTCTCCCGCAGGCATTCTATCCTGGGACCCTGTTGGAAACCGGCCACGACATCTTGTTCTTCTGGGTGGCCAGGATGGTGTTCTTCGGACAACGTCTCATGGGGAAGCTGCCTTTCAAGTGAGCAAAACTGAAAAAATAGCTTTAAGAGTTGAAGACAAGTATCAGTTGAGTAGTCAGCTGAGGAATTGTTTGAGATGATTCCATCATTTCGTTTTTACCATCGCACCGCCCGCTACCGGAGTAGAGTTAATCCATACTACCTGGTGCCACTGCGTTTATCCACAGTGCGTTTCCAGAGATCTTTTTTGCCACGTACCGTCCGGCTTTGGAATGATCTCCCCTTCACGGTGTTTCCAGCGCTATGACGTGTCCTTCTTCAAACGAGGCTTGTGAAGAGTACTTAATGGTAGGCAGCGGCTTGGCTCTGCCCCTGGCATTGCTGAAGTCCATGGCGACGGTAACCACTCACCACCAGGTGGGCCATATTCTCGTCTGCCTATAAGGGCAAAAAAAAGCTAATGTATTTTTTTAAATCATGTGAATCATCATGTTTCTACCTTTAATGCTACCTTTAAACCATGTATCCACCACATAATCTTCGAACCACCAGAGAGGTATACCTCCACCCGATGGTCCGCGACGCTCACGGCCGGAAGATGTCCAAGTCCCTGGGAAACGTCATCGACCCGGTGGACGTGGTGCGAGGAGTCACCCTCGAGGAGTTGCACCGGCAATTGGAAGACTCTAACTTGGACCCGCGGGAAGTGGAGAAGGCGAAGCAAGGACAGCAGCAGGACTACCCCAACGGCATCCCGGAGTGTGGCACCGATGCGCTCAGGTACCATCAATTTGTTCCTTTCTTTTTTTCCCCGCTGACAGCCTTGAGAGGCTATTTCAGCTTCTCCTTGATATGTAGGTGAGCTCACGGAACTCAAACCGGGAGTGTTGCTAACACTGGCCCTAGCAAGAGCCGTGCTTCGCAGAATCTACCACCGGATCGGAAACGCGACCCACTGAGAAGATCCGGCGAGAAACTCTCAGTGGACTGTGTCTATGGGTTAATTCACTCATCGAGCCCTTCGTCGCATGCAACGGGTTGGACGAGGACGGTGACCGGTGTTTGAGGTACCTACAAGCACCGTTAATTGATCGGGAGGATCCGTAATGACGTGTTTAGGACGACGTCGACTGTTTACCATTCGGTTCACAGGATCGGGTATGTAATTTCCGGCGGCCACGATGAGAGGGTTCTCGTGTCGTGCCGCTTTATCGAAATAGCTAATAGTTATACGAAATACAATCAAACGTTGAGGGTACTTAAGACGAGAATCCCTTGGCAGGTTCGCTCTGTGCGCGATGACCCAGGGCCGCGACCTCAACCTGGACATCCAGCGCGTGCAGGGCTACCGGTTCTTCTGCAACAAACTCTGGAACGCGACCAAATTCGCCCTCATGTATTTCCCGAAGGACTCCACTTACGAAGTGAGTATGATCTTACAATTCCAACACTGTTCTTTTTAAATACAAATATTGATTTTAATATTATTAGTCAGGACTGTCCAAAATACATACCTTTCCGGACTTATTAAATTTACTACAAAAACCGCCGCAGGAAACTATATTTTCAAGAACAACATATTTTTCGGGAATTCCCCCAATAAAAGTAAAAGATTTTTTCACTTTTAAATGATGTCACGGGAATGAAATGTTAAAAGAATAAAGATAATATACTAAATATTGATTATACTTGGTTATTATTAGGAGACTGCTTCCGAAAACGCAGACAGACGATAGTACTAATGACACCTTTGATGATGGGAAGGAAATCGATACTGATTTAGAAAAAAATACATTTTTAAAAATAAATTGCTTTACTAATAAAAAAACCAGCAATGAAACACAAAATCAAAAACAGCTGATGTTCGGATCAACCAAACCCGCGGGCGCGGCGCTGATACCGCACTCCTCAAAATTTACAACCTTGTAGGTACAAAATTTGCAGGTGCCATAAAACTGACTATATGTAACTTATACTTGAACTTATATCTCAAGATGGGTTCTAAAAATTTTTTATGGCCCTTGTAGGTTTTTTTATTTATTGCTTAGATGAGTGGACGAGCTCACAGCCCACCTGGTGTTAAGTGGTTACTGGAGCCCATAGACATCCACAACGTAAATGCGCCACCCACCTTGAGATATAAGTTCTAAGGTCTCAAGTATAGTTACAGTTACAACGGCTGCCCCACCCTTCAAACCGAAATGCATTACTGCTTCACGGCAGAAATAGGCGGGGTGGTGGTACCCACCCGCGCGGACTCTCAAGAGGTCCTACCACCAGTAAACGTAGGTAGGTAGTAAACGTGTAGGTAGACGAGCATGCGGCCCACCTGATGGTGAGTGGTTACTGTCGCTCATGGACTTCAGCAATGCCAGGGGCGGAGCTAAGCCGCTGCCTACCGCTAAATTACCGAATTTACGTTGTAGATGTCTATGGGCTCCAGTAACCACTAAACACCAGGCGGGCCGGGAGTTCGTCCACCCATCTAAGCAATAAAAAAAAGACTGTTCGATATTTATTTAACAGTTAAATTAACCAACAGGTGCACGGCCCTAATCTACCCGCGGACTTGTCGCGCATGGACCGTTGGATGCTGTCCAAGCTCGCGCTCGCGGTCCAGAGAGTGAACGGCGGCTTCGCGGCCTACGAGTTCCCAGCGGCGACCACGCACTGCTACAACCTGTGGCTCTACGACCTGTGCGATGTCTACCTGGTGAGTCCCGGGTGAGGCTCGCGGGCCGATTTAGACATGTACATATTTTTTTTAGGATTCAAGAATTACTGGTGGCCCGGAGGTCTTTCCAGTTTCACCAGGACAGGTGAGCGAGCAAGGCTCAGCCAGGAGGGGTGGGATATGCTAACAGCTGCCCGAGCGTCTAACAACTCAAGAGCAGCTGCTTCGCGAATGAATATACTACTAAATCGGAATCGCGACACGCTGAGAAGATCTGCCAAGAAACTCAGTGGGCTGATGTATGGGCTAGGTTACACATCGAACTCTTTATCGAGTTCGACGAATACGGTTACCGGGGTCCCTAAGCCTGCTCCTAGTGTTAGAGTTAAAGACGTCTAACGCAAAGGTTATTGGATCTGATGGATCTGTAAGAACGTGAGACATGTACATAGCACTTAGTGTGGAATGAGTTCCCCTCCACGGTGTTTCCCGAGCGCTATGACATGTCTTTTAAACGTGTGGAGAGTATTAAACGGTAGGCAGCGGCTTGGCTCTGCCCCTGGCGTTGCTGAAGTCCATGGGCGACGGTAACAATTCATCATCAGGTGGGCCATGTGCTCGTCTGCCTACAGCGGCAATAAAAAAAAAATATACACGACAGCGCCTTGATTGTAGGTACAGACGACAATATAAACAATCTTTGACTAATTTTGCTCTTGAATTATTTGTGGAAGTCCAGGGAAGGTTTAAAAGGTAGATAAATATGAAAATGCTCGGAATTAAGTAAAAATAACAATTTTGTTTTTCCTTTGATGTGTCCCCCGTTGGACGGATTCCTTTTATGTTTATTTTATGTTTTGAATGTTTAAGTTTATTTTATACAAAAGTCTAGGTATTTTATTTATCGATTGAGGCACTACGAAGTCTGCCAGGTCAGCTAGTCTTAAATAAAAAGCTTTCTTTGTGTCCTTGTTGTGTTTGCAAACACATTATAATACCAATAATGAGACGACTAAATGTACATTATATCCAGGAATATCTGAAGCCGGTGTTCGCGTCTGGCGACGAGGAGGAGAAGTCTCGCGCCCGTCGCACCCTGTACACCGCGCTGGAGTACGGCCTGAAGCTGCTTAGTCCCTTCATGCCGTTCGTAACCGAGGAGCTGTTCCAGCGGCTGCCGCGGAGGGACCGGAGCTGCCCGTCCGTCTGCGTCGCGGACTATCCGACGGTAAGCCACACCTCCATGACGACCTGGACTTAGAGTCTATCAGTAAGTATCTGCAGTCGGCGTCGATGCGCCACTTCGATAAAGCGGCACGACACGAGAACCCTCTCATCGTGGCCGCCGGTAACTACATTCCCGATCCTGCGGACAGAATGGGAAGCAGTCGACGTCGCCCCAAACACGTCATTTCGGATCCTCCCGATCCACTAACGGTGCTTTTAGGTACTTCAAGCACCGGTCACCGCCCTCGTCGAACCCGTCGCTTGCGACGAAGAGCTCGATGAGTAAATTAACCCATAGACACAGCCCACTGAATTTCTCGCAGGATCTTCTCAGTGGGTCGCGGTTCCGATCCGGTGGTAGATTCTGCGAAGCACGGCTTTTGCTAGGGTTCGTGTTAGCAACATCATCAGGTTTGAGCCCCGTGAGCTCACCTACTAGTTAAGGCGACGCTGATATAGCCTCTCAAGGCTATCAGCTTTGGTAGGAAAAAAATGGTAAGCCAAGACGCTCTCGTAAAACTAAGCAAAGCTAACCAAGCGAAACGTAAAAACTGAAAGCTCTCTGATCACTTACACACCTTAGAGTTAATTCCAGGTCATAAATATGTTTAAAGAAATCTAAATTGCCCTAATATGTACATGTTTTTTTAAACTTAATAAAAAGCGAGAAAAGGTGTTTGCTGTAAACAATCTGAGATGATCCTGAGCGTGGACTGTATTTATTGTTTTGAGATATTTATTTGTCCATAAATGATTAATTGTCCATTAAAGATTTAAAAATATATATAAAATTAATGCGTTACTCTTGGCGGCTGTATTTGAAATAGAAAAAGTGAAATGGCGGACGTCGCTAACCTTTTGACGTTCAAAAACCGAACAGTAGTTTTTACGTAAATAAACTAATAATTGGCACTCATAGATTCGCAAAAAAAAATACCTACCCTATTAATACTTTAACCTCGTGTAGTGAAATAAGAAAGTTTAATTGTCAAAATTAAAATGCACAAATAAATTCCCAGGATCCGGATACGCCATGGCGTTCGCAGGAACTAGAATCGGCAGTGGACACGGTACTCAAAATGGTTCACTTGATCCGTTCGACTCGCGTCGAATACAACCTGACCAACAAACAGAAGACGACAGTACACCTCATCGTGTCCCCGGAACTGGACGCGGCCGACCTGAGAGGGATCTTCAAGAGTCTGCAGTCTCTGGCCAACAGTGAACTGAGCGAAGATGCTCCACCTATAGGATGTGCTATATTGACTGTATCGGACAAGATCGAATTACATTTGGTGTTGAAAGTAAGTTTTACACTTATATTTTACAGCACAGAAAGGATCTTGTCGAACTCGACAAAGAGTTCGTCGTGCAACCTAACCCATGCATCAGCTCGCTGAGTTTCTCGCCGGATCGTCTCAGCGGGTCGCGATTCCGATCCGGTAGTAGATTCATTCGCGAAGCAGCTGCTCTTGAGTTGTTAGGTCTCCTTCGGAGGCGCTCGGGCAGCTGTTAGCAAATCTCACCCCTCTTGGCTGAGCCCTTGCTCACCCACCTGTCCTTATGAAACTGGAGAGGCCTCTGGGCCACCAGTAATCCTTCAATCCAAAAAAAAAAGCAATTATTAGGATTTATTGGCATAGTCAATAAATACAACAGAGCCATGTCACTGTCTACCTTTAATCATATCTTTAGAGTAAAGGAAAAAAAACTATAATAATAATTCTCCTAAAATAATATTTTATATTTCGGATTGACTATTGGATCAGATTATCACTAATCACACTACTTGCTCATTTCTTGTAATTAATTAAAACTAAATTCAGTCAAAAGGAATGCCATAGATAATCTAGAAATTTTGCCATAATATAATATAGATTAAAAAGTACTGATGACAATTTTAATTACATTTCATTTTTGTTTAGCACAATCAGTAGATTTTGTTCGAAATTAGTGATTTACGTATATTATTTTATCAAACAGGGCCTTATAGACCCGCAAAAGGAAATAACAAAATTGGAAAAGAAGAAGGAAACTCTTTTGCAAACAATCAACAAGCTTCAACAGGCGATGACTGCAGAAGATTATACCACAAAAGTGCCGGTTGAAGTGCAAAAGATCAACACCGAGAAACTGGCTCAATCTCAGGGCGAGATCGAGAAGCTACTGTCCGCCATCGAAACATTAAAACTAATGTAATCACAAACACGTATATGAGTCGACTAGTATCAAAGGCGGCAATGTGACTTTTGGACAATTATTGGTAAATCAGAAAAACGAATTATTGATTTTGTATTCCATTGGCAGTCACAAAACTCTTCTGAACGACATCTTAGATAAATAACAGGTTAAGTATTAACCTTTATTTAATGCAGGTTTTGAACCATATTCTTTGAAGTAGACGATTATATTCAAATCAATCTGTATTGACATATCAATAATTTTTTTTTGTCCAAATGCACAGATTGCCACCTTTGATAATAGACGACTCATATAGACTAACCATAGAGAATTTTAAACATGGAAGTAACATTTTGAAAAATATAGATAGACCTAAGGTTACAAATGCTACTTATGTTATGTTGCCTAGGAATAATGTCAACCCGCTGAAAGGTTAGGATTTATTATTTTAATGTATATATTTATGTAGCACATTATAATTTACATTTTTACACGTTTATTCAGCTTGTTTTTTATGTATAATATGGTTTTGAATGTATATTTATGCTACAGGAAGTTTTTTTATTTAAATTGTAAAAGAAACTGTGATTATGAAACCAATACTTATTGTTACATTAAATAATCAGTTATCTTTAATTTTTTATCTAATAAATTATGCATTCTGCAAATATTTTATTTATTTTATAAAACATACCCGATTATTGTGGCTCTGTGGGTGTATAGCGATCTATACACCCACAGAGCCACAATAAGCGAAAAATGGAATACTCCTTGAATTGTTAGCCATTTTGAGTGGATTTATCGGGTATTAAATCAAATTGATTAAAACGATACGAAATGAAATTAAATGGGTCCCAGGAAAATTCAGGGAATTTTATTTTATTTTTTTATTTATTTATTTATGTACACACAGAAAACAAGACACAGTACAGAGTAATAGGAAAATTATGTACAAAGGCACTGCTTATTTCTTTGAGAAATCTCTTCCAGCAGACCTGCGAGAGGATAATGAGAATAATAATAAAAAGTGATAAGTGTGTGTAGAACAAATAACACATAACTAAAATAACAAATACAACATGAGAATTATAGCACATACACATAGCAAATATTATAAGTAACACAGTAACACTCGTATATGCGAAGAGTATAGAACCATGATCATTCGGTTGATGAGAGATAAAATTGTTTGACCTTGTATTTAAAAACAGAAACAGACTTGCAAACTCGGATGTCAGCCGGCAACGAATTCCACAGTCTGACCGCGTGCACAGTAAAGGAGTGAGAATAGAAATTGGTTTTGTGGGAAGGGAATAACAAAACAGAACGTTGGTTGGACCTGCAGGGAGCATCAGGAGAACGAATGAAAGAGAATCGCTCACGTAAATATAAGGGAGAAGTGGGCTTATGTAGGATATTGAATAGGAGACATAATATTCGAGTATTCCTACGAAGGCGTATAGGGAGCCATTTAAGTTCTTTGCGAAAATGAGAAAC
Organism: Bombyx mori; assembly: GCF_030269925.1. NCBI lineage: Eukaryota > Metazoa > Arthropoda > Insecta > Lepidoptera > Bombycidae > Bombyx > Bombyx mori. The sequence continues at coordinate 14,502,197 of NC_085114.1, read as the reverse complement.
ATGATCGAATTTTCTGAGATTGTATATAAAACGGATACATAGATTTTGCATCCTCTCAAGCTTCTTTGAGAGCTCCTCAGTGGCATCCAAGTAGCAGGCATCGGCGTAATCAATTATGGGTAGAATTAGAGCTTGGACGAGAGATATTTTTGTATGCTGAGGTAAGAAGCCCTGCAGACATCTCAACGAGTGCAAGGCAAAGTGCACCTTCCTACTAATCTCAGCAACGTGAGAACTCCACGAAAGATGTTGATCTAAATCTACAATAACACCCAGGTTTTTAACTGAATCGGTTAGAGTTATTTGAGTCCCATCCAAATAAATCGGGGGGAGTATAGGATCGCTGAGTCTACTGCGCAATTGTTTACTGTGTTACCCCTATAAAGATAGCCTGTGATTTTTTGTGAGAATTTGTGGAATTTTGTGAGAGTTCAGTATACTTTTTTTGGAGAATCTAAAAAACCGCATTCGGAGTTTTTATTTCGCACACTTCGTACTTTTACAGATGCTGAGAGATTACTTAGTCATCTTTATTACACGTTTGAACCTGAATAAATATGAAATTAAACTTAACAATTAAAACAACTTAAACCTCGTGCTTCCACCAAAAAGTCCAAAGGGCAAAGACATCTTTGTGTGACAGTTTACTTTCAGCATAGATTATACGCTTAATATCTGACAGTAGATGACAATGATGACATGATAATCATGAAATTGAGAATCACAAAAACATAACCTCTTAATATATTATATGGAAATATAAAAAAAAAAATGATTTTACATTACAATTAGAAGTTTCAGTGATTTTTAAATAAACAAATTTCAGCAACAGAAGAAACAAATTAAAGTATTAAGCTGTGTGAATCGTTTTGAATAAAATGGAATTTCCAACGCTTGGTGAAAATTGCCAATATCCTGGCTGCAACCAAACAGACTTCTTGCCATTACAGTGCAAATGTGCAAAAGTTTTTTGCAGAGAACATTTCAACACTCACTGCCTGTCCGGAGAATGTGAATTAGCACCGCAACCTAAAGAAGTTAATTTAAAGAAAGACGACCAAATTTTCAAATGCTCCGAAAAAAGTTGCAATAAAGGAAACATTCATGAGATGACTTGTTCTAAATGTAATAAACATTTTTGTGTAGAACATAGGTTTCACCCGTAAGTTTATATGTAGTTCGTTCGTGTTGTACATAGGTTTCACCCGTAAGTTTTTATGTAGTTCGTATAAGGTGTTGCTTGAATACCTGTGTTAAATGAGTCGACTATTATCAAAGCCGGCAATGTGACTTTTGGACAATTATTGGTAAATCAGAAAAACGAATTATTGACTTTGTATTCCATTGGCAGTCACAAAACTCTTCTGAACGACATCTTAAATAAATAACAGGTTAAGTATTAACCTTTATTTAATGCAGGTTTTGAACCGTATTCTTTGAAGGAGACGATTATATTCAAATCAATCTGTATTGACATATCAATAACATTTTTTTGTCCAAATGCACAGATTGCCACCTTTGATAATAGACGACTCAAATAAAAAAACGCAATTTTCACAGATCGCACGCGAATACTACCAAACGATAAACATTGTGCTGTATATTGCATTGTAGGGACAACATAACATTGCTAAATTAACACTTCTCCAGTCGAAAGATCATTATGAAATAAAAAGTTAGTTATTTCATCAAATTCACTGCCAGACGCATTTTGCATGTTTTGCACAAGGTGCCAATGTGAACTTTTTATGTTGGATTGTTGCTTGCAGAAAATAAAGTGAATCACAAACTCATGCTTGAAGCATTTTGTGGTCACCGGTGACCTCCACAGCACTTTAGGACCAAAGAGATCTTACTTAAAAAGTGGTGACGCAATGTTCTGATTGATTTGATTAATATTTTCTTTGCCTTGATTGTGTTTTAGCTAAGTCGAGTGTTGATCACTGGTGATCCATGATAGTCAATGTGTAAAATAGGGTACTAGGTTATTGATTCATTCTAAAGTCTCAATTTATCAGGTATGACTATCATTTTTTCTGCGAGTTGAGTTTAAAATCACATTATTTTATAATTTCTGATGATCAGAATTATTTTACAGTTTTACTGGTTGTATAGCACACTGAGACCCCACACACATCAGTACAATGATCCTGCCTATTTTTACATTCAACAATCATATGTTGCTATTTGAAGAATAAGAACTGGTCTTACTGGTGGTAGGACCTCTTGTGAGTCCGCATGGGTAGGTACCACCACCCTGCCTATTTCTCCCATGAAGCAGTAATGAGTTTCGGTTTGAAGGGTGGGGTAGCCATTGTAACTATATTGAGACCTTAGATCATATCTCAAGGTGGGTAGTGCATTTACGTTGAACATATCTATGGACTCATGGGCTGTGAGCTCGTCCACCCATCTATGCAATAAAAAAGAAAAACAAACAAACAAACAAGACTCTAGTATCTCACAGGATGGGGATACATAATTTCTTGCATCTATCTCCTAAGAACAGTATTGCTGGATTGATCAGTGTTTTTGAAAGTTTAAAAGCAACCCATTAAAATTGCATGTTTTTCAGTTCATGTCCAGAAATAGATGATGAGACTCTGGCTGCAAAAATAGAACAATTTGAAGCACCAAAAAGACAATTTAGGGAAGCAAACAAACATTTACAAGGAATGGTATGTTTAGAGTCACTGACAGTTTGACTTAGGAGCTTAATAAAATAAATCTTCACCTTCTGACACGGTTCAAGTTATAACTAATATATTTATTAATTATAAGTAGTATCTCAAAGTCGACACATACAGAGGAGGGCTGTTCGGATTGTCGATAATCCCATTCTCACGGATCTTTGGAACTTCTGGATCTGCGGAGGGACTTCGGTTCCCTCTGTATTTTGTACCGTATGTTCCACGGGGAGTGCTCTGAGGAATTGTTCGAGATGATACCGGCATCTCGTTTTTACCATCGCACTGCCCGCCACCAGAGTAGAGTTCATCCATACTACCTGGAGCCACTGCGGTCATCCACAGTGCGTTTCCAGAGGTCTTTTTTGCCACGTACCATCCGGCTATGGAATGAGCTCCCCTCCACAGTGTTTCCTGAGCGCTATGACATGTCCTTCTTCAAACGAGGCTTGTGGAGAGTATTAAGCGGTAGGCAGTGGCTTGGCTCTGCCCCTGGCATTGCTGAAGTCCATGGGCGACGGTAACCAGTCACCATCAGGGCCGTACGCTTGTCTGTCTACAAGGCAATAAAAAAAACAGACATGATTTTTTTTTGTATCTTTGATGATTAGTTATTTAAGGATTTATACCAAAAGATATTTAATTTCACAATTATGCTAATGTGGCTGCTAATCATCCATAATCATCATAAGTTTGCAAGAGAGAAGCTGATACTCAAATTTGCTGGTAGTAGGAACAAGTTGACATTGTTTCTAAACCTCAACTTTAGGTTAAGGTGCATTTATTTTGTGGCCTCTATAGGTACTCTAAACCACTTGACACAGGAAATACTGTACATATGAAACATATCACAGACTTTTTTACTTTTTATTATTATTTATAAATGTAATCTTCTTCAACATCCATTCTCAGATAACAGAAAACATACGTAAAGCACTACAATCGTCAGCAAAAGTGAAAACGGCATCGAAAATTCACTTGATGAGAATAAAACAGAAAGCCTCCGGCCCGAAAAGCATTCCACCATCTGACCGAGTATACTTCGCCATTAGGAAACCCATCAACATGGACGCCAAACCGCTAAAAATATTACAAGACGAGGACCATCTAATTAAACTAGGAACTTTAGTATTAGAACCAGACTTAAAAGATACAGTCCCAGTTTTTATTAGCACTAAATGGAGCTTAGGTCGGGCTATTGATTGTATTTGTGAGACATGTAATATAAGAAATGATAACAATAAAATAGGAAATATAAAGTTAAGACTGTTCAGGCAACTAGATGGCTATTGTATAAGCCCCACAGCGATGGATGTTGAAATTAATGAGTTGGTAAACAAAGAAATATTGTTGGAAGGTGACCAATTGCTCATTGAATATATCGATAGTAATTCTTTAGCCAGTTTAGATGAGAATGCTCATGTTTTTTTAGTTGTGTAATTTATTATGTACAAAATTATATTTATATAGCATATTGTAATGAATATATGACTATAATTTTTATTTATTTACCTTTTATTAACACTCCAATGTCACCAACCACTATTTAATACAATGCACAGTCTCATCGTTAACAGGTATGTCATTCAGGCTACCAGTTACCACTTTCTAAAGTCTATTTCTAAGGAGGCGGGGTTCTGCAATTTCCGAGCAGTAGCGGATTTAAATAGTTAAGGCCAATAGGCTTAGGTTCTGAACAGTCGCTACAATTCGATACCTAAGGTAGGTTCACAATCGTATACCCGGCAGGCTGGTTCTGGCCCAGCGGGGTATCCCGGAACACCAGCGCGGAGATCGGCGTCGTTGGTCGTCGACTATCGCCTCGACGACCCGTCGGTCCGGCGTCCTCGGGGTGGCGCCGCGTGTCTGGTTGTAATATTGACCGCGGGAGCCCCCCTACTCTGACCAGGTTCTGATCCCGGACGGAGATCGGACGTCGGGTGTAAGAGTGCAGGGGAGTCGTTTAGTGCAGTAGGGCCATAAAATTCCTTGAGCCCGCGGTCTTGCAGTCGCGGACTAGACCCACATACACCGCGCGCCCCCTAGGCGCGGGGACCTCGTAGGAGATTCGGCGCCCGGCCCGAAAAAAAAAGTTTCACAACTGTATTTTTTTTTTAAAATCAAATAGCTATACGATTAATGATTTTTTTGCGTAAAAATATAAATCTTAATTTTTATACGAAAAAATGTTTGTTCTTATATTTTTATCGTATCTAAAATCTTCTGAGGGTAGTATTAAAATCCTTATGGTTGATGTTTCGAACCGTGTTTAGTATCGGAGTCTATATTGTATACCTATATATACAACCGCTGCGCTCATCCATATTGCATTTCATAGATTATACACTTAATATTTGAGATGTTCACTTAATATCTGGTGAATTTCCAGAGATCTTTCTGCTAGTTTCTATTTGAGTGAATGAACTTTTTTCCAAGGTGTTTCCTGAGCCCTATGATATGTGCTTATGTGCTTATAAACTCCTTTACGGTAGAAAAGGGCTTGGTTATTCCTCTGATATTTCTGACGTCCATAAGCGAAGTTGACTCACCATTAGATGGGCATACTCTCGTCATAAGGCTCGTCGTAAGGTGCCCACTTTTTATTTACTTATTGCATAGGTGGGTGGAAGAGCTCATGGCCCACTTAAGTGGTTATCGGAGCCCATAGACATCTATAACGTAAATGGCGCCGCCCACTTTGGGATATGAGTTCTAAGGTCTCACTTTTAACACTACAACGGCTGCCTCACCCTAGAAACCGAAACGCATTACTGCTTCACGGCAGAAATAGGCAGGGTGGTGGTACCTTCCCTTGCGGACTCACAAGTCGACCAGTAATTACGCAAATTAGAATTTTGCGGGTTTTATTTGGTGAACAATGGTGATATTTAAAATTATTTAGGTTAAATCCTGATTCTAGGTAACTAACTGCTTTTAAGTTTGGACGATGCATAAGTATACCTAGCAATTAGTATAGCAGTTTCATATATATTTAAATAAACTCAGTCTTTGTAAATGTAAGTATGGTCAGAAAACCCAATCCTTAAATATTAATACACGGCTAAAACTCTAAAGCCACGTTTTCTTATTTTTTACTAGCTGACCCGGCAAACTTCGTAGTGCTTCAATCGATAAATAAAATACCTAAGCTTTTGTATAAAATAAACTTAAAACAAACAAAAGGAATCCGTCCAACGGGGGACACATCAAAGAAACACAAAATTGTCATTTTTATTTAATTCCGAGCATTTTCATATTTATCTACCTTTTAAACCTTCTCTGGACTTCCACAAGTAATTTAAGACCAAAATTAGCCAAATCGTTCCAGACATTCTCGAGGTTTAGCGAGACTAACGGACAGCAATTCATTTTTATATATATAAAAGATTTTTAAATTAGGTTCAATAAAACTTCGACTAGTCATAAATACGTCCTTATATTATAATGTCACTTACAAAACTATCGCTTACGCTTTAAAATCGCTAAACTCTTTACTGACTTGCGAATGATTCTTCTGGTCTACCAGGGGCATCAGCTGTGCCGGCGTCGAGGGGTTGGTGTGCGCGGTCGGAGGGGGGGTCGTCGATAGCTTGTACTTCTCGACCAACCAGTTACATTGACCCGTCCTCGCTACCAGCGTTATGAAGTCCCGCCGGTACTGCTTTGTCAGGATCGCGTACAAGAACGGATTGGCGCAAGCGTTCAACGGGTAAAAGAACACTAGTAAAACTTTCCCGTGACTGACGTCGACCAGTGGCACTCCCGCCAGGGCTGTGACCCCGAAGAAGGCGACGGGCGCCCAGCAAAGCAAATCTGTGCCTATGAGCAGAGCCATTTTGTTGGCTATCCGCCGCTCAGCAGCCGCGGCGGCTCGCCTCCCCCCATAATTCTCCCCCCCACCGCCCAACGATCGGTAGATCTGGACGTAGCACACGACAATCGTGACCCACGCCAACGCGTTGGTCAGGAACAAAGACCCTTGATAAATCACGTCCCCTATGTCTTTACTCTCGACCGGCAAACAAATCGAAGTCGATGAATAGTCAGAGACTCCGAGTAACGGCAGCCCCGCCATCAACGAAGAGAACAGCCACCCTCCGAGCATAATTTTCGCTGCTGTCGACAAAGAAATCCTTCTTTCCAAATAAATGGCGTACGTGATCGCGAACCACCTTTCCAGCGTGACAATCGTCAAGGTGATGACCGAGAGTTGCCCGGAGAAAACTGACAAGAAACCGGCTATCTTGCAGCCGACGCCGTACTGCCAGTTGTAGGCGTAGTTGAAGAACTCCCCGTAGGACCTCAAGTCGACGACGGCCAGCATGAGGAGGTACAGTCCCGTGCAGAGATCGGAGAAGGCGAGGTTGCACATGAGGAACCGCGGGACGGTGAGCTCCGTGTGGTTGGTGAGGAGCACGAGGAGCACGGCCACGTTCCCCACCACCGCGGCCGCCACCACCACCCACACGCTCGCCCGCAGCCACGACCAGCCCATCACGTCCTCGCACGGGTTCAGGGCGTCGGATGCTGGAGTGCATTCCACGTTCCGGTTTCTAAAATCAAATGCCAAATACTGTCTGAGTGCGGCCTTCGTGCAAAAAGTCAGTTAGTTTAATGATTTTCCTGAAAAGTATATCTAGTATCATTTAATATGATTTTAACCCTTTAACTGCCATATAAGCACCGGTGCCCTACGTGGTGCATTGAAATAATTATATCAATTTCTGTTACTAAGCATCTGGATTACCTAACTTTGCCTTCTTTTATTTGTTAATGTATGTTATAGTTTTTTAGGTCTCTTAGAAATTTATTATCATCATTCTTACTACTTTCGGATTCGTCTTTTCCTACTTTCTTCCGGGTCTACTAGATATTCCAGCGCCTTAGTAAAAATATCGATAAAACAAATCGACACAAGTACTTCAGTCCACCACGTAGGGCCTCGGTGACCTACATATCAGTCAAAGGGTTAAGCGACGAAGGATATAAACATTCACCTTGTGTTGAAATTGCCACAGTCAGCAGATATCGACACGACAGTGTCATTGACAATGTCGTGGAATTCTCCTTGATCGTCATCTTCGAAACTGCCAGAGTCCGAGAAGTACTCTTCGAAGTTTTCATATTCTTCGCTCGCAGTCATTGTAGATGCATCATCATCTTCTAATGCACTGAAATGTGAAAAGATGTAATGCGGGTTAAAATATAACTAAATAATAGGTTAAAAAAACTAAAAAATTACGCTTTTATATAAAATCCAACTAAAAAATAGAAAACAAATTATAATAAATTGGAATTAAAAATAGTGTACGGAAAATGATTTTATTGTTAAAAAGCGTGCGGTGTTTTTCAGGATAACCGTTCTACTCATATCTGTTCATAAAATATTTATAATTACTAATACCATGCACCCTACGCTTTTTTAAAATATAAAATATTTTTTTCTTACACTATTTTTAATTCTAATATATTAAAATTTATTTTCTATTTTTAGTTGGATTTTCTATAAAAGCGTTCTTTTTTTTAGTTTTGTTAGTTTTTTTAAACTATAATAGTTATATAATATAATAAACTATATGAGTTCTAAGGTCTCAGTTTTTACAGTACAACGACTGCCCCACCCTTCAAACCGAAACTCCTTACTGCTTCACGACAAAAATGGGCGGAGTGGTAGTACCTACCCGCGCGGACTCACAAGAGGTCCTACCACCAGTAAATGTATGATTGCTTACGTTTGAAATAGGTAGAAAGGTGATACAATATATTAGCAGTACGGGCGCATAACACGGTATTTCATCAGTGTGTAAGAACTAACTAGACTAATGAGTAAGGAATTCTAAGTGGCACATAAGATCCCTAGAGTAATCTTCGTGGCCTAAAAGATAAGACGCCTGGTGCATTCGTATCAAGCGCAGAACCTGTGTTTGAATCCCGCAAGCAGATACTAACTTTTCTAATTAAATACGTACTTGACAAATGCTTATGAATGACTTCCACGGTGAAGGAATAACGTCGTGTAATAAAAATGAAACCCGCAAAATTATAATTTGCGTAATTACTGGTGGTAGGACCTCCTGTGAGTCTGCACGGGTAGGGGAACGACCACCCTGCCTATTTCTGCCGTGAAGCAGTAATGCGTTTCGGTTTGAAGGGTGGGGTAGCCGTTGCAACTACACTGAGGCCTTAGAACTTATAATTATACTTATATCTCAAGGTGGGCATTTTATATGTCTATGGGCTCCAGGAACCACTTAACACCAAGTGGCTATGAGCTCGTCCACCCATCTAAGCAATAAAAAAAGTGATCAGGCCAAGTTAAACAATATAAGAGAAAATCTAAAAAAAATTGTTTCTTATCGGCCCTGTAATCGTTCCGTTGAAAAAAACAAACAGATAATGCTAAAATCGGCGAATTGGAGATTCAGATATACCTACTAAAAACCAAATCCACTCAAGGTATACTTCTGTTATGGTTTATAACGATATAAATAGATCACAGATAACAACAACGAGTAAATAGATAAGACAGATAACTCAACTCTACCTAATTTGACAGTAGCATCGAGAAGCTATTCTGGCTTCACCTTGATCAGTGGTTGAGCACACAGGGCTCGTGGAAGAGTTTGCTAACATCTGCTAGAAGAGTAGTGCTTCGCTGAATCTACCAGCGGAATGGAATCGCGATCCACTGAGAAGATCCGGCGCGAAACTCAGTGAGCTGATCTGTGGGTTAAGTTGCACATCGAACTCTGTGCCGAGTTCGTACTTTTCCTTTCCTACCTATGCTGATAGCCTCGAGAGGCTATATCAGCTTCTCCTTGACGTGTAGGTGAGCTCACGGGGCTCAAACCGGGAGTGTTGCTAACACTGGCCCTAGCAAGATCAGTGCTTCGCTGAATCTACTACCGGATCGAAAACGCGACCCACTGAGAAGATCCGGCGAGAAACTCGGTCATCGAGTACGGTTACCGACAAATGTAGCTGCAGAAGAACTGCTACAGATAGCAGTTCAGTTGTATTAAAGTACGGTCGACATAAAAATACTAAAAACTTTTTAATTAAAAATTGTACCTACGTGACAGTCTGCGCTCCGTCCGTGACGGGTCGGATCGGCTCCAAGGACCTTCGCTTCCGAGCCTGCGACTTTTGTATACTGGCACATCTCTGTCGCGAAGAAATTAATAACAGAAAAATAGTATTAGAATAAGGAGTCATTGGTTAAAAGCGTACGATAACTTAATAATATTGCATAGATTTAGATGAACATTTGAGAAATATTGAACCACCTCGTGTTGGGCGGTCAAGTGATCATAGAACACGCTCACCTCAGGACATGAGTGCTTCTCGACGGAAGCAGTGGTACCTGCCCGTGCGGACTTACTATAGGTGCTACCAACCACGAGTGATTAAACTTTATTATTATTATTTCGTCGCGAAGTCAATCCCGAACACGAGTTAAGTACGTATTTCATTGGAAAACTTGGTACCAGCGGGGGGATTCGAGCATTTGGTTGGGATCTTTCGATACGAGAAAACGGGACGTCTTATCCTTTAGGCCGCGACGACTCCATCTATTTCATACCTTTAGATAATTTAGGGTAGACAGCAGCTTTGCTCTATCCCCTGGCATTGTTGATGTCCATGGGCCACCATAAAGGCAATCAATAAATCGTAGTACAAGCAATGAGGAGTACCTGCATCATCATCGCCATCTGTGTCTCGTATAATTTGTGTCTGGCGGGATTGTGTATCTCCGGGAACTTGAACGCGCAGCAGTGGAAGTGATGGGTCAGGTACGCTTTCTCCAGTTGCTGTTAATACAAGCGCAGCTGTTCACACGGAGCTCGTGGTTACAGACAAACACATTTTTTTTTTTTTTTTTTTTTTCTCCTACCTAAGCTGATAGCCTTGAGAGGCTATTTCAGCGGAACCTTAACTAGTAGGTGAGCTCACGGGGCTCAAACCTGACGACGTTGCTAACACGAACCCTAGCAAGAGCCGTGCTTCGCAGTATCTACCGCCGGATCGGAAACGCGACCCACTGAGAAGATCCGGCGAGAAACTCAGTGGGCGGTGTCTGAGGGTTAATTTACTCGACGAGCCCTTCGTCGCAAGCGACGGGTTCGACGAGAACGGTGACCGGAACACGCATCCAAGTGATTCAACACTTGCGAACACGGCCTCGCCGACCGAGGTCTTATGACTTATGACCGATTATATTATCTAAGATGGCGTCTTAGGCAAGCGAAACTACGCCACCGAACTCGAGACGTGGGATCGACTATGCGATAAGTGCTTTTTTTATTTTTTATTGCTAGGTGAGTGGACGAGCTCACAGCCCACCTGGTGTTAAGTGGTTACTGGAGCCCATAGACATTTACGACGTAAATGCGCCGCCCACCTTGAGATATAAGTTCTAAGGTCTTAAGTATAGTTAGTAGTTGCTTGATCAATTAGGCCCTGAACGGTCGATTCATTCGTTTGTCGTATATTTTTTGTACACATATGAATGGTCGGTTGCGGTCTTTGTCGTCTGGTTCGTGTACGTATTTTAGGAAGGCATTGAAAATACCGCCTGACGCAAGTCACGACCGCCCTCGTGCCATTTCTTTTCTTTTGTTACTTTTCGAATCCCTGTCAAGTCTCTGTCTTAGTCTATGTCTAGTCGTTATAGGCCCTGTCTATATCTAAAACAACCTTTCCCAAAGTGGGCGATAATGCCCCCCTGTGGGCGTTACAGGTCGAAAGGGGGCGGTAAGAGACCCAGAAAAAAAAGAGGGCGTTGTGTAAAGGCTTGTGAGGCGATTTGTAATTTCATCTAGGAAGACTCTTAGCAACCGATGGAGCTCTCGCTATAGTGGTTTTTAAGTAGGTGAAAAAATGTAGTCGTAAAAAAATAATTTACTCTCATAATGGGCAGTAGACAAAATAAGTTTGGGAACCCCTGATCTAAAAGGTCGTGAAGCCACATAATCAGTGACATTAGAACATAGTATTAATTTCCTCGTTTTTCGGGTGTCGTAGATTTAATGAAGATTCAATCGATAATAATACATTTAATCGGGCGTTTGACGGCTGACGAACTACGAGTATAAGCTATTAGCGCCCTCGGAAATATTAACGTGGTGTGAAAAGCTCCACGGTCCATAGAACGCCTCGTTGTACAGGGAAGCGTTGATGGTACAAGACCGCGCGGGAGGCCACCAATGCGGTGGACCGACCAAATTAAAACTGCAGTGGGAGGTCCCTTAAATTAGTGCAGTAGAATGGCCTCGAGCAGGGAGAGATGGTGAGACGCATCAAGTCTGCCCCTTCCAACACTACATGACGATCACGACCACGACACGACTGAGAAGAAGAAAGTGAAAAGCAATTTGACTTAAGCGATATTTCATACATTTATATTTATTAATAAAAGGTCCGTTTTATTTGGTATTAGCATTAACAATTCGATTTTTTAATTGAAATTCTATTATGCTTACTCCATTTTAATTGCGGAAGAAGTTTTTTTGTTGTGATATATTTTTTTAAATTTTAAGCTTTAAATGGCTCTCCTGTAATGTCGTTTGAACCAAACAACCTTTTATTCCTCGATATAATGACAGTAATAAACGCGGGAGTAAAAGGTGTTTTAAATTTGACATTAGATAAACAAAAAGAAAACAAACCTGAAATTCGTAAATCGATGGTATGTATTTCAATGATGGAGTCCTTTCAATTCTGAGTATTTGCAGTTTCTCAAGTCCTTTAGTGGGTAGCGAGGTAATGGCTGTGTTACTTAAATCTCTGAAAGACAAATCGCAATTCTAAAATGGCGCCGAGGTTATACAAATAAACACATTTTAGATGAATTAAAATGGCCGTTCTCGAATCCAAAGAGGTCAATAATTTAGAATGCTATTTAAATTTTTCAATACGAATTTTATTTAATGATCATTAAAATCAATTATAATCATGTATGAAATATAATTTTGCACAAATAACCGAAACATTTGCCGTTCACGGTATTAATAAAGCACAACGCTAAAAACAAATGTGACGCACATAACAATATTATTACAGTATTATAAATGCGGAATTGTGTTTATTTGTTTTTAGGATCTTTCACGCAATAACGGATAAACAAAACGACATATTTCTGAACGATTGGGCGGGAAATCGTCATTGGCGTTACATTGAATTCGAACAAAATATGTTTGATTTAGAATCATAAAGGACACACAGTCAATGTTCTAGGCAAATGTTTCACTCGATTGAGTATTTTAAGTTTTGGGATACACAAACTTACCTAAATTGTTTTACGTACGATGAGGTGGAATGAGTGTTTCGGGTATTTTAATTTCATAAAAAATTCTGTATTTTGTCTATAATACTTACAGCTGTCGTAATAGTAAATTTCCCGCAAACGCATGCTCATCCAAGCGTTTCAGCTTAGTGTTCCCTTTGAAGCTCCTATCAAATGAAATGTAATAATATTTAATAAACTCGTTACAATATTTTAATATAAGCAGCATAATATCCATTTACAAATCTTTATTTGACTCGTAGTGGCGTTGTCATTTTTGTTTCAACTTTAGAAAACCTCATAGATCATCCGTCTCTAATTTAAGGGAATGTGAGCGCTATTTTGAGGTTTTTCTTTTTTTTGAAGTGGTTAAAGAAAAAGTGCCAGTGTAGGCGATCAATAAAATTATTAAAAGCATTATATTGTAATGGCACTATTCATAAGTAAACTTACAGTTTTGAAATTTGCGCGTTTTTGAAGGCATGCTTCGGAACTTCCTCGATCAGGTTGTAGTTCAATGAACTGAAAGAAGAAATTCTTGAAATGCCTTCGATTGTGATGGATGAATGTCAAACACAAAATCATAGCGGACGGGCCGAAATAAACAAAAGCGGGAAACGCGGAATTTTTTGGCGGGAAACGCGGAATATTATCTATGGGCCCGCAGCCAAAAATAAATCAATAGTTATTGCTTCAATAAGCAATGTCCCAATAAATAAATACGAGACTTTGAGACCGTTCCCAAAGGCGCAAGCACGTGTACGAAAAGTACCATAGCAAAAACGAAAAACTATTTCGTCGATTTTGAAGTGTTGCAGCGGCTATGTAATGCAGCTTAGACTTTAACCTCATGTCGCTAGCCGAAATCTATAGGCTCCCGTAACTACTTACAGCCTTTAGACGCATTGTAAAACACGATCTCGCCTGTGCCTCCAAGGCAAGGGAACTTACGCGTTACTTGTCTTTGATTGCATTCCGTGCAATGTTAGTATAATTTTTCGATCCCGATATTTTAATTCTAGTGTTAAAAGCCGCGAGCCTTGAACCTCTTTGTTTTAGAAAACAGTTTCAATATATTCCTACACTTCTTGTTCAAGTTGTTATTTCTAAATACGTGCTGCAGTGCGACCACGTGTAGTTTCTTCGATGTATTGACCGATAAGAATCAAAGGTGTAAACTTATACTTTATCATTGGTTCCACACATCAGGGCACGTGCGTGCATCGTGATCAAACCTTATCGGTCGACGGCAGACTCCAAAGGGCCGGATCAAACGTGAATCACCTAAAACTAATTTAACGGATAAGACCGTAATGATAGGATTACCGATGTATTTTACGTCTTTTTTATTGCATGCCTATAGTTCACGGCTCATCTGTAGCCCAAGCACGAAAATTTAACGAATTCGTAACGTTAACGTATCGAGCCCTCGATACGTTAACGTTACTCCGCAGCACGAACAAAATTTTGCCAACTATCGTAAGCTCGATTCGAATACGTTAGTGACGTCATCCTAACGTAAGTAGGGACGGTCCTTGTGGAATGAAATGATTATCATACGGAATTAATGATTCGTTCGGAAACTTAACAAAGTTGTCATTTTATTTCAAGCTCCTGAATTTACGGTTTATCTAATTAAAAAATAATAAACTAGTGCATATAAAGTGAAGTTCATATGAAGAAAGATATTTAGGAACATGATATGACATTAAAATCGAAGGAATAAAATAGTGTCTTGGATATCAAAACAAAAAATTTCGGATTCCGAACGAATCCACTTGATATCGGCCAAGGCTAAGTTTGTTTATGTTTGCTTTAGTTCTTGTGAAGAGCGAAGGTGTTTCATTGTATTTATTAATTTAGTACTTATTTTTCAAGATTTACCTATTTAAATATGAGAACTAGCCACTCACAGTATTTAACAATGGTGGAATTTATGGAAGCGTAAGTACTTATAAAGTCCTAATTTATTAGAAAAGTTTTATTAACTCAAGTGTTTCAGTCAATATTTATGTAATGTGCCATACAATTTATATTCCAGAAATGGAGATTTATCAAAACCGTCAGGTGGTCCACGAGGTCGCAATTTTATACAGATGAAGTGGAAAGAGTTAACGGGAATATTAAATAGCGATTCTTCAGGAGATCCTAAGAGTGAGGACAAATGGCGTAAGGTATGTCAAGTGTTAACTCAAGGGACGCTATTTTTTTCTGCTGAAGCACTTGACTGAATCTACTAACTTTGTTATTCATCTTTCTTGTTTAGAAATTCTAATTTAATGTTTGTTTGTTAATTAAGGTGTGGAGTGATTATAAGAATAATTGCAAGAAAAAGTGTGCTAAAATTAACAGAGCTGCTAGTGGCACTGGTGGCGGACCAGCGCTCCATTTATTATTAACTGACCTTGAACAAAGGGTCATGCAGATAATTGGAGTGCAGGCAGCTACTGGCATGAAGATAAAAGAAGCTGGGTTTCCACAAGTTAGCTATACTTTACATTTAAATTGTGCAATAAATATTGAATGTAGTAAGTAATTTTTTTTTTTATTTCAGGAAGAAATTTCAACTGAGAGGCCAAATACTGAAATTATTTTAAAGGAACCAGAAATAGGTACGTAGCACTTAGATTTATTGAAGTTTATTGTTCCTTAATATTGTATCTTTATACATGAAATAAGAAGGATATCACAGCTATGATATCTATGATAACCTAAATGAGACTAATTGTATAAACTGGCTTATTACATATTGGAATAATTTATAGATTGGAATACTCCGAGCACAAGCAGCCAACCAACAGTGGCTCCACCGCCACAAACTGAGGCTTCCCCTCCAGTCATTGACGAAGAGGAGTGGAACCCTCCGCCACAAAAAAAAAGAAAAAGCAATTTGACAAAAATGTTTTTAGATATAGACAGAAAGGCAACGGAGTATGCTTCAGAGCGTGATAGGGTATATGAGGAATTAGAGAGAGATCGGTTGAGAGTTAGAGAATTTGAGGTACGAGAAAGAGTAAGACAGCGAGATGAAGAGCTACGGATGCAGGGTCAATGGCTGGAATTTATGAAAGAGGCAATGGAAGCTTTTGTGAGGTTTATGGAGAGAAAGTCTTAAGTTAAGCTTAATTACTATATTTTTTTTACCAATTACTTTTATTTTACCAATTACTTAATTATTTTATTTTATTTTACCAATCACTATATTTTTTACAACTTTAATAAACAAAAGTAAAATTATGTATGAAGTCTATTAATTTTATCCACTAAAATACTTCTTATAGCACTACCCCTAATTAACCCATCTCCTGTAGTATTCTCTTGGAAAATATGTAGAATCATCTGGAAATAATAAAAAAACCTAGTTAAAATAAATTAAACTTAGTCTGAATATTTGTAAAGGTTATTAATAAAATATTAATAATAATATGAACAAACAATTGGTAGTGGGTGGTAGGACCTCTTGTGAGTCCGCGCGGGTAGGTACCACCGCCCCGCCTATATTTGCCGTGAAGCAGTAATGCGTTTCGGTTTGAAGGGTGGGGCAGCCGTTGTAACTATACTTGAGACCTTAGAACTTATATCTCAAGGTGGGTGGCACATTTACGTTGTAGATGTCTATGGGCTCCAGTAACCACTTAACAGCAGGTGGGCTGTGAGCTCGTCCACCCATCTAAGCAATAAAAAAAATAAAAATAACAATACTACTTTGTAGTCATAAGTTTACGCCAAATCGTGATAATATAAAAATGAATGTTTGTAATAAAATTATATAGTTCACACTTACTTGTTTCTTATTACATCTCTGTTAGCTCTGGCATAAGGAAATTTTATGAAAGTATTTAAAATTGCAGGAGTTACAAGAGCATCTGTTACTTCCTTCACACATTTGCTTACAGTCGTTTGGCCCAAATATTTAGCCATTCCCACTAAGCGTTGGTAAGATCCAGTGGCATAAAAAGATAGCGCGCAAAGAACCTGAAATGTTTGAATTTTATGTTACATTGAAGCTTTTCTCACAATAGAGACTTGGCACTGCCCTTAGCATTGCTAACATACATGAGCGAGCGAGCGAGTGAGTCACCACTTACCATCATGTGGGCCGTATGCTTGTCTACCTACTGAGATAATAAAAACAAACTTACCTTAAGTTCCAAACTTATCCTGGAACTTGCTTTTAAAGATGTTTTCAAGTCGATTAAAAAGAAACTTGAATGATTCTTTATTCAACCGGTATCTATTTTTGAATTCCGCGTCGCAATTATAGCGTTTGATTGTTTATAAGGTTCAAGTATCGTTTACGTGACGATACGATTTCGATACGAAATTTGTTCGTGCTAGCAAAATTAGTTCCTTTTACGTACGATAGGGGCGCTGTACAAATTTCATACAAATTTAATTCGATAACGTTACGAATACATTTTCGCAAGTTATTCGTGCTAGGGCCTCTGGTGTCAAATTAATATCGAAATCCCTAAAAACTTACGATTTCATTGCGTTTATGAGACCGCTAAAACCGAAGAAAATAATAAGTATACATGAGAATTCTGATTTAGTCAGAAATATAACATTCAGTACTGTCTTTTTGCAGTGCTTTTTGCAGTCTTTCAACAAAAATTGTGTTTTGATTCTAATAGGATATCGAGTTGTTTTGAAAGCTCACCATCAACATCGCCAATGTTGCCGCACTACGAATAGAAAAAAGACAATGACTCTCGACTCTATGCGCTAACAAATAGAATTAATACTTCTACAATGAACACGTTTAAATTTTTTTGGGTTTCTTTAATCGTCTATGAAATGAGGCCGTCCGCGCAAAAATGGCCTAACCCGCAATTTTTCATATTCCTACTTATATGTATATTGCAATTTATTTAAAACATATATCTAATAAATTTGCAAAACCAGCCTATCCCTAGTTTCACCCATAGATAACAGATGGCTTTGTAAACATTATTTTTGCGCGTATTCTTTTTGCCTACGAAGTAGTGTAAAAGTAAATTTAAATCTCATTATCTCCATACTAACTAAGTATGGACGGCCTCAAATATGAGACGTGAAATGCGTTCAAAAGTCTGCGCGATCCCGTTTTTATTTGACTGTCGAGGATATTCCAGTTTGACGTACGATCTGACCGAAATATGACAAAATTTGCTGTCGTCAGAACTGAGATTAAAAGCGGCCTGGTTTCAGAGCGCACGCAATAGACTACGTCACGCCAGCATCACTTATCAACAGCGCTGAATTAATATCTAAAGCAAAAAGTGTACAAGAAATAGCTTTTTATGAACTATGGTATCCATTGTAACATTAAGCACGTTGACTGCTATGTAGGTCACCAGTGCCCTACGCGACGCGCTGAAGTAATTATGTCGGTTTCTGTCTGCGATCTTCATACTAAGGCGCCGGAATATCTAGTAGACTCTAGGAAAGACGAATCCGAAGATGCTGAGAATGAATCTATTTCTAAAAGGCATAAAAGTCTAAAACATACTTTTAAAACAAAATAAGGTAAAGTTAGGCGATCCAGGCGCTCAGTAACAGAAATCAACAGTACTTTATCTCCATGATGACCTGGAGCTTGACTCAATCAGTAAGTAGGTCTATACACTTCGGCATCATTGCGCCACTTTGAGAAGGCGGCACGACACGAAAACCCTCTTACCGTGGCCACCGGAAATTACATACCCGATCCTGTGGACCGAATGGTAAACAGTCGACGTCGCCCTAAACACGTCATTACGAATCATCCCGATTTATTAACGGTGCTTTTAGGTACCTCAAGCGCCGGTCACTATCCTCGCCGAACCCGTCGCTTGCGACGAAGGGCTCGACGAGTAAATTAACCCATAGACACAGCCCACTGAGTTTCTCGCCGAATCTTCTCAGTGGGTCGCGTTTCCGATCCGGTGGTAGATTCTGCGAAGCACTGCTCTTGCTAGGGCCATTGTTAGCAACACACCCGGCTTGAGCCCCGAGATTTCACCTACACGCTCGTTGATTAGGGTAACGTTGATATAGCCCCTCAAGGCTATCAGCACGGGTAGGAAAAAAAGAAAGAAAAAAAAAGACCATTACTTCAGTGCGCCAGGGAGGTCACCGATGACCTACATGGCAGTTAACTTGTTAAGTAATTAATGGTGGGTTTAACGGTTAATTAAGCTACGGGCCCTATTGAGACTCAACACAAGAAGGATTTAAAATAAAACAGCGTAATTCGGTATGTACCTAGTGACTTACACTTGATCGGCGCGCACCCGCAGCGCGTGCGACGGTATTGTCTTTATGTGGTTCCCTTCTAGATCGCTACGGAAACAAAAATAGTTAATTTCGAATTAGATAAATGATTTATTAAAGTAGTATGACGGAGATGTCGTTGTTCCCGTCTTTATTGTGGATTGATCCTATTATTAATTAATTATCCTATTATTGTGGATATTTTTTGCGGGCAACACTGCTGGTTTTCAAAACAAATGTTCGTTTTTTTGTTTGCGTACTCCTTTTAATCTTTGTGAAGACCCATTATTGGAAAGATATAAAATTTTAATAAATCAAAAATTCAACTTGATTAAAATAAAATGAGAATTTAATTGTAGTTTAAGTCAATTAAACATTAATTTATCAATATAATACATAAAAACCACTGGGTCATATTTTCATTCCATTTAAATTGGAGTATACGAGGAGCATTAGCAAAGTTCTAGAAATAAGTTGCGAAGAAAAAAATTAATACAATCGAATTGAGAACATTTTCCTTTTTGGAAGCAGCCATTAAAATAGCTGTAATAACTTTAAAAATCGAATAGTAGTTTGTTATTTAGTGACGTCAGCATACTCACATGGCTTGCAGGTAGGAGAGCGACGTATTCGCCTTCCTGCTGTCGTGAACATGGCTGAGGTTCGGCACCTCCAACAATCCTGATGTCGTGATCATGCTACATCATTAAATGCACTATTAAACAGGCTGAAGATGAATGCGTGATGAACTGTCTATGTAGTCTACGAATTGTCCATTGATTACTACTCCAGTACGAAGCGTGTCGGTGGCTTGTTTTCAGTCGCTCGTGGCAGTGGCGGATTAAAGGTCCAGAGCGCCCTAGGCAATCACTTTATCGGCGCCCCTGTACCGACCATAAATGGCCATCATAATACTATAAATTTTAACTAGTTGTTTTTGCAATTACGATGACGCTGTGTCATCAAACGGCGCACTGAATTAAGTATGTCGATTTCTGTTACTGAGGCGCCGGAAAATCTAGTGGACTCTGGGCAAGAGGAATCCGAAGATACTGAGAATGAATTTATTTTTAAGTGACTTATTTTTAAAAGAATAATACATATAATACACTAGCTTTTGCCGGCGACTTCGTCCGCATGGAATTGTTACTTTGGCAGTGACGAAGAAAGTGAACATATTTTTGGATAATAGAATGTTAAAGAGTTATTTAAGGTACAAAAGTCACGCTTTTTAACAGACTTCAAAAGAAACTCTCATGCATTAGACAGATACAGATACAGAGAAGACTCATACATTATACTTTAGCGAAACTTTAACCCTTTCCGCAGCGCACGCAGTGGATACTTTCAAAAGGGATTAAAACCCCGATTTTAAAACATTCTTTATTGGTGCTCCGCTTGCAATGGTCCTAGCGTGCTGTTATATAGCCTATAGCCTTCCTCGATAAATGGGCTATCTAACACTGAAAGAATTTTTCAAATCAGACGAGTACTTCCTGAGATTAGCGCGTTCAAACAAACAAATTCTTCAGCTTTATAATATTAGTATAGATTAGTATAGATTAACAAACAAAAGAAGGCAAAGTTAGGAAATCTAGGCGCTTAGTAACAGAAATCGAGATAATTGCTTTAGTGCGCCGCGTAGGTCACCGGTGACCTACACGGCAATCAAATTTAGTCGCATTGTAATATATCTCCAACGCAATAAATTCTTCAAACAAACTCTTTTGTCGTTAACGAAAATGAAATAAAACAAATCCAAGAGACATCCTAATGATCTAAAATTAGTTGCCCATCAACAAAATTGTTTCGCCGCGATACCGAAGCCATACCTATTAATTGCCTCTACGACTAAATTTATAGCCGATAATAAATCGGGCGACATTCATTAATGAAATAAATTAAAACTACTGTTACGGCTTAATTTCGCATTTGTTACGTTTATTATATTGTTTTTACTACTTTTTTACTATACAGGTGGTAGGACTCTACCCCGACTATTTCTGCTGCGAAGCATTAATGCATTTAGGCTTGAAAGTAGTGGTAACTGTTGTGTTTTAAAACTGAGGATTTAGAACTAATGTCTCAAGAACGGTGGCGGCGATTACGTTGTTATTGTCTATGGACTCCGGTGATCACTTAACTTCATCCATCTGTGTGCTTAGTGCGAGTTCTCTAACCCTCTCGATAGCGTAACAGTTAATTCAAATTTGTATAGAGTTGGAACGTTTGCCTACGTTTGCCGCTAGGGGCGTTGTTCCATCTCCATACTCCATACAAATTTGAGTTAACACTGTGCCATTAAAAACAAAAGTTACTCGAAAAGGAATATAAAAAAAATACATACGTACAATGTGCGTAGCTCCGGCAAGGCGGGGAGTGGGGCAACGCGATGCAATAACGGCGCTTGGGTTATGAAACTAAAACAAGAATACGAAATATTAACATATCAACTTATTCCTTTTTATTAACAATTATCAATGAAATATAGTATGTAGTTCTTTTATTGTTTTTAAGTAGACGAGAACGTACAGCTCAATGTACCTAAATGGCGCCCTCCGTCTTAAAACACGAAGTTGATACATATATCTCTTGTAACTACATCAGGCTCTGCTGCTGCTTCAAACCGAAGCGCTTGACTGAGTTGCAGCAAAAATAGGCAATACATATTACGATTCTTGTATAATAAATTAATTAAAATTGAATATTTAGTACACATATCACACACATGGATGAAAGGCGATTGCATGCAGCAAAAAATGCGAATGTTGCGATGGATGTGTGGAGTAACGATAATGGATAGAATACGGAATGCATATGTTAGTAGAAGAATTAAAGTGGCATCTGTGACAGAGAAGTTGAGAAGCGCGCGTTTGAGGTGTTATGGACATGTGATGAGACGAAATGACAATGAGGTTGGTAATAGAGTTATAACTATGAATGTGGAGGAAGGCTTTAAAAGGAAGAGATAGACCTAAAAAGAAATTGATGGATTTCGCGCAAGACGATATTTCTAAGAGGGGAGTGAGCGAAGAAATGGTATATGATAGAGGAGTATGGAAGAAGAATGCGCCGACCCCAGGTGACTGGGAGAAGGGCAGGAAAGTGATGATTTGGTACACATATATCCACTGAATATCTCGCCGGATTTTCTCAGTAGGTCGCGATTCCGATCCGGCGGTAGATTCTACGAAGCACTGCTCTTGCTAGAACTAGTGCTAGTAAATTCTCTCAGGTTGAGCCCGTGAGCTTATCTACCCGTCCGGGCGTAACTGGAATAGCCTCTAAGGCTACCAGCGAATACGTAGAGAAAAGAAAAAAAAAGCATTATACACGTCGGCATATAAACTTTCCAAAACAAAAGAAAGGTGCATTTACAATATCATCATTATCAGCAGCCCACAGTCATCTACTGCTGCACATAGACCTCTCCCAATCCACACCACTGAGCCCGATCCTCGTCCTTTCTCTCTCTGCCTCGCTCTCCTCGTCCATCTCCTGCCGGCCACTGTTCGGAGGTCATCACACCACCTAGCCAAGAGGCGTCTCACGTTACGTTTTCTGTTCCGCGGTCTCCACTCGAGAACCAGTCTACTCCAGCGATTTACAATATAGTAATTACAAAATTTCAGGAATGAAGGTTCACTTACAATGATTTAAGGCGTGGCATCCTTATCAGGTCTTCGACAACAACGTGTTCTAGCTTAGGAGCGCCCATTATCGATCTGAAAAGGAAAACTCATACGGAATCTGGACTGTTTACTGTTGACTGTCACTTAATTCTTAAGGATATTTTCTAATCAAATTCAATACTGGCATTAATAAGGAAATAGGTGTGATTTCGCAAAAAATTCGCGCAAATTAAAACAAAAATGGTATTGTACAAATTCCTTACGTATGATGTCATTTGGGGCCAAAACGTTCAATAGGTTCGTTATAGAACAAAAACTAAAAATCGACATGTGAGATGATTTGAAAATATGTTAGAACTTATAATTTAATTCATTATAACTTCATATTTCACTAAAATAGTGAAGAAATATGTTTTATATTTATTAGGATCGATCAAAAATTTTTTTTTTTTTTGTATTCCTGTTTGTGTATGGTTCTTTATTGTTGACAATCTCATATCTAAGTACGTAAAAGTTTTTTTTTTTTTTTTTGGGATAAGGGATTACTGTTGGCTCTTAGGTCTTGCCAGTTTCACCAGGACAGGTAAAAGTAATTGTACTAACAAATGCTCTATAATATGCAAGTGGTAGCCGGCCGCATGTAGGGCTCGCGCTGTGAGCCGCGTGATGTTCGTCTGGTGCAGCACCACAGAGACACCTTCGCTTAGCTGACAGCATACTGGCTGGTTTGCTGTAACAGATATTACCAAAAAATTCAATGTTTAAATTTCGAAGTTTCACAATTTCAATTCACAATTCAATTTCACCTAATCACATTGATAAGTAAAAAGGTGATTTATCCAAAACCATATTGTGGTATTTAAATTAAACATATTTAGTGTGGCTATAATGTAGACTCTCTATCTCTACTTTCATTTCATTCCATTTATATTAGGTATTTGAGACACAAACCTCTCCATCATACAAATTTGAGTTAACTTTTACGTTAAAAAACTCACACTAAGCACACTGAACCTGCACTCAGGCATATATGAAGGAATTATCAGACTCCTACCACGTATTTCCGTACGAATAAGACTACCATCATACGTTAAACTCGATAAACTTAAAAATATCATTTATTACTTGCGTATTTACGTTCAGTGTCTGCTAGAAAAAAGTGCGTTGGGCACTAAAAATCTGTTTTTTATGTACCTACTAGCCGTCAGATAAAACTTTTTACGATTGATGTCGAATACGGGAACTCAATTTGTTCTATAAATAAATTTTTTTATATCTACGAGCACTCGTGTGAAGGGTAGGTCAAAATGAACGGCGAGCTAGCCATAGATTATAGCCGATAATTGACATCGCGCGCTGCGAGTGGCGTAGACTTGTTATTTCAAGAAAAACATTGGATAGATCGGTGCCCGATTGGGCCCAAACCTCCACAGATTTTGAAACATAAGGTCGAAATCCCAATTGTCATGTATTACTGACTACCTGTGCGACCTGATAACATGAACAATTGTTTGAGATGATCCCGTTTTTACCATCGCACTGCCCCCTACCGGAGTCGAGTTCATCCATACTACCTGGAGCCACTGCGTTCATCCACAGTGCGTTTCAAGAGATCTTTTTTGCCACGTACCATCCGGCTATGGAATGAGCTCCCCTCCACGGTGTTTCCCGAGCGCTTTGACATGTCCTTCTTCAAACGAGGCCTATGGAGAGTACTTAACGGTAGACAGCGGCTTGGCTCTGCCCCTGGCATTGCTCAAGTCTATGGGCGATGGTAACCACTCACCAACTGGTGGACTGTATGTTCATATGCCTACAAGGATAATAAAAAATAACCCTTTACTAATAAATGCCAGTTGACGATTGCAGTAGGCTGCTATAATACTCTGAGAACGCTCCGATCTATTCTCCAGAGAATTCTTTAGATGCTTTTTATGACATCCACGGCCAGAGATCTGGTAGTTCTAATCTAGGCCACACAGAGACAACGCGTGATAGAACTACGTTAGTGATTCCAATATAATAATCGATCATTTAATTAAATTTCCTTACTTTTCGATTGGTTTTTTACTATTCAATTGGCCTCTAGCGATTTTGAACAAAAACCAATTTAATTTTCCCGTATCGATTGTGCTGCTTATCTATCAGGAAAAACTTGTGGCTCGCTATCTATAACAGAGCGGCCGTAATTCAAGAATAAACTAAAAATAGCGTGAAACGTTCGCAAGCAAATCCGTAAAACTAATTTATTAAATACGTCATAGGATCGTGAAAGATATGCTCAATAATCGGATCTCAATGATTCAATCTCTCCTCATACATTATCTCCTAGCGAATATAGGCGACGAATCGCTTTTTTTTTCCTAGCTAAGCTGAGAGCCTTGAGAGGCTATATCAGCGTAAGCTTAATTAGTAGGTGAGCTCACGGGGATCAAATCTGACGACGTTGCTAACACGAGCCCTAGCAAGAACCGTGCTTCGCAGAATCTACCACCGGATCGGAAACGCGACCCACTGAGAAGTTCCGCCGAGAAACTCAATGGGCTGTGCCTGTGGGTTAATTTACTCGCCGAACGCTTCGTCGAAGTGAAGGATCTCAATGATTTAGTCTCTCTTTATACATTATCTCCTAGCGAGTATAGGCGATGTTTCGGTGTTACTGTCGCTAAATTTATGAAATATACCGCATGTGTTAAAATGACTAGCGCGCCACCTACCTTACGTCATTGGTACTATGCCAGATATGCTCCCAGAAGTGCCAACAATAACATGACATGTCCAAAGACTTTAAGCTAAATCGAATGAACGACGCGCACAGAATATGAATAAATAAACCTTCTTTTTTTATGAACTAAACTATTGTATTTGATAACGTAATTTTTATATATCGTCGATGTCAATTCAATATTTCTGTTGAGAGCACTTTTTGAGATTCAATATTCAAAAAGTACACACAGTATTTGTTTTTTTGGATTTAGCAAAGAAGATATAAAATATGTCTTACACATGCAAAATACATGCGTTCTTTTCAATATATTTTTTTCATTTATTTTATTTTATTCAAGTTTATTTCTCAATTTCAATAACGTACAAAAGGCGATTATTATTACTTAATTCATATTCATGAGTATTTTTCCAAGAAACGAAAATCAAGGTGAATTAGCTAATAAAGGTCTAAATTGATTCAAAAAAGATAAACACAAAATATCAAAATACAACTGTTACATAACACTTGTATTTTGAGTTAGACCTACATATAGGATTAACTATTTTACTACATATTCATTCGAATCAATTTTATTAATTTATATAAAACAAATTAAATTACTATTTTCCTATATCAAATTAGAAGTTTCTTCGACTCGTAGAAATAATTAAAACAACTTTTACGATTTAAAATCACGTTTTTTATTGTCATTATATTATTTCCGACGTTACCTTTACAGTTTTCGTGGTCACGAACTACTAACGTGGTTGGTATTCGTCGATATTTGAAAATTGAGCTAACTACCCTCAATATTCTTATAAAACATATTTCCAGACTTTACGTGAACGAACTTTCTATTCGAATTTAGAAAGGCCGAAAATAATAAATAATACAAAGAAAAAATGTTTTTTTTTATTGAAGTATGACTGGTGGCCCGGACGCCTTTCCAGTTTCACCAGGACAGGTGAGCGAGCAAAGGCTCAGCCAGGAGGGGTGGGATTTGCTAACAGCGCCCGTGAATATCGAAGAAAATTAACTGGTGGTAGGACCTCTTGGGGAGTCCGCACGGGTAGGTACCACCACTCCGCCTATTTCCGCCGTGAAGCAGTAATGCGTTTCGGTTCGAAGGGTGGGGTAGCCGTTGTAAATATACTGAGATCTTAGAACTTATATCTCGAGGTGGGTGGCGCGTTTACGTTGTAGATGTCTATGGGCTCCAGTAACCACTTAACACAAGGTGGGCTGTGAGATCGTCCAACCATCTAAGCAAAGAAAAAAAAAATTTTGCAAACTTTCCTGTCGCAAAAAAATTTAGCCGCATTGTATTATATTTCCAACGCAATAAATTCTGCAAACAAACTCTTTTGTCGTTAACGTTAATGAAATAAAACAAATCCAAGAGACATCCTAACCATCTAAAATTAGATGCCCATTACCAAAATTGTTTCGCCAATCGTTTCTACACTGAAGCCATACCAATTAATTGCTTCTGCGACTAAATTTATAGTCGAAAATAAATCGGCTGACATTAATTTATCCAAATATCCAAACAATGAGCCATGAAGACGTTAATTTGGTTTGTGATTCGCGTGAGGTCATTGCCGACAGCGGCCAGCGACGAAGCGATAGGAATGGTGTTATAAATTTTTAAACACTAACATAATTGAATAGAACGAAAACAATACTGTTCTGTACTGTAATGTACTGAGACATACTAAACAGTAATCATCATCACTCCACCGAGCCTGAGAGCGTCCTGCACCTTGTTTGCCCATTCGCGGTCTCCATTCAATTAAATCATTATTATTACTATTTATTTAAGCTGATGGTCTAGAGAGACCATATCAGCGTAACCTTAACTAGTAGGTGAGCTCAAGGGGCTCACACCTGACGATGTTGCTAACACGAACCATAGCAAGAGCAGTCCTTCGCTGAATCTACCACCGGATCGGAAACGCGACCCACCGAGAAGATCCGGCGAGAAACTCAGTGGGCTGTATCTGTGGGTTAATTTACTCGCCGAGCCCTTCGTCGCAAGCGCCGGGTTCGACGAGAACGATGACCCGGTGCTTGGGGTACCTAAAAGCGCCGTTAGTGGATCGGGAGGATCCGAAATTATGTGAAATCATTAATGAAATATGAGTCTCGCATACAACACTCGCTGGTTAGATTCTTATATGAATCGACACTTTCCCGCTTCATGTGTATTATTGTTTTCATGAAATTCAAACTTTGGACTTTACATATACAGTCAAACCTGGATAAGCGAGAGTTCAAGGGAGCACAGACTCATTCTCGCTTATAGAGGTTTCTCACTAACCCGAGTTTCTCGCTAATGCTCCCTCTGAATTTCATATCGCGATTTTCCAGATTCAAACGCATTAACTATTTTAAGTTTATCACTTAATGAAGTACTTTAATTTTCCGTTTAGACATGATGCGGAACAGAACTTTCCTTCGCAATTGATTAACGATAAACTGAGTAAGTCCGACAAACAGGACGGTACAGAGGCACACGTGTCCATTCGAAAAGAATGCGATAGTATAACAACGTTATTTAGTTCCACGAAATAGAATAGGTTCAATATTGACGAGAAAACAATACAAAAACAATGGAAGAAAGTTCCACAAAAGTTAAGAATGAGTCATAAAATAGCAGATGTTAAATTTGTTATTTATTTTTTCATTTATTCCTCCTAAATAATATAAATAA
This sequence comes from Bombyx mori, assembly GCF_030269925.1. Taxonomy (NCBI): domain Eukaryota; kingdom Metazoa; phylum Arthropoda; class Insecta; order Lepidoptera; family Bombycidae; genus Bombyx; species Bombyx mori. The sequence continues at coordinate 14,473,939 of NC_085114.1, read as the reverse complement.
ATAAAGCTCGACTGTCGCTTATAGAGGTATAGATAAGTAGCAGTCTCACTTACGGAGGTCCATGAGGGAAAAACGACTCTCTCTTACAGAGGTTTCTGTTTCTCGCTAATAGAGGTTTTGGGAGCTTAAAATGACGGTTCCTAGCAATTACTCTCACTTATAGAGTTTTCTCACTTATCCAGTTCTCACTTACCCAGGTTTGACTGTATATATATTTTTTGTGTCATCATTTTGCACTACGGCCCTGAAGTATTCTCTTGTGACAAGTTCCGTTTTGTTTTTGTCTTACCTAAACTGATAGCCTTGAGAGGCTATTTCAGCGGAACCAGAACTACTAGGTGAGTTCACTGGGCTCAAACCTGACGAAGGTTCCGTATTGTTTAAAATAATACACGCTTCTCGGCAGAAATCTTTCTGATCTCTTCGGGAATAGGTTGGTGGTTATTTCGAGAACCAAATTGATGGGCATTGCGTTTTATATCGACAACCTTATGTAAAAAAAAATTCAAAACTTTAATCCACCTTCTTGTTCTCGTTACAAAGTCTAAATGTGTATGAGCAACGATAACAACTTACGACTGATTAACGTAAATTGAATTTATATATGTTTTTAAAAAAATAACTTAACCCTTTTAGTGCTGAGCTTATTTTTACATAATAATATGTTGCTTAAATTGATAAAGGATTTCTGAAAAAATGTACCTTAGAAAGAAACATTAACCAAAAAAAACAATAACCGATTCTAAATTCACGGCAAAATAATTTTAAATGGTTATTTAGAAATGTCATAAATCTATTTAAATGTTATACATGCACACGATCTACAGGACGGCACCTATAATCAAACTGCGCAAAAAGTCGGTGTTCCGACGCCGCGCACTTTATACGCATCAATAGAGAGTCGATATCTGGTTATTCGATACTACTTATATTCGATACGATACTGTTCATTTATTGTAGCTAATTTTAACTTAATATTTTATTATACTTTATTGTATGACACACATACACACACAAACACACTAACACACACACACACACACGTACGTACTATATTCTTACAGATCGCTCTTCCTGGTTAACTTTCTTTACCTGGTGACCTAGCACTGAACCATTGACTTTTGTAACACAGGTTTTCCTAGCATAAAAGTCAGGGAATATTGTTATTGTATACCTCATAAAAAAGCCATGTATATTATTATACTAGTGTTAAGAATTCTTGTACGTGTTTGTATTTTAAGAGGCTTAAGAGGATATATCGACGGTTCACGTGCAAAGGGTTAAACTTTTGTTCTATGGACGAATTGGTGACTTTGCGAATGAAAATCCATAAAATAATTCTGATCGCTCAGCTAAGCTGAACTGGTAGTAGAGCCTCTTGTGAGTCCGCATGGGTAGGTACCACCACCCCGCCTATTTCTGCCGTAAAGCAGTAATGCGTTTCGGTTTGAAGGGTGGGGCAGCCGTTGTAACTATACTGAGACCTTAGAACTTATATCTCAAGGTGTGTGGCGCATTTGCGTTGGAAATGTCTATGGGCTCAAGTAACCACTTAACACTAGGTGGGCTGTGAGCTCGTCCACCCATCTAAGCAATATAAAAAAAAAAAATCGAATCGTCTAGCTATAAAATAATACAACGTCATGAAATGTTTCCACTTTATTTATTTGGCTCATTATATTCATTAGCAGCGGCCCGTACATCCGGAATGCAAGACCCAGTCGAGAGCAGCACACAACACACACGTGGGTCTGATTTTAGAACGATTCAAATCATTTGCTCGTGTTTTTAATGTTTTTGTTTTTCGGATCAAGTGTTCGGAAGGCGGATATCTGAATGCGGTTTTTATTTTTATTGCCTTTGTAGGCAGACGAGCGTACGGCCCACCTGATGGTACGTGGTTACTGTCAGCAATGCCAGAAGCAGAGCCAAGCCGCTGCCTACCAATTTTTAATAAATAATTTTCGATAATCTTGCCTATTCCAATCGTTCTGGTCGACATAACATACCGAGTACAGGTAGCCTGGTGATAAGGGGTCACCGTAACCGATAGACAATATGATAGGGAATGAGTTACCGGGCATTTCAATATTGCAATAATTGTTACGTCATAATAGCTCTTGTAAAAGTGAATATTAAAAAAAAATCTAATATAAAAAAAACTAATGTCTATATATTAATACGTGAACCAAAAACTTTGTATCCCTTTTTACGAAAATTGCGCGGACGGAGGAGTAGCATGAAATTTTCCACACTTTTAGAGAATATAGAGAAGAAGTGCACAATGCTAATATTTTTTTAAAATAATGCATAAAAGATATATTAAATAAATAAAGAAAACATTACACACACTACTATGCATTTGAGTCAACACATATACACACACATATACTCAGTGTTTATGGTCAAACTTTTGTCATTATTGAAGGTCTGTGGTCAAATTGACAATAGATTAATATTGTTTGTCTTTAACTTAGGAAAAATTGTACCAAAAAAAAATATGTCTTTAACATCATTTGTCTATAGTGTGCTTCAACAATATTATTGATCGAAGATAGTATGTATGTACTCTTGGCGAAATTCGAATTTCGACTTTTTTTTTTTTTTTATGATTGAAGGATTACTGGTGGCTCAGAGGCCTTTCCAGTTTCACCAGGACAGGTGGGCGAGCAAAGGCTCAGCCAGGAGGGGTGGGATTTGCTAACAGCTGCCCGAGCGCCTCCGAAGGAGGCCTAACAACTCAAGAGTAGCTGCTTCGCGAATGAATCTACTACCGGATCGGAATCGCGACCCGCTGAGAAGATCCGGCGAGAAACTCAGCGAGCTGATGCATGGGCTAGGTTGCACGGCGAACTCTTTGTCGAGTTCGACGAGTACGGTTACCGAGGTCCCTAAGCCTGCTCCTAGAGCTGAAGGCGTCTAGTGCAAAGGTTATTGGATCTGATGGATCCGTAAGGACGTGAGAATTTCGACTACAGAGGGACCACTAGTTTAAAAAAAAAGACATGCCCGCTGAGTTTCTTGCCAGTTCTTCTCAGGACGGAGGCTAGTTTTTGTGAATTGGCAGTAGTTCTTTTTGACGTTCAACAAATATGTACTTTCATTTATCTATATATATATATATATATATATATATAAATGAATTGCTGTTCGTTAGTCTCGCTAAAACTCGAGAACTGCTGGACCGATTTGGCTAATTTTGGTCTTGAATTATTTGTGGAAGTCCAGAGGTTTAAAAGGTAGATAAATATCAAAATGCTCGAAATTAAATAAAAATAACAATTTTGTTTTTCCTTTGACGTGTCCCCCGTCGGACGGATTCCTTTTGTTTGTTCTAAGTTTATTTTATACAACAGTCTTTTATTTATTGATTGAAGCACTACGAAGTCTGCCGGGTCAGTAATTAATTATATTGAGCAATCTTGACAAGAATTAAAAAAAATCACTTTCAAAATGTTGTCACCCTACAAAAATTTGCCGCCCTGGGCACTTGCCCCGACTGCTCTTAGTGTAAATCCACCGGTGCCTGTAATGTCCTCGTAAAATATTGATGATTTTCTTAATTAGCGCCGACAAACTACGTTCTTGTACTTGAACAGACTTGAACTCGCAGCGAGATCCAAGAATAAGTTACGTTTCGTTCAAACAAGGAGAATAAATAATAAAAATCCTCGTCACGTTTTCACTAAAACGATTTGTAAACAAAACGGTCGATCACGATTCAGTCGTAGCGCCTACATATTACGTTTTGTAAATGTCGTCTATTTATCTATATATTAATACGTGAAGCAAAGATTTTGTATCCCTTTTTACGAAAATTGCGCGGACGGAGGAGTATGAAACTTTCCACACTTATAGAGAATATAGAGAAGAAGTGCACAATGCTAATATTTTTTTAAAATAATGCATAAAAGATACATAAAATCAATAAAGAAAACATTACACACACTACATACCATGTATTTGACGCACACACGCTTGCATACTATTTATTGTCAAACTTTTGTTCTTGACGTCTGTTGTCAAATTGAGAATAGATTATATATTGTTTGTCTTTGTTAATATTTTTTATAGTGTAGTCTTGGCGAAATTTGTGATTATAGAAGTATAAAATACAATCATAATAGTGTACAAACTTACAGTTCTAATTAGCTATAGTCGAATTTCGACTACTGCGGGACCTCTGTATATTTTATAACATCTGTGAAACAAACATAACAGATATCATAATGGAAGTCATTCGGAATCGCGTTGTCGCGGCGTGCAACCTCTTTGACAGGACATTTGAGATGATTCCATCATCTCGTTTTTACTATCGCCCCGCCCGCCACCGGGGTAGAGTTCATCCATACTACCTGGAGCCACTGCGGTCATCCACAGTGCGTTTCCAGAGATCTTTTTTGCCACGTACCATCCGGCTATGGAATGAGCTCCCCTCCACGGTGTTTCCCGAGCGCTATGACTTGTCCTTCTTCAAACGGGGCTTGTGGAGAGTACTCAACGGTAGGCAACGGCTTGGTTCTAACCCTGGCATTGCTGAAGTCCATGGGCAACGGTAACCACTCACGGTGGACCGTATGTATGCTCGTCTGCCTACAAGGGCAATAAAAATAAAAGAAACATAAGACAAGTCAACGACTAGACACAGACAAAGACAGATACTTGACGAGAATTCAAAAATAAAGATAGAAATGGAACGAGGGCGGACGTGACTAACGGTAGGCAGTACTTTTTTAACTTCCTTTAGGAATCTCCCTTAGGAATCTTTTAAGATGGACACGAACTAGACGACAAGGAACGAATTGCCGTTCTCATAAGAGGCCGTCAGCGCAAAAGTGGCCTAACCCACAATTTTTCATAATCATGCTTATAATTATCTATATTGCAATTTATTTAAAATATAATAATTTTTGATGCTAAATATGCCTATCCATAATTTCATCCATAGATAACAGATGGCTTTGTAAACATTATTTTTGAGCGTTTGTTTTATTGCCTACTCAAAATCATAAAAACTTAAAACTCATTGCTCCATAATAACTATGGTAACTTAGGCCACTTTTGCGCTGACGGCCTCTTGTGTGCATAAAATAGACGACAAAAGAACTAACTGACCGTTCACGCGTGTTAAAGTTTGATAGGTAGAACGGCGATCGTGCTCAATAAACTGACTCGGTGGTGCAGTTGACAGCCCTGAATGTTGCGCCGAGGGTCGTGGGTTCGATTCCCGCCTAGGACAAATATTGTATTATGAAAAAAAATGTTTGCTCTTGTCTGGCTGTTTATAATCTATACTAGCATTTGCCACGCGACCTCGTCCGCGTGGAATTGTTACTTTGGCGTAACGCTACATTTTAACCGCCTCTTCATTTACGTAGGAAGTCAAAATATTTATGTATAATCGAATTTTAAGGAGCTATTTAAGGTTCCAAAATCACGCTTTTTAACCGATTTCAAAATAGAGATAAAAATTATGCTCGAATGTATGTTCACCGATTTCTCGAGAATGCTTGAACCGATCATCAAGACCTGATGATGGGATCCTGGAGATATCCAGAAAAATCTATAATTGTCAAAGCCTATCTTGAAGTGATTTGGGTGTTTCAATGTTGTAATGAATAACATATTTATTTAGATAGGGTTTAATATCCTCTTAATAAAAACACCTTCACAAATAATGCTTCCTTTTGGAACAAATTTGGTTAGCATAAAAAACGTTATAGTGAGCCAACTTTAACATATAGACATATGCTATCTGGAAGCTATCGCGGCCTAAAGGATAAGACGTCCGGTGTATACGTGTTGAGCGGAGCACCGATGTTCGAATCTCAGGCGGGTACCAATTTTTCTAATGAAATACGTACTTAACAAATGTTCACGATTGACTTCCACGGTGAAGGAATAACATCGTGTAATAAAAATCAAACCCACAAAATTCTAATTTCCGTAATTACTGGTGGTAGGACCTCTTGTGAGTCCGCACGGGTAGGTTCCACCACCCTGCCTATTTCTGTCGTGAAGCAGTAATGCGTTTCGGTTTGAAGGGTGGGGCCGTTGTAACTATAGTTGAGACCTTAGAACTTATATCTCAAGGTGGGTGGCGCTTTTACGTCGTTGATGTCTATGGGATCCAGTAACCACTTAACACCAGTTGGGCTGTGAACTCGTCCACCCGTCTAAGTAATAAAAAATGTTGTCACGGACTTTTTTAAAGGAGATCAATTTTCTTATACATTATTTTAGCGAAACTTTAACCATCTCCGCAGCGCAAACTCTCAAAAGGGAAAAAAACCCCGATCTTGAAACATTCTTTACTGGTGCTCAGCTTATTTTGGTCTTAACGTGATATCATATAGCCTTCCTCCATAAATGAGCTATCTGACACTGAAATAATTTTTCAAATCGGACCAGGAGTTCCTGAGATTAGCGCGTTCAAACAAACAAACTCTTCAGCTTTATAATATTAGTATAGATTTGTAAATATTTAAAACGTAATTAAATATGTATCTCAGTCTCTGGTATCCATAGCACAGGGAAACCTAAATTGGGGCCGGATGACAGTGCGTGATTTATTGCCATAAATAATATTGTTTTTTTTTTTAACAAACAGACAACAAACAAGATTAATTGAATTTTTTCCAAATTATTTTGGCTCACCTACTGACAAACTGATCATGAATTTATATTAAAGTTAATTTAAAAAAAAAAACACACACACAAATGCTCGCAACGAATTTTAATTATTTACGCGCGTAACTATCTAAATACATTTTATGGCTCAAAAGATTACGTTCTAAATCTAGATAGCGATGTTGATGATAATGACACATGTATATGTATTTACAGTGAAGTCGTAAAATTCAATGTGAAAAACACGAATTAAGAATTAAACCGAAACTAACGCCAGTGTAACGTACAAATGAAACATCTGTACTGTATTCGCCCAAAGCACGTCATTACGGATCCTCCTGATCCATTAACGGTGCTTTTAGGCACCACAAGCACCGGTCACCGTCCTCGTCGAACCCGTCGCTTGCGACGAAGGGCTCGACGAGCGAACTAACCCATAGACACAGCCCACTGAGTTTCTCGCCGGATCTTCTCAGTGGGTCGCGTTTCCGATCCGGTGGTAGATTCTGCGAAGCACTGCTCTTGCTAGGGTCAGTGTTAGCAACTCTCCGGTTGAGCCCCGCGAGCTCACCTACTAACGTTAGGGTGAAGCTGAAATAGCCTCTCAAGGCTATCAGCATAGGTAGGAAAAAAAAAAAAAAAAAAAAATGTACTGTATTTAATCTATCTATCTATCTATATATATAAAAAATTATTGCTGTTCGTTAGTCTCGCTAAAACTCGAGAACGGCTGAACCGATTTGACAAATTTTGGTCTTGAATTATTTGTGGAAGTCCAGAGAAGGTTTAAAAGGTAGATAAATATGAAAATGTTCGGAATTAAATCAAAATAACAATTTTGTTTTTTCTTTTGATATGTCCCCCGTTCGTCGGATTCCTTTTGTTTGTTTTAAGTTTATTTTATGCAAAAGTTTAGGTCTTTTATTTATAGATTGAGAGAAGTCTGCCGGGCCAGCTAGTCTTTTTTTAAATATTTCTTCTGTGCGTGTGTTTGTCACTGAACTCCTCCTAAACGGCTGGACGGATTTGAATGTTTTTTTTTATATGCGTTTGGGTGGCGCCCTGGATGGTTTAGATTCACAAATCAGCCCGACAGATGACGCTGCAGTCGGTGTCTAGGTTATTTATGTATACTACAACTAAACGGCTGGATCGACTTGAATGAATTTTTGCAGGACAACGTCTGTCGGGTCCGCTAGTTATGTATATGTTTGTTTATTAAAACTATAGCGACGAGTGAAAGGATATTTGATCTAAGCGATATGTTTGCAACTTTACAGGAGGAACCTAAACCTAAACCTAAAGTTTAAATTTTGGAAAAAGTATCATTACACAAAAACTTTTTCGGTTATTTGAATGGGGTAAACATACCTAATTGAAGTTCAATTAAAAACATCAAACTATTGATGCTTATACCAAATAAAACGCATCTTTAATTACAATGATAAATGTTGCGTATTCAGCGAAATGTTGCTTTGGTTTAATCCTTTTACTCCTCGATATATTATTATATATTATGTGTAGGATTGGTAAGAACGGAACGTATGAAAAGAGTGTGAAACGGAGCGTTAAGATGTGAGTGAGTGAGAGAAAACGGAAAGAAAGGGAGAAGAGAGTGACAGACAGAATGACAGAGAAAAGGAAGATGGTGACGATAAAATGAGCAAGGCGTAATAAAAGTGTTAATTAATTTGTAATTATTATTATAACAGAAGACTTTTGGAACAGTGTAAATTTGTTTTTGTGCACTGCGATCCCTATTCTACATAATAAAATGTATATTTAATTGTAACAACTAGTATTCGGCCGTGCGCAGCCATTTTGAGGTTAATTAACAGCAATCTTACTATCTCACTGTCAGTGTATATTTTTATATTCAACTTTGGTACTTCGGTTACCATTTCTTTAATCATAGCAATCGAATAATGCAAGCATACGAATCAGTATGTCACAAAGATCCCAAGATAAGAAGATAAGAGTGAGGTTTTTAGCAACAGATTGGGTAAAGTAGTTCAATCTGCAATCTGAAATTTATTAACTGCAAGGTCACCCAGGTCACCCAGGTCAATCAAAACAGTAGATTACCAATTAAAAGCGAGATCTGTGGGCTCTGGGACATCTGAGAATAAATTAAAACCATGCAAGGCGACACGAAAGAAGGAAAGACGACGCAATGTAACGAAAAGCGGTCATCAGCTGGAGCTACGCCCTAACAGGTTGATGACCTCGAAGTCTCGTAGACTCACATTTGCGTTAACAGAAAAAATAACATCTATATAGTAGGTACTTATATAAACTAGAGGTCCCGCAGTAGTCGAAATTCGACTATAATTAATTGGAATTGTAAGTTTGTACACTATTATGATTGTATTTTATACTTCTATAATCACTAATTTCGTTAAGACTATACTATAAAAATTAACAAAGAAAATATTTAGTCTATTCTCAATTTGACAACAGACGTAAAGAACAAAAGTTTGACAATAAATAGTATGCATGCGCGTGTGCGTCAAATACATGGTATGTAGTGTGTGTAATGTTTTCTTTATTGATTTAATGTATCTTTTATGCATTATTTTAAAAAAAATGTTAGCATTGTGCATTGATCGAAGATTGTGCACTTCTTCTAAGCGTGGTCTCGCCGCTTGGCGGACCCGTCGGCCGGCCTCCGTACCGTCGAGGCGGTTCGCCCGGTTCTCGCGGACTGGGTGGGCCGCGACCGCGGATGTCTCACCTTCCGGCTGACTCAGATGTTGACCGGCTTCGATCAATAATATTGATCGAAGTTGACCGGCCATGGGTGTTTTGGCCGGTACCTCTTTAAGATAGCCGGAAGGGAACCGACGGCGCAGTGCCACCACTGCGCTGACCGCGACGAGGATGACACAGCGGAACACACATTGGCGCGTTGCTCTGGTTTCGACGAGCAACGCGCCGCCCTCGTCGCGGTCATAGGAGAGGACCTCTCGCTGCCGCGCGTCGTGGCTACGATGCTCGGCAGCGACGCGTCCTGGAAGGCGATGCTCGACTTCTGCGAGTCCACCATCTCGCAGAAGGAGGCGGCGGAGCGAGAGAGGGAGAGCTCTTCCCTTTCCGCACCGATCCGTCGCCGTCGAGCCGGGGGCCGGAGGCGGGAATACGCCCGTACGTCCCGGCCCCTGTAGGTGGCGGCCTCCCCCCGGTGAAGGGGCGACCTGAGGGGGTGAGGCCGCGCGGCGCGCTACCAGCACTCTAGCGCGCTGCCGTGGAGTGAATAGAGCGACCGGTCGACGGTATATCGCGTCCCGACCCGGCAGGCTGGTTCTGGTCCAGCGGGGTATTCCGGGACACCAGCGGCACCGTCTGGGCGGCCCGACGGGCTGCCGTACCGAGACGGCCGACGTTTCAGAGCCTTCGATTCGCCTCGAAGGCTCCGTCGGCTGGGCGTCCTTGGGGTGAGCCGCGCCGTCTGGTTGTAGTGTTGACCGCGGTAGCCCCCCTACCTCATCCGGGTTCTGACCTCGGAGGGGATCGGACGTCGGGTGTAAGAGTGCAGGGGAGTCGTTTAGTGGGTGGGTCCTAAAATCCTTGGGCCCGCGGTCTGCTCACAACACCATGCAGATCGTTGAGTCTCACATACCCCGCGCGCCCCTTTTGCGCGGGGACCTCGTAGGAGGTTCGGACCACTACCCGAAAAAAAAAAAAAAAAAAAATGTGCACTTCTGCTCTATATTTTCTATAAGTGTGGAAAATTTCATACTCCTCCGTCCGCGCAATTTTCGTAAAAAGGGATACAAAGTTTTTGCTTCACGTATTAATATATAGATAAATGGCATTATCCGAAATTTACGATCGATTTAATTGTCATAACACAATTTATCAATACAAATTGATAGCACTAAATATTTACTATCCTGATAACATTGGATCATCAAGGATACGACGAAAATGAAAATTAACGAGGATTAAATGTATTTTTAGATTTTTATTTATTTATTTTGTGTATTCAACGACTTTTTTTTTTTTTTTTTTTTTTTTTTTTTTATTATGATTGAAAGTTTACTGGTGGCCCGAAGGCCTTTCCAGTTTCACCAGGACAGGTGGGCGAGCAAAGGCTCAGCCAAGAGGGGTGGGATTTGCTAACAACTGCCCGAGCGCCTCCGAAGGAGACCTAACAACTCAAGAGCAATTGTTTCGCGAATGAATCTACTACCGGATCGGAATCGCGACCTGCTGAGAAGATCCGGCGAGAAACTCAGCGGGCTGATGCATGGGTTAGGTTGCACGTCGACCTCTTTGTCGAGTTCGACGAGTACGGTTACCGGGGTCCCTAAGCCTGCCCCTAGTATTAGAGCTGAAGGCATCTAATGCAAAGGTTATTGGATCTGATGGATCCGTAAGGACGTGTCTAGGGCGTCGACGGTGACTGGCTCCTGCATGATCAGGATTCGGGGAGTAGTCAGCGGCGGCAACGATAAGGCGATTATCATGACGCATAGCCTTATCGAAGTATCGTTCCGACGCTGACTTCATGTATTTCCGAATTGATTCGAGGCCCAGGTCGTCGTGTAGGTCAACGTTCCTCACGAACCACGGAGCCCCGACAGCTAACCTGCAAAAGCGGGATTGTAGGGATTGGAGGGTGTCTATGTGTGTGCGGGCCGCGTGAGCGAACACCACACTCGCGTAAGTCATGACGGGCCTTATGCAAGTTTTGTAAAGTGTCACCTTGTTCCGAAGGGACATTTTACTCCGCTTACAGATCATGGGGTAGAGTCTACCGAGAATAAACGCGGCACGGTCACGGACTGATTTTATATGCGGGCGGAATGTCATCGATGCATCCAGGGTAACGCCCAGGTACTTGACCTTCCTGGCCCAGGGTATGGGTTGTCTAAAGAGAGTAATCGGGGGTGTGAGATTCCTCCTCCTAATCCGGGAGGAAATCCGTGTGGAGCTTCCCCTCTGAAATAGCACCGCAGTACTTTTCGCTGGGTTGATGTCTATGCGCCATTTTCGGAACCACTGTCCTAGGGCTAGGGCTGCGCTCTGAAGCTTCTTCGCGATTAGGGACTTATTTCTACTAGAATAGTAAACAGTCGTGTCGTCGGCGAATAAAGCTAAATGGGTAATTCAACGACTTATGAAGAAACAATTAGTCTTTATTTCTTTATTCTGTCGGCAATATGAAATGTAATGATTGCATACGCTGGTATGTGTGCTCTCTGTGCCTGTGGCAATTGATAGTAATCGTGTTCTATTGCTGCGATAAGGCCGTGACGTCCATGGGACTATTTACCCGGACCCTTTTGGTCATAGGCCGGAGCGGTTGGCGGCATCACAAGCACCATCTCTCACTCAGTTTTGTTTTGACTTTAAGAGCCTAAAGTAAAATTAAAAAAAACACCTCTACAAAATATCCATTAAAAGCATTCATAGCATCCAAATTTCCAAATTGGTGCTAATTGCCATCAGTCATATATGGCTGATTATACTTGAGTTTAGGTACCTATTTTATTTGTATGTAACCGCACACAAGCTCAGATTTTATCATCGGGTATAAGGTTCTAGGAGTCCTTGGACATCACAAAGTGAGTGTCGCCACAAGTGGCAGACAAGATCACTGGAAATGCACTGTGAATGATCATAGCGTTTCCAGTATGGTAGAATTCGGCTCCGGAGGCGCTATAGTAAAAAATACATGAAGGTATCGTCTCGAACAATTCCTCAGACTACTCCCCATGGAATCTATATATATAAAAATGAATTGCTGTTCGTTAGTCTCCATCGATTAGTCTCGCTAAAACTCGAGAACGGCTGGACCGAATTGGCCAGTTTTAGTCTTGAATTATTTGTGAAAGTCCAGAGAATGTTTAAAAGGTAGATAAATATGAAAATTCTCGGAATTAAATAAAAATTGCAATTTTGTTTTCCCTTTAATGTGCCTCCCGTCGGACGGATTCCTTTTGTTTGTTTTAAGTTTATTTTATACAATAGTTTAAGTCTTTTATTTATCGATTGAAGCACTACAAAGTCTGCCGGGTCAGCTAGTACGGTATAAAACACATAGAAAACTGATGTTGCTCCTTTGAATTCCGTGAATCCTTTAATCGTCCGCGACTTAGTATTACGAAACCCGGGTCACGTTTGTTTAATCTCAATTAATTTTAACTGGTTTCAATTATTAGTTGCCATAATTGAAACTGATCAATAACGCGCACACGTGAGTTCTTTGTTAAATACGTACAACGGGAATTATCGGACACTTCATTTATCGAGTGCCATAATACATTAATGCTATCTATTGTATTATGTTATCATTGAAAGAGACCTTGCAATTTTTTTTTCGCATGCGACTTACGTTTGTATAGAATTTGTACTTGTTTAATGGATTCGGTGTTATAGCGTTGGCATTATTTGGGCCGTGCCAAACCCGTGATCGCAGGTTTTATGCAAACTGTAAACCTTTCTGTGTTACCGGTTTTTTCAGAATTTGTAATCTATGGAACAAGAATGTAATCTATGGAATTAATTGAATTTTGGTATAGTCAGATATGTATGACTTTTTGGCGGGAACGCGAGGAGTGAAGTTGTGTGTGTGTGTGTGTTTTTTTTATTTATTGCTTACATGGGTGGACGTGTTCACGGCACACCTGGTGTTAAGTAGTTACCGGAGCTCATAGACATCTACAACGTAAATGCCGCCCACCCACCTTGAGATATAAGTTCTAAGATCTCAGTATAGTTACAACGGCTGCCCCACCCTTCAAACCGAAACGCATTACTGCTTCACGGCAGAAATAGGCAGGGTGTCAAACGTTCATTGGTAAAAGGGCCTTTTGTGAGCCCGCACGAGTAGATCGCACCATCGTACCTGTTTTTGCCGCTAAGATGCAGTATGTCGATTCAAGTTTGAAAGATTGAATTTTGGGAGGCTTCAACGACGAAGGGAAGATCTTCCACCGAGCGGGTGATATTTGCTCGGTAGACCGGCGGTCCGAATGTTGTTGTTCGGAACTTGTACATATGCGAGCTTATCTTGAAAATGTCTAAGCGAGATTCAGGCATCTGTCAAATATCTTGCGTTGTAATGATGGCTACCCGCCACAATACTATACAATTTAGACTTAGTAGTGATGTCCATATTATTCACTTTTGAATTATGCCTTACCCACTCCACAGCAATTGGTATAATATTATTTATACAACCGGCACGCTACGATGACCGTTTTGACATATTACAATAGTGATGTGAAATGTCAATTTATTCTTGAAAAAAATATAATGAAATCTATAAGTTTTTATTGCAAGTAGTACCTGATTAAAAAGGTTTAATAAAACAAAAATATAAATGCTTACTTAATATATTTGAACGATCTGAATATTGGAATGAAAATGAATATATGTACATACTTTATATGCACACAAGAAACAAATCAATACAAAATGATACCAAAAAAAAGATGCCACAAAGGGCTATATTCGTTTAAAAATGCTATATATATTTCGTTTTCTAAAATATTATCTATGTTCACATCTCTTTCATAATCTTCCCTTATTCATTTAACACTTCTATTCACCTTTTCCAAGTCTCCTTTAGTCACATGTTCACAAGCTTCTTCTAATATTTTTAGCATTTTTTTTTTTTTTGTTATTTTAATTGTATTAAGTTTCATTTTTTTTTAATGCCCAGTTGTGTAGTAAATAAGTGAACCAATAATTATAATCTTATAAAAATAAGAAATAAATGTTCGCAGGACCCTAATATATTAGCTTAATAAAGCTTAGAAATCAATGTAATAAATAAATTTTGTGTCCTCAAACATTCGATAAATTTTATGATTAACTGCACGTCACTATTGACAATAAAGAACAGCAATTTGCTCCTTCAAATGTAATCACTATTAATACGAAACTTCATGAGTGGACAAACGTCAAAACGGCCATCATAGCGAGCCGGTAGTGTAATGTAATACACGTATAATAATTAAACCAATTCTAACTTAATAGCATATGGTATATTAACATGATAGCAATTTTGTAATATTTTATAGATTATAGCATTTTTTATGATATTAAACTATGATTAGTGAATACGTGAGAAGTCACAAGAGATCATAGAGAGAGAGAGTGAGAGAGAGAGTATTCTTTATTGTACACCAAAAATCAAATAAACAGTGCGATACATTAAATACAAAAAGTAGAATTGGCGGTCTTATCGCTAAGAGCGATCTCTTCCAGATAACCATAAGGTGGACAAGAATCATTTGGAAACGAACTAACGAACGATCATAAGTCATAGGAAAGGAAGAAGTTATAAGTATTTCGACCAGCACAACGTTTCGGCTATAATAATAAAATTACTGTATTAAACAGTTTAATTTTCAAGATATCACGCTGCATGTAGAACCACAAAACGTACGAATGACCTTGCAACACAAAAATAGGTGTTGTATCTGACAGATAAGGCGATGTTTAGGCGTTGGTAGCTCCCGGATTGTTCTTTGATACTTTAATCCTTTGCCTTACCTCTTGCTGTGTGCTTGAGTGCTATTATTGCTGGTAGAACCTCTTGTGAGTCCGCACAGTTAGGTACCACCACCGTGCCTATTTCTGCCGTGAAGCAGTAATGCGTTTCGGTTTGAAGGGTAAGGCAGCCGTTGTAACTATACTGAGACCTTAGAACTCATATCTCAAGGTGGGTGGCGGCATTGACGTAGTAGATATCTATGGGCTCCAGTAACCACTTTACACTAGGTGGGCTGTGAGCTCGTCGACCCATCTAAGCAATAAAAATAATATTTTAATAAATAATTTTCTAACTTTTCGTTTCTTGAAATTTTAATCAAAAATTAATATCATATCTTTTTTTATAAGAGTCAACTATATAAATATTATTTTAGTTATAATAAAATCAGAAAAGTCTTGTTAAAGCCATTATTACTTAATTAGATTTAATGAGATGTCATATTATAGTCTAGACTCTAATGACTTATTGAACTAATTACTGGTTACTGGTTTGAAGTTGATACATTTACGGTGGGATCTCTATCCTACGATTCTTCTACTTTTACACCCTTCTACTCTTTTTACTCTATCTCTATATTAAATCATAATAAGATACATAGAAAGAATTAATCTCAAATAAGATAAGTAATTTAGAAGCTTTAATGTAGGGGGTAAATATGTACCTTCTCATTATATTTGGTGTAAGAGAGACAAATTCCCGATTCGAAACAGCAATTCATGGCGTAGCTAATAAATAATGCGTAAATTCAATTTTCTTAGTTTTTGGCATAAACAAAAATACTTTTTTTTTATATCGCGTAGGTATATTAGTGACGCATAATGAATATATTTTTAAGATTTAAACGATACTCCATAGATTATACACTTAATATATTAGAGACGATACTCTGCGTTAGCTATTTACGGACGGATCACATACATCTGATAAAATCCTTAGAAGATTTTCAGTATTTAATCTCTGCTGTTCAATAAAAGAATATTTGTGCGCTATTGTTAGTTAAGCGACGAAATCACTAGACAGACATTTACAAAATAGATACAAATACTTATTGTTTGTATAGAGGTTCATATTTTGGAAGCTCTTAAAGCCATAGATTATACACTTTATTTTCAAGTTTAAAGCGATACAATACTACCTCCAGACCATAGATTCTAGGCGACAACTAATGTGAAATACGAATAACCCACGAATAAATAATAAGTATTAGTAGGAAATAACCTTGAATTTTAAGACGGAAGCGATTGGTCATTATATGAGATTGAGATTCGCCCAATGTTCAATATTCGTTCATAATCACAGCTACCTCAAGATTTAGATTCGTTTGTATATTACATTATCACTTTTACTTTACAATTGACAGTTTTCTCTTGAAAAGTTGGATAAAAACTATTTTATAAATAACTAGATTAGTCAACTTACAACTTGAAAAAAAATGAAATCGTTTGATAAAGATGGCGATGAAGTGTTTTGTTTTTGCCTATTTCTATACGAGTGCGTACATAAATACTTATGTAGATAAAATTTGACATTATCTTTAATACTTTTCTTACATTGTAAGTGTTTTCTATTCTTAGCTGTGCTTAGTAATTTCGATAATTTATTTGAGATCACTTTGAAATACAGTATCGCAGGTTTAGCCTAAAATAAAGCGAACGAGGTCGCTTTGAGTGACAGATGCCTCCCGCGGTGAGTGACACAATATTTTAGCCTAACCTCTGCAGGGTTCTGACATAGTGACCGGAATAAACGTCTTTACATTTCGTTGTGAAATAGCAAAATAGCCACAATAGCTAGCTGCAATATTGTCAGGTAGAGGAAAATATTTATGTAGCTACATATTTTAAAATTCTGTATTTAATATTCTTTAAAATTCTTTTTCGCTAGGGTATCAAACACGATCCACAGATTCGGTAGAATCTGGCGCCAAGTTCCGTTCAAAAATCCCGTTGTAAACGGAGCGTCAGACTACCGACCATAGAGTTACTATTCTAACTGGAGTGCTTACTTCGTTTGACATAAAAACTAAAAATATACTTTATCTCTATGGCTTAAAGTTTATTTTTAAATAGCAAAAGATGTAAGGAAAAACGGTCTGAAAAGAGAATGATTATTAAGTGGTGGTGTCCCTCTCGCACATTTTACAAACAAAAAGCAGTGTTGCTAGCTTAGAGGATTTTCCATAAAATCTCGGAATTTGGACCCCGTCTTCGTTATCAAAAATGGCTTTTAGTGGTTAGTGGATTTTTTAGTAGCTTGGGTGTTGTTGAAAATTATCGAAAAGTTTAAAATCAATCCACTTTACAGGATCTTAAACATTTTATGACAATAATATATCTAAATACATATTATTTAAACGAAGTGACTTAAACTTAACTAGAAAATGTTGCGAGAATTTAGAATTTCCATCAACGTCAAAAATTAAATTGGTTCAAAATAAACGTACAAAGTTATGGTGAAATTAGTTTCTGATGATGACAATTTATATTGATTATATGATATATATTGATTTTTAATAGAACATCATATATTAATAAAGCTTATTAACAAAAAAATTATTGTTCTATGTTAATAAGAACTCTGTTTAATGGAAAATTTAATGGTGGGTACGTAGATTTCTGATGGTTTTCATGTTGAATTTGGTGGGAAGCCAGATTAATTGTTGGCATCACCGAAAAAGAGCTATGAATGGATTAAAAGAAAAATGGCGTCTATTTACGTTTGTAGTGCGAAGTTAAAATGGCACTGATACAGCTTGTGGCTTGTTTTTTTTTCGAAAATCGTGAAAGTTTCCGTGTAATCATGGTGAACACTTTTAATGTAAGTGGTTTTAAGCGAGAATCGTCTCCAGTTTGTGGAATATCCTTCCATATGTCAGATTCATTGATAAATTTTTACTAGTGTGAGCATATATTTTTAAAATGTGAGATATTTTTTCTCATTATAATATTTAATACCATTTGTCTTGTAAATTGTACTTAATCTATGTCATATACTAAATTTGAAAAAACAATCGTGAAAACTATAATTTTGCAATGTATTTTTCATATTATAAGAGCCATCACGTGGTATTTTTTGAACTTTTTTTATTGTATTGAATAGCGTCGCACGGAAGCATGTATATCATTTGCCTGACGTTAAGCGAACGAGTAGGATCTTCTAGTAAATATGACGTTGGAATTTCTGGAAAATGTCCTATATAAAGGTCAAACAAGAAGAATCAAGTACTCAAACGCAAGAAATAAAAAATACCCCGAGAAAAGCAAAATTACGACAAGATGTTAAGGTATTGAAACAAAAACTTAAAAGTCGCGAAATAGTGATTGTAAATATAAAGTCGATTTTAGATTTATTAAAGAAAAATGGCGATTTTTAATTGAATTGAAATTTAAATTGCGAAATTTTAATGATACTCATGGTCCACTTAGATATTGATTAAAATAAATTATGTATTTCGTTGAAAAAAAAGAATTTACTTAAAATAGAGGAAATGTTATATTATAAGACTACAGAAAATTAACTGAACTTAATAATAATAATATGTATAACCAATATTTTGTAAATAGAGATCAAGTACTATGTGTATCGTGTTATGTGTATTGACTTGTCATTTAAGAGTTATTTAATTGTCTACATATAACAAATAAATGAATTTCAGTTCATTTCATTTTATTACCTATTGTGTTTTATTTCCTAAAATGTAACTAGTAGACTTAATATACACGTGTCATTAAAATAGCACAGAAGTAAAAATACAAACAATTTTAAATCAATTGAAGATGTGAATGTAGGAAAAGAGCACCCGATACGCGCAGACCATGTGTGTTGCAGTGTCTCACTCAGTGTGTCAAATATTAATTTGCACGGCCCACTTAGCCAGTACATTAAAGTAGGAATTGCGTAATTAAGTTCAACATAATATATTATTTAAGTCGCGGTTGAGTATTCGGACGTTAAACACGAGTTTGAGGAAGTTTAAGTAATAGAACTGAGGTAATGATGTTTGTAATAAAACTCAGTGCTAGATTTTCGACAACGCAGCAATTTCCAAAAAAAACCGTCGAAAAAAAGTCACCATGACGACGAAGCAATGTTTAGAATTGAATTTACATAAATAAAAGGTTGCAAGCACGTGTTTTGTATTTACATAGGGTTACACAGAATTACTTAAGGTAAATTCAAAACTTATGCATGTGTATAATTTTGTCCTATAATTAAATTATATATGGTCACCACATTAGACAAGGACACCGCGACCAAAAAGTATTCTCTTTCGAGACCGATTTCTCGGCATTAGACAGCACTCCAGTTGTAGGTACTTATTAACTCCATGCTACCGACTGTGTTTACTGTGAGCAGAACAGTTTTTTGAAGTTGCGAAATTTTATTTAATTCTACGGTACTTCTGGTTCCTAAATTATATATTATATCAATCACTCACAACTTTATTTTACTGATATTAACTAGTTATATCAATTACAACAATTAATCTACTTGAAATTATTAATTTTATCACCACAAACTATGGCTCGCTCAAAAATTTCGATCCTGACTTTTTTCGATGTAAAAAGTGACATGCCACAGACTATAAATATTCGAGAATGGTAATCTACGGCCGCCAGGGTGCGCTGGAATTATTCCTATTTGTAATGGATTTTATGACCTGGTAACTGAGACCTTTAAGTCATGT
Organism: Bombyx mori; assembly: GCF_030269925.1. Lineage (NCBI taxonomy): Eukaryota > Metazoa > Arthropoda > Insecta > Lepidoptera > Bombycidae > Bombyx > Bombyx mori. The sequence continues at coordinate 14,454,113 of NC_085114.1, read as the reverse complement.
CTTATTTTAATTTATATTCATATTTTTATGAAAAATGATATTATGGAGTGAAATGAAATGTGATATTATGGAGTGAAATGAAATGAAGATGATTAATTTGAGACATTAATCAAAAGGGATGAAATGAAATGAGATGAGATGATATGGAATGAAATATAATCTCAGTAAAATGGTGGTGGTCATTTACTAAGATCTCAGTGGACTTTTTGGAGGAAACCGAGAAGTTACGTACAGCGGCTTTGTTTCATTTTCCCACGTTTGTGCACTTTCACAGATATTAAACAGTTAATAAACCACTATTATTACACATTTAAACCCGAAGAAACACTAAATAGACAAATTAAAACAAATCACACAACTTCACACCTCGCGTTCCCGCCAAAAAGTCATTATTCCTACATAAACTGTAGCTTCAAGGGGATAGTTTGCAGTTCTTATTGAACGGTTTATACATTAAATAACGTTATTGTTGTTACTGTTAGTATTTTAGTTTAAGTACTGCCGAAGCAAGTACTGTTGTTACTGTTGGAGAAACAATTTTGTTTTGTAATGTAATACCGAAATACTTTACGAGATGGCGTTACAAAAAATCCCTTCCCAAAACTATAAAACCGTTGTGATTGTCTACGATAATAAATAATATAATAACTAATATTTATAATATTTATTATTATAGGTGATTGTTTAAGATGCTATGAATATTTCGGTTTTGATTTCATCAAAATAACTTGAACTTTACTACTGAATTCCGATGAAAATTCTAATTAAGGCTGAGTTAAGTTCAGCTTTTTATTTAAGCCTCTTACTGTAGTTTTTAAATTACATTTATGCGGATTGATGTTTCAAGGCTTTCAGATTTTAATTTTAAATTTTGAAATAATTAAGAACAGCGTCATCTACCCTTCACATTTGAAACAAAATTTAATTCGGTTTAAATTTGTAAAAGTTGATGTTGATTATTATTACACTGTAACGCAGCGTTCCGTTTCGCGGGGCAACAGCAGCCAAAGGGAATGTGACTCAGGTCCGTGCCGCGACGACCCACCCCGCGCTAACCGCGCCCGCGCATCTGTTGCATCATTCGCACCCCCAATTATGGCAATTAGTGCGCGCCAGACTTTGAAGCGGAATACACGCGTCCCCGGTCGATACCGGAACTGACAACCCGAGAGTCTCATGCCAGTCGGGCACCTAAAATTAAACTGGCAGCCCAAGCGCGGGCCCTTTAACTAGTATTTCGGAGTGAATCTACGTAATTACGACACGTACTCGTCGTCAGTCACGGCGTCAATCCGATTTTCAAGACGTTGAAGAAGAAATTGGTTCAACCGCGGGACCGACGCCAACATTTACCGCAAACACCATGGCGTCATTACAAGAAAGTCAAATGGCAGCATTCGAACGCCTACTCGACCGAGTTTTTGAGCATAAAACTCAACTCGAATCATTAGCAACACCGACGTCGGAGCCGACATCGCCGCCTTCCTCGACGCCCGCTCACCATTCTGGGAACTTCGCGTCATGCACGGCGCGGTTCAGCGGAGTGCCCGGCGACTCACTCGACGGTTTCCTTGACGCGGTCGAATCATACAAAGATTGTGCTGACGTAGGACACGCCATCGCGTTACGAGGACTCTCGATGTTACTAACCGGAAATGAAGCCGTGTGGTGGCAAGGCGTTAAAGCTAGCATCACTTCCTGGGACGACGCTTTATCATCGTTACGAAGCGCTTTCGGTGATTGCAGACCGCCCCATCGAGTCTACTTAGAGCTCTTCAAAATGTCGCAAGGACAAAGAGAGAAGACGGAGATCTTCGTTGCCAGAGCACGAGCCCTGCTAGCTCGACTCCCACCTGGTGACCTTAGTGAGAAAGTTCAAATTGATATGCTTTACGGCCTTCTACACCGTCGTGTTCGTAAAAGATTAAGAAGAGACGAAATAACTTCATACGACACGTTATTAAAGAAAACGCGCCATATCGAGGACTCCATCTACGAGACCAGTCCGCCTGAATTTATTCATCATCCTCAGCGAGCGACGCCACGTTCATCGGGTAGTACCGTAGGCGAAGTTCCCGCCGGTGCTTCGACTTCGGCGCGGATGACGCCGCGGAAAATATTCAACTCGGGCGCCACTGGCGGCCCGCCACGCGACGACAGCGCTGCGCCGAGCACCGTTCGAGTCCCCGCGCCTCGCTACACGAACACTGATAATGTATCATCTACGTCGATTGTTAAAAGACTGTTCTGTGTTTATTGCAAAAAGTACGGACATATTCGTGATGAGTGTTTAAAATTAGCGTCAAAAACGAAATTCGACAACGAAAATACGCAAGCTGTATCCTCGTGTTACGGGTGTGGTACCAAAGGTGTTACTCGGTCTCAGTGTACAAAGTGTAACGCAAGTTATTACGCCGTCGACGCTGCACGGACCCGATCAGTCACATCCGATTTACCTATTGGTAAAGTAAATACACAGCTGTCAAGTTCAGTGAACTCTATTCATCGCGACAGCTCGTTGCATACAGCTTGCGCTTCAAACACCGTAAAGTCGTCCATTTATATTAATAATCGTAAACAATGTTTTGTTGATAATGAAAATAATTATTATCCTACCGATTTTAAGGCGATTCTTCCTCCGCGCTTTTTCGGTACTGATAACAAGGTTAGACTTCAAAATTATTCTAGACTTAATCATAATATAAACAATAATATTAGTTCTAGGAATAGGCCCCTGATGCGTTACTCGAGTGGTACCGAACCAAAACATAGTTATTCCGAGGTACCAAGTGGCCGCGATAGGGTGACCATGATGAACGAAAATAGGGTGACCATGATGAACGAAAATAGGGTGACCATGGAAAACGTCGGACATTTTTCGACAATTAATTCTAATGTGAAAAGTGTTGCCCAGAGTAACTCTACTGAGCACCAGGTTAGGTTAAGACCAATTTTAAGTGTTCAAATGTTAGGTATACGAGGTAATGCTTTGTTGGATACGGGAGCTAAGAGTAGCGTTGCCGGAGCGTTGCTTTATGAATTGCTGTTAAAGCATAACCATCCGTGTGAGGAAACCAGGCGTCGGGTGAGGCTTGCAGACGGTTCCGCGCGCACCCGCCGAGTTTTGCTCACTACTCTAGAAGTAAGGATAAGTCCCGAAAGGTCAGTAACCCTTGAATTTACTGTTTTTCCAGATGCTCAAAATAATGAAACTTTGCTTGGCATGGATTTTTTGGTGGCAGCAGGTATTGTGCTTGACTTTGCTTCATCCACTTGGCATTTTTCGGGAAAACGGGTTACCTATCCAATTGAATATGAGTGCCCTAAGCCATGCATGTTTGCTTCTACTGCTAACTTCCTGCGTGATGATAAGGGTTCTATGCTTGGCTCCGATGAACGACAGCAGCTATCACATTTATTGCAGGAGAATGGAGACATCTTTAGGGTGGGGGAGCCCCAACCCTTTACGCCGAGCACCACATTGATACCGGTGATCATCCGCCTATATCGGTACCGCCGTATAGGCTCACTCCTGTGCTTCAACAGCGAGGAGAGGTTCTCGCAATCGATTTGTTCGGGCCACTGCCAGAAGGAGAGCAGGGGGAGCGATGGGTACTCCTGGTAGAGGATGTAGCTACAAGATGGGTAGAACTCTACGCACTTGTTGATGCCACCGCCGTGGCTTGCTCCCGAGTCCTACTGGAAGAGTATTTCCTTCGTTATGGCTTGCTTATGCGTCTAGGGGTGTAACACGTAAGTTCATGCCACGACGGGATGGCCCGTATCGCGTAGTAAAGATAGTTAGTCCTACAACGTACTTCATAGCAGACTTGTCAAACAATGTCATCGGCAAGTATCACACCGCGGATTTAACCCACTCTCCGTCAAATTCAAGTACGGATCCAATTATGCCAAAGAGGCAGAGAGGAAGGCCGCGTCTTCAGACTAACAGTCCCAAGTTGGACTCGGGACGCGTTCCCAACTTGGAGGGGGAGTATGTAACGCAGCGTTCCGTTTCGCGGGGCAACAGCAGCCAAAGAGAATGTGACTCAGGTCCGTGCCGCGACGACCCACCCCGCGCTACCCGCGCCCGCGCATCTGTTGCATCATTCGCACCCCCAATTATGGCAATTAGTGCGCGCCAGACTTTGAAGCGGAATACACGCGTCCCCGGTCGATACCGGAACTGACAACCCGAGAGTCTCATGCCAGTCGGGCACCTAACATTAAAACACTAATTAATTGAGCGTTTCATTAGCTTTTAAGCTGAGTGACTATTTATAATTTATTTTTATTAAGTAATAAATGAGCAAAAAATAATACTTAACAAAAAGATATGAAATCCGAACAAAAACAGTTTCACTGTAAAAAATTGCGCCAAGTCCACATTTATAAAACTCATCTCAATAACATTTGCACTTTACAAAAAAAAGAAGACTTCAATAGCTTTCATTCTCTACAAAAATATGTGAAATACAGAAAAATACCAAGAAACCGTCATAAAGATGAAAAAATAAAAAAAAAATTGTTGAAAATTTAAAAATAAAAAAATAAAAATTTTATCGTACTTGGCGCGCTTCATTGAGTACCCCAAATTTTTCAGGATAAATGAACATCCTTTCAATGTTTAGAAATTTATAAGTAGGTCAACCTATGAAATGCATAAATGTAATTAATGAATTATTATTTCATAATAAGTTTTACAAAAGTTAAGTAAAATCGACATCTCATACGTATGTTATTTGAATTTTTTTCATTTCCCACTCATCTTTTATGATTTGAACTAAACACCCTCTCGTGTTCGCTTATACAAATACAAACTACTTACGAGTCGATACGTATGTATACGTTGGCTCCAAAACATTTGAAAAAATTCTCAAAGATGTTTTTCAAAGGGTAGAAAAGAATAATAAAGTTTCAGCTGAATCTAAAGGGGTCGGACGCAAAAGTGGTCGATTTGGCATATAATAGCCCATAGGTATATAGTGAGAGCTGTTGAAAATTACCGTAGTTCTGTCTCAATTTCTCATAAAACGCTAACAAGAGCGAAAAAGACAACCTGGGTAACTTTTTCAGCTTTCACTGTATATTAAAGCAAAATGGTTTTTTTCTCGGGTTGAAATTCTTCCGAAAAATTTTGGGGTACTCAATGACGCGCGCCAAGCACGATAAAATTTTTATTTTTTTATTTTTAAATTTTCAACAAATTTTTTTTTATTTTTTCATCTTTATGACGGTTTCTTGGTATTTTTCTGTATTTCACATATTTTTGTAGAGAATGAAAGCTATTGAAGTCTTCTTTTTTTTGTAAAGTGCAAATGTTATTGAGATGAGTTTTATAAACGTGGACTTGGCGCAATTTTTTACAGTGAAACTGTTTTTGTTCGGATATAAAAACACAATACTCGTGTTAGAGCAGCAGTAAAGGTAGCTATTTGATGAAAAGGCGATCAAAACTGTCCTAAATGTCAGGTTAGAGAAATAAATGAATGAATAGTAAATAATTAATCCTACATCGCTACTATCTACTACTTTCACTGGTGGTAGGACCTCTTGGGAGTCCGCACGGGTAGGTACCACCACCCCGCCTATTTCCGCCGTGAAGCAGTAATGCGTTTCGGTTCGAAGGGTGGGGTAGCCGTTGTAACTATACTGAGATCTTAGAACTTATATCTCGAGGTGGGTGGCGCATTTACGTTGTAGATGTCCATGGGCTCCAGTAACCACTTAACACCAGGTGGGCTGTGAGCTCGTCCATCCACCTCAGCAATAAAAAAAAATAATCTCTCTATGACATCAACCAATAGTATATTATTATCACATTTCCTTTCGCTGGTTTCTGCATGTGAAAAATCACTTATTCGATAACCCGTCTTTGTCTAACGAACGTTCAATACTCACTAAATCGATTATAGACTCGAGTTCTTTACGATTCACGACCACAATAGAATCGATTCGTTACCCGTCGAAAGATTTCGGGGCCTCGCCGATAATGTTGCGATTTTCGTAAAAATTTCCAATAATGTGGGCGTTTGTACAAATAGGAACCGAAGTCGCAACTCATTATGATATTCGGTCGAGCGCTGTATGATTCACGAGCGAGAATATTGTGGAAAATGTTTGAAATGAAACATTATATTTTTATTCGCCGGCGTCGTGGCCTAAAGGATAAGACGTCCATTGAATTCGTATCTAGCGATGCAACAGAGTCCAAACGAATCCCGCCGGCGGGTACCAATTTTTCTAATGAAATACGTACTTGACAAATTTTAATGTTCAAGATTAACTTTCACGGTGAAGGAATAACATCGTGTAATAAAAATCAAAGCCGCAAAATTATGATTTTCATAATTACTGGTGGTAGGACCTCTTGTGAGTCCGCACGGGTAAGTACCACCACCCTGCCTATTTCTGTCGTGAAGCAGTAATGCGTTTCGGTTTGAAGGGTGGGGAAGCCGTTGTGACTATACTGAGACCTTAGAACTCATATCTCAAGGTGGGTGGCGCATTTACGTTGTAGATGTCTATGGGCTCCGGTAACCACTTAAAATCAGGTGGGCTGTGAGATCGTCCACGCATCTAAGCAATAAAAATAATCGGTTAGTACACGACATTTATCATTGGAATTTACGGCAAAAGTTAGTTTAAAAAATTATATGTTTTAAATTTAACTACAATAATTATGTTTACCACATACAAATAGCTGAAGAAGTTTTGTGTTTTGTTTTATTTTGTGTATGTAGTGTTTCTTCAGATTTAAATGTGTAATAACGGTGGTTTATTAACTGTTTAATATCTGTGAAAAGCACAAATGTGGGAAAATGAAACAAAGCCGCTGGACGTAACTTCACGGGATCCTCCAAAAAGTCCACTGAAAAAATCTCAGTAAATGACCACCATTTTACTAAGAATATATTTCATCCCATATCATCTCATTTTATTTTATTTCATCCTAGATGTCTCAAATTAATCATCTTCATTTCATTTCATTCCATATTTTTATTTTTAAAAAATAAGAAAATAAATTAAAATAAGACATGACTTAAAGGTCTTAGTTACCAGGTCATAAAAACCCTTTAAAAAAACGAAGCGCGCGAATTCTGACAGCTCAACCCTCAAACAACCGTTTATCTGGGTGGGTAATCCTTTGTAGTTGGCGAAATCTAAAAGGAAACGCCATAAACCTAAGAGATAGATAGATAATCCTTTGTAGTCCAATATCACGTCCGCGGAGAGTGAATAAATAAATTAAATGGAACGTACAGTTTGTTGCTCTGTATATTTGTTTAGGTACTTGTGTACATGACCTGTTTTATCTAGCAGCCGTTACATTCACGGAGCGTAGCGTGTTAAACTTTATTTATATTCCCGGGAATATTGTAGAACATTCTTAATTAATTGTAATGTAACAACACAATTATGTGCTACACAGATTCGCACAACAAATACGTAAAAAAAAATTGTTTTTTTTGAGAACTCGTTATATTGTAATCTCTATAGCGTTTTTAAAAGAAAATTATGTGAATATTATAAGACGTAAAACCTCCAATCAAACATTTCATTATTTTGTGTACAAAGATTGATTAGAAGTCAATCATGTTAAAAATACCTTTCCGAATATTACAAGCCGCGATAAACAACAATTCTTATTACTTATCATAAAATTAATATCTATTTTCATAGTATATTATCGATTTTCAATAATACAAAGTGACTAACGTGTCGTTCGTATCTTTTTTTATAAGTTAGGGATTACTGGTGGCCCGGAGGCCTTTTCAGTTTCACCAGGGCAGGTGGGCGAGCAAAAGCTCAGCCAGAAGGGACGGGATTTGCTAACAGCTGCCAGAGCGCCTCCAAAGGAGACTTAACAACTCAATAGCAGCTGCTTCGAGAATCAATCTACTACCGGATCGGAATCGCGACCCGCTGAGAAGATCCAGCGAGAAACTAAATGGGTTGATGCATAGGTTAGGTTGCACGTCGAACTCTTTGCAGAATTGGACCTGTCCATATAATCCCAGCCAACGATGCCAGTCTAACTTAAAACTCATACCAAAACCCTATGCAGCATGATAAAGTATACAAGCGGCGTGGAAAAAGAGATTATACGGCGCCGATTGGCAGTGAAAGAAAGTGTGCGTGCTTCTATTGATAACTGGCCTCAACGTTTAAAGGACTGTATTGCAGTCAATGGAGACCACTTCGAATAAGCTTTTCATACTTTAAATTGTTTTATATTTATGTATTAAACTAACACACTGTAAAAGTAATAAATGTTATTTGCAATATAATTTTTTTAATTTTTAATTGTAACAGTATTTATGGCCAGACTAAGTATTAGTCTAGATTAGTAGCAATAGACTCAAATGATAGTGCTATTGTCTAATCTTGTGTTTGTTCATTTTCCGATCCGACATCTAGATTGGTATCTACACGGTAGTCTTTGTCTTGGATAACTAATGTATGACTCACTTGGTGGGGCAGTAGTTAGCAGTCCTGCTTTTGCGCCGAGCGACGGTCGTGAGTTCGATTCCCACATCGGGCAAACATTCGTGTGATGAACAGATTTGTTTGCTCCTCGTCTGGGTGTTTATTATCTATATATGTATATATTAAAAACGTATATAAGTACGTATGTCAGTCTCTGATGCCCATAACACAGGATATTTAATTTGGGACCGAATGATCATGCGTTATTTATTTCCAGCGTTATTTATTCGTCACCTCAAACTAGAGTCTCTTTTTAATTGTTTCTGCATCTCGTGAAATTATATCTGTTATATGCGAAATATTGTATTTTTATGCAACGCAAAAACTACTTTATGAAGATATACCTAATCGAAATTAGTCAAAGAAACAAAAATACATTAGGAGACTTATATCTTGATGTGACGAAAATTTTAATTATACATTCGCAATATTGGATTTTAAGATCAATAAAACAAACAAATTGATATCCAAAAGTATGAATCATATCTTTTACAATAATAAATTCCTTAAACAGTATAGAAGAAAATCGAATTGTCTATCAAATTATTGAATATATTTTTTTTTTGCCCTTGTAGGCAGACGAGCAAATACGGATAGATAAAAAAAACATAGAAAACATCCCTATTAGAATAGAAACAAGAACGAAGTCGCGTAGATTAAAGATTTTTTATCTTGGCCTCCTCGTGTGTAAGCAATTTCATTATCACGTACCGCATTTTGATGTTATCATGTAAATTATTGATGTAGATACAGTACTCGTAGTGTGTCGGCCAAGAATGTCGCTCAATTATTGTCACTTTAGTAACGTAATATCGCCTTTGTAAGTGTTGAAAGTGTAAAGAGAATTCTGCGCGAAAATGCCTTTGATATCTGCGTCGAAGCCGACAGAGCTCTAACTATGTGCCTATCGAATTATTGGTATTGTGGTTATTTAATCTGACTGCCCCGGTCATCGTTCTCGTCGAACCCGTCGCTTGCGACGAAGGGCTCGACGAGCGAATTAACCCATAGACACAGCCCACTGAGTTTCTTGCCGGATCTTCTCAGTCATACCCTAATCTACCTAACAGTCCCTAAACACGTCATTGCGGGTCCTCCCGATCCATTAACTGTGCTTTTAGGCACCACAAGCATTGGTCACCGTCCTCGTTCAACCCAGTCCATTAGTTTCTTCCACCTCAGTGTGTCGCGTTTGCGATCCGGTGGTAGATTCTGTGAAGCACTGCTCTTGCTAGGTCCAGTGTTAGTAACACTTCCGGTTTGAGCCCCGTGAGTTCACCTACATGTTAGGGTGAAGCTGAAATAGCCTCTCAAGGCTATCAGCATAGGTAGGAAAAACTGACTATTATACATCAGGGTCCGAATACGATTCTCATTCAATCAGTATTTTTGTCAAGGTCCTTGGTGTTCGTGGTCTGAACGTACCTTCCTCGTATTTGTGTGAGCATCAAAAACAAATAACGAAATTTAATTTCAGATCTTCGAAATGAGACTTGTGCCTTTTTAAATTAAACCTATACCGTTCGAACTTAGATAACACAGGCACATTCACGTGTAGATACAGCCTCAATTAATCAAACAACAGAACGAAAAAAAAAAAAACGAATTACCTACATCGCAGTTCTAATCTAATTTAAGCCAAGAAGCGTCCGTATACCTCTTACCATTCAATTATTAACTTGTTTTTCATCGGCCCATAAATAAAGAAATATGTGTAAACAAGTGAAAAAATATTGCTTTGATTTCATACATTAAGCAAGACGCCATTAAATGCACTAAATAATAATTTCGAACATCTGTTTCGTCCGATACGTGTTTGTGTGGAAGTTCTTTTGTGAAATTTATTTAGAACAAGCGGCCCGCTCCGGCTCCGCTCGGGTCTTTAACAAAAATTTCGACACTTTTTGTATATAATAATGTGTTCTACAAAGTCGTAATACGTTATTTTATTCTATCATCAATAGTTTTCGCAGGGCACGCGATGTTAAGAATATTTTAGGTATTTTTTTACACCTTGGGTTACATTATTGGAGTTTTAGTAAGAATTCCAAATTTTTTTCAAAAAATATTATAATAGCCTATGTCACTCGGGAATAGTGTAGCTTCCAAACAGTAAAAGAATTTTTCAAATCGGTCCAGTAGTTTCGGAGCCTATTCAATACAAACAAACAAATCTTTCCTCTTTATAATATTAAGTACAGACGAGTCGCTTCGTCGGTGGCGAAATACGTTTTTGGCAGAAACGCAAAAGCATCATATTCCAGTCTAAATAATTATTTTCGTATAGGTCAAAGCTGTATTATTTGAAAAAGAAAAAATAATGCCAATAGTTGATCATCACTATAGTTCAAAAATATTAATGATCGCAATGCCAGTTTTCTTTTTCATTTTTCTAAATTCTACTTAAATCACACAACTAAACTATCTAAACAGAAAAAGTAATGTTACCAGACCATCCATGTGGTAATGCAAGTGACGCTCCAGTTTTGTTGGAAAATAGTTGCTTCGAGACTTGAAGCTTGAGCCATATCGCTGAGGAAATACAGTGCAGGGTAATTCATTTCAGATTCGGATGATACTGTGTCAAAAGGTACTCTTGAAACGCATTTTGAATTAGCGCAGTGTTACCAAGTAGTGCGGATCAGCTCTGCTTCGTGTGGTGCATTAGTAATAAACAATTGACGGTACCATATCATGGAAGGAACCGAATGAACCACAATTAGAACCGAAGTGCTCTGAGGAATTGTCTGAGATGATACCATCATCTCGTTTTTACCATCGCACCGCCCGTCATCGGAATAGAGTTCATCCATACTACATGGAGCCCCTGCGTTCATCCACGTGGGTGTGTTGGTAACACTGGACCTAGCAAGAGCCGTGCTTCGCAGAATCTACCACCGGATCGGAAACACGACCCACTGAGAAGATCCGGCGAGAAACTCAGTGGGGTATGGAGCATAATAAGCGAATGTTCTTTGTCAACTCAATGAAAGCAAGAAAAAGAAAAGATTAAAGATTTCAATAAAATATATACTTATCCTTCTGATGCCAAGATGGATAATATTATTAGAGGTAGCCTTCATAATATTTGTGTGCAATTGTACTGTTATGGTATTGACGAACGGTGCCTAGCCCACGTCAGCGAGGAGAATTATGGCGTCTAATTCATTAAGAATATTATGTGCCGCCGTTGTTTAGTACGTGAGTAATCAATTGCATATTGTTGCCGAATATAAGGCCAGTGAATAGTAGCAAGAATTGGTAGGTACACACACGATGCTACTCTTGTAAAATTACAAAAGCAGCCTGGAAAATAACAATAACTTAGAGTCCGTCTAGGACTAAATATAAATTTTGAGGTCCATATAATAAAATTTAAAGGGCTTATTAATGTAGGTTTTTTGTTCCGATTTCTTATTAATTCCCCAAGTCGAAATACTACGAAAAGTGAAGAATAATACTATTTAATGTATTTTCTTCGGTTTTCGTGAATTGGAAACATAATTATAACTACTTTTAATTACTTTAATTTCTCTCACTTGTTTTATTGTCATTATTATATTTCCAATGTTTTGAATATTTTGCAATTTTCGTAGTCACAGTCAAGATTTTGTATATAAATAACATGATGACAGTAAAAGGATGACGGATGAGATTAAACTGTTAGAGTATGGAGGAGGTTTAAGTAATCTATACTAATATATAAATCTACAGTGGTTTTTACGGATGTTCCGTTATAACTACTGAACCATGCATCCGATTGACTTGAAACTTGGAATCCATGTAGAAAATACATGTACTTAATGGATAGGCTAATATTTATAAGGGTGTTGGACTCCTTACACCGGTTGCGGGGGCGTTAATGATGAGAATCTTTGTGGGGGTGAGAAATAATAATGTTAATTTTAAATGTCCAGCGAAGCGGACGGGTACAGCTAGTTAAACTATAAACAGGTCGATTGTTTTTGTTTCGTTGCCTGTAAATTAGTGGATTTATATAATTTCAGAGTAGTTTTTTTTTATTTAAAGGTAAATCAGTTCCATTTTTATTATGATTATCCGATGAATTTCTGTACAGTTATAGATGTATTTTTTTCTTTTGTTTGCATTTTTTTGCCCTGGTCACGATTATTTGTTTACGTTCACAAAGAACATAACCGTCGCCATTGCCATAATTAACATTAATAATGTTGTAAATAAACGCGTTGTTGACAGAGCCAAGTGTGTGTTTTATTATATTTGGCTGTTTGTAAATTTATTGTGAATTCACGGATAAATATGATCGGTTATTTTGTTATTCTCACAAACAAATTACGTCCTTTTTTTGTCTATTGAAAATTGAACCATAAATATCATTGGTTGAAATGAAAAATATGTTGAAAATATATGTTTTATGTTGTAGTGGAAATTAATACCTCGTTAATATAATATCAATATTTCTACGAAATAGATTAAGATAATATTGTTTGTATGTTTTTCGGGTTTTCCGAGATGTAGTCCAAGGGGTGAAACTTTTGCCAAATCGCAAAAGCAACTTTACAGTGAGCAATTAAAGTTTAAAATTTGGAAACATATCGACGCTTGAAAGGCAAACATGACTAAGCAACAATAACTGCTTTGTACATAAATGATAGGCAATAACAATATTCGATGCGCAAAAAAAAGTATATTTCTAGGTTTATTAAAATCATTTCAATACTACAGCTACTAGCTAGATTCTACTACAGCTAGATTCGTTAAAATAAATTTTGTTTTCAGGTATTTCAACTTGAAATTAGTCTACTGTAAAGTTCACGCATTGTCGCTTAGTCACGTTTGCCTTTCAAGCGTCGATATCATAACAAAAAAAAAACTTCTTCAGCTATTTTGAATGAGGTAAACTTAAATTAAGTTCAATTAAAACATCGAATTGTTGATACTAATACCAAATAAAACTCACCTTTAATCACAAAGATAAAAGTCGCGTATTAAGCGAAATATCGCTTAAACCAAATAGTTTTGACTGGTGGTAGGACCTCTTGAGTCCGCACGGGTACGTACCACCGCCCTGCCTATTTCTGCCGTGAAGAAGTAATGCGTTTCGGTTTGAAGGGTGGGGCAGCCGTTGTAACTATACTTGAGATCTTAGAACTTATATCTCAAGGTGGGTGGCACATTTACGTTGTAGATGTTTATGGGTTCCAGTAACCACTTAACACCAGGTGGGCTGTGAGCTCGTCCACACATCTAGGCAATAAAAAAAAAGTACTATTGATTATATCGAGAGATGAAAGACTTTTTTTTTTGCGCCACACACCTTGAGATATAAGTTCTAAGGTCTCAGTATAGTTACAACGGCTGCCCCACCCTTCAAACCGAAACGCATTACTGCTTCACGGCAGAAATAGGCGGGGCGGTGGTACCTACCCGTGCGGACTCACAAGAGGTCCTACCACCAGTAAAACTTTTATTATCATTAAATTATTTCAGACGTTTTGTATACTTTACAATTTTCTTGGTCCCTGATGAAAGCCGTAAAAATGGTTTTATTTAAAAAAAAGGATGTGTGGTGTCGTGGGACACCGGATAGGAACGAAGTTCCTTATTATAAAAATATTAATTTTAAGTTCTGTTCGAGGGATAAAGAAAATAAAACTGGAGGTTTCGCAACAACCCACGGTCAATCGGTAACGTGCGAACTTATTGTGGTACACTTCATTTACGGTTGTTTGCATAAGAGTTAGTGTATTGCGCAAACGAACGCTCTGGGATCGTTGTCAATGAATGATAAAAAAATATGTGTACTATTGTACGTTATTACAAAGTTAAGTCGTACACTGTGTGCATTATACTAATAAAAATCTGACGTTACGGACGTTTTTTCCCGGTTAGGGTACCCCTCCGCATCGTCTCTTAAAGAACTTCGTTCCAAAAATATATAAAATATTATTGGATTATTTTTTTATTTGCTCAGATTGGTAAACGAATTGACGATCCAAAGACACCAACCATCATGATGTGTTTTTGAATACATCTTGAAAGTTTAACATAATGTTTGTCCTACACAACATACCAGCGATTACTTCGTGGCCTGAATAGGTAGGACAGTGCTACCGAACAATGTGAGTTCACACACGCCAGCTTCTAAATTTGATTGTTGATTTTAGTAGAACATTATTATTAACTAATCATGTAAGTAGTTATCCCAAACTCGATCGACAGTATAGAGGTACGATGAAAAGAAATAAAAAAATCGTGACGTTAAAGATGTCTCCTGTCAAAATCCCGCAGGCAGGTACCATTTTTTTTACTACCACGATGAAGGAATAGAGTCGGGTATTTAAAAAAAAACGCAAAAAATTAGGTGGGTGGACAAGCTCACTGTCCACCTGGTGTTATGTGGTTACCGGCCCATAGACATCTACAACGTAAATGCCGTCACCCACCTTGAGATAAAAGTTCTAAGGTGTCAATGTAGTTACAACAGCTGCCCCACCCTTCAAACCGAAACGCATTACTGCTTCACGGCAGAAATAGGCAGGCTGGTTGTACCTACCCTTGCGGACTCACAAGAGGTCCTACCACCAGTAAAATACCAGTATAAAACACTTTGTTTATTAAGAAACCTTTGAGGGTTTCTCGTTTAATAGTTTTCCGGCCCACCTGATGTTAAGCAGTTTCCGGATATAATGTGTATGCCGCTTACCGTCTTAAGACATGAGATTGAGACTTCCGCCTCATTGGTTTTACCCAAAGCGACCGGTGCAAAGCGATCGTTCCCGTAAAAAAATAAAAAAAAATACCAAAGAGGTGACTACGAAAACCAGCAAACTTAAAAACAGGTTTTAGAAAAGTAAATCATGAAAATGACTTTTGAAAAAAAAAAAACTCACCAAAAAGAAGAATGCTAATTATTGTTACAACATTAAATCTCCAAAACATTTTTTTTTTCGGTTCATTCACTAAAACTATTTTAGAAGCACTTATCTAATTTTCATTTTAGTCTTTAATTATATGTTTATGTATTGTTTTTAAACTAAATCCTCATTACATACACTCTTTAAATCACTAATCGTTTTTATTGTAGCACTGAATCCGTAATATTTTGAGACGTGCGCTCATCACGATAAGTTGTCATGTACTAAAGCTGAATTGTATTCGCTGAAATGCTTAGCTGCTCAGCGCTGGCAGATCGAAGTTCATACACGCTGAATTGGTCTTGTTATATTAAAAAAAAAACATAATAATGTAATGTCTTTTGTCAGTTTAACTTACTCATGGACTTTATTGCTGCCGATATCGATTCACGACCGACAAATGAAGCTAATTTATATGTTAACTAGCTGACCCGGCCGACTTCGTAATGCCTCAATCGATAAATAAAAGACCTACACTTTTGTATAAAATAAACTTAAAAAAACAAAAGGAATCCATCCGTCCGACATGGGACACATCAAAGGAAAAAAAATATTGTTATTTTTATTTATTTCCGAGCATTTTCATATGTATCTTTTTAACCTTCTCTGGACTTCCATAAATAATTCAAGAACAAAATTAGCCAAATCGGTCCAGCCGTTCTCGAGTTTTAGCAAGACTAACGAACAGCAATTCATTTTTATATATATATATAGATATCCTGATTGACTTGCCTGATTGACTTGTCTAATAAATAACTGAATGTCACACTGTTAGTGGAGATAGGGCGGCTTATTAGCCCGCATGGATAGGTACCGCAGCCCTGCTATTTTGGCGGCCAAGCAGTAATGCTTCTCGGCTTGAAGGGCGTGGCAGCCGTTGTAATAGAATTGAGAATTAAAATTCACGACTCAATGGCGGAATTCATGATGTTGATGTCTATAGGCCCCGGTAACCACTTAACACTAGGTGGGCCGTGAACTAGTTTACGCGTCAAAGCTATAAAAAAAAACACTTTTATCACCATGAAGTAAATATTGTTAAAGGAAATTGAATGCAATTTTTATTTTGAACGATTCATGAAATAGTTTCAAAGTATATTCGTTAAAGACTACATTAATTAAGAGCTGCGGCTAACTCCAGAAGTTAGCGTCAGTATTCCAAGTAACACGAAATAAAGATAGAGATTATAAAACTTTACAAAGTACAGTCGACAATTCAAATTATATAGCTGACTAGCTTTTGCCCGCGACTCCGTCCGCGTGGAATAGTTACTTTGGCATAACACTTTCACCCCTACTTCATTTACGTAGAAAGTGAAAATATTTTCATTTATAGAATGTTAAGGAGCCATTTAAACCCCTATTTTGAAACATTATTTATTGGTGCTCCACTTTATTGGTCTTATCGTGATGTTATAATATAGCCTATAGCCTTTCTCAATAAATGGGTTATCTAGCACTGAAATAATTTTTCAAATCGGACCAGAAGTTCCTGAGATTAGCGCGTTCAAACAAACAAACTCTTCAGCTTTATAATATTAGTATAGATGTAAAATGATATTGCTCAGTGCCTATGAATCTGTCTTTTTGATTTGTTAGGTTTATTATGACGTGCCTATTTATGCAGTAGACGGACAAACGAGCTCACGGCGCACCTGATGTTAAGTGGACATTGCAACGTGAATACCGCACCCACCTTGTCGAAAAGTGATCAGTGCTCAAGATAGGAAATACAGGGTAGAGTAGAATAAACAAATTTAGCAAGCACCTACATCGCGCCAATGACATTTACAAAATAAGCTTACTAATATAAACAAGTTTCAAACAATAAGATTCGGGTTAAATATCTAAACACCCGCTAGGTAGAATATCTTCATTTTGTTACTCCCTATACAGTACACAGACGAGAGATATGCCACAATTTGTTTTAAACGAAAATTCACCGCAATTTGCATCCGATAAAACAAATTAAATAATAAATAGATAACTCTCAAATTAAATTCGTAATGTTGATACAAGAAACTGGCAACGTCGATTCGTATTACAAGATAATAAATTCGCAATGAAAAAAAATATTTGAGATAAAAACGATAAACGAATTATATTAGTTCGTGTATCGATAAATTCATGTGGTTTGTGTTTTATTCTACATTTAGTTATCTGTGTTTAGAACGAGATAAAACGTTACAAAAATATGCGGATTGTTATGCCGGCCACTCACATGCGCGCAAATATTCGTACAATGTAATTCGTACATTTTACGGCCGTCTGGAGTAGTGGTAAGTGGCATAGTCACTACACAAGGGGGTCGCGGGTTCGAATCCCGCCATGGGAAGATATTTGTATGATAATTATAAATGTCTTTTCCAGGGTCATGGATGTATATTAAATATATGTATGTGTATAATAAAAATCTTACATTTATTTCCGTTATCTGGTACCTGATATTGTCCTGAATCCTGAATTTCTCCTCCTTTTTAATTCGTCAACAGAACATTGAAGAGAAAAAGAGTTATGAATTATTTCCCAGACATCATTAACGGCCATGCTGTTTTTATGGGATTTCTTTTGATGAAGATACGCTACACAGTAGACGTCACGATCTATGAAAATAGCGAAAAATCCGTTGCCTTCGCAATCCTGGGCGCAACTGGTCACACGAATGTGTGGGAGACTACGCGAAGGATAGCGGTTCGCGCGCTTTGATGTCTGTTAAAAAACCGACACAGCTTGGAAAACCACGAATGCAGCGAAAACTTTGCATAATCATTTGCAAATGTCGTCCTACACTTGCGGGTTTGCGTATTCGTGCGAATGTGAGTGACCGGTATTAGAAGTCGATCATAAAAAAATTTCGAATTTCGTTTCGATAATTTTTTATGATTGAAGGATTACTGGTGGCCCGGAGGCCTTTCCAGTTTCACCAGGACAGGTGAGCGAGCAATTACTCAGCAAGGAGGAGTGGGATTAGTTAACAACTGCCCGAGCGCCTCCGAAGGAGACCTAACAACTTTTTTTTTATTGCTTAGATGGGTGGACGAGCTCACAGCCCACTGGGTGTTAAGTGGTTACTGGAGCCCATAGACATCTACGACGGAAATGCGCCACCCACCTTGAGATATAAGTTCTAAGGTCTCAAGTATAATTATAACGGCTGCCCCACCCTTCAAACCGAAACGCATTACTGCTTCACGGCAGAAATAGGCAGGGTGGTGGTACCCAACCAAAAAGAGAAAATGCGGCGCCAACTTCACACATGAGCAAGAAGAAGTTTATTTCTTAGTACGTATAATATAAGACTTACTTAAAGATTGCAAAAAAAAAACAAAATAATTAGCATCAATAGATTATAAAGATACTTTTATTGTCGAGAGTTACTATAGAGTTCGACGAGTACGGTTACCGGGGTCCCTAAGCCTGCTAAATCTAGGACTGTTTTCGTGGTTATTCGTTCGAAAAATCGGCGCTAATCCCTTCGCTGAGTTTCAAATATGAGTTACGCTGAATTTAAATTATAATATTTAATATTTTTGCTTCAAACTAGAGGGTTTCTTTTGCGGAAGAGAAGGCAGGACGGATTTCACGAAGTGTTATTCAAAAATCAATCAAAAGTGACAGTGAAAATATGATTAAAATAATTCAGGTTTTTATTGCTTACAAGGGTGAACGATTTCCCGGATCATCCGTACAGACATAACACAGTAAATGTCGCACCCTACCTTAAGACTTGAAGTTTACGTCTTAATTGTATCGCATTTCTTTTATTGACTTTATTATAATGTCATTCCTTCATTTGTAGAAGTCATTCGCGAAAATCAGTTAAATGCGCATTTCATTAGCAAAAAAATACTACCGGCTTGCGGAATTCGAACACCGGTACAGTCGCATCGCTCAATACGAGTGCAACGGGCGTCTTATCATCTAGGCCACGACGACTTCAAATCAGCGAAATGTACCAAATAAACAATATGAGTCAGAATGTGCGCGAAAATACGAGAATGTTAATTATTGTTTGTCGAAAAAAAATCCGCACGATTCCGAATCCCAGACGTGGATCGATCAAATGTCTTAGGAATTTAAAGTGAATTACTGATGCTTCACTGTGTTACCGATCCTTAAATTGGTAGGTATTTATTTTCCTACCTAATCACTGGTTAATGGCTATTAGAGCTACGCCCGGACGGGTAAGTGAGCTCACGGGCTCAACCTGAGAGAATTTGCTAACACTAGCCCTACCAAATTTGACGACGAAGAAAGACGCCCACCTACCCACTGGTTAGATTTGGTAAAGACGCCTGCTGGACCTGCGAATAACCGAGGCTATAAAAACCACCGAAGACAAAAGACGTGGGAATTCATGGTGCATCATGCGATCGGCCCTTCAACCTAGACACAACCTTCAGCAATGAATGACCGACTAACGCGGGAGAGAGAGCCCTAGCAAGAGCAGTGCTTCGCTGAATCTACCACCGGGTCAGAATCACGACTCACTGAGAAGATCCAGCGAGATATCTCAGTGAGTTGAAAAATGGTAACCAATCAAATTACTTAGGCAATATTTAATCCGGTCCGTCACGTATCAGGATTTGCTGCGTAGATATTTGGCATTAGTTTTACGACCAGTCGCCTGCCTGACTGACATCTAACCTCCTTGGATTATATCTCCATATATCTATTGCAACGTGCCATAGGGAGGGACTTCTCTGTTTGTTCAATATGTTTCCGTTTTACTTTATCCGTTTTTTGTTTTATAGCAAAAATAAACAATATCGCATTTTATACGTTTTTCTGTATTTTCTTAATTCGGTCAATCACAAGAACGCATTGTTGTTGTCTTGTCTTCGTTTCTGGTTTTGCCTGGACGTGCGTGAGTGTTTTGTTTGCGCAAAGGAAATCATGTAGGCTATCTTATCTATCTAAATTAATAAATATTAATTGTGGCGTGTATGTTTGTCCTCATTGCTTTCCTAAGCTGATTGTGGCGATATTTGTTACAGTGTTTATTAGCACTCCGTCGATGATTTCTATTTATTTATTTACTAGCTGACCCGGCAGACTTCGTAGTGCCTCAATCGATAAACAAAAGACCTAAACTTTTGTATAAAATAAACTTAAAATAAACAAAAGGAATCCGTCCGACGGGGGACACATCAAAGGAAAAACAAAATTGTTATTTTTATTTAATTCCGAGCATTTCATATTTATCTACCTTTTAAACCTTCTCTGGACTTCTACAAGTAATTCAAGACCAAAATTAACCAAATCGGTCCAGCCGTTCTCGAGTTTTAGCGAGACTAACGAACAACAATTCATTTTTATATATATAGATTATTTCTGTCATAGTACCATCAAGATACTAGCTAGATTATCGATGCCTCCAATGAACACTACTCTAACTCAAAATTTTGAAATGTTCGTTTTTCACGCAAATCGCTTCACTATTTTAAAAGTATTACAAATTCATTATTAATGAGGTTCGAAGCAAGAGTAAATCAGCTAGTTACACAAGAAAAAACCATAAAATCTTTATTATTGCAGATATATTTGTCAACTTTTTTCGTTTAAACTCTCCCCCTGTAAACCTACGAATTTGGAGTTAGAGTAGTGTTCATTGGAGGCATCGATTTTAGTACTAAATTAATAGAGACTCTTTGTTGATTAATTAACTTCGCACCTAATATGTGACTAGCGGCCTATTCCAGATTCAAATTTTGACAATTTTTCTTGTTCGTCAGAAATCTATTGTTACTACCTATGTATATTGATAAATGTTTTAAGTTCATAAATCGTAAAATTCCATTGATTGCCTGATAAAGTCCTTAAAAATATTCTTAACAAGCGACCGGCCCTCGCATCGCTTCGGAAACATTAAATTTTATTATTGATAGCTGAGTCCCGCGATGTTATGTCCCGTCGTACCGCGGGTGACGCCGCGGGGCGAAGCTAGTCTAAAAAAAGTAAACCCTAAGTTACTCCTTATATCATCAGCTACCTAAGTGAAAGTCCCGTCAAAATCGGTTTAGCCGTTCCAGAGGTAAGCCGGAACAAACACAGACAGACAGACAGACAAAAATTGTAAAAAATGCTATTTTGGTGTATGTAGCGTATATATTCATATGCATGTAGTAAAACGCGGTTATTTCAATATTACAAACAGACACTCCAATTTTATTTATATGTATAGATAATTTTTGCCACTGGAAAAAATAATTTTTGCCACTGGAAAAAATTATACAAATTAGACTCGACTCTATGTGTAGGTATATGACGGAAGGGCCGTCGAAGATTATTGTAGTCGCATTTCATTTTTGAACTACACCTGTTACGACAAATCCGAAATAATAATTTTTTACAAATTGTTTTAGAGCAAGCTTTTTGTGATACTTTCAGCCGCGCACTAATTTTTTTTCTCTCATCATGGCCCCCACTTCACTTTATAGGTTATTTGCTGAATATTCAGTACAATAGTTTGTACGTAGCTTCGAAAACATCACAGATTACAAAAGAAACATATGTACTTTCAATCGTAAGCCCGTATAGCTCCGGATATAAGCCGGAAAACAACAAAACAAAGAATTATGAATGCAACGAAGGCGAAACCGCGAGGCAAGCATGTTCATTCATAATTTATCTTATAGTTAGTATTTGAATAATGTCGGTTTACACAAACATAGATGGAGATTTGTGTAAAATAAACATGTTAACCCACGCTAACTGTAATGAGGAAATTATTTTAATAAAAATGTAGTTTATTAGATTAAACATGGATTAGACCAATAAATAAAATAAAATAAAATTCATTTAATACAGACCCTCTTAAGTCCATATGTTGTAAGTAGAATAATACTTAGAACTATGTTAGTAAAATTAAAATTAAAATTAGCAATTAAAACATTTAAACATTTAATTCATAATGCTTTAGAATTCCAAAATTTACATTTTATCGTCGAACTGACATTTTACGGGCTAGGCGTCATAAAGTTTTGTTTTTTAAAGAAACATTCTTCTTTAAAGCTTAGTCTACGTTCCGTCTAGATATCTTTTTTTTTTCAGCAGTATCTACATAAACAATGTATATCCTTGCCCTTTGGCTTTGTGCTAATGGAGATCGGACGGCTTTTTGGCGGGAATGCGATGAGCGAAGTTGCGTGAAATTTTTCATTTTGTTAATTTAGTGCAATTTTCTGCTTAAGCTTATAATAATGGTGACTTATTAGCTATTTAGTATCCGACAACGAACAGAGGACAAGTTTTTATGCTGTCGTACGCTGTTTACGGCCCCCAAAAAAAGTGGGATGGCGTGCTGCTATTCATACCCAAATCAAAACAAATAATTGAATAAAAGATTTATACAGGGATCCTGTGAATTTACAAGTATGTTCCTTAGAATTTAAAGTTAAAGCATCACATTAATTATTGGACATAGTATATCGAATTTAATCTAAATCACTATTTAGTTTTTATTATAGGAAAATAAGTATAAATACATTCCGAAATCAAAATAAGCTTTTATAGTCTTCAACGTGACCATGGCATTTCAATTCCTAGAATCACAGTTATTTTGAATACATAACAATATTCAAGTATAATAATTAATAAATTTTAATATAATACTGGTATATTCAGCGAAGCACTGTGTTAGCGAATTCTCACACCGGTCATCGTTCTCGTCGAACCCGTCGCTTGTGACGAAGGGCTCGGCGAGTAAATTAAGCCACAGACACAGCCCACTGAGTTTCTGAATGAGAAATCTCTCCAGTTGAGCCCGTGAGCTCACCTTCACCTACCCGTCCGCGCGTAGTCGGAATAGCCCCTCAAATAAATAGAGAAAAAAGGCACGAGTACATTGGGTGTCTTTCAAATTTTACTGGTGGTAGGACCTCTTGTGAGTCCGCACGGGTAGGTACCACCGCCCCGCCTATTTCTGCCGTGAAGCAATAATGCGTTTCGGTTTGAAGGGTGGGGCAGCCGTTGTAACTATACTGAGATCTTAGAACTTATATCTCAAGGTGTGTGGCGCATTTACGCTGTAGATGTCTATGGGCTCCAGTAACCATTTTTTTTTAATTTTTTTTTATTGCCTTTGTAGGCAGACGGGCATACGGCCCACCTGATGGTGAGTGGTTACCGTCGCCCATGGACTTCAGCAATGCCAGGGGCAGAGCCAAGCCGCTGCCTACCGCTTAATACTCTCCACAGGTCTCGTTTGAAGAAGGACATGTCATAGCGCTCGGGAAACACCGTGGAGGGGAGCTCATTCCATAGCCGGATGGTACGTGGCAAAAAAGATCTCTGGAAACGCACTGTGGATGATCGCAGTGGCTCCAGGTAGTAGTGGCTCCAGTTTAACACCAGGTGGGCTGTGAGCTCGTCCACACATCTAAGCAATAAAAAAAAAAATACGATTACGATTAGTATATAAATTCGCTTTTATATATTTACACCACAACTTCCTACAAACGCCTTCACGTCCTACACCTTGCTAAAATAAATACTATACATAAAAAAGACTCCGTAATACACATTGAGTTAATTTATGGATTCGTTATCACGAAAAAAATAGATAATTTATTATCATCTCATAAAATTATTTAATTTTTTTACATATTTTTTTTACAAATAAACAATCATGTTTTCTAAATGATAGTGAATCATATTCTTTTGGTGCTGCAATTATATTTAATTGATTATTCCATTATCTTTATAATCCTATTAATTAATTTTTGTTTTTTTTTTTGTTTTGAGACCGCTACCTTGTCTTTGATCGAAAATATAAATTAATTATACATCACTGAAGTTTAACACACACGCTTCCACATACCTACATATCGATCACGATCGGTTTCCGGTTCAAATATCTTAATCTTGAATCTTTGTCCATCTACAATTAAATGGAAAACGTAATTAACTTAATCAATATGTATGTAATTGCATAAAAATATATAATATATATAAAAAAAAACAGCGCGCGAAATTCAAATTTGCGAAACACATCACCATTGGTCAAAACCCAACAACAACGGCACACTACGTCATAGGATTCATAGTCGTCTAAATTTAAACTATCTTCATTAGAGATGTTACAATACTAAAAAGCATCTTAGCATAGAAGTATATAGATAATCTCAAACAATTCTTCATTACAGCTTAAGTACTAAATTTCGTTTTAACCCTAGTTAATTAGAAATAAGAAGATGAAATAGAAGCATTTTCCTTCTAGAAAAAATCCTGAAAAACTAAAACAATTTCCAAATTAAAATCATGTTTTGTTTCACTGTTCAATAACTTTAATAAACCATTTTGAAATTAGAACGGACATACTGCAAATACTAGTTAACAATACGTAATAAATATTAATAGTTACTCTGTGGAAATCCAAGACGTTACTTGTCGAGTGAAATGGGCTCGTTAAGTGTTTGCCGCCAATGTTTATCAAACTCGGTAATCGAGAATCAATGTTGATGCCGGCGAGGTGCCGCGCAGATTAATTGCCTTCAACTGACGCCAACGTTGGACAAACAGACGCGCCTAACGTGCTCGAGTTGAGGGATAATACGCACTTATTTGTTCTGGAACATAATATTAATACGCTTTTATTAGCTTCAGACGTGTGTATGTTTGTAACGGAATCTTTGAACATGATTTTGACCCCCTTCAAAACGTCGAATTAACTCAACATTTGGTATACTTATTAAGGACCGATAACAATTCAATATTAAAAAAAAAAAATGGAAAAAATTGACAAAATATGAAAAATAAATATTAGTGCATGGTATCAATAGTTATAAATATTTTATGCGCAGATATGAGTGAGATATGATAATATCCTGAAAAGCACCCCACGCTTTTTTACAATAAAATCATTTTTTCTTACACTATTTTTAATTCGAATTTATTAAAATATTTTCTATTTTTTAGTTGGATTTTCTATAAAAGCGTATTTTGATAATTTTCTTAAACTATTATTTATTTTAGTGTTCGCAATGAGAAATACGAATTTTTACGTGCGCATTTGGGAACGGAAGCACAGACAGCGTTGTGCGGCCTTTTTTTTTTTTTTTTGGTCAGGATGAAATCGCCGTACTTCCGCCCTCCACTGGGGACGGAGGGCGGAGCATGTCGGAGTCGAACCGACTAAAACCTCCTGTCGCTCAACAACCAACGTCCAAACCTCACATGAGACAGAACTCATGAAAAGGCAAAGGAGGGAAAGTGAAGTGTTTAGTGCGGAGCACATCTCTCCCATCACCCTCCCCCTCGGGACGCCGGACTGGCGGTCGTCGGCGCCACGACCATCAGCCCTCTCGGTCGGCAAGCGTTATGCGGCCTAGGGCGTTTGTTACCCTCATTTTGCAAGGGGCCGAGTAACTCACTTCCCACCTAATGTTAAGTGGTTACCGGACTATATAGACATAACAGCGTGAATGCGGCTCCCGAAACATACCTAACCGTGACGGCCGAAATTCATTGATGGTATAAAATTTATAAAAAAACATGTCTATCTACTTTTTGCTGTGTGTACATCTATATTATATTATACTTAATTTATTCCCAATAATAATTTAATAAAATGTTGAAAACTTCAGAGTAAAAACATCTAAAGAGCCGAACATGGAAATTCCAATTTTTTTTTATCTATTAACAAAAGAATGCATTTTCAAGAAAACTATAATAAAATAATAATAATAAATAATAAAAAGACTAGAAGGTTTTAGACTCACGGTAAGAAAGTAATACAATGTATTTTGGGTTAATGCGATCACTTCAGAATAAAGACAGTTAATTAGCGCGAGACATGAAGTCGTATTCCCTCCTATAAGAGAAAAGGGAACATTTTTCTCATACAATAAACACTTTCCAAACTAAAAATTGTTTAACTGAATGCATCGGTACGCACCAACAAGTCATTTTGGAGTCTCCCGATCCCGCTTCGGTGCTTTAAAGTGAAATGCGGCTACCGTTCACGTTCAACCTAACCCTAACAATCTACCCAGTGAATATCTCGCCGGATCTTCTTAGTGGGTCGCGAAGATCCGCTTGTAGAATCAACAAAGCCCTGCTCTTGCTAGAGCTAGTGTTAGCAATTCTCTAGGACAGAGCCCCGTAAACTCTCTCACTAGCCAGGGGGGAAGCCACAATAGCTCCCGGAGCCAAAAAAGTTCTTACTACTTTCTGAAATCCTATCGCGGTAGACAATATAAAACCATTGTTGCTAAATTCAGATTTACTTTCCTGGCTGATCCCTTCTTGCTCGCCCACATGTCCTGGTGAAGCTGGAAAGGCCTCCGGGCCACCAATAATCCCTCAATCATAGAAAAAGAGATTTATATATCTTTCCACACACTGAATTATATGTTAAAATATTTCAATATGAATCAGGGATATGAATTAGAGAGAAATAGTAGTAGAAAAATAACCCACAGACATAGCCCACTGAGTTTCTCGCCGGATCTTCTCAGTCGGTCGCGTTTCCGATCCGGTGGTAGATTCTACGGAGCACGGCTCTGGCTAGGGTTCGTGTTAGCAACGTCGTCAGGTTTGAGCCCCGTGAGCTCACCTACTGGTTAAGGTTACGCTGAAATAGCCTCTCAAGGCTATCAGCTCAGGTGAGAAAAAAAACATAAATCGGTGTTTAGACTTCTTACTTTAAACACTACACAAGCGCAACGTGTAAATATGTTGAACGCGAGCTACATAGTAGGCGTAGTGAGGGGTGGAAGGTTTTTTTCGTTACGGAATTTCACGATTCCGCTCTCAAGCCGCGCTCAAGGCCCGCGATAAAATCTAATTAAATCTATGCAATAGCTTAAAAAGCGTCATCTAAATTCAGAAACGCAATTAATTTGTTCGTGTAAACGTTACTACGTGGCCGGCTAACGGGCTAACAGGCTCGTCACGTTTCGTTCGGGACGCTAATCAACGTGTTTGGCCAAGGGGACCTTCGGCAGACGCCTATATTGTCGTATCACCGCGGGTACTTGTGATCTAGTGCGATTCACGATTACAAATTGTTTTACTATCGTTTGAGTTATATGAATAACTCTATAAACACACGGATAAAGCTGCTTTCAGACTACGCTATAATATAATAACATATGGTATATATATAGCTCATAGCACAACAATAAGAACGCACCATACATTGTTATGGACACGTTTACACTGTACTGTACTATATATTATTGCCTAACTATTACTGGTGGTAGGACCTCTTGTGAGTCCGCGCGGGTAGGTACCACCACCCTGCCTATTTCTACCTTGAAGCTGTAATGCGTTTCGGTTTGAAGGGTGAGGTAGCCGTTGTAACTATACTGAGGCCTTAGAACTAATATCTCAAGGTGGGTGGCGCAATATCTATGGGCTCCAGTAACCACTTAACACCAGGTGGGCTGTGAGCTCGTCTACCCATCTAAGCAATAAAAAAAATAAAAAAAAACATCTAAGCAATAAATAAAAAAGTTGCGTCAATACATGTTTCTTTTTATCCGTTAAAGTGGTTAAAGCCACCATAATAGTTCGATTCTAGATCGGAGTGAGGGTTTTTGTTGAAGATATACGATTTTTGGTGTCTGGATGTACCTATACTTGTTTTGGTCTTCAGTATATTTCTCGTACCTATAACCCAGGATTAGATGTGATGGATCCTGGACTGGTACTTTGACGTCATGTCTCTTTGAGGGAAGAACTGGCCGATTCCTGATGCATTGTAATAACAAGATACTAATAGTGGAATGAAGCAATTTCAAAATCAATCATATCTAATCAAATAACGAATTTTATGTCAAAATGAGAGACCGACATTCTCATGCTTACTACTACGAGTATATAGGCCTTTTCAGAATAAGGATGCGTGATTGAAATCCATTAGCGAGTATTGCTTGTATGCTAGGCGCTCAATAATGGCAGACGTTCGAAAATAAATAAATCAATTTGTTTATTGATGACTAGTGAAAAATATACCAGAATACGCCGTCATCGACCCTTGAATAATAGCTTTTATTTTGGTATCGAGGCTATTACGTACGCGGCCCTGACTTAATTTTCATAAATCAATTTAACTTTTAAAATTTCTTAAAATCCAATACGCCCAATTCTTTTTTTGCTTCCTGTGTTCATTTCTTTAATGTATCATCTGAATTGGGGACATCGTTACCAGGCCACAAAAACTATAAATACCAAATGAATGGTGGATAATCAATTGTCAAAAGGTTATCGAACTCACAGATATCGAACTTGCTTCAAATTTTATGTATAAGTCACTATCATAGTTATAACAATATATATAGGCAACAATAGGGGCATTCCAATTATATTTAAAAAAATGCAAATTTTGAATCGAAATTTTTATTTAAATGTTTATTTAATTCTAAAGAGAATTTATACCACGTGATCTGTAGCGAACCAAATTGTCCCTTCGTAACAAGGTGACACTTGCAAAACTTGCAGATGCGGCCCGCACACACATAAACTCTCCCCATCCATTTCGATAGGTACGTAAGTATCTGAAGACTGCGTCAAAACACTTTGTTGAAAAAGCGGCGCAACACGATAAAACGCTTATCGTGGCCGCCTCTAACTACTTATCCGACCCGGGTGACGGGGCAAAGCAAAGCCGCCGTCGTCCAAATAAAATGTGCCTTGTCGGATCCTCTGCATCCAGTCTCAGTGTTTTTAAATATTCCGAACACCGGTCATCATTCTCGTTCGACGTGAAAACTTACTGCAAGCTAGCCCATAGAGACACACTGAATTTCTCGCTGGATCTTCTCAGTGGGTTGCGATTCCGATCCGGTGGTAGTTTCTGCGAATCACCGCTCTTGCAAGGGCTGGTGTTAGGAAATTCTCTCAGGTTGAGCTCGTGAGCTCACCTGCCCGTCCGCGCATATTACCGAAGCTTATTGAGTAATCTGTTGTAGGTGTTTGTAATGTAAAATTTATATCGCATAAAAAAATATACTATTAAGGTGTTTGTAATGTAAAATTTATATCGCATTAAAACATATACAATAAACCTTAAATATTGTCATTTGCGAACGCTAAATGAATGCTAAAGTATAAAAGCAATTCGTATCAAAAGCAAATAAATCTGATCCCATAAAATCCATGGAGTTTTTTGACAGGTCAAAGGGCAGAATATCGTTTAAAAGTATGATTTTATTACTCCTACTCTGTAGTAAAAGGGCCGTCCGCAATAAACCAGTAACGGAATTATAATAAAGACATAAAGCATAAAAATGGCTTCGAAATAACAATAATTTTATTACGTTAAACTCACCGGATTTTGTTCCCTTATTTTAGTTAGATACTCATTACATATTTTAGTTGATGTTACGTTAATAGAATTGATGGATGGATGTTTGATTGAGTAGCGTTTGCTACGATTTTGGCAAGCTATAGATAAAATTTAAAGTATTTTAACGGCTTAGTCTGGGGTTTCATATTTTTATTTTATCATAAAAATTTCGTACGTTTACGAAATAATAATTTATGGTTTTTATGAGAAATTAAACTGAAAAGTAGTTTTAAATAAAATACATTTTAATTTCTAATATCATTGTTTCCAAGTATAGGCTATATTTCCTTTAAATATAGCTTTAGGAGCTTTAAAATTGATTGATCAGCGACTTTATGGATTTTTTGCCCGAAGGAGTATACCTACTTGTGGTAGCGCTTGTGGTTGTTTTTTTTTTATTGTCAAACCGCACACCGGCATTTCGCGAAGGCTTCAAACGCAGGTTTCACAACAGGTAAACGAACTAAGGGCACACCTGATCGTGAATGATCATAGCCGTGTCAAATCATATTGATGGTAGTGACACAATAACGTTATAAATGCTTAATCTACCTACTATTTTTCCACTGAAGAAATTCTCACCTTGCTTAAGCATATTAGATACGATGATTAAGTTTTGTAACGAGTTCCGGGTCATGTTTTCCGGTTCCGGTGTGGGACAGCTCCTTTATAATTCGCCAGAGACAACAACCTCGCGTCTCGTGGTCGGTGACGACATTCACTCTGTGATGTCCATGGATTCCGGTAACCACTCAAAACCACAAGTTGACCTTAGGCTCGTTAAAGGATCTAAGCCAGGGACTTGACTCCTCAGCTACGGCTCTTCCGCGAAATGCTTAGTTCAGGCACGGAATATTACTTTCTTATCTTGCCTTGTAAAAAAGGAGTAAAACATTTTTCAAACACAAGGCTAAAAAAATATATATTAATAAAAATTGCAAATACATATATGTGCTATCTATATTTGGCTTTTTTTGTTGACAAGGTTGTCGACTTCTGATTTGAGTTAAAAAAAAAAATTGGAAAAAGGAAACATTGCTACTATGATCGGATAGCAGGGGCCGTCTCTTCTGATTTATATCGGTCAGATCGACTACTGATAGTCTGGTAGTCCTAGCCTCAGTTAATTAGTCAATACACTGCATCATTCATTCTTAGAATTTTGCGTGGATCACATTTATTGAAGCGACCTGCCCGTATGTTGACTTTGTAAGTCTATAGTAGTTAATACCTAGTATTTTTAATTTCCACTAATAGTTAGCTTGCGTGTGAATGTACCTGTACAACAACAAGTTACAATTAGTGAAACTGTCAGTGAGAGTAAATGGGAGCAAATTTAATTTTGTTCACTGAACAACTAACCCTACTATATACCTACACCACAATTAAGTTAAAGTGCCCATCAAGTTGTGTTTTTACTGTCTCTCTGAACCAATCTATTAACATTAATAACCAGTCAATCCAGTAAGATTAATGACCAAGTAAACACATTTCTATCTTAATCTTTATTTGTCCTTATAGACAGACGTGCATACGGCCCACCTGGTGGTGGTGGAACGCAGTGACGTCCCTCATGGACGTCAGCAATTCCAGGGGCATGGCCATGCTGATAAATGATCTTCGTCGATAGTCGAAAAAATTGTTTTTTGTTTTGTTTTATTCGTGCATTCGTGCATATACACAACTAATATTAACGAGCAATTTCACTCGCTCAGCAGAAGATCTTCCCTTTGTAGAGCAACCTAAAAGCAACTAGCATAAGGTCGAATTTACTAATTTTTTACTGGTGGTAGGGCCTCTTGTGAGTCCGCGCGGATAGGTACCACCTCCTCCTCCTCCTTGCGTCGGTTTCCTCATTACTGAGGGTCGTGGTCATGGCCTTGAAACAGATTGTTTTTTATAGTGCACCGCCATCTGTTCCTATCTGCAGCTGAGTGCAGAGCATCGTGCACTGTGGTATCCAGGGCTGCACGAATCTGGTCCGTCCAACGGGTCGGGTTCCTGCCTCTTAGTCGCTTGCCCTCGACCTTTCCAGTGACCATCAATTTCTCTAAGTTGTCACTGTCTTTCCTTGCGATGTGGCCAAAGTATTCAAGAATCCTTCGCATGCAAATGGTGGAGAGTCTAGTCCGGATCTTCAACTGAGCTAGGATGGATAGATTGGTGCGGCGTGCGGTCCAGGGAATACCCAACATCCTCCTCCAGCACCACATTTCGAAGGCATCAATCCGATTGCGGTCAGCTTTCTTTATAGTCCATGTCTCTGCTCCGTATATGAATATTGAAAACACTAGTGTGCGGACTAGGTTGCTCTTGGTGTTCATAGAGATATTTTTGTCCTTCCATATTTTGTCCAGCTGAGACATGGCACCTTTTGCCATCCCAATCCGTCTACGAATTTCCGGTTCACAAGAGCCATTGTTGCTGATGTTGGAGCCCAGGTAAACAAAGTTGTCCGTTACTTCTAAATTAAGTGTACCGCTGAGCTCCAGTCTGCCTGTGCGATCAACGATCATGACCTTCGTTTTAGATCTGTTTATCGCGAGTCCGAGGTCTTTGCTAATGCGCTCCATCCTGTCCAAGAACTTGCTCATCTCGATTTCGCTGGCTGCCAGGAGAGTGGTGTCGTCAGCGTAGCGTAAGTTAGAGATTTTACAGCCTCCGACGGTAATACCACCATCCCATCCATCGCATGTTTTCCTGACGATGTATTCGCCGTAAATACCATAATTTACTAATTTTTTACTGGTGGTAGGGCCTCTTGTGAGTCCGCGCGGATAGGTACCACCACCCTGCCTATTTTCGGCCGTGAAGCAGTAATGCGTTTCGGTTTAAAGGGTGGGGCAGCCGCTGTAACTATACTGAGACCTTAGAACATTATATCTCAAAGTGGGTGGCGCATTTACATTGTAGATGTCTATGGGCTCCAGTAACCACTTAACACCAGGTGGGCTGTGAGCTCGTCCACCCATCTAAGCAATAAAAAAAGGTCCTTGTCCAAATATGGAGCACCGCATCGCTCTGTTGAGGACTCCCAACATTTTAGAAGCTAACTTGGCTTTACATTCCAAATTACTTCGATACTGAGCACCGCTCGAAATTTCGACCATTCGATATTATCGCTGTGGGGATACTCCTTGCAATTGCGGCACCATGACAAAGGGGTCCTTCTACATAGTGAATGCGCAAACCTGTACCTATCTTTCCGTGAACCGCTCCAGAGAGTTCTCCACTTCAGGCACAAGTTTTGATTGTCTTGTCTGAACTATGCTTCAAGATAAAATCTGATGATCAGTGTAAGGAGCTTCCTCCGTTTGAATACAAACAGAAAAATATATTGGTCAATACCTAAATTATTAAAACATTATTACGATAGATGGCGACTTCGCTTTATGCATGATAGACACAAAGTGTCTTCTAAGATGACATTTAGAATGGAATGATAAAAATATAAATCAAAGAGATAAAGGATAAAAAATCAAAGTTAATTTTTATTTCTTAAGTTAGCTAAGGTAATTCATCATAGATAGAATCATAGATAAATAGGTACACTTAATTTAAAATTGCATCTGTTAGAAAAATTCTAGGTACATACTACATAATATTATTTCGCAGGAAAAAACTGCCATCTAGTAGTCATCTAATGAATTATTTAAGCAGAACAACTGTCAATTGTTTTAGATGATAATCATCACTACAACCTGAAAAAAATCGTTGATAAATAAATAAATAGTTGACACGACATTTCATTGAACAAAATAGTTAGACCTAATTATCATAATTAATATAATTAATTATAGTGTTCGAAACCGAGATGACTTTTTGTTGTCTTTGCGGCTTTGTCTATGCCTTGCTCTATTATTTTGCGCCTGCGCTTTTGATGGTCTACGCGACATAACATAAAATCATTTTGTGGAAAATTTGAAGTTTGTTGTTATTTGTGACAACTTATAATTCATAATTGTTTATGAAAGCTTCGTGATAATTACCTTTCCAGGCGTAAGGCTGGATTTTTCAGGTGTGGTTTGCCTGAATGCAATCGGACTCTATAGTTCGAGCGGTGTACGGTAGCCATCTTGGAATCGAACAAAGCTTCAGATGTGTAGTTTGTCTGTTTATCAATAATTTTTGTGCATTTTATTGTAAATAGTTTGTATGTTTAGGATATGTACGGAACGTTCGTCCATATGTGTAAATAGCTATGGCTGCGACAAGGAAATTACAAGGTAATTTGTTATGTTATCAGGTTATAGATTGATTGACCCTAACCGATGTAGGGACGTTGTCCAGGGCATAATCGTCGGTTGGCGACTACTCTGTAGTGTTCTGTGTCATGAGAACATCCAGTGTCTACTATTAAGCATTCTAATAACACACCTGTTATTCAAAAGCCGACTGCTGACAATGCCTTCTGGACGCCAGAATTGTACGAAAGTCAATAATATGAATCGTAGTTAGGTGAATTTAGTGTGAAATTGGAATTGAACAGTATTTACTGTCAATATATTATATTAGATTTTCGTTGAGTACAGCTTGGTGTGTGCAAGTTATTGAAAACGGGTTTCAGTGCATAAATAACGGAATATTAAATGTGGGGTGATAGGCTCGGGCACGGGGACCATCTGTTGTCCTTAGAGGTCAAGAACCTGTCGCGGGATGTTGCTAGAATTACGAAAAAACACATATCTGACACTTGAATAACCTTAGCGAGAATATTTTTCGAACTATTTTTTTGTTATTTATCACAGAAAAATACATTTATTTGCACAGTATTGAATGAATTTGTGTTTATTCTTAACATTTAATGGGTTAATTTGCATATTTTAACTCAGTAATTATGAATTTTTTTAGTAATTGCCAACATAACCTAACAGCTGCAAGAATGTATTGTGAGTTGAGCTGTTAGAATTTTCAATCAATAAGTTACTGTCGAATATCTAGAAAGATAACAAAGAAAAGCGAAAGAATGTATTCAGAATACAAATTTAATAAATAAATCAGTGTTATTATGTTTATTTATTAAATATAAAAAATTAAATTTTCATTAACATAAAATTAAAGAGGGTATTATTCCATTCGCTCTTAAATTTCAAGTACTAACAACATACAAACACAATTTCTACAATTAATACTCAATTTTCAGGCGAAATAGAACGTTGTTTAAAAAAAGTAACAGAAGGAGTTGAAACTTTTGAGGACATCTGGCAGAAAGTTCACAATGCGACGAACAGTAATCAAAAGGAAAAATACGAGGCGGACCTTAAGAAGGAGATCAAGAAACTGCAGAGGCTACGCGATCAGATCAAGTCGTGGATTGCCTCTGGGGAGATTAAAGATAAGAGTACACTATTAGAATTTAGGAAACTTATTGAAACAGTAAGTGTTTATTTTTTTTCTTATTAATTAGTCTGTATGTGTGAGGTAGATAATAATTTAGTTAGGATCAAATCATTGCTTGAATTTAATGGTATGTGTAGGGAGCACAAATGTACCCATAGCAACTAATAATAATATGTATGTGTTAGCGATAATTATATTGAAGTGATGCTGTTAATTGCGGGATTGTCGGGCTGTTGATAGCATGTTAGGTTGTAATCCAAATATATGTTAGTCACTTAACTGAACACATGTCTTATTAATCCTTGCCTGATATAGAGACTGAACATATCAATGTTTGAAAGACAAATGTGACTAAATGACAATAACTGCTTTGTACATAAATGATAGGCAATAACCATATTCGATGCCCAAAAAATATATAATTCTAGGTCTATTAAAATCATTTCAATCTTACAGCTAGATTCATTAAAATAGAAATTTTTTCAGGTATTTTAACTTTAAATTTGTCTACTGTAAAGTTCACGCATTGTCGCTTAGTCACGTCCTTTCAAGTCACCTTTCAAGCGTCGATATGTATTTATTATGAAGTGATCATTAATACTTAGGGAATTGTTCTTTATGCTATTTGTAATTGAATCTTCTCACAGAGTTCATAGTGTAATTTGGTAGCTGTTAGTGATATTTAAATTTAATTTAGGCCAATACTTAACTTACACAAGAGCATGTTATCTTATATTAGACCCAAATAAACAATTTAAATCTCATTACACAGTGAGAAAAAGAACAGAACGTATGCAGTTTTATATCTGAAACTCTTCTGCAAAGTGTATCCTTAGATTTTATAATAACAGTACAATATGAAGACAAAGCTTAATTTAAATATCAAAAAGAAAACAACTTTAAATAATGTGATAAATGGAGAAAAATTAAAAAATTATTGAATAATAAAACACATTTACGGAAATGTATGAATAAGATTATTATTTAGCGATTTCCTTGTATTGTGTTCTACAGGAAAATGGAATCCTACTACCAATTTCATTTTTATCTCTTTCAATACTAAAATATAAAGCTAAAATATATTTCTTACATAAAACAAGCTTACAAGTTTAGAAAAAAATATCCTTTCATTGTTTACTTCTACAAAATAATGTCTAAATAAAACCATAGACTTTTTCCAACCACCATCTAAAAATAGCAATATAACTGTGCGATCTTTGGGACTGTGACATATTTTCATGCTCAATGTAGAAAGCTATGAGAATATAATAATTATATGTTTTATGAGAAGAATATGTGACATTGAGAATCCTTTGTAAATGCAGTTATGAATAGTTGTCCTCCGTTAGTGTGAGAAAGTGAACCAAAAATAGTATTGTTCATATTTATTTAAGTTTATATACAAAACTATTGTTGAAATATGTACACTTGTCTTTAACAATATACTTTACTGTTGTGAGCATTGTAACCCATTCACAAATAACTTAAAAAATACATACATTAACAACATTAAAATTTTAACATGACAAAACATTCAGTAAAGACACTGCTTATATTTCATTATGTCTTTATCTTGATACTCACCAGACAAAGCATCCAACTAACTTAAACACCATAATCGATTCTGTGAATAGGCTGTCAATTATCAAATTTTATCAACACTCTTTGTATAAAAAAAGAAGTTAGTAAAACTAGCTATTACTAAAAACTAAAATTAGTTATTACTCTGAAATTGCTTGAATTTTATAAGTGATACTGGTAGCCTAGAAGGGACCGTCGCTCATGTCTTTGGCATTATTAATAGATTGTCTGCAGTATATTACCAATTTTGAAACAGTAATCTTTCAAAATTGAGTAATTAAGTATTGCATAAAAGTTTTTGTTAAAAATTTCTTGAAATATGCGTAATATATAAAATGATAATGTATAAAAAAAAAACTAAATTCAGCTTTTTGTTTTGTACAATATGCTGAAAAAAACAGGTCAAAAAAATTTTTGTAGTGTCAACAATCCAATAAACATGAGCTAGGTCAGAACTGTATAAAATACATTATTTACATTTACTTTATCTTTGAAGATTTCTGTTTTTTTAGCATTTGTTTGTACAGTTTCAAAAATGGACTTGTCATAAGTTAAGATAAACTTTGTTTTTATTGAGAACTATATTCCAGAGCCACTAGTTACTTGTATCTAAAACCCATATAACTAGGGTTTGCAATACTAACATAGATGTGTTAATGGTATCTCGTACCATGCCTTAATCCAATCACTAATGCTCTCAGACATTGACATTGACAGTGTGCTTATCATCAGTAAATATTTTGTTTTAATTATACTCCGATATTATAGCCTTTTTGCAAATTACTGTTTAAAAATATATCCAAAATATTAAAACTACTAAAAGAAAGAACAAAAACGTTTCAATCGATACTAAATTTTGATCCCTAATTCTTTTTCAGCAAATGGAGAGGTTTAAAGTTGTGGAAAGGGAAACGAAAACGAAGGCATACTCAAAAGAAGGGCTTGGGGCGGCACAGAAACTCGATCCTGCTCAGAAGGAAAGAGAAGAAATGTCATCATGGCTCATCTCGTCCATAGACGCTCTAAATTTACAGGTACAAAACAAGACAAAACTAAATTTGCTTGAATGTGTTTTATAAGTGCAGTAATAGTAAGTAATAGCAGTGGTTGGACCTCTCGTGAGTCCGCATTCGTAGGTACCACCACCCTGCCTATTTCTGCCGTGAAGCAATAATGCGTTTCGGTTTGAAGGGTGGGGCAGCCGTTGTAACTATACTGAGACATTAGAAGGTGGTGGTCTCAAGGTGAGTGTCGGCATTTACGTTGTAGATGTATATGGGCTCCAGTAACCACTTAAAATCAGGTGAGGTGTGAACTCTTCCACCCTACTATGAATTAAAAAAATTCTTCTGGAACTGCAGTGGAACCAAATGTTGTTGGCATGCTCATGCTTAACATGCTACGGAATCGTCGTCGTTGTAACCGTTATCTGTAGTTTTAACTAGCTCAGTCTGTGTACTGTTACCTTTTTATGGTTATCAACACTGAG
This sequence comes from Bombyx mori, assembly GCF_030269925.1. NCBI lineage: Eukaryota > Metazoa > Arthropoda > Insecta > Lepidoptera > Bombycidae > Bombyx > Bombyx mori. The sequence goes on along the minus strand of NC_085114.1, from coordinate 14,416,024 downwards.
AAATATAATCATTATTAATAGTATATGATAATTTAGATTTGAGTGATAGTGAAGACGTATTTGATTTTCAAGTGTTAAAAGATATTGCGAAAGACAATGTTGATTATAATTCTAACACATCAAGTAGTGGTTTTGAAATTATACTACCACAAAGAAGACGTATGTGGGTTATTGAAAGTGAAAGCGAAGATTTGCTGAAAGACTTAGATAACTGGTGCGAAGTCACAGAAGAATTAGATATTTCAGATAGAATAGATTTGAATTTTAAGTGTATCGCCAAAGGTCATCCATTGTACCCCATGTTTCTACAAATATAATTTTCGCTAACGAAGTAAATCCAGAATGCACATGGGAGATTGTCTCTAATGATATCACATGGTCAGTTACAAAGTTTTATCTTCTAAATTTATCTTCATTTACAAGAAGAAACTGTATAATAATATGTGTAAAATAGATAAAATCAAAACCGTTCTCGAGCACGTGTATTTCTTCTCGCTTTAAATAAGACGCCTTCACATTCATCCCCTTGTGAATATGTGCCAGAGTTGTTAGTAGGCAGTATTACAAAAACGTGCGTTAAAGGTTATGAATAAAACCCCATGCCTCGAGATTGTTTGTGGTATTCATATTTATGATGTGAATAGGTTCTAGTCACTACTTGATATCAGTTGGACTGTAAACATGTCTGTATCGCATTTATTAATTGTCAAATGAATTTCAAATTTCAGGTTGATCAATTTGAGTCTGAAGTAGAATCACTATTAGTGGGTAAGA